>NC_141685.1:1956022764-1956643598 GCF_964263255.1 Lissotriton vulgaris | reverse complement strand
AGGCACCGGCGGCGGAAGGTCTTCATAAATAAGGTCCTTAGTTACTACAGTTAAGGTTATGTGGAATCCATGAATAGTTTTTCAATATGAAATCATTTCACTTGAGATTATGGATTAAAAGAGAAACCGTGAATATTTGAAATGTTTATTTAGAAAAGTACTGTTTTAAAGGCAAATCATTATGTAATATGAGTACAGAAATTGCAAATAACACAGTAATTGGTATTGTCAGTAGTACATGGAATACAAACGCTATATTTGAAGAAAAGTGGAAAGGGGCGACCACTCGGTCCCCCCGAACGTATGGTGGAGTGCCCCGATCCCCCCGGGAAGCCATTTTTGGGCGGGAGGCGAGTCTCGGCTGGTATGCCCGAAGCGGCGTAGCCGGGGCGCGCCTTTTCCCGCCCAAGAGGGGGTTGTCCTAGACACCTACACCGCTGGCCACGCCCCGGAGGCGGATTGGAGGAGGGTCCACGCCCGCCCAAAGAAGGATAAAAGGAGCAACAAGCCAAGGAAGCATCCTCTTGTTCCTGTGCTCTGAAGCTGCACCTCCCCGTTGCACGTGAGCTCGAGACGGAACGAAGAGCCAATTTTGAGAATTTAATTTTGTGTTTCTTCTTTCAGCGAGTCCGGAGCTTCCTGACCTAGGACGTTGAGGATTATCCGTTGGACGATGCCTGGCAAGAAGGTCGGAAAGAGGGTTGGGACCGATCAGATGCTTCGTATGCTGGTGAAGGACATGGCGGACATGAAGAAGCAGATGGCGGCAATGAATGGTGCGGGGGGGCCAAAGAGAGTCGTCGGACCAGCATTGCTGGGAGTGGTCCCTAACGGGAGAGGTAGAAGGGCCAAGAGGGGAGCGTCGGGTGGGGAGGCCCCAGTTACCGAATCACCTCCAGCGCACCCGGTCACCCCGATCGAGGCCCCAATTCCGGTCCCGAACGCGGGGCAACCGATCCCTGTGGTAGTCACTCCTGTGAACGGGGAGGATATGCCTCCTGAGCTGGCTGCCCAGTTGGCGGCATGGTTGGGCAGAGAGAATGAGGGGGCCACGGCTGAAGAAGCCAGGTCGATAATGAAGCAGTTGCGGCAATCGAAAGATGCTGCGAAGGCACCGTGTCCTCTTGTTTCCCCGCAGGCTCCCGTGGAACAACCAGTATCGGGCGTTGGTTCGGCAGCGACAACGGTCAAAGCTACCGGTTCAGGTAAGCAGCCATTGCCAATGGCGGGGGAGGGATCGGTACCCTCAAGGAGGGAAAAAGTTGTTCAACATATCCCGTTTGATGTAAAAGAAAGGATATGGGCGGATAAATATGTGAACATGTTCTCCTTGTTGACCGATCACTATGAGATTGAGCATGTAAAAAACCAGAAAGAGTTTTTGCATCCTAGTGTATGGCGCGCAAAGATGGCCGGTTTCCGAGTAGATGAATCGATAGCCAATTGGGCCAGAGCGTTTGGAATGTTCACTGCAATTATGGGGGAACTATTTGGGGGAATTATTGGTGGAATTAGCCGTTTATCAGACACGTATCATGGAATTTTATGAAACATATGGGGGTAATCAATGGTTTTGTTATGATAGCATATTTCGTAAGTCCAAGGAGCACGACTCATCCCTGACGTGGGATTGTTTCGACTCCATTTCCTGGCATAAAACTGAGAAGTCGAGCACGGCGAAGTCGCCATCTTTAGGTGGAAACAGGGTTGAGCCTTCCCGCCATTCGGCGGGGGCGCCCTTTCGAGCAGGTACAAGCAGTGATCAGAACACGAGGAATAATGGTAACTCAGGTAAGAAAGGGGTCTGCTGGAGCTTTAACAGAGGCAAGTGTTCTAGGCCACAGGGGTCGTGCAGGTTCAGGCATGAGTGTGCAGGCTGGGGACAGTCCTCGCACCCCGAGAGTACGTGCAGATCCAAGACTGGTGATACGGGAAGTAGAGGAGGCGCCAAACAGGTCTGAAGTAGTCCGAGGGGCGCCTTTACCTACCCCGGTTGATATCATGGCACTGATCCCTTGGCTGAACGAATACCCTGATCATATCTCCGCCGGGGTGTTGCGAGACGGTTTTTCGGATGGTTTCCGCATCCCGGCGGGGGATTTTCAGGGGGAAGCACAATGTAAGAACCAACTATCGGTTCAACAGAATATGGCAGTGGTACAAGCAAAAATTGGGAAAGAGGTGGCCCGAGGTCGGGTTGCGGGACCATATGACATACCGCCAGTTGGCAAGTTTGTTTGTTCGCCTCTGGGAGTGGTCCCCAAAAAGGACCCAGGGGAGTTCAGGTTGATACATAATTTGTCAGCTCCAAGAGGCCTTTCGGTAAACGATGCAATTGACCCGGGAGTTTGCTCGGTGCGGTACGCATCTTTTGATGAGGCCGTCGCCATTTTGAATCACCTGGGGCCCGGAGCGCTGATGGCTAAATCAGACATCGAGTTGGCGTTCCGGTTGCTCCCGGTACACCCAGATGATCAGCGTCTCCTGGGTTTTATGTTTCAGGGACGCTATTACATGGATAAATGTATGCCAATGGGTTGCTCCATCTCTTGTGCGTATTTTGAGAAATTCAGTAGTTTTTTGCAATGGGCGTTCACAGGAGCCACGGACTTTACACACGTTATGCATTATCTTGATGATTTTCGGTTTCTGGGGGCAGCCGGGGACACAGAATGTGCACAGGCTTTGAAGGAATTCTGTAATCTGATGGAGGAGTTTGGCGTGCCGCTGGCACCCGGTAAGCCGGTAGGGCCATCTACTACACTCGAGTTTCTGGGAATTGAGCTCGATTCTGTGGAGGGGTGCTTCCGCTTGCCCAAAGAGAAGGTGACGAAGTTCAGGGCCTCGCTAGAAACATGTCTTGACGAAAGGAAAGTAACTCTCCATCAGTTACAGCAGGCTGTGGGGCAGCTGAACTTTGCCCTGAGAGTTATACCGATGGCTCGCCCCTTTTCCCGTTCTATTGCACAAGCCATGGTGGGCCTCAGGGAAGGGCACCACCGCACAAGACTGACAGCAGAGGTTCGCCAGGATATGCGCATATGGCTGGCATTTCTGGCAGATTTCAACGGTCGTGTGGTCTGGACCGAGCCACCTGTTTCCTCGGAAGAACTGGGGTTGTGGACTGACTCGGCGGGGAGTGTAGGTTTTGGCGCCATATTCGGCAATCGATGGTCGGCACGGACCTGGCCAGAGTGGTGGCACAATAATGGACTCACTGGTAATATTGGGTTTCTGGAGCTGTTTCCCATTCTGGTGGCCTTGGAAACCTGGCCTGAGGGGTTTCGTGATCGCTCTGTGGTGTTCTGGTCTGATAATATGACCGTGGTTGAGTGTATCAATAGTCAGGCAGCTCGCTGCAAATGGATCTTGAGATTGCTGAAGGAAATTGTCCTGCTATGTATGAGACTAAACGTCCACTTTAGGGCAAGACACGTGCCAGGGGTACTAAATCAGGCAGCTGATGCGCTTTCTCGTTCCCATATGCAGGCCTTCTGGGGTTTTCTGCCCTCAGCGGACCCGGTGGCGGCACCGTTTCCCGAAGCTCTCTGGTCTCTCGGTGCCCCGGACTACAAAACCTCGTGGGAGAGAGTCTAGCACCCAGGACAACAAAGACATATGAAGGGGCGTTCCGTTCTTATTGGTCCTTTTTGGGTTCAGCTAGGAGGGAGCTTTGGGGCCAAGAGGAGTATGTCCTGAAATTTCTGTTATCTTTACATCAGGCAGGCAAATCAGTGGCTATGGCCAATAGGCACCGGGCCGCCATTTCTTTCATGGCACGGGCTCATGGCATCCAGGATCCCACATCGTCTTTTCTAGTACAAAAGGCGCTGCGTGGGTGGCAACGCCTTGAGGGTCGCAGAGTGGATGAGAGGCACCCGATAGGTCTGAAAAGGTTGGCCCTGTTACTGTCCGTACTCCCTGCGACATGTTCATCTCAATCAGAGACAGTGCTATTCCGGGCCGCTTTTGCATTAGCATTCCATGGGGCTATGCGGGTAAGCGAACTGGTAGCAAGGAACAAGCAGGATACGGGGGGAGGTCTGTGCCGAGAGCACATTCAAATTAAGGGGGAGACAATGGTAGTCTCATTTGCCAGGTCCAAGACCGATCAGGGAGCGATCGGGGACAGTGTAGTAGTCCAGCGGATTCCGGGATCTCCCATGTGCCCGGTAACATGCGTTGAGGAGTATTTAGCGCAGAGGGCGGCATCATGGGGGGGAAGCTTGCTGAGGCACGCCAACGCCACCCCACTGACTAGGTTTCAGTTCCAGCAGGTGCTAACAATGGCAATCGCAGCTGCGGGCTTGAACCCGTGCGATTTTGGGACCCATTCCTTCCGGATAGGGGCTGCTACAGAGGCTACAGCCAGGGGTCTGAGTGTGGGAAAAGTGAAACGGTTGGGGCGTTGGTCCTCGAATTGTTATAAAAGGTATGTGCGGTTGCACATGTTGTGAAGCTAATGTCATGCACTCACGCTTCTTGTCTTTTGTTTGGTTTACAGTTTCGCGAGCTTGCGAAGCGGGGCAGACTGTGCAGTCGACCCGACACCTGGGAACCAGCGGTCAAAGATCACCGGCTGAGGAAAGAGTGGTGTGGGTCGTGGGCCACTCATACGTGAGGCGTGCCGCAGACGTATTCAAAGCAGGTGACATGATTCACATGGCTGGGGAATACGGGTACAGGGTGACCTTCCACGGAAGGGGCGGGCTCTGTATTGACCAGTTTCAAACTTTTATGGAGGGTTTGTTAGGGCGGAAAAGGTCACGCCATCTGTAATCATAGTGCATCTTGGGGGCAATGATTTGGTGACCACTGGTCGACGAGTACTTCTCGAATTGATACTATCCACAGTAAGTTGGTTGGCGAGAAGGGTGCCGGGGTGCACGATTGCATGGTCCCATATGATTCCGCGGAAGGTGTGGCGGGGGGCTAATTCTGTGTCAGCTTTAAATCATTCGGTGAAGAAAGTGAATAACAAACTTGGTAGGTTGTTCCGTACATGTACATTGCATTCTATTCCTCATGGATGTATCAGGGGGGACCATATGTATCTAGAGGATGGGGTCCATTTGTCCCGGGTGGGGAATACGTTACTCATAGGTGACTTCGTAGCTTGGTTAAAGAGTTTGTGCAGCCATGACCTTTAAGTAGGAGTTTTGTGGGGGGTCCGGATAGCCGGTCAACTATCCGGCCTGTGGCGGTAAGGTAATGATCGGTGAGCAGTAATTGGAAGATCCCTAGAGGTGGGGCGTCACCCATTATGGATGGGAGCGCCCGGGGGGAGGTGGCCATTGGCCCCTCAAACGGGGAGGCGGTCCCCTCTAAGGATGGGGACGCTGAAAGGGAAGGCGGTCATAGGCCCCTCCCTGGGGAGGAGGGGCTACGGGCCCCTCCTGGGAATTTCCCGGGGCCAGGACATCTGCGACGGCAGATGTGGTAAGCAGTGTGAGGTGGGAGGGGGGTCTACGCTACCTTCTAGACACCTCACACAAGTCCTCGGACGACCACTAAGATGGCGTCGAGTTAACAGGGGCCCCCGCTAAGACAAGGGAAATTGGAAGTGGGCACAGAGGTACAGTCCTCTGTGCGCCCGCCCCTCACAAGTGAGGGGGGAGTTCTGGTATTAGGGATCTGACACCGGTTACGACCTTGCCGTTGGTCCGTAATGTTAGGATGTACAATTTCAATTTTGAGAAATGCATTTACAGGATGTTTAGTATCGGCTAGGAGAACCTTTGTATTAGAGATGTGTTAAGGTCAGCCAAGAACATCGTAATGTGTAAATGAAATTGTACATGATATGAAACTGTTATTTTAATGTTTTAATTTTGTTTCATATTTTTAATAAATACGGCCGGGAGGGTAACTCCCTCCCGCCTTCCAAAAGTTCAGAACCGTTTCCGTCTTCCCATTCTTTGGGATTGTGTTGAGAGGGGGTGGCGGGTATCTCAGCCATATGGAAAGGGGCGACCACTCGGTCCCCCCGAACGTATGGTGGAGTGCCCCGATCCCCCCGGGAAGCCATTTTTGGGCGGGAGGCGAGTCTCGGCTGGTATGCCCGAAGCGGCGTAGCCGGGGCGCGCCTTTTCCCGCCCAAGAGGGGGTTGTCCTAGACACCTACACCGCTGGCCACGCCCCGGAGGCGGATTGGAGGAGGGTCCACGCCCGCCCGAAGAAGGATAAAAGGAGCAACAAGCCAAGGAAGCATCCTCTTGTTCCTGTGCTCTGAAGCTGCACCTGCCCGTTGCACGTGAGCTCGAGAGGGAACGAAGAGCCAATTTTGACCCACCCACCAGCCCCTGATGACAGCGATTTGTTTGAATAAAGTCGAGTGACGTGATATTGTTTTTCTTAACAGGTTGTTGTGAATAAAAGTTGGTAATTTGGTATGTAATAAAGTTGTTGCTGTTTCGGCATGTTTTCGGCAAAGTAGTTGCACCAGAGTTAAACAGTGATGCTTAGTAGAAGTTATACTTTGAATCTTTGAATTGCTCAGTATAATTGTCTTTTTCATCCTCTTTAGTTTTAAAATGTCGTATTTATTTTTGGTCGGGCGGAAAGGTCATGATCGGTGAGCAGTAATTGGAAGATCCCTAGAGGTGGGGCGTCACCCATTATGGATGGGAGCGCCCGGGGGGAGGCGGCCATTGGCCCCTCAAACGGGGAGGCGGTTCCCTCTAAGGATGGGGACGCCGAAAGGGAAGGCGGTCATAGGCCCCTCCCTGGGGAGGAGGGGCTACGGGCCCCTCCTGGGAATTTCCCGGGGCCAGGACATCTGCGACGGCAGATGTGGTAAGCAGTGTGGGGTGGGAGGGAGGTCTACGCTACCTTCTAGACACCTCACACGAGTCCTCGGACGACCACTAAGATGGCGTCGAGTTAAAAGGGGCCCCCGCTAAGACAAGGGAAATTGGAAGTGGGCACAGAGGTACAGTCCTCTGTGCGCCCGCCCCTCACAAGTGAGGGGGGAGTTCTGGTATTAGCGATCTGACACCGGTTACGACCTTGCCATTGGCACGTAATGTTAGGATGTACAATTTCAATTTTGAGAAATGCATTTACAGGATGTTTAGTATCGGCTAGGAGAACCTTTGTATTAGAGATGTGTTAAGGTCAGCCAAGAACATCGTAATGTGTAAATGAAATTGTACATGATATGAAACTGTTATTTTAATGTTTTAATTTTGTTTCATATTTTTAATAAATACGGCCGGGAGCGTAACTCCCTCCCGCCTTCCAAAAGTTCAGAACCGTTTCCGTCTTCCCATTCTTTGGGATTGTGTTGAGATGGGGTGGCGGGTATCTCAGCCATATGAATATAGGTGGAAAAAAACATTGTACACTCTTATAAGGAAGTATATCATATTTTAATAAATTGAAGAAGGTCTCTGGTCTTTCAGTTAGGGAACGATATATGAAAATGCAAGTGGTTATACAGCATTACTTTATCAATCAGCTGTCTACATGCGAAGCACTATCAAGTTTGTGTTATGTCATTGTGTGAGGGAAAAAAAAGGCGCCAAAAGCGACAAAATGGCGAGAGGTGCATGTATGTAATCTGTTGGATGCTGCGCAAATCACTATTGAGGAGAACTACGGTATTGAGATATCTTTTGAAGGTTGCAGTATTGCATTTGAAATACAGCACAAGTAATAATGGAAATATTGTTGAAAGAACATATTTTTCTGTAAAGTTTTTTAAAAACATAATTTTATAGGAAATTAAAGGAGTAGAGGCGTGTGAGGCGGAAATAAGTATTTGAGATGCGAAATGGCGTTTACAGTTATAAAAACTCGTTTAAAATTTACACATTAATTAGGGCACATGTAGCATATATTAGCGAGTTTTGCATCGAGTATGTTTGAAATAACCTTAGATAAGATATGCAATAGAATTGTTGAGATTACACTGTAAAAAAATAAAGTTGAAAATCGAGTAGCTGAAGAAACAAATGTAGTCCACATAAAAGACCAAAATTTAACCAGCACGAAATCATAATGTCCACTGTTAGTAAAGCCAATAGGTCTGTTCTTCAAAAGAAAATATGGAAAAGAACGTGAAGAATATAGGGAAGCAAAAGGAAATGAGGACGTCAATGGCTTGTATAAGAGTTATTGAAGCATTGTTTAGGCAAAATAGGTAGCTTCTGCTTCTAACAGGAAATCACTTTTATCATTTGAAAGTATGTCAGCTATCCAATGGAAAAGAGTAAAGCAGTACTCATGATCTGTTAAAATCGGAGCCTCTTTTATTATCAGAGGGCAGCTCGGTGGGTTTTCGATGTAGTTCTCTGTTAGGAAAGAGTTAACCGTCCATTGTGTAGGCAAAATAGGCAGCAAGTGCTTCTAACAAGAAATCACTGTTATTATCTGAAAACATGTCAGCCATCCAATTGAGAAGATGAAAGGAGCATTCATGATCTGTCATTATTGGAGCGTCTTTTACCATCATAGGGCAGCTCAGAGGGTTTTCGATGTAGCTCTCTGTTAGGAAATCTTGCGCCGCTGCGAATATATTCCAATGACCCAGAACTCCTTGTATCGCTGCAAAGGCCATAAACCCTCCGTTGTAACAAAGCTGTTCATGATCAAGTAACGGATTCATGAGGTGATTGTAATTCGCTTCAGGAGGAACCAAATTGCAGAGACATAAATCCAGGGCCCATGTGAAATCACAGCTCAGGCAATGAAATACAGGCTGCACACAGGTGAAATACGAATATCGAAATGATAATGGATATGAAGTATTCAAAGTTGAGAGTGTTAAGGTGCCGTAGTACAGAAGCATTCTCTGTCGAAATAGTTGTATGTGGTCCGGCTCATTTGCGAAGGCAGGAGGGACATCCATTTTGAATTTACCAAGGTGGTAAAGGAAACGGCGCAGCACTGCCGGTTGTATAGGAACTCCACAGAATTAGGTTGCCGGCTCTGCAGTGGAGAGGAGCATAATGACTTGATAAATTTTCTAGGAGTCTAGTCACTTAAATATTGATTAGTAGTTTGCCACGGAAATATGTATCCATTCTCAGAGGTTTATTATATTAAGGATATATATTTACATGGTGGCTCTTGGTGTTTTGTGGTTCTGTGCAAGTGTACTGCTTGCATGTGTATAATGCTGGCCCTGTAGTTTTTGTCTATGGACATGGGGCCTTATTTATGACAGCTTTGCGTCACCCGTGCGTCACTTTTCCCATGGTAAAAGTGACGCAGTGGCGGCGCAATGTTTCATTAATAAGGCTTTTTTTGTTTTGTGACTTGGCCCTTTTACCTTTGAAAGCCTAATGTTGTAGGTGCATGAATTTTAACATGGGGCAAAGTGACATATCTGTGGCACAATGCTTTTATAAATGAGAAATTTTGTATTTATTTTTAATGGAGAGTATTTTGGGAATCTTATTACTTATGCTTGTTCAATGCTATAATGATTGTATATTGTGTAGGAAATAAGTTTGTAATAAGTTAATAAAAGTTTATTTTTTCAATTTTTAGAGTGCTTGGTGCCTGTAAGGATCAACCTGTTGAAGTTATATATTGAGAGCATATATTCTTTTTTTCAGGTGAGTTCCTTTTTATGCTTTGGCAATTTCTGTGGGTGGTGATGAAAATAATAAAGAATAATTTGTAAATGTTTTGAACATGGTTTTATCTTAAATTTTTCACATGTGGTTCTATCTGATTATACTACATATGTTTTTTGAGATGTTCTCCATTGACAGTTCAAATTATGTTTTAATGAGCTTGGGATATGTGTTCTTTTGCAAGGAGTTCAGATTTAGAAATCATTGGAGTATAATTCTTTCAGGTTTGTTTTAATAATACTTGTGAAGTGCTCATTATTTTTAAAATCTTGTTGTATTATGTTTGGCAGTGTTCCATTTTTAATTACAGAGAGGTATTATGATATGGATCTAAATGTAATGCTCATTTTCCTGCATATCTGTGAATATACTATGTATAGGCACTTTTGTAAATATTAATGTAGAGCTTTATTATGAGGTGGTTGTTCATGGTAAGTATGACATTTTGCATATGCTAAGACATTGACATGGTGAGTATACTGTTGTAATATAAATGGAAGTGTCTCTGTGGGAAGTAGTAATCTGTAAAGTGAATTAAATGGTTTGTATAGTGTGATCCTTTTCTTTAGAGTGCATATATTTATATTGCACTTTGTAGTGATGAAATAAAAGAAATGGGTCTCTAAAAATTATTTTACAGGTAATAAATATTTCAAATATGTAGAAAATCTAAAAATAAATTTTACAGTGAAATGTCTTTTATCAACAGTAATTATTTAATTTTAAAAAAGCATAGTGTCAATGTTTAGAGTTATATTGCCAATTTCTTTTTCAAAACAAGAGGAATGTGGTATCTTACAAATTATAGAGTTAATAAGTTAGAGATTATAAAATTATCTGTAGTTTAAAAATTAGTAAAGGTAGTTTTCAATTATACACTTATGGACAAAGATATAATTTAGTCTTTATATTTTTTTAAAAGGATAAAGAAGAATTTATTGAAAAAATACAATGGAGAATTTTTTTGAAGAAAATGAAGTGCATTTTGAAATTATAAATGAACTGATGGAGGAAATATTAGACGTGGTTGTTGGAGAGGAAGAAGATGAAAATGACTATTTTATGGACATTTCATTAGATTCAGCATATTTAGAGCTGATAGAAGAGGAGGACAATGGACTTGAAGAAGTCCCTGATGAACTGATGTTAGAAGTTCTTTTAAATTATGAACTTTTAAATAAATCAAAAAAAATTATAGCAAAGCATTCGTGATGATAGTTTTCTTGATATATTCGTCGATGAAGTGCTTCATGAGAGTGATAAGATATGTTGTCATGAAGTGTAGAAGAGATTGTAGAAAAAAAGATTAAAACACTTATGATGACCAATAGTTTTTGAAAAAAGTGTACTGTTTGTATGCTTTTAAATTTTTTTTAAAAAATTGTCTATGAAGTTTAAAGAAATATACAGTGTGATAAATTTACAAGGAAAATTCACTACAGGATTTACTACTTTGTTCAGAGATTTTCTGTTATTATGTGTATTTTTTTTAAAAATGAATGTGTGGTTTTAATTTGTACGGTATATGCTAGTACTGAACTATAATATTTGTTATTTTTGTGTCTTACAGGTTCACAATCTCATCAAAATTTTAAATTAAGATGCTGACCAGAATTGAAAAAAAGAAACTCTACAAATGGACGTACAGTTTAAAGAAGAAAAGTACAGAATTATTTTCAAAGAGTGAGAGGACGGATACAAAGAAGAGTACTCCTGGTAAGCAAACTAAAAAGTTTTTCAAAAGCATTTTGGGAAGGAAAAATGTAAATATTGAAGTTCAGAAGGAGAAAATGATTTCATCATCTAAAAGGAGATCTGGAGTTAAACAAACTACTATTACTGGAATTAGGAAAGATGAAAGTCAGAACAGTAAAACCCGGACCAATCAATTCAGCCAAATCAGGAAGCGTATGTTTTACAACAGAGTCGTTGCGAATTTATTACAAAAGGAGAAAGTTTCTAAAAAAAGATCTGTTTTTCTTAAAAAAAACTATATATAGAGGGTTTTGTTGAGCGTGCATTTGAGACAAAACGAAAGTTATTTATTTTAATACTTAATAGAATAAATATTTTAAATAAGGCGATTCGAGTTTTCAAAGGTAAAAGTAAATGGAAGAGACATATAAATAGGAGTAATTTTTGTAAAGTGTTTTCTGGGAAGTGGATGCATACTTCAACTTCTGAGCCATTTTTTAATGAAGAGAGTTACTTTCAAAGTAACGATCTGTTGCATGCAGTTGACACCACTGGTCGAGCGTATGAGGTGAAGGATGGTTGTGTTATTGAGAAAGAGAAAATTGTGGTTAGAAATGCAGAAGATGTTATGGCTAGAGAAGCTTTAGAGGGACGTCCTAATGCTCCTGTTTACAGTTGGAATTGTAGTAGTATTTGTAGTGTACGACAGGATTCAATTGATTTCTTTCGCAATTTCTTACGTAAGTACACTAAAGAAAGTCTAAAGAAAAAAATTAAAATGTTGCAAGAATTAGATGAATGCAGAGTGCGCGTGAAAATAGGTCTGCAAGGCCATTCTCTGGCTTGTCTCTCTAAAAAAATATGCCAGAGTGTGTTTCATCACTTCCGGATGTTAGCAGTGCATCATACTAAAATGAGAAAATTAGTGAGAGAGTTGTACTATGCAAAAAGTCCAGCACTTAAACTTAAACAGTTAAATAGTGCTCTTTTGTATGGATGTGAATTAGATGCTAAGAAGATTTGTGCAGAAATTGAGGTAAGTTATTTTGGTCCCGAGGAAGATAATGCAGAAGGTGATATAATTATAGAAGGAAATGTGTTAGAAAATGTTGGGAATGTAAATATTGAAAATTTTGAACAAGAAATAATAAAGTTTAAGGTAATTGCAAGTGAGAAACCAAATTTTTCTTGTGTCTGTTGCCGACGCATTCATTACAAAAGTCAAACGAAGTTAGTTGATTTATATTTAAAAAGTGAAGATGAAAGTAATGGTCAATGGAAAGATTTTGCAACTTATTTGTTGGTGGAAAACTATTTTGATTTGGGTTTTGAGCAACGTGTTTGTAAATATTGTTATAATAAATTAAATGAAAATAAAATGCCTGCTAGAGCTGTTCATAATAATCTAGAGTTGGTAAATATTCCATCAGAATTGATGAATTTAAATACTTATGAGAAGATTCTGATTCAATGTGTACATCTTTTTCAGGCTATTGTTCGAATGGAGCCTAAGACTGGTAAATTAAATCCTTCAGACTTACTAAGAGGATTAAAGGGTAGAGTTGTGTATTTGCCTCTTGATCTTAAAAAAAATATGGAAACAATTGGTGTTGAAAATGTAGAAGAGGAACCTCTAGTTATTCTAGTGAATGGTGTACCTACAAAGAGTAAGAAAATCTGGCAAGATTTAGTGGATGTTAGGAAAGTGAAAAAGGCAACGTTGTATTTAGTGCAAAATAATAAGTATTACAAAGATGTATACGTAGAACAAGAAGATGTAAGTGAAGAAGAGGATAGTGATTTGTGTAGTGGACAAATTGAAAAAGTTGATGTATCCAGATCTGAAGAAATTTATGAACATTACAGTGTTCATCCACTGCATTCCAAAGAAGCAATAGGGAATGCTATTGAATTATTTCAGATGAAAAAGGCGAAAGGAAATCCTATTAGTGTCTGGGAAGAAAGTTTGGAAGGTCGTTGTTTTCCACAGTTATTTCCTACAGGCGAAGGTACACGATATGATGATCGACCTATGCATATTCCTGCATCTGAGTACCGGACAACAAGATTATATGCAGAAGATCCAAGGTTTCGCCAATGCATTCCATATCTGTTTCATCTTCTGTTTGAGAGTGACTTATCTGGTCTGTCTTATGCAGTAAATCCTATCTTAAAAAGTGGTGTACATCTGCAAAATATTTCAGCAAAGGAATTTATGGATAAAGTGCATCAGAAAGATAGTGTTTTGGATTCTCATTTAATTAATTTAATGGCTTGTCAGCGGGGTACTAATGAGTATTGGTACCGTCGTCATGGAGATTTGAAGTGCATGCTTAGAAACTTAGGAGCACCAACATGGTTTTTAACTCTAAGCTGTGCAGAGTATGCATGGGAAGATTTAATTGAATTTCTTCGGGAGGCGAATGCAAACATAGAAAACATAAACTACAAGACACCTGGAGAACTGTGTTCATTAGATCCAGTTAATGTTTGCAGGTATTTTAATCATAGATTTGAAGCTATGATGTCTTTCATTACTAACAAGAAAAATCCGCCTCTTGGTGAAGTACTGGATTTCTTTTGGAGAAAAGAATATCAAGCAAGAGGTGCTCCTCATATTCATATGCTGCTATGGATCAAGGATGCTCCTAAATTTGGAATAGACTCGGATGAGACTGTACTGTCTTTTATTGAACAGTATGCCACTTGTGACATACCTAATAGTACCACTGATAAGGACTTAAGAGGAAAAGTGTTACGTTTTCAAAGTCATCGCTGTGGAAAATATTGTCGGCGAAAATTCAAATCAAAGAGCAAATTTTACACCAAATGTCGCTTTGGATTTGCACGACCGGTACTTTCAAAAGGAAGAGTCAACAATTTGATGTCATGTTTGCGACATAATATCAGAAGGAGGTCACCTAAAAATACGTACAATTTAAGAAGAGGTGAAGAATCGAAATATATTAATGACTATAACCCAGTCATTTTGTCCATGTGGAATGCTAACATGGACATACAATATGTGTGTTGCAGACAACTCTATTGCTGTGGCTCGATATGTAACGTCTTACATCATGAAATGTGAAAAGACGGAACTGAAGGAGATGTGGGAATACATTTCTCATGAAAAGAGCCTGAGCAAGAAATTATATACGTACAGTTTGAAGATGCTGTCTCATCGAGAAATTGGAGCATATGAATGTTGTGACAGATTATCATCAGCAAGTCTTTATGCGAAATCAAGGACTATTCTCTGGGTGAGTTTGGGCCTAGCAGAAACACGAAACCGTGTTCTGAAACCTGTGCAAGAAATTGAGTATTTAGCCCAGAAAGAACCAAACAGTACAGACATTTTGAAAACAAATATGTTGGATACATACTATCCAAATAGAAGTACTGTGCTTGAAAACATTTGTCTGTATGAAATACTTCAAAATTATACTTTTAAGAGAAACGTTACAGAGAATATTGATAAAGGTGTACATGCTGTAATTGGATATGAAGGATGTCTGGTAAAACAAAGAAAAGGACACTTGATAAATCATCGGAAACTGAGTTGCGAAACACCTGATAAAAGAATTTTACTATTTTGCTCTTTTGCAACTCTTTAAACCATGGCGTAGAGAAGAGGAACTACTTGGAGACTTTGATAGTTATGAAGATTCATTCAACGCATCTAAAAGTAGTATTGAATGTCCTGCTTTCAGCAATTATCTCCAAATGTTGAATGACGAAATAGAGCAAGAAGCGACAATTGCAGCAGAGATTGCTAGAGATAGTTCAAAGTTCGGCATCATTAAGTCAAGATCCACTGGGACAACCAATTATTCAAAATGAAGCAGCCACCGCCATGGATGAGGTGGAAAGCGCAATGCAGCAAGGTCAAGAGGAAGTAATCGACTTAGAAGAATTAAAGAAGCAGTTTAATGTTGAGCAAAGACAGATATATGATGAAGTGACAGAGCACATTGAGCATGGCTTTCGTCATGAGAGAAAAGATTGCTCATGTATGTCATTTGAACCTATTCGATTATATGTAAGTGGAGAAGCTGGGACTGGTAAAAGTTTCCTAATTAAAGGAATTACTACATATTTACAGCAAACAACTCAGTCAACACTGTCGTGTGATGTTACTGCTCCAACTGGATTGGCAGCACATAATATAAAAGGTGTTACTTTACATCGTTTGCTGATGCTGCCAGTTGAACATGAAAATAAATTACAATATCAGAAGCTATCTGGAGAAGCTTGTTTTGAAGTTTCTAGAGTCCTTAAAAAAATGAAACTTCTTATTATTGATGAAGTAAGCATGGTCTCCAATTTAATGCTTGCTTTTGTGCATTTAAGAATGCAACAGACACTTAAGACAGAGTATGATGTGTTATTTGGAGGTAAACATGTCATAGTTTTTGGAGATCTACTGCAGCTGACTCCTGTGAAAGGACAACCTGTATTTGAAACTGTTACACATGAGGAGACCAGAAAGTGCCTGGGCAGTATTGGAAATGTAAATATATGGTCACATTTCAAATATACTGAACTGATTCAAAATATGCGACAGGCAAAGGATACTAAATATGGAAGTATTCTTCAAGATATTAGGACTGGAAAATTAACTGAAGATGCGAAACACACTCTACGAACTCGATTACTTTCCAAGCTGGTTCCTAATGAAGATAATGTTCCTGAGAGAATATATAGTAAAGAGGTAGCAGATAAGTCAGTGATATGCTTGATGCCAACTCTGAAAGAATGTTCAGTTTTTAATGAGAAAATGTTGAATTTAGAAAATCAAGAAATTAAGAAACTGGAAGCTAAAGATAGCATAGAGCATGAAGGTAGTACTATTGTTTTGTCTGAAAAGTTGAAATTAAAATTGGATTCTCTACAAATACTATATCTAAAACTGCTGGTTTAGAGAAAAATCTGTATGTATGTTTAAATTGTCGGATAATTTTAAGAAGTTTACATGTAGAAAGAGGATTGGTAAATGGAGCAATGGGTAATGTTGTTGGTTTTGTCAATTATACCAATAGAGATGAGATTGAATTTTTGAGCATAAAATTTGATGGGATTGAGGAAGTTCAACAAATTAGTCGATGTTCAACTCGTTTTTTGCTTGTGAAAGACTTATATGTCCGTCGTAAGCAATTTCCAATTTGTTTGGCATATGCAGTGACTATACATAAATCTCAAGGTTTAAGTGTAGATTGTGCTTTGGTAAATATTGGAAGCACTGTATTCAAAGAGGGCATGGCGTATGTTGCTCTATCGCGTGTTAGAACTTTATGTGGACTTTATCTAATTGATTATGATGAGACAAAGATTAGTGCAGATTTAAATTGTGTGAAGGAGTATAATAGGTTAAGAAGAGAATATGCTCCAAGTTTACCTCAATATCCTTTAATTGAAAGGCGTATAGTTGGTCAGAAAAGGAAAAATGAGGACAAATGTGCTGAAGTAGTCCAGAAACGATGAAAAAAAGATGTAGCTGTTGTTGGTAGCTGTAGCAAAACTGTTAGTATTGAAGAGATTGTTGGATTTAAGTTTGAAAATAGGTCTGGTGTCAACTGCTATGCAAATGTAGTAGTTAATGTTGTTTTCTTTCTGAAAAATGTTAAGGAACAGATTATAGAAAATCAGGAGCATACCTTTTGCCATTCTTTAAATTCTATATTTGAAACGTGTAGTAGTGGTGATAGTGAAGTAGCAAGTGTTTCGGAATTAAGGAATGTTTTAGACATATGTGCAGGAGTAAATCAGTTTTCTCAGAATATTCAGCAAGATTGTCAGGAATTTATTATGTATATGTTTACAGCTTTGGAAGATGAAGGTGTAGATATTGATAGTCTTTTGGGCTTTCTTATAAATGGGAACATAAGTGTGATAATTGCTCATTTTTAAGTAGTACTGAGATACCCAGTGAAAGATTTTTATATTTGACATTACCAGACTGCAAAGAAGTGCCTTTTCATAAACTAGTTAAAGATGCGCATCAAAACATGGTCTGTTCTCAATGCAAGTCTGAAATGTTATCAACTTTATTTATCCATAGATACGGACAATATGTAATTTTAATGTTTCAACGATGCAGAGCTGATGGGAGTAAATTATCCACTTTAATAAAAAATTTTGTGGCTTCTCAAGTTTCTATTTCTAGAAGAACATTTGTAACTGTAGCCATTATTTATCATGAAGGGCATTCTACATCATCAGGACATTATACAGCTTATTTGAAGTGTGCTAGTGGCTGGACACTTTACAATGATAGCCAATTGACTTTTGCAAAACGTTTGCCTTTTGCCTTAAGTAACTCTTATTTGTTATTTTTGGAACCCAAATTTCAGTAGAATGATTTGCTGTAGGAATATGTATACTATAAAGATCTGAAACTTACTAGTTTATAAATATTATGTAAATGAGGGTGTACAAATCTATAAATGAAATTTGTGTTTTGCATAGTGATAACATCAGGTACAAATTTACTTAATGTTTGATGGTATAAAATATGGTACAAATTTTGATTGTGAAAGTACAGAAAACAATAGATAAGACTAAGATTAAATAATTTCAGAAAAAAACTACTTAACTCATAGTATTTGGCCACGTGGAAAAATATGAGAGAAGAAAATGAGTACTTTTGAAGATTATTTAGATACTTATATGGACGCAAGTGTTTGGGAGAGGTATTTAAAAGATAATGAGTTAGCTTATACAATTTGGCCACGCGGAAAGGTATGAGAGATGAAACTGTGTCTTTCAAATACATATTATTAAAGGAGATTGCTGCACGGGGCTTTGTTGAGATATCTTGAAAAATAAGTGGTATACTTTAATTAGGTTGTAACTGAGGAAGATGTAGTGTGCTTACTCAAGAAATTGCGAATTTGAGGAAAACATTTAAGACATGTTTTTTTCAAGTATTTATAATATGTATGCAGATTTTGTATGGGTTTTTTAAACACAATCATTTTGATTGTGTTTTTTTCCCCGCTGTTATATGATGATTAATATTGAAATCACTCTTGATAGTGAAAATCAATGTATTCTGAGAACAGCAAAAATAAATCATTTAATATGTTGTTTACTTATTTTGTTACATTGCATTTAGAAATATGTATTATAACAGATCTTTTTTTACTCTCCTCCACAGATATTATATTTATAAGGTAAGTTTAATTAATAATATCTGACAGTTTTCTTTGCATCTCTCTTATTGTTTCCTATTGTTTTTTCTTTAAATAATATACTTTATAATCTTATTTTTAATTCTTTTCCACAGGTGCTACGTTTTAATAAGAAATTTACTTTTTTTTGTTTTTATTAGGTAAGTATATATAATAAAGACATTTTTACAACATTGTGTTATTTATTTCTCTATCCTTCTTAAAGCAATGTCATCTTTTATATTGAACACTTCCACATAGGATTGGGTGCATTGTTAGAAGGTATGCTTTAAAAGTGATTTAATAAAATGAGCGACATTTCACTGAGTGAGTTTAGCAAAAGTGATATATGAAAACAATGGTGCATATGATATTAAATGTTACATGGTGTTCTTTGCAGGACTTTAAATCCTGTGTTGCAGTTCCAATTCTGCCTCAAGATTAGGGGGCTGGGGGGCTTAGTGGTACTTGTATGGTCATGATTGAGCTACTCCTTTTATGAGCCATGGTTCAGGTGTGTTTATGATAGAGTGGTTCCGTCATGGTTCTGCTTAGTGAATAGAACGTGTTAAGGAAGCACAATGTTAGTGTTGTGCATGCACAGCGGCAAGTTCATCACAAATGTTGTCCGTCCTGATGACGTAAATAATTAATTTACTCTCTTAATTTCTATGCAGGTAAGTACTTAATCAATAATAACTCAATCAGAAGGAAAGAAAACAGAGTCCGTGGTGTTAGAGTTTCTAAGGGTTTTATTCCTCATAAAGGAATCAGGATATCATGTTCTGACCACCACAGGGGTGTCAGAAGGGATAGATGAGCGCGCTCACGTTTATTGACATTACATAGCTTATATACTTGATTTACATCATAAGTTTCAGTGTGAGAGGCGTAACAGCTGAGAGAAGACAAGATAACAGTATACACGTGGTACCAATACATCATCAAGAGGCGTAAACTAGGCGTGAACTAGAGGTGTGTGCTAGAAACGTCACTGATAGGTGACGAAAGTGGGTGGCACCAAGGGGTGGTGCTAACAGAATGTTGCAATGTCAGCAGAAATCGGAAGCTTGGATGCGCACGCAGCTGCATGACGTGTGATTGACGGGGTGCAGGGGTCTTGACATTTACACTGACGGAAAGAGACAGAAGTCTGGCATGTCAGATCAACTTGTACTTCTATCATATCTGATATCTGATGTTTAGGAACTATACTATCTGGGCGGAAAGGTCTCTAGGGTAGAGGCTATTCTATGCTAACTGTGGATGCGTGTATGAGCGCCTGAGTGTCTACATGTGGAGCGTGGGGGCACGGGGCCTTCCATGGCAGCATGGCAACGGAGGCTATGAATTACTTGCATTGAGACAGGTCGGCCCTTTTGGCTCTGCAGCTGGAGAGGATGTTTACAGGATCTAGTAGGCAGGAATGTATTCTCGGGGAACGGAACAGATAACTCGAAGGTTATAGTCAGTCTTGGCAGAAAGCAGGCTTGAGCTGAGCGCGAGGGGCCGCGCTGAAAGTAGGACAGAGTTCACGAGTAGAGAGGTAGCCTGGGCAGAGTCAGGAGCCACAAAAGAGGTTCAGATGGCAGGAATTCAGGGCCTACTCTGACTAGAGCAGGAAAAAGTGAAAAGTGTACTACAAAAAGACGTTGGCATAGCATACTTAGGAACGGACCATATAATCCATTCATGGTGCGTCTAAAAGAGGACAGGTTAACGGTGGACGCAAATGTATTTGCGTCTTCATAGCTGGCACAGGAGGGAAGTTACATGCACTTTAAGCTGGTACATGGAGTCGGTGGGGTACGCGCTAGGGAACACATCATGGCCAAAATTTAATTTTCCTCATTCCCTCCTTGTTCCCTACGGACCCTTCATGAAATATCGATCCTCATGAATCGATCAGTCTGTTCTTGTAACATCATTTGTTCTTCTTTCTTTTGGTTACGTTTTGAGTGGAAACTGGAATGTTCAATACAAGAAGTGGCACACAGTCCACAGATCGCTGGCCCACACTGCAGGCATAGGCAGCAACTGAATACTAGGACTAGGCCAATGCCTAGGAAGGATAGGATCTTCCATCCCCAAGCTGTTAACGTTGTCCAGAACCAACCGGACCAAGTCCAGGTGCCTGGATTCTGATGTATCTGATTTGCAATTTTATGAAGACGGGTGATAGCTTGATATACAGATGGTGCATTCTGTGGAATGAAAACACAGCAGCTTGACCCGATGACCTTACAGGCTCCACCTCTATCTGCCAAGATGACGTCAATTACGAGACGATTCTGAAGGACAACAACCCGCATAGCGGACTGCTCTTCTGTTAAGTTACCTAAGGCGGAGGTAGTTTCATTTACTACTGCTTCAAGTGTTCTAGTTAATCTGCGTATTAATTTACTATTCTGAACAGGGCCTAAAAAGAAAAAGAATCCTTTATTAAAGTCAGTGTACTGTTCCCATGCCGTTTCTGTGTAGTCGACAAGGGGGGCATCTCTTCTGGGTCTATTCTTTACTAGATTGCTATTTCTATGGTAATCAGAAGGAGCTAGGAAAACGGGTGGCAGAAGGAATGCAATGTAACAGGTACCATCCCAATCTGGAGGTAGACGGATGTATGCGGTATGACCACACACAAAGTAAGAATGACTGATAGCTTTGAAAGATGATTTTCCATCATCACTGAATTCGACTACAGTAGTGCATTTACTATGACCTAAGTGTACTGAACCTTTCTTCTTGATACATAATTCACCAGTGACTGGCAGTACTGACATAATAGGTAGAACTGGTGCGGCTTTGGATTCGACAGTAAGAATCATAAGGCTAATTGTATAATTACCTAATCCATATACTTCATTTTCTAGATCAGTTCCTATTCTAATGGGGAGTCCCTCCTTATCCGGGTAACAGACGTCTAGTAGGACCAAGTTCAGGTTTCCCCAAACCCAACCCCCATCGAAAACAGCAATGTCGGGATCTAAAGAATTAATTATTTTGAACCATGCTCCGCAGGAGCCATTGTGAGTGAACGGGTACGGAAAGAGAGGCAGGGCTCCCTTGTAATTCTGGTAGGGAGGAAGTCGGCCACATATCCAGCAATTTGTAGCATTGTTAGTTTGATGAGAATGATGTAACATACTAATGAATGTATTGTTGCGCAGCGCAAGTCTGTAGGAAAGCTCATGAGGAGGTAATTCACTAAAAGTGTGTTCAGCAGAGACATTGTAAGCAGATTGTTCACGCTTGAAGATAGGGTAGTATATGGGTAATAAGATGCTAGCAACAATTATTAATATACTTAGAATAAACATAATTATTAGTGTCACTATGCAGTGACTACGAAGTGATTTGCAATATGTTCTTTTCTTTTCCTCTCTCTCTCTAACTCGATCTAGGGGATACATGTCAGAAACTATTTAACCGATTCACCTAGGGGAGGACTTAAACAATTAAACTGTCTGACTTGCTAGATCGCAATTTCATACGATATTGTTCTTGAGGAGTTTTTTCTCGTTTGGGTTCGGAAAAGTCTTTGATATCAGTCTTTGGTGGGGGTGGGTGTGTCTTGTTCTGGTTTCAGTCCTGGGAATGTTTTGATATGGCTTAGGTGGACCCACCCCTTTCTTCCTTCCAACTTGACGGCGGTCCTTGTTGTTAGTAGAACAGTTTTCGGAGACTTCCAGCGGGGCTCCAACGGACTTTTTCTGTCGAAGTTCCGGACTAAAACAACGTCACCGGGGCGGACATCATGCTCCTTCACATCGGTGTTGTCAGGGAAGGCAGCGGCAACCTGTGAACGACATGATTGGAGTGCAGACATCAAGGAGGCAAGGTAATCTGTCAACATATTAGAATCAACATCGGTTATCTTTTTAGGAATGGGCGTCCCCCACATATTCGGTGGTCTGCCAAAGACCACTTCGTACGGAGATAGCCCTGATCTCGAATGGGCGACCATTCTCATATAGAATAGTGCCACCGGCAGGGCGACTATCCAGTCGACCCCTTTGTCCTGACATATTTTGGCAAGGCGAATCTTTAATGTCTGATTATGCCTTTCAACAAGGCCTGCGGCTTCTGGATGTCGGACACAATGGAACTTCCACTGATATCCTAATAACAAGGAAACTTCTTTCATTAGGGCAGATGAGAATGGCTGACCGTTATCTGAGTACACGACACGAGGCAAGCCGTACCGTGGGAAAAATTCACGAACCAACGGTTTGGCAGTGGTCGGAGCAGTGTAATCGGGGACTGGGTATGCTTCGGTCCAGCGGGACAGAGCACAGACAACTACGAGAACATATTTGAATCCTCGACAACGGTCCATCTGGATATAATCCATCTGGAGGACTTCAAAAGGGTGATCGGGAGGATGAAATCCACCTTGCTCTACAGGGACGCTTTTACCTGGATTGAACTGACAACAGATCATGCAAGTACGCACTTTCTGTTTTGCGGCTGCTCGTAAGTGTTTATTGTACCAGAGATTTTGTAAACTGTCTAACATGGCTTTCTCTCCCAGGTGGGCAGGACTATGTGCTGTATTTATCATGACTTGAACCATAGAGTCAGGGAGAAACCATGTAGATTTTCCCGTCATCCAACCTTGATCTGTCTGGATCCCTCCTAGTTCGGTCCATTTCTTTATTTCGTCTGCAGTAGCATGTGTCTGAATGTCAATAACATCTAGTGTGGGATCTCTGACTGTCATGCAGTTTGTCGGATCTGTTATCTTTATCGTGTCAGTTGTCTGAGTGTGAGTCAGTGCTGTATGTTTTGCAGTTTGATCTGCCAGGTCGTTACCCTGGGAAACAGAATCTGTGGCTTTAGTATGTGCTTTACACTTCATGACTGATATGGCTGAAGGCAGATGTATTGCTTCTAACAGTGCTTGAATGAGAGGACCATGCTGAATTTTGGTACCATGAGAGGTCAGGAAACCTCGTTCCTGCCAGAGCATGCCGAAGTCGTGTACGACTCCAAACGCATAACGGGAATCTGTGTATATGTTAACATTTCTGTTCTTTGCTAGAATACAGGCTTGGGTCAGAGCGATGAGCTCTGCCGCTTGAGCAGACAGTGTATCAATACGATGTGTTTCTTTAACTTCAGTTTCAGTGGTCACGGCATATGCGGCCACTAACTCTCCTGTACTTGTTCTCATGCATGAACCATCCACATAAAGTGTCAGGTCTGGATTTGTCAGTGGAACATCTGTTAAATCTCGTCTGGGCTTTGTTACTGCATTAATAATCTCTATACAATCATGTGGGGCTGGATCTGTCATAACTGTAGGTAACAATGTTGCTGGATTCAAGATACTGCAGCGTCTGATTTCTATGTGTGGCTGGAATAATGTCAATTCGTAACCTGTCAGTCGTGCTATAGTTAAGTGTTGAGTCTGGGTTCTGTTTAACAGAACCTCTACAGAATGTGGAACTTGTACTGTTAACTGATGACCTAAAACAATTGAATCGCTTTGTCTTATTGCTAACGCTGTTGCTGCTACTGACTTTAAGCATGCAGGGAGTGCCTGTGCTACTGAATCCAATGTGCTTGAAAAATAAGCGCAAGGCTTATGTGAACCTGCTTGATCTTGAGTGAGGACAGACAATGCTGTACCGTCACGTTCTGTAACAAAAAGTGTAAACGGTTTGCTGTAACATGGTGTCGCTAAAACTGGTGCTTGGCATAAAGCTTTCTTTAATTCCTCAAAGGCTTGTGTGTGTTCCTGAGTCCAAGGGAGGACAGTCGAAGTTGCTGCCTCCTGTGTCGTTAACTGGATGAGTGGTTTAGCTAGAAATGCATATTGAGGAATCCATTGTCTGCAGTACGAGGTGAGGCCTATGAAGGCCCGCACTTCTTTCTGTGTCTGGGGTCGGGGCATGTTTACTATTAACTGAATGCGATCGGGAGTGAGCTGTCTCCCCACTTTGGACAGCAAGTGACCCAAGTACACAACTTGCTGAACACAGAATTGTAGCTTCGAAGGAGACACCTTGTGTCCCTTGTCGGCCAGAAAATGCAAAACTATCAGAGATGCTTGTTCACATTCGGGCTCACTTCGTGCGGTGATCAGTAGATCATCGACGTACTGTAGTAAAGCGGTATTAACTGGCATTTGAATACAATCTAGTTGTCTTTTCAGTGCTTGACTATAGATGCTGGGGCTTTCTGTAAATCCTTGAGGTGCGCGGGAAAATTTGAAACTTCGTCCATTTAAACTGAATCCGAAGAGATATTGGCTCTCCGGGTCGATGGGTACACTGAAGAAAGCGTTCTTGAGATCGATTACAGTAAAGAACGTTGCTTCTGAATCAATGGCAGTCAACAGGGAGGAGATATCGGGGACCACAGGATACTGTGGTACAATGCATTTGTTCAGTTCTCGAAGATCAATCACCAACCGGTATACTGGCGGTGCATTGCGGTCTGTACGTTTAAGAATTGGAATGATAGGCGAATTACAGATATTGGAGTCGGTCTCTACAACCACTCCTTGGGCAATAAGCTCTTCAATGATTTTCAGTAAAGCCACTACAGCATCGGGTGGTAATTTGTATTGTCTGATTCTGGGTAGAACAACACCTGTCTTGAGTGTAACACGATATGGTGTGATATGCATACAACCTACATCAGCTGGGCCTTTTGCCCACAAGTGATCTGGTACATTTTTCAATCTGACATCAAAGTCACGTAGAACATAATGACCCTTGAAATCTCGTAGAAAGAGTCTAACTCCCTCCGGGGAACAGCAAATTATAGCTCCTAGAGCCTTCAGTGTTTTAATTCCTAACAGATTTTCGGGACATGATTTCGTAAGTAACAAGTCTGTAACTCGAGATAATGGACCCACAGCTAGTGGTACTGGTTCTGATACTTCATTTACAATAGGCTGTCCTGAAAAACCAAGGGAAACATTCTGTGAGCCTGAGAGGGGTGCCCCTGGAACTTCATTATGACTTATAGTAGTGCGACTTGCCCCTGTGTCAATTAAAAACTTTCTGTCTTTTCCTAATACGTGACTATGTACATAAGGACCTTCTTGATCTACAGGAATTTCAATAAGAGGCAAATCACTTTCCCTCCCTAGGCTGTTTCATGTATAACGCTGATAATCTGGATATGCCGACTGGGCATACTGGTACATCTGTTGTGAGACTTCTCTAGTTGCAGCAGCGGGCTGTGTCTGAGCATGCTGTGGCTGCGGTACTGCTACTGTCTGTACTGTATGGGACTGATCATGCATAGGCTGTGTATTCTGCATTGGCTGTTCGTTCTGTGGGGTCTGTTGATGACCCTGTTCATGTCTAGGCGGACGCGGTCTTTCTTTAGTTTTACCTGTCTCGATGTTATGTTTCAGGACTGGACATTCATGTACGTAGTGACCTGGCTGCTTGCAATAATTACATGTCCCTTTAACGGGAGCGGCAGAATGATTTGTCTGAGCCCCACCTTTTCTATGACCCTCGGCTGGAATTGTCTGAGCCACTAACATTTTCATTTTCGTGTCTTTCATACGTTTCTGTTCCTGGTCCTGTTCTTCCCTGATTCTATTCTGGTGATATTGTAACATTTGTAACATCTGTGATGGCGTATTTGCCTGCCAAGTACTTTCAACCTTGTACACTCTATTTTTAACCAGTGGTAGGGCGTTCTCTACTAATTTCGTTACAAAAAGGTGTGGATATGACTCGCTACTTGTTTTTAGACCACTATTGATAATGAAACATTTCTCGAATCTTGAATAAAAGTCACTAGTATCTTCATCTTGTTTCTGTTTGCAGGACGAGATTGCGTCCCAATCTTCCTTTCTAGTTGTCAATAATCTTGGCAGAACCTGTACTATTAAACCTGGTAATGCTTTAGTCAGATCCCCAAGGCCTAACCCTGGGACTCGTTTCTTTTCTTCGTCTTCTATCTCCGCCCATGCTATCTTTGACTCTCCCACTTCCCAATCCTTCTCCTTTAATTTCTCGTAAATGCCCGTGGGCAACAGTACTTTTAACATTTTCATAATATCATCATACGTGTAATCTCCCATCAGTAACATGTCTTTAAGCTCTCTGTGAAAACCTGCAGGGTCTTTATCATGGCACGGAACTAATTTCTTCATTTCTAACAGTTCTAACTTAGTCAGTGGTGTGTGAACATACACACGTTTCAGACGTTGGTCCGCACCCATAACTGGATGTACTTCTCGTAAGGGATTCTGACTTTCAATGCCACTACCGCATTGCATGTGGTACATTTTTCTTTCTGGAGGTGGGGCGGGAACATATTCAGAGCTCAGGAAAGTGTTATACTTACGTCGTTGTTCTAGAATTATTTGTATTAATTTGGTACTAAAACCTCTCCATCTATCCATAATTAGTGCTTCTAATGTTTCGTGTAAGGGACCTGGATCAGAATGATGGTTTCTGAACTTGATGAGGAGGTGCTGAATCATGTATACACCTGCTATTTTCTGCTCTTCCGGGGAAAGGTTCAAGAATGTCTGCACTAACGTGTCATCATTATATATGTCTGCGTTTTCGGCCCACAACACGGCGGACCGGGCTAGTTCCTGTTCATCCATAGAATTGAGTATATGATACCCTACTCGATCTCGAAGCCTTTTATCAGTTTCCTGGAACTGATGTTCTGAAGAATTCGGATTTGTTAAGGCGGAGAAAAGAACTCTCTTGCTCTCCGGACGGACACCTTTCCTAAGGTAGTTTCCCCTACCTACATACGCTATTATATCTGTAGACTTTTCTGATGTTTCATCTTCATCTTCCTCCTCAGAGGAAGTTTTATCATTTTCTTCCTGATGTGCAGTTAATACTGCCTTTCTAATTTTCTGGGACATAGTCGCTATACATGATAGCTTGTCATGTTTCGCGTCTGCTATATTTTGGCCCCACTTGTTTAATGCGTCTAACTCACTCTGATCTGTCCCGGGCCTGTCTCGTTCTCTTATCACACAATTTATGAAGAATCTTAAAATCTGTTTTTGAACGTCAACTTTCTGTTTATACATGGCAGCTTTAACACTGTCGGGGTCTTTCCCCGTCTGTATGAATTTGTATAGTCTGTCGAGAGCTTCCTGCATTCCTACATAGCATAGCAAGCTATCGGTGGCAGATCTTAAGCGTAGTGATGCTAAGACCATCAGATCGTCTGTTCCGGGTACTGGATCATATCTGCAGAATGACATCCTATCTTTGAATGCGTCTAGCCGGGCTGAATAGGGAGACTGGGAAGGATTCTGTGTGTCCTTTAAATGTAATCTGTGTGTCGGTGGCGGGGTCTGTAGACCCGCTGTCGCACCTCCTGAGGCGGATGCTTGGGCATTTTCTCTCCGCGGAGTCTGTATCTGGACTTGAGTCTGTCTTTTAGTAAGATCAGGTAGTACTGGTTTCGGTAGATCCGTCTTAAGTACGGGGGGTGGCGGAGCTGGCGGAGCGGGAGAGGTCTGTTGCGGTACCGGCGGAACTGGATCTGGGGGCGTAGTGCCACCCCCATCCCTGTCAGTAGGCAGGGCACGAACCGGCAGATTGGTGTAAGCTGGCGCTACATCCTCTAGATATGAATTCAGGAATATGTCTTTAGTAGTCTTGTGCATTACTTTAGTTGGAACTAATGGTGTCGGTAAGTTTTTCGGTATTTCTGATTCAATTTCGGATGGGCCATCTGCTGCGAGGTACATACCGTTTACAAGATTATTTCGGGCACGGTCTATTTGTTCTGTTTTTACTCGGATCCCTTCAGTAACTAATTCGTTTTCTCGCTCTTTATCTGATTCTTTAAGTCTGTCTTCTCTACGGAGTGCTTTGTCAGCACGCTTACGTGATTCCTTGCGCCAAAATTCTATGGCGTCCTTCTGAGATTGCCTAGCTTTCTTTTTCCATAATGCTTCTTCTACCCTCATGATGCACTCGGCATCCCACGTTCCGGTAACAGGCCATCTGTGTCTTTCGTCTAGGTGCTTGGTGTAATCGGCCCATAAATCTAGATATAATATGGCATCTATGCCGTGCTTCTGATACATAAAATTGCCTGGAGTGTCCCTAGGGGGGATGGGAATTTCTTCCTCTAGTAACCCTTTCCTAGTTCCGATCTGTTTTAACTTGCTGAGGAACGGCATCTTGTTTGCTTATTACTTGAACGCTAGATCTTTATTCCTTGATACGAGTTGCTAGTTGATACGAGAAATACAATGATACACAATAAAACAGTCACATTCATACCACGACATTAATCACATGAAAACATGAAAACATTGAAGACATAGCTAACTACCCCCTACACTGAATGTACCGCTCAACGGTACGGATACACTGGTGTAACAGTGCAAAAATTCGGAATACTTTATATACTGCTAAACAGTACAGATACACTGCCTAAAAACAGTGCAGACCGGACTTGCGTACCCAAACCCGTCTAGATACGACCCAGCAATGGTACTCACCGGGAAGCACGGAAACAGAAGGCCTCGGAAAACTCGACTGGACTCGACTCAGAACTTCGGAAAACTTCGGAAAACTTCGGAAAACTTCGGAAAACTTCGGAAAACTTCGGAAAACTGGTGGGCCTCTTCACACCTCGGACCTTGCTTCTTTCGGCTGGGCTCTGGTCGGGATCCTCCGCACTCCTCACCGCCTCGTCTGGGCACTGATCGCAGTCTTCGTCACCTCCGTGTGTCAGAGGGGGATGCAGGAAATCCTGCCAGTACACGTGTTGTCCGTCTAACTGATGGCAGGGGACACGGATTGCAACGCACCTTCCGGCGCGTGAGGTGGGGGAGGGGTCCCTGTTCGGGCGCCAAAATGACGTAAATAATTAATTTACTCTCTTAATTTCTATGCAGGTAAGTACTTAATCAATAATAACTCAATCAGAAGGAAAGAAAACAGAGTCCGTGGTGTTAGAGTTTCTAAGGGTTTTATTCCTCATAAAGGAATCAGGATATCATGTTCTGACCACCACAGGGGTGTCAGAAGGGATAGATGAGCGCGCTCACGTTTATTGACATTACATAGCTTATATACTTGATTTACATCATAAGTTTCAGTGTGAGAGGCGTAACAGCTGAGAGAAGACAAGATAACAGTATACACGTGGTACCAATACATCATCAAGAGGCGTAAACTAGGCGTGAACTAGAGGTGTGTGCTAGAAACGTCACTGATAGGTGACGAAAGTGGGTGGCACCAAGGGGTGGTGCTAACAGAATGTTGCAATGTCAGCAGAAATCGGAAGCTTGGATGCGCACGCAGCTGCATGACGTGTGATTGACGGGGTGCAGGGGTCTTGACATTTACACTGACGGAAAGAGACAGAAGTCTGGCATGTCAGATCAACTTGTACTTCTATCATATCTGATATCTGATGTTTAGGAACTATACTATCTGGGCGGAAAGGTCTCTAGGGTAGAGGCTATTCTATGCTAACTGTGGATGCGTGTATGAGCGCCTGAGTGTCTACATGTGGAGCGTGGGGGCACGGGGCCTTCCATGGCAGCATGGCAACGGAGGCTATGAATTACTTGCATTGAGACAGGTCGGCCCTTTTGGCTCTGCAGCTGGAGAGGATGTTTACAGGATCTAGTAGGCAGGAATGTATTCTCGGGGAACGGAACAGATAACTCGAAGGTTATAGTCAGTCTTGGCAGAAAGCAGGCTTGAGCTGAGCGCGAGGGGCCGCGCTGAAAGTAGGACAGAGTTCACGAGTAGAGAGGTAGCCTGGGCAGAGTCAGGAGCCACAAAAGAGGTTCAGATGGCAGGAATTCAGGGCCTACTCTGACTAGAGCAGGAAAAAGTGAAAAGTGTACTACAAAAAGACGTTGGCATAGCATACTTAGGAACGGACCATATAATCCATTCATGGTGCGTCTAAAAGAGGACAGGTTAACGGTGGACGCAAATGTATTTGCGTCTTCATAGCTGGCACAGGAGGGAAGTTACATGCACTTTAAGCTGGTACATGGAGTCGGTGGGGTACGCGCTAGGGAACACATCATGGCCAAAATTTAATTTTCCTCACTGAGGACAGATGAGGCAATGCTCATGATGGAGCAGCTTTGTGATGAGTATGGAAGCATTTAACAGCTGTTAAAAAAACCTGAAGGGTTTCTATAAAGACGAGATATGTGTGTCATTCTAGAGCCCTGTATCATAAAGAAGTGTTCTTCTGAAGTAATACGTATTGAAAGTGGTTGACTGTAATTTATGAGATTTTACTCAGTGACTTTCTGGGCCATGTTGTTTCAAAACTGTGCATGTGATTGCTGCGTCAAGACCTACGCCTACTTCAATTTGAATATAGAGGTATATTATGAAGGGTGTTTATCTGTGTTTTTTTTGCTTTAAACGTCAAGAAAGCAGAGATAAAATTTTCTCTCTATTACCTAGCTGCTGCTAACACCAGTTAGCAACACTTAGTAGAAGATAGTGAACATTTTGGGCCCCACTTTGCATGTCAGTTGCATTTATATCTAATGAGATGCAAAGTGGGCGTGCCAAGATGTTAGCGACTGAAAATAGTCTTTAACATCGCTATCTCTTATTACTAGCTTTTGGAGATATTTGCGCTAAGCGGGAATATTTCTAAAAGCTAACACCTGCCCTGAGCAGTTCTTAGCCATGTTATCCAATGGGAGGTGGATAACATGGCTAATAGCATTAGGTCGCTATGCATGAATAATGCTGACTTTTCTGTGATACTTATGCTTTGCAACGATTTTTACCGCATTTGCGTTAAACCTCATTAATACCAAGGTTTATTTGCGGTAGAAATCGCTGCAGCGCTGCAGTAAATTTTTAGTCTCTAACCAAGTAGAAGGACTGCTACATACTTGAATATTGTTTAGTGCTTATTTTCATTGAGACCGTCACAGAAGTTCAATGGATCCGAGACGCTGTTCTTGTGCATCTTGGCGACTGCCAAGCCTTTGTAGAAGTGGGAGTGAGGCCTCTCCAAGGGGCGCAGCGTAGCTCCTTTTGATGTTTATAATTGCAGATAGCAGGGTAGAGATGTCCGAGGAATTTATGGATGCTTAGTCACAGTAGCTCTTAGCACCTCATTACGACACCCAGGGGAGCCACGTTGCACAGTTGGAGATCAGAGACTTAGGAAATAAAACTTTATAATAGCAAGGGCTCTAAGCGATACCGTTCTCGGTGTAAAAAATATCACCGCTATTGGTGGTATTTTCTACGGTGTTAGTGCTCGAAGGAGAACAGTAACATATATGTGAAAGAAAATTCTGTAACAGGCTCAGCATTTCACATTATCGCGTGAAAACAAAAGTTTTTCTCACATAGCAATAAGTCTCTTATAATTAAGGGACGGAGTGTATCTAGTGCTATTTAGTACACTGCTATGTGAACGATGTCAAATGTTTCATAAGGGGAGGCTTTAAAAGTTTTTCGATAAACTGGTTTTCCAGGGAAGTGGGTGGAGTGTTCCGTGTAAATTGCAGAATAGAAACTAGTAAGAACCAATTGGAAGTGTTGTTTTAAAGTCACATGACTGCACATGCGTGTCTCGCTGCTTGTACGCGATAGGTGGGTGCGCGTACCCGGTCGCGCACTAAAAGAAAGCGGCGAGAAAATATCAGCTAATATGCTCTTGGAGCTCGTTTTGGTACAAAGAGTTAGTTCTGAAAAGAACTTTTTTTTTTTTTTTTTTTGGAAACAAGTGTTATGATGCTTTTGATTTCTTAAAGTTGCTACGACATTTTTCAGTATGTCATACTGTCCAAATAAAGTGAAGAAATGTAACTTTTCTTGGAGCATTTATGACTCTCAATTTTGTGTTTAATTAGAATAAAGCTTTGCTCTCCGTATACAAGAAGTTTTCCACAGTTCTTGCATTTCATGTGCACGTTCGCCAGATATGGTTTCAAGTCCATTTCAGCACTCGATGGAGATACAGGTCGTCCACCGGAAGATGTGCTGGTTACTTCTGATGGTAATAGCGTGGCCTCCGTTTTTCTTGTCAAAGGTGGTCGCTCATTTCCTTCAGATTCGGAAGATGAATGTGGAACGGTAGCCATTGCAGCAAAGTCTTCGGGAAGATGTTCGACGTTGTTCTCTCTTGGGAGTAGAAAAGAAAGTGATGGAAGTGGGTGAAGTGCTGCGTGTAAATTCCAGAATAGAAACTACCAAGAACCAATTAGAAGTGTTGTTTTGAAGTAACATGACTTCACATGCAAGTCTCAGGTCCTGTACGCGATAGGAGGGTGCGCGCACCCGGTCGCGCACTAAAATAAAGCGGCGAAAAAACATCTCATAATATGCTCTTGGAGCACGTTTTGGTAGAAAGAGTTAGTTCTGAAAAGAACATTTTTTTTTATTTATTTTTTTTTGGAAACAAGTGTTATGATGCTTTCGATTTCTTAAAGTTGCTACTACATTTTTCAGTATGTAATACTATGAAAATGAAGTGAAGAAATTTATCTTTTCTTGGGGCATTTATGACTTTCAATTTTGAGTTTAATAAGAACGAGGCTCTGCTCTCCATACAAAAGAATTTCTCCACACTCGTTGCATTTCATGTGCACCTTCGCAAGATATGGTCTCAAGTCCATCTCAGCACTCGATGGAGATACAGGCCGTCCACCAGAAGATGTGCTGGCCACCTCTGATGGTAATAGCGTGGCCAGGGCTCTTGTCGATGCTTTTGCATAATGCTCAGGGTGCCTTTGTTTAACATGCCGCTGCATGGTGTGTATAGAAAAGGAATATTTTCTATTTGGATTTCCCCTTGAGAGCTCCGAATTGCATATCGTGCAGGTTACTTTTGGCGCATTCACTTTCTTTTGATCTTCAGGATAAGTAAAAAATTGCCAAATGAAAGATTCCTTTTTTCTTCTTAACGGTGGTCGCTCATTTCCTTCAGATTCGGAAGATGAATGCGGAAGGGCAGCCATTTCAGCAAAGTTTTCCGGAAGATGCTCGACGTTGTTGTCTCTTGAGAGTAGAAAAGATTGTGAGGAAAGTGGGTGGAGTGCTTCGTGTAAATTCCAGAACAGAAACTACTAAGAGCCAATTGGAAGTCTTGTTTTGAAGTCACGTGACTTTACATGCGCTTCTTAGGACGTGTAGGCGGTGACACTATCTAGTTACGAACGTGATTTGGAAGTAGCGATGTTCTTTACTGAAGTTTAAAAACGTGAAAAGAAGTGAATTCAAACACATACGGATTTCACATATTTTTAGAGCTTGATTTAAGTATACAATAAATAAATTATAAAACCTTTTATATTTTTAAAAAAAAATATTAAGGTGTGTACAACCAGTCATGCCCGAACGATTAAAAAATTCGGCTCCATTTAATTAAAAGGTTTATATGACAAAAAAAAAGCCTAGGTTCAGTGTCTTAACGTACTATAAGTTCTTTCATTGGTCTATGAAGAAATTCATTAGGTTTAAATTGGAAACCTTTCATGAAATAAATAGGTGGGTGGGTGCACTCGGTTGTGCACGTAAGATTGGTATGTCGATATTTATTTCAGGTATATCTTTCATACTTAGGAACTAGCATTCAAAAAACCTATGAAATTCACTGAAAAAACCATAGGTTTTACACACGTTATAGTTAGGAAATAGCATTTGAAAAACCTATGAAATTCACTGAAAAAACCATAGGTTTTACACACGTTATAGTTAGGAAGTAGCATTTAAAAAACCTATGAAATTCACTGAAAAAACCATAGGTTTGACACCAGTTATAGTTAGCTGGAAATTTTACTGACATAAAACCAATGAAATTCCACGTTATAGTTAGTTGGACTCACTATAACTTGCGCGTGCAATGCACTGCTGATGACGTCACATATTACATCACTCATGACATGGTTAGTGACATCACTCATGACATCACTGATGACACTATCATTGTGACAGAGAGACTGATCTCCTTTCACTGTAAAGTAACCCTTGAAACACATATTGAAAAAATAAAAACTAACATTTTCCAAAAAAGTGGTGATACCCATACCAGTTACAACAACCAATTCAGTAATACCACCATCTATATACACATCCACTCATTCATCAACAGTTCTACATAGTCACTCATACATATATTCACTCATCATATGAAGTGAAACACGTATACATCCTATTACACACCGACAGTCATCCAAAAGTTACTCACACACATAATCAAACATGCAAATAAACTATTGTGCATCTATTAATTTGCATATACAGCTATACACACACTACCACCTTACTTCTAAGGAAACTTACACATACTCACTCTCTTAAACAATTACTTATAGAAATACATCCTTATTTAAACAGAAACATTTACAATCTCACATATACTCATTTATAAACATCAATATTCACATATATCAAATTAAAACATATGTAGTTACTGATAAAGACACTAGTGAGATACACTTTTACTCACTAACACACACATATACACACTTATCCACCCATACAGTCCTGCACATATGCTGTCTTCAAAACACATACAAACAGTGAGTCAGTCACTCATGCATCAATGTTGTAAGTAATTCCTACACTAAACAATACAAACACTCATACTGATACTAATAAAACATCTAATAATCCATGTACATACACATGTACCTACTCACCAACCCATGCAGTCACTTATAGACAAAGTGAAACACTAATACATATATTTAAAATTATAAACATTACTCACTAATATTTATTTTTCAGAAAGACACACATTCACTGGATGGTGTCATCAGTGATGTCATGAGTGATGTAATATGTGACGTCATCAGCAGTACATTGCACGCGCAAGTTATAGTGAGTCTAACTAACTATAACGTGGAATTTCATTGGTTTTATGTCAGTAAAATTTCCAGCTAACTATAACTGGTGTCAAACCTATGGTTTTTTCAGTGAATATATATATATATATATATATATATATATATATATATATATATATATATATATATATATATATATATATATTCTCGCTCCAAGGTTGTCCACCATTGAGTAGCACGTGAGCAGCAGCTTTATTTATGTGTAGGTGAGGACGGGGATCCACTTGTAGACGCTGCTCCGTAATGGATCAGCCCGACGCGTTTCGAAGCTCCATCTGCTTCTCTTCAGGGGCTTTAACGGAAGCAGTGTGCGCACCCGCTACACTTCTCCAAATACGTATAACTCACCCGCCGATGGGAGGCTCCAATGAGACTTCTGGGAAGTGTAGAGCGGAAAGCACACAATCAAGTCCTGGATGGACTCCACAAGTGGGCCCGTCCTCGATCCCATGTACGGCTGCTACTTCACTGCCGTGACCCCCACGTTAACGGGGTGGTGCATACTCTGCGGATGGACTGCCGCATATAGATTCTCACTCCAAGGTTGTCCACCATTGAGTAGCACGCGAGCAGCAGCTTTATTTATGTGTAGGTGATGTGTAGGTGCAGGGATCGAGGATGGGCCCACTTGTGGAGTCCATCCAGGACTTGATTGTGTGCTTTCCGCACTACGCTTCCCAGAAGTCTCATTGGAGCCTCCCATCGGCGGGTGAGTTATACGTATTTGGAGAAGTGTAGCGGGTGCGCACACCGCTTCCGTTAAAGCCCCTGAAGAGAAGCAGATGGAGCTTCGAAACGCGTCGGGCAGATCCATTACGGAGCGGCGTCTACAAGTGGATCCCCGTCCTCACCTACACATAAATAAAGCTGCTGCTCGCATGCTACTCAATGGTGGACAACCTTGGAGCGAGAATATATATATATATATATATATAAATAAATCAGAAAGCTGCCCGCTAAGGAAGGACCCACAGCAGGTAGATATGCTTCAATTCTTTATCGGAGGTTGCCGTGTGCGAGTAATGAAAAATGCCTGCCAATTATCCTTTTCGGTCCGATGCGTTTCATGCCTCTCTGCATTTCATCAGGGACTAAGGATTTCACTTTTGCATGATGGCGCTGTTTTTTAACACTGATGATTAAAGTCCCGCCTCAGAGGGCGTGGCCAACAGGCATCTTGGTCTTTGTAGTGCTGATTGCTTATAGTAAAAAAGTTACCACTTTTGAAGGTAGGCCAGGGGACCCTAGGCCAATAAGAACAATCAAACAGTTTTACAACTGCAACTCAGAATATACTATATACTGTCTCATCTGTCCATGCAAAAAAAGATATATCGGCAGTACAAAGAACCCCACTAAAAAACGAATACTAGAACACATGCGCTCCATTTCAAACAAAGACCCAACCTACCCCGTCGCAAGATATTTTGAATTATATCATCAAAGTAACAGGGATCTGTTACAGTACTACTGTATCGACGGGGTAGACAGGCATGAAAGGGGTGGAGACAGGTTGAAAAAACTTAGAGCCAAAGAGTCCCGTTACATTATAGAGCTGCAAAGTATGAGTCCGGCTGGACTCAACAACGTCGAGGAACTTTGGACTCACCTTGAGTAAAAAGTGGTATGGCTATACTGAGAGAAAAAACAACAGCTTCATTGTAAAAACAGATATATATTTTTTCCTCCCCTGAGTCCCTTTACGATAAAAGCTACTGCCTAAAATGAAATAAATGAAAAAGAGACCTCTATGAGCAGTTCATTTCTTCTAGACATAAATGAAATAAAAGCCCATTCAGGGCGCAATTCTGAAACCACAGCAGGTTCTGTGACAAGGAAATTGGTCTTTATTTACGAATTGTCTGTAAATATTTTCGTGTTTCTTTTTGTCCCTGTAGTGGTTAAGATTAGAACAGGCGGTATATATTGAAAACAATGAATTTTTTGTACAAAATACATGCCTGTTTATGAAATCATTTTTTGTTCCTTAATTATGGTTTAAATGTATGTTATGTTTTGCACTTGCACTTTAAAGATGAATTTAATATACTTTTTGTATTACATTTACCCACCATAAGATGGCCACCTAACAATTCACATCATTGGGGTTGGTGGAATGTCCATCTTCTGTTTTCATGGCTATGACGACATATGGAGGGTTTAAATTGGTTGTTTTACACGATTGTAGTCGACATTGAAAAACCGCGAGCCGAAACGCGTCTGTCGATAGGGGGGAGAAGGCTGAGCACCGAATAAAGCATCTCGAAGCTTTAACCCAACTCCGTCTGTGCATTTCGTTTTTTGCAAGCTGAAGGAGTGCCTGCTGTGTAAAGTATATATATATATATATATATATATATATATATATATATATATATATTACCTACTGGCGGTCGCCAGTAGGTAGTTATAGTTAGGATTTTTTTCAATGTTAAATCTCAAAATTCTATTTTGAATAACTTTGGCACCGGTTGACGAATCTGCCTGAAAATTTCCTGAAAATGGCCTCGTCGAGCTCCGGTCCTTCCCTGAAAGTTTGGGGGGGATACGTCAAGCGGGGGCCGAGATAAAAGGGGGGTCCCAAAACGCATTTTCCCCATGTTAATTTCCATAGGGCGGTCAATTTCACTTTTAGCCCGAACGGCTGAATGGATTTACACCAAACTTGGCAAAATTGTAGGGACTGGTAGCCCGATGTGCCTTTGCTATGTCTCAAGATATGTGCTCCAGTGGATTTTGAGTAATTTAGGTTCAAAAAAATATATATATCTATAGGCGCTCTCCGGTGCGCGCACTTGAGTGCGCTCCTGGCGCGACACGCGACTTGCGCGCAGAAAGCTGATTGGCTCTTGGGTGTCTGTAAACATTCTAAACAGTCTGGAGCGGCCGCCATCTTGTGTCTCGGTAAAATCGAGACACAAGGGGTTTGGAAAAAAAAGGGGCAAATGACCATAAGGGGGAAGAGTAGACCCCCTCTGACCCCCTAGGTTTGATGTAGGGACTAAAATAGGGTCCTGCAGGGCATTAAAAAAAATTTTTTGTTTTGCGCGGGGGAAGCGCATGGTACGCGCACCGGCGAAGCACGGGGAAAATCCAGGACCATATTTATGAAGGCCTTGCGCTGTTAGTTTTGCGCCTCCTGTGCGTCAATTTTTGTGACGCACCAGCGGTGTAAAAAAATGCGCATTGTTATGCAATATTTAAAAAGTGACGCATCTATCTAGATGCGTCACTTTTTAAATATAGTGCAACGAGGCACATTTTATTACACTGCTGGTGTTATGCGTCACTTTTCTGTGCGCACTCCTTATGACATTCCAGATGTGTCATATTTAATGTATGACGAATCATGTTGCAAGGAGTTACAGATACGTCAGTATTTCTCACATATCTGTAAACATGAAAGTGACGCGAGGCAGGCGCAAGATTTTGACGCAACAGCATCCTAAAAGTGACGCAGAGAAATCTCATAGATTTCAGTACGTCGTTATTACCAAGCTTTTTGCGAGGGATTGCCCCCTCTGCATACATTATACCTGATGCAGATACAATGTGGCGCAGAGTTTTAAAAAGTGACCCATGTACCTAGATGCGTCACTTTTTAAAAAATAGTGTCAGGTATAATGCATGCAGAGGGGGTGTTCCTTGCAAAAAGCTTGGTAATAATGACGCAGTGCGTCACTTTTAGGATGCTGTTGCGCCAAAATCTTGCGCCTGCTTCACAGCAAACCTTTCACATGGTGCTTTTTCCATGTGAAAGGACACATTACTGGAGTTGCGTCACTTTTGTGACGCACTCCTGCAATGCGTTACTTTTGTGTTTACAGATATGTCAGAAATACTGACATATCTGTAACTCCTTGCGAATTGATTAGTCATATATTAAATATGACATATCTGGAATGTCATAAGGAGTGCGTCCAGAAAAGTGACGCATCGCTGTTTTCACGTAGCGATGCGTCACTTTTCAGAAATGAGGCCTCCAGTTTATTCACTGTGTCATAACTTTCTTTTCTAACACTCACCTTCTTTCATTCCTCCTACTTCACTTCCTTTCACCTTTCATACCTTTCTGTTCTTTCTTACTCATTCTCCTTTCAATTATCAATGCACTATATTTCACTTACTCTTCATTTTTTAAGAATATAGCTCTTTGATGAGAATTGGAGGTAGTTCTGAAAAGAACTTTTGGTTTTCTTCTTTTAACTGAACAGGAACAAAAACAGGGAATAGAAACTGCTCAACAGGAGCAAAAAGAAAAGAAAAAAATTAGGGGTGGGAAGGGCAGCGATGGTTCTCCAATGCCCGAACCATGAGCAGGACACTTTGCTCCCCATAGGTGAGGAGTTGATTGCAGTATCTGCATCTGACGACCCCATGGTTAAATGCAGGTTGTATGTTTGCTACCTGCTCCTGTGATTGTTCTCTTCCAGAAGAAGTTGCTCCTCCTGTTGATGTAGAGGCCCCATCTCTGGGAACCTCTTGTGCCAGAGCCCTGACACTTTCCCGGGCAAAATTCTGGGGGTGCCTCCTCTCCACATGGCGAATCATGGTGAAGTTGCCAAAAGAGTATTTTTTTTGGGGGTTACCCCGTGACAGGACCTGTTTGCAGATCCTGCACTCTACTTTTGGTGCATTCACCTTCTTCTGGTCTGCTGGAAACTTAAAAAATTTCCAGATGAAATGTTCTTTGACCTTCGGCTGAGGAGGCTCTTCATCAATGAAATCATTGGAGTCATCTTCACTGCTGGATGGTCTGGCAGCCAGGATTAATCCAGGAATATGGAGCAGCAAAAAAGGCAGGTCTTTCAGTCACAAAAGTGAAAGAAGAAGTGAAGGAAATGGGTGGGGATTTCATTCATTGTAAAAAAAAACTGTTAGCAACCAATGAAAAGTGTTATTTTAGGGTCACATGACCCGACGCGTTTACGCTGCGCGCTCCGGAGCACTTCCGGTGCGTTTACGCAGCGCGATCGTAGGCGCTTCCGGGGCGCAAACGTGGCGCGATCGTAGGCGCTTTTGCGTGCGTTTATGCGCCGCGAACGTAGGCGCTTCCGAGGGCACTTACGTTGCGCGCCGAAGTGACGTCATCAATCTTTTATAGAAATGCATAATCATTTTCCTTATTAAAAAAAACTAATTTTATTTGTATGGTACGAAATGTTTTGCATTATTATTAACTTTTCATTCATATTTTTTTTCACGAACGACAGTTGCGCTCTGGGTGCGCTTTCAGATGAGCTCTCAGAAAAGCTTACCGGAGAGCTTAGCTGAAAGCTTCCCGGAGCGCGCACCCAGAGCGCAAAAGAAAAAAATTATATAAAAAAAATGAATACTTTAAAAAAAACAGCAAATTGTAAAAAAAAAAAAGGTTAGAAACTCGATATACAAAGGAATTAGCATTTAAAAAACCTATGAAATTCACTGAAAAAACCATAGGTTTCACACCAGTTATAGTTAGGAATTAGCATTTAAAAAACCTATTAAATTCACTGAAAAAACCATAGGTTTCACACCAGTTATAGTTAGCTGGAAATTTTACTGATATAAAACCATTGAAATTCCCACGTTATAGTTAGATGGACTCACTATAACTTGCGCGTGCAATGCACTGCTGATGATGTCTTATTAAGCCAGTTAACCAATCAATTTTTAAAAACCATCCATTTAGACACTTATTTAAACATTTATTCTTCCATCAACTTTTACATATACATATATAAAATATATTTATTTTCCAGAAAGACACACATTCACTGGATGGTGTCATCAGTGATGTCATGAGTGATGTCACTGACCATGTCATGAGTGATGTAATATGTGATGTCATCAGCAGTGCATTGCACGCGCAAGTTATAGTGAGTCCATCTAACTATAACGTGGGAATTTCAATGGTTTTATATCAGTAAAATTTCCAGCTAACTATAACTGGTGTGAAACCTATGGTTTTTTCAGTGAATTTAATAGGTTTTTTAAATGCTAATTCCTAACTATAACTGGTGTGAAACCTATGGTTTTTTCAGTGAATATATATATATATATATATATATATATATATATATATATATATATATATATATATATATATCAACATGCTACACCCGCGTCCTCCTTCTACCAGTTTCGGAAAGAACGACACAGGAGCCGTGGCCTCAATCAATGGTGCAGTTTAATGCTGATACAATGTCCGACGCGTTTCGGAGTAAGCCTACTCCTTCATCACGGGCAAACTTTGTGTATCACAGTGTGAATAATAAAGTAAAGAAACATGTCACGTGATAAAAACATAAACAAAATACTTTGCCTTTGTACAATTTTCAAAATAGTGTTTGTACTGTTATTTCAATGACTGTAAATTACATGTAGTATACTCGGCTGTTGACCCCTTTCTAAAATTATAGATTACGTGCACCATTTGTCAAAATTTGAATGCATGATTCCGCGTTCATCCATGACCTCGCGTGAAAGTTAAACCACGGGTCTAAGACACTGCTAAACATGAATGCTGGTAAAGCAAATCAGTTCAAAACCATGTAACGCATATTAATTCAATACATGAAGTAATGTAACCAAATGTCAAAATATAATCAACATAAACATAATACATGCACCTCCTCTGGTGCGGGTAGAATCGAACCCATGCCCTCAAACCGGGAAAATTTATAATAAGCAGTCGCTCAAACCCCCAGGCTGCGCGGGTTACCGCATGCTCGAGGCTAATTTTAAGAGCTATCAGAACACTGCAAGTGAAGCTGGTAAAGCATAGCTATAACTAAAGCTATAACAGCGTGTAGCCAAAGTGGGCTACCAAATAAGTGTCAAAAGGACTAAACGAAATAATGCCCAAGTGGGCTAAATCCAAGTTAATTATAGATCATGCCTGACATACAATCAAAATAGGTGTTGGATCCGAAGATCAATCAAATGAAAAAACAGTCTCTGTTTAAAGCCCCAGTGGGCTGGTGCACTGAAGGATGCCAAGGTTGAATTCTCATCAGTCAATGTTGAATGAGTACTGGCAACACCTAAGACAATGATAAAGGCAAAGTCCAATTAAAATCCTCATAATGGAGGAAACTTCACATTTGTTACAAGCAATAAATTGTTTCGAAAAAGGCATGATTAATGAGCTTAAAAGACTCAAATCAAACAAAAAACTGATCAGAAACAATTTAACTAGTCAACAACGTAAAGCACTCATGACATTAGAATCTAATCATGAATTTGTTATCAAACAAAGTGACAAAGGGGGTAATGTTGTTATTTGGCCGATAGAAGTGTACAAACTAGAAGGACACTCACAGCTATCCGATACTAACAGATATTGTAAAACCAACAGAAGTGAATATGAACAAGCAATGCACTGTGTAGCTAACCAAATTACTGAATGGAGGGATTGTGGCATATTAAGTCTTGACGAATTTTCATACTTGGCGTGTAAATATCCGAAACTCCCTGTAATGTACTTGCTGCCAAAGCTTCACAAAAATGCAGAAAAGCCTCCAGGAAGGCCAATAGTGTCATCCTGTGGAAGTGCTTTAGAAAATACGTCGAAATACGTAGATTATTTTCTACAACCTTTGGTACAAGCACTTCCATCATTTGTTCGTGACACAAGCGATTTCTTAAGACAAATCAATGACCTTGAATGGTCCCCCAACTATCTCATGCTGGGCCTAGATGTGTGCAGTCTGTACACTAGCATCCCGCAACATCTGGGTCTAGATGCCTGTAGACAGTCTTTTAACAACAGGCAATTATGTTTTCTCCAACATACTGAAATGTTACTCAAGATGATTGAGATGTGCTTGAGTAACAATTTCTTCCTCTTTGATAACACCATCTTTAGGCAGACCCAGGGGACGGCGATGGGGACCTGCTTCGCCCCCAGCTTTGCAGGTATTTACCTAGGCTGGTGGGAGGAGCAGGTAGTCCAGAACATCGGGCTTTTTAAAGACCACGCCGTCCTCAGGTTACGCTACATCGACGACATCTTTTGTGTGTGGAGTGGCACTGAAGCACAAGCAACTGAATTTGTGCAAAGTCTCAACAATAACCAGTTGAATCTCCAATTCACACATCAGATCAGTAAAGTGACCATGGAGTTTCTTGACCTCAAATTGGAGGTGAGTGGCAGTGCCATCGTGAGCTCGCTGTTTAGGAAAACCACGGCTGGCAACAGCTTGCTGCATCCTGGCAGTTGCCATCCCCGCAACCTCATTGACAGCATACCGTTTGGCGAGCTACGCGTCCCAGGAGCGCTCCGGGCAAAATATTTAAAAAAAAGATATTACATAATTATGCAATATAAAATTCGGTATAAAAAATATTACATTTCATACCTATAGAGATTTGCTATTAAAAAACCTTTGAAATTCACTGAAAAGAACAGAGGTTTCACACCAGTTATAGTTAGGAATTAGCATTTAAAAAACCTATTAAATTCACTGAAAAAACCATAGGTTTCACACCAGTTATAGTTAGCTGGAAATTTTACTGACATAAAACCATTGAAATTCCCACGTTATAGTTAGTTGGACTCACTATAACTTGCGCGCCTGCAATGCACTGCTGATGACGTCACATATTACATCACTCATGACATGGTCAGTGACATCACTCATGACATCACTGATGACACCATCCTTGTGACAGAGTGACAGACCTCCTTTCAGTGTAGTGTAACACTTGAAACACATATTCAAAAATAGAAATTAAAATTTTCAAAAAAATGGAGATACCATACCAGTTACAACAACCAATTCAGTAATTCCACCATCTATATACATTGACATATATCGACAAGGCTACAGCCCGAATCGCTGAATGGAATTACACCAAACTTAGCAAAATTGTAGGGACTGGTACACAGAAGTGCCTTTTCTATATTTGGTGAAAATTGCTCCAGTGGTTTTTATGAAAATTAACTTCAAAAACACATATATATCTGGGCGGAGCCTAACCACACATCTCATCGTGAGATCTGATTGGCTGTCAGCACTTTATACAAGAAGTGTTGGCAGCCATCTTGGGATGAATATACATGATAGCACCTCATTAAAAAGCATTGTAGTTAATAATTACATTATAAATCATTTGTTGATGGTACCATAATCATTTTAGGAATTGTGGTGTGTTCTAAGGTGATTTTACCATGTGAAAAAGCCTTCTGCTGGGATATCATGAATCATGTTTGAAAGAAAACTATTATTTTATGCTTTTGCCACAGTGGTTTGAAAGGGGATCTATAAGCTAAACTGAAAGCATATTTTCTGTAAATTCACATTTTCTTTCTCAGTCATGTGAGAATGAAGTCTGACATTCTCAGTAGTACATTTACATACAACAAGGACAGAGACTGTCAGTTGATTCCTTTGTGTTCTACTGCAGCCTCCTAGAGTGTTCTAAAGAACAACTAGCGCGCTAACAGTCCTACTTATTACAAAGGTATGGCACACCTGAAGCCATCTTGATTGGAATGAAGTGGTAAGTCTGAAAGCATTTAATTTAAAAATGAACAAAATGAGGGGGTTCATTGTTCTCATCTGAAAACATTTGAGCCATCCAATTCAATAGTGGGAATGAACATACATGTTCCTCAACGACCGGAGCCTCTATCACCATCAGAGGAAAACTCAGTTCATCTTCAATGTAACTGCGTGCCAAGAATTCATGCCCCACTGCAAAAACATTCCAACGTCCCATTATTCCATGTATCGCTGCTAAGGCCATAATCCCGCCGCCAGAACAGAGCAAGTCATGAACCACTAAGGGGCTCATCAGCTGGTCATAATCCGCATTGGGAGACACCGTACTGCAGAAGCACAAATCCAGGACCCAGTCGAAATCGCAGCTCAGGCAATGGAGGACAGGTTGAACGCATGTGAAAAAGGAGAATCGAAACGATAATCCATAAACTGCACTCAATCTAGTCAGAGGCAGCGCTCCGTAATAACGAAGCATTCGGTTGCGGAGCAGCAACAGCCGAGAAATATTGTTGTGTGCTGCAGGATGTGCATCCATATATTTTTTTTAAAATTCTTTTTATTAACAAAAGAAATCAACAATACAATACACAAACATTGACCAGGGTGTATTGGGTGGCCACTGTTATATATTTATGGGTGCAGCTCCCAACAATAACAGCAAGAGATTTAAGAAGAAGGAAACGGGCCTAGGTTTCCTCCCGGTCCACGTCTGTAGGTTCGAGTTCCGGCGGCTCACAGATATCACCACAATAGGCATTCCAGGTTCCCCAGATCTTGACCCATTTGCGGGGTCGCCCCCTGGATACATACACTGACTCCTCACGAAACATACACCAGTCAAGATATTCCATCCATTTCTTTACCCGAGGTGCTCGAGAGGCACCCCAGAGCTGCGCTATATTTCGTTTAGCAATCACACACGCGAGAGCCACCCAGACCTTACCATGACTCGGCAGGTCCGTAGGCTCCCACACATTCAGCAAGCATCTCCTGGCCTCCAGCTCGACACTCACTCCCCATACTTCACTCATTTTTGAGTGTATCTTGGTCCAGAAGTTACGAACCCTCTCACATTCCCACAATATGTGCAGGAACGTTCCAGGCAGCCCACACCCTCTTCGGCAGTCAGCAGACCCAGCCAAGCCCATCCTCTGCAATTCCGGACCCGTGACATAGGAGCGGTGTAAGATCCTAAATTGGACCAAACGGAGCCTCATTGGGACCGCTACATCCTTGGGGGACGCCACCGCCTCCCTCCAATCCTCGTCATCCAGAACAAAGCCATCAGCAACCCACTGTCTATGGAACAGCACCTAGGGGTCCTCGGTATGGTTGATCAACTTGCTATACGTTAAGGAGATCCCCCTAGACCATCAAGCAAACGATCCTCCAGTGGAGAGGCCACTGGAGGCGTCTCACCTCTGGGGACAACGGCGCTCAAAGCATGACTGATCTGAAGGTACCTAAACCGTTCTGTCTCATTCAGCTGATACTTAGCCTGCAATTGCTCAAATGTCAGCACCCTATCCATACCCCATATATATCGAACCTGCGTTACACCAATCAGGTCCCAACGATCAAACCCCTTGGTTTTCCAGAGCATCCCCAACATCTCAGAACTCCACAGGGGAGTAGCCAATGTCAAGCGACCAGCCCATTTGAGGTCTCTGTTGGCCTCATGCCATACTCTTGTAGAGATCGAGGGTCGCCCCACTAACCGGAACCAACCACGCTTTGCATATAGAACACGGGTGTACTCTTCCCCCAGCACTTGACCGCGGTCCATCGCATATCCGGGGTCCACCGGTGAGCCGTATTTAGCATGGTTTATAGGGGCCAGCTGAGACGCCCAATAGTATTTCCAGATATTGGGCAAACCAATGCCTCTGTCGTACCATGGCAGCATCAATTTCGACAGAGCAATGCGCGGCCTCCCCTCCCACAGAAGGCTACGCTGTAGAGACTCAATCTCGCTGAAGTACGACTGCGGCACGGGTCGAAGGAGTTCTGTAGTGCATATAGGAATCACGGGAGAGCCATCATTTTGAAAAGGACGGCCCGGCCCAAGAGGGAGAGTGAGAGTGTCTTCCAACGCGCAACGTCTGACCGGAGTCTAGCTAAGGGGGGCAACAGATTCAACCCGAAGCGCACCTTGGGATCACCAGAAATCTGGATCCCGAGATTGCGAAAGCTAACCGACTCCAGTCTCACAGGGCAATTCTCAGGTACTTTAGGGGGGTCTCCGCTCAACACAAAAAGGACGGACTTCGCCCAATAAATCGCAAATCCCGAATACCTGCCCGAGGATAGCCAGAACATCCATGAAAACAATAAGGGATCTGCGTGGGGAGGAGGTCAAGTATAGCAAAATATCATCAGCGTAAAGCAAAATCTTGTCCTCCCAGTCCGCAGTCCAACGCAGCCCTCTGATCGAGCGGTCCCACCGCACCCAGGCCGCTAGCGGTTCCAAAGCCAAAGCAAACAAAAGAGGCGAGAGGGGGCATCCCTGTCGCATTCCCCATCCGAGATGGGGGGCGAATATAGAAGACGGACCCAGCCAAGAAATACAGGGCCAAACCCCAGCTTCGTCAAAACCGCAAAAAGGTAGGGCCACTCCACCCGGTCAAAAGCCATAGTAGCGTCAAGAGACAACAAAACTGCTGGTTTATGGATTTGAGATGTGCCCGCCACCACACCATGCAACCGACGGAGATTAAGTGCGGTGTTACGCCGGGGCATAAAACCAGACTGATCTGGATGGATCAAGGTCGAGATAACTTTTACCAAACGGGTGGCCTGCAGTTTGGCCAAGATCTTGGGCTCCACGATCAACAAAGAAATAGGGCGGTATGAGGATGAGTCTAGTCTGGGCTTACCCTCCTTATAAATTACTACAATGTTGGCAACTCGTTGGTCATAGGGCAGCAACCCCCGATCCCGGCTTTCCATGTACATGTCCTTCAGATACGGGGCCAATTGGTCTGCATGTGGCTGAAACAACTCGATGGGAAGGCCTTTGGGGCCTGAAGCCTTACCAGAGTGGACCCCTCTTATAGCCATAGCCACCTCATCGTTAGTGAGGGCGGAGTCTAGCAATTCCCTATGATCGTCTGACAAGGCAGGCATCGGTATATCACGAATCATGTCCGAGTTGTCGACCTCAGTAAACGTTCCAGCAGTGGTGTACATCTCCTCATAATATCGTGCAAATTCCTGAATTATCGACTGAGGATCGGACGTGACCGCGGGACCCACATTCAGTTCCGGCACCAAACGAGACCCCCAGTCACCCTTTTCCAACCAGGCGATCAACTTCCCCACCTTATCACCATGCTCATAGATCCTACTCTGTGTTGAGGCGTGCTGCGCCTTCGCACCCTCACGTGTCATTGACTTGTATTCATCCCGGAGCAGCCCGAGGCGATGGCTCGCCCCCGGGTCACTCCCGGAGGAAGCTGCGATTTCTAAGGCCACAAGCTCCGCCTCCACTCTATCCAATTCCTCTCTCCTCTACTTCTTCTGCCCGGACACAAGGGAGAGGGCCTCCCCTCTTATTACAGTCTTGTACGCTTCCCAGAGGGAACACCTCGATGTGACCGAACATTCGTTTTCGTGGAAAAAATTATCTGTGACCCGCATAAGTTCCTTTTTTATCACAGGGTCTTTCAGACCCCAAGCACTTACGGGAGCTATTCTACCAACATCGCCTTTCCCCAAACACAGTCGAAGCCAGATCGGCGAGTGGTCAGAAACTCCCCTCGCCAGGTGGGCCACTTCTCTAATTAAGGTCGCCTGGGCCGCCGGCAAAAGCACATGATCAATTCTGGAGAGGGAATGGTGCGCCGCAGAGGCATGGGTATACTCAGTGGCACTCGGATGTCTGAGACGCCAAGCATATAAAAACCCTGACGTAGAAATAAAGTTGAGTAGCCACCTATGAGAGGGCAACAACACACAGGAGGGGCGCCTATCTAGTTCGCCATCCATGACTGAATTAAAGTCCCCGCCCAGCACCATAATGCCAACGGGCAGTGTGAGAAACAACTGACCTAAGTCACCAAACGTATCAGCCTGCAACGCCGGGGGGACATAAATAGACACAAACGAAATCGTCCTACCCTCCCAGAGACCCGATATGCCTATATAGCGACCACGATTGTCAGACCAGGTCGATCGGATCGTAAAGGGAAAGGAGTTCTTCACTAAAATGCCCACTCCCCTCGAACCAGAAGTAAAACCAGCATGAGCAACAAGCTTATACCCTCCCATCTGTAGCGTCATACATTGTTTCCCCATTAGATGCGTTTCCTGCAGCAAAACGACATCCGGCTTGTGCCGTCTAATGAGTTGACTCACCATAGTGCGTTTTATCTTATCACCCAGTCCATTCACATTCCAGCTGAGGACGGAGAAACCCAGGCCCTGTCTAGCGGAAGCCATGCATCCTTCCAATAAAGAACAGGAGATCCAAAGGCACCCTTAGCAATCCCTGGTCACTTACAACAGACAAATCAACACGTAAAAATCCCCAACAGCCAAACCCCCGGCCCCCCACCCTGCACCCCTGCATGTAGCAAATGCGCATCCCCAACTTGCAGTGTGCCTGTCACCCCCACTAACAAGTATCTAAAGGTAGAAAAACGGAGGAGGTCCTTACAACAGGCCGCCCGCCCCCACCACCCCAAACCAACTGTAGTCCCCCCCAACCAGAACAATCACATAAAAAGAGTCTCGAGCAAAAAATAGTCCAGGGGGGGGGGGAGAACGAACCGCCCCGACCAGACCCCCTGCGCCAGTGATAGGATGAGTGCAGCTTACAGTTCCAAGCAGTGCGCTATTCTTCGCTGTCCGTTCGGGCCTGAGCCCCAGTGTCCGATCCTTCCATTCGGTTCAACCAGTCCGTGGCCACCTCAGGGTTATCAAAGAACCAGGTCTTTCCATCATGTTCGATCCTCAATCATGAGGGATACAGCATTGAGTACTTCACATCCCTGCCTCTTAACCGCCGCTTTACGGACATAAAGCCTTGTCGCTGTCTCTGAACCATCTGAGTGAAGTCCGGAAAAAACAACAGCGAAGCGTTCTCATATGCCAACGGCCCTGTGGACCTCGCCAATTGCAAAATGGTGTCCCGGTCGTGAAAGTTCAGGACCCGGGCAATGATGGGACGCGGAGGCGGCCCAACCTTCGGACAGCCTCCGGGAATCCTGTGTGCCCTCTTCACAGTAAAGAAATTACTAAGGCACTTCGGCTTGAGATGGTTCAGGATGAGATCCTCGACAAAGAGGTCTGGGGTCGCCCCTTCAGATTTCTCCGGAACCCCCAAAATGCGGACATTGTTGTGGGGCGCCCGACCCTCATACTCATCGAGCTTACTATCAAATTGGTGTCGGCCCGCCTTGAGGTCGCGCACTTCCTTCTGGAGCTCGGAGACATCCTCGAGGAGGCTCGTCGTTTTAACCTCCAGGTTCTTGACCTTCTCAGTAGTTTTGGTGAGGTCAGCCCTGTGAAGGCCCACCTCAATTGCGACAGTGTCCAGTTTTGTGTCCATCTTGCCCAAGGAAGATTGGACCCCAGTGATAGCGGACATTAGGTCTTTCATAGTGGGGTCGTCGCTGACCGAATCCCCTTCGGTACCTCCAGCCGGAGGTCATTTTGCTTCAACAGGGGACCCCTTGGAAATAGCATACTTATCGATGCGATTCGACTGGACCTGTTGCTTGGATTTTAAGGTCTTCTGCTGAGGCTTCTCAGAGTCTCTCGATGCCATCTCGATCGCAAAGGCAGGGGAAACCCACCACTCCTCAGTCGAGTGTAGGCCGGTACTGCGATAGTCAGGTCATCGCAGCCGCGACCCGAAGGCGACAAAGCAGGATCCGACCGGCCACTTCTGGTCTTCTCGGCCGATTTGTGACACTCCGTCCCGGATGGTTCCACACCCGGGTCCCCGGTCTCCGAGACCACAGGCCCCAATTTTCTCGACGACGATATTCGGTCGCCGCGGCCACCAAATGAGCCAGAATTTCACCTAGTGGCTCAGGTGCTGGTCCCCCACCCGATGGTAGGGACAGGGCTCAGGATAATGTGCCTGATAGTCAGTCAGGATGTGGCGGCCGGCGGAGCCGATGCTCAAGCGGCTACCTTGGTCGCTGGCTCGTCTCCTCTCCATGATGTGCATCCATATATAAGTAAACAAATTAATAGAAGCACACCGGCAACTAATGCGAGTATTAAGGGGAATCCACCAAAGATGCTGGAAAAAAATGAATGAAAAAATGCAGATAAGACACCAAATATAGTTTGAAAAGAAGTCACAAGACCACTGCTTCTAACTTTAAAAAAGTAAGGTAACCCCGTAGTCAAGGATGCATTAAAGATACTCTAAATTAACTCCCCAAAATACAGAGCACGTCTGTATTTTTAATAAATCATACACTTCTGTGCGGGTGTTTGCTACATGAAGGACAAATGTTTCTCTAGCAGATGTAAGAGCGACCTCTTTTTGAGACAATAGCGCTCTTATACGGCTCACTTGGTTGACTCTTCTTTCAAGGTCGGAATCGACGGCCAGATGGAAACATCCAGCTTCCCATGCAGAGGAGTAAACACAACTTTTTTATATCAAACCACATGCTCAGTTACCGTAATCAGGTAACCGATGCCTGGTAACATTGCACAACAATCTGCATTACTTCAAATTAAATAACTCACGTTTCCAGTAAACTGAACGTTGGTATGATAGCAGGTGTCGCAGTGCCTTTCAAAACTCACACCAAATTAGGCGCATCTTGATTACAAGAGCCATGCAATTGTATGTGTCTACAAATAAAGGAGTAAGCATGGGCGAATTTTGCGAATCTCGCATTCGCGAATTTTGCGGATTTGCGAACTCGCAATTCGCAAAATCCGCGAATTCTCACGAATTTGCGGATTTTTTATTTTTTTTTGTGTTCGCACGTGTTTCTGCCAGTTCACGAGGGTTTTGTACAATTTCGCAAAACGCGAACTTACCTGTCGGGTCGCAAGTTTTGCGAACTTGTTGTTTCTACGTGTCCAGCCTGTTTGGGACACTCTTCTTCATCACTGCCACTCTCTGTCACCACTGCCACTCTCTGACTACTCATGCCACCCTCTGGCCCACCCATGCCACCCTCTGTTTCATCACAGCACCCTCTGGTTGTCCAGTCAGTGTACATTATTGTGGCAAAGCAAAGCACACCTTCCCTGCCTCAAGTGACCTGAATTAATTTGGGGCTGATTAATGTGTCACAGAATATTTTTTTAGCTGGCACCTGCTTCCTTAGTGCTTTCTGATTAGTGATCTTTTGCACTTGCTAAGTGCTTTCATTGTTGCAAAATTAGTTACAACACCTGCCCTGCCCCAACTGACAATAATGAATTAGGGGCTGATTAATGGATTTGAACTTCCAGCCTGGCTCCTGCTTGTCTCCCTTAGCTGTAATTCAGGACCTTTGTGGCATATGTGTAACTATTCTGAGGTTCAGAGCTGGGTCACATAATAGTTGCAAGTAGGCAACTGAACTCTGGAGGGGCCCCTCAGGAAGCACTACAGGAAATGGCTACTAATGATGAGCCTGAACTTTTGAACCTGGTAAGTAGTTTCAGTTTTGCTAAGATCGTATTTCTGCAATTTAGCGCTTATTCGCGGGGCGCGAAGTTGTACTGGGAAGCCGCGAACTCACGCGAACAGTGCGAGCAAGCCATAAAATCCGCTGCTCGTGGATTTGCGGATTTTGCGGGAGATTCGCGAATCTCGCGGATTGCGAATTTACCGAAAATCGCAAAATCCGCGAGCGAAACGGATTTTCCGCCCATGCTTATAAAGGAGTGATGTGGTGCTATTATGCAATCCTCGCCATTCACATAGACTTCTTTTCCCTCCCTCAGACACCTATATGTACAAGATAATAACCAAGCTTCATGGAGATAAGCGCTGCCTAAACATCCATATCTGCCTATAGCATAGTATTACATGCAAACCTCAAACCTAAACAGGCTAAAAAGTAACGTTATGATACCGTGGATAAGCCACACAGCTGAATCGGATTTCCAAAGAGTGGCCACTTGTAACCACTCTCATAGCACGCCCTGTGCTCTGATTTGACAGTGAGAGAGTGATCGCATCATAGTTTGTACTGCTAATCATTCTCAGCATACGCTACGAAAACGCTTTCACGTTACGCGTCGCATGAAAGCTTCCGTGTGACGTCATGTATGGCGCCCCGTACGCAAAGACGCAAATGTTTTTAATTGCTTAAAAACATATATTTATGTATTGATTGAACATACTAACAGAAGACATCTAGGATAATTAGGAAAACCTTTTTTTAAGTTCCTATAATCCTACATTACTTTTAAAAGCATTTATATCAATCGCGGTGAAACGTCATGCGTACTGGCATCCTAAGAACACCGTAATAACAGCGTAACCGTACGCAAAGCCATGTGACTTTAAAAGAAGAAATTTGATTGGTTCATAACACTTCCTATCACTCTTCTGAGAATCTTGTCAAATAGAACGAAGTTTACCATAATAACAGCAATGGACTCATCTTCCAGCCATTCTTCAGAAGAATGTTTCGTTCCTAAAGAACCTCCAAAGAAGAGGAAAGATGCTCTAATTTGGCAGTTTTTTACTTTTCCAGAAGGGCAGAAAAAGGTTAATGATCCAAAAGTAACCTGCACAATTTTCCAAACTCTTTCAAGGGGGATCCATCTAAAAAATACTCCTTTAGCAGAGCAAATATGGAGCGACACGTGAAGAACTTACACCCCAACAACTTTGCTCGAGCTGCAACACAGAGGTTGAAGGAAAACCAACCTGCTACTGCACAAAGCACATCAATTGCTGCACCAGCATTTTCAGCAAACAGTCCACACACACAAATTCATCCTGATTTTGCTCAAGTTAAAATTCTATACATTTATTGCAATAAACTTTTGTGTTACGGGAAACAGTCTATTAACCTGATAAAACGCAGGAAGCAGGAGCATCACTGTCCTCGACATGACTTTTTTTTTCATTCTTTTCTTCCTGTTGGACACTTCCAAGCCCCCCATTATAGAAGCAAATTACCCCCGGGAGATATTTAGGAATAAAACGAACTTCTATTTTTTTTTACACATACAACGCGTTTTTATTATTTAAAAAAATACATAAATTGCGCCTAAACATCCATGTGAGACCTCCTGAGCAGGCCTAGAGGCTCAACATGTTTCTACCCTACCCCCTTTCCTTATTTTTCAACTTTGTTTTACTGTTTTCTTGTGACTCAGTGATACTGAGGCACAAGATGGCTGCCAACACTTCCTGGTTTGGAGTGTTGACAGACAGTTGACATCCAATCAGCATGCAGCTCGTGCTCGTAATTGTACAGATTTCCGTGCGCGTGCTGTACTTCGTCTCTAGATATCTCTATGATTTTACTTTAGATTTTCTTAGGAACTACTGAATGGATTTACACCATTTAACAAAAGGCACAATCTGCGAACCAACCTCTACCTCTCTGCCAAATTTGGTGTAATTCCGTTCAGCCGTTCGGGCTGTAGCCCTGGCTAAAGGTCCCTATGGAAAATTGCATGGGAAAAACACGTTTTGTGACCCGCCTTTTTTCTCGGCCCCCACTTGACGAATCACCCCCAAACTTTAAGGAAAGGAGTGGAGTGGAGCAGGCCATTTGCTTGGAGAAATTCGCAAAGATTTGTCCACCGGCGCCAAAGTTATTCCAAATAGAATGTTGTGGATTTCCTATGGAAACTAGGTCCTAACTATAACTACCTACTGGGGACCGCCAGTAGGTTATATATATATATATATATATATATATATATATATATATATATATATATATATATATATCCGCAGACACCCACTCCAACAGGAAACAGGTAGAGGCCACTCGGGGGATGACTTTGAAGAGTCTTTAATGGAAACAGCGTTTAGCATAATGCATTTCAACCTTGACGACCTTCCTCAGATGCTGCTGTGTAACCAAGCATAGCTCCTCCCCTGCCTTTAAAACACCAGAGTCACTGCCATTGGCAGAAGTCCGCTGACCAATGGTCGATGTCAAACAACTGTATTGTAGTTCTCCCACAACTACAATTCCCATAATGCTGTAGGCTTGGGTAAGTGTTGCATGGCCATGTCCTGGTAAATTGCAGGGTTAAAATTTGGAGTCCTGGTACAAATTCGATTGCAGACTCTTCTCAGGTCCCCCTTGCCGTTCTCACCACATTGCACTTGTGCCGACTGGATCGTGAAAACGGAGTTGCAGTGAACCCGTTTCTCCATATCACTGATATGCTGCAACCTGCAGCCGTCCAGAATGAAGGCATGTGCTTCGGGGCGGACTGGAGTCTATTCAATCCCTTGAACAAACAAAAAGCTGCACGCAGCAGATGCCAGTGAAGCTCCTGCCTCTTTGCAGAACGGGACTTCTTACGCGTCTCTGGCCGACGCGAACATATCCGCAGACACCCACTCCAACAGGAAACAGGTAGAGGCCACTCGGGGGATGACTTTGAAGAGTCTTTAATGGAAACAGCGTTTAGCATAATGCATTTCAACCTTGACGGCCTTCCTCAGATGCTGCTGTGTAACCAAGCATAGCTCCTCCCCTGCCTTTAAAACACCAGAGTCACTGCCATTGGCGGAAGTCCGCTGACCAATGGTCGATGTCAAACAACTGTATTGTAGTTCTCCCACAACTACAATTCCCATAATGCTGTAGGCTTGGGTAAGTGTTGCATGGCCATGTCCTGGTAAATTGCAGGGTTAAAATTTGGAGTCCTGGTACAAATTCGATTGCAGACTCTTCTCAGGTCCCCCTTGCCGTTCTCACCACATTGCACTTGTATATATATATATATATATAAAAATATATATATATTTTCCAATTACAAGCGCACGACTACAGGGTTGTATTTAGAGAGTTGACTGGAAGGAATGTGATGATGTGATGATTTGTTTGGGGTAGGGGAATTGTTGTCAGCGAGATCCTGGATAAGGGTATAAATTGGGATAATTCTCCTGCATGCATTTTACAAGCCTTCTCCAATTATACTCTGCTTAAGAAGTTAAACTAATTACATCCCATCATTCAGATATGCAACATTTTCTGTCAGTTAATTTGGCGTTTCCCATTCTAGAGTTTTTCCAACATGGTGTGTGATCAACCAAAAGTGGAATTTATCTAGAGGATGGAAAATAGCTATTTGTCCCATTTTGTCACGAAGCAACGCCCGTTAAGAAAATGGGACGGGAGGTAATACATGCAATTTGAATGATTAAACATAGCAAATATCTCAGTCACTAAAGATTCAACAAGTTAAGCAACTTCCAATTTCCTTTCTTCGCCCTAATTGTGCATGTTAATCTGTGAAGACCAAGAAGAAGGAATATTCAATGTGCATTAAAATGTCAAATAAGGAAAAGATATTGCATTTATCACTCCAGAAGCGAATCTTGAAGCTATAGATTCTGTTTTCCAAAGGGCCAAGTAGCACAAAAATATGATCAGACCCCATCCAATCTGCAGTAAAACTGTACCATCTGCCACACTATGATTTAGACTTGCATTATCGCCAACACCTGCCACATCACCTAAAACTAATGCCAGGTGTATCCTGGTTCTGCAATCTCTGTCTTTTGAGCACAGTTATGGATTTACCACACTTGCAAAACATTGTACATTCTACTGTATAATTTGCAGCTGTAAACAGAAATTGACTTTTTCTTATTTCATTTTTGTTAGTCACTGTCAGGTTTTCCCTGAAGGTGACCACAGAAAAAAAGGACCTCGGTTTGTCAGACCTAAATAGAGTGCGAGGGAGCCACGGCCCGTGCAGGTTGGAGCAGTTGGGGGGTGGGTCCGGGTGGGTTGGGATTTTGATGGACAAAGACGTGGGAAAATGAATTATTCATTCAATTTTAGCTTGTGATAGTCCGTAGAAATCCTCCTCACCCAGCCCCACTGCCCCACCGCTCTTACCTGCACGGCTGCTGCTGGTAGGAGGAGTGATGCCCTTACTGCAATGACCAGCACTCCTTTAGGTTGCCAGAACAAGCTTTCCTTTTGTGCAGGCAAAGGGGGTACTACCAAATAGGGCACACAGATAAAGAGTTGCCCATCCCACTTTTGACACAGTACTCTGTTCGCTAAACTCTAAATCAGGTCCAAAGTCTGTTATCGTAGGCACCTAAGCACTGTGATGACTGTCCGCATATCAAGCTCAGTATACCCCACTCTTGAAGTTCAGAAAGGAACTAACGGCTAACAATCCCTCACCCTCATTGTACATATTAACGAATCATTCAATACTCCCTATTTCATGACTTTCAATACTACAACCCTATCTGGTCTGTGCTGTATGAGAAACAACTCGTACAAAATAACAGGAAAGAGGCATATGTAGTATAGAGCAAAGATAATTACTGGTGCGGAGATGTTCCAGTACAATCAAAGATATACATTGGGTTTTGAAACAGCCTTCATTCCCTCCATTGCAGGTGGATTGGCACTGCATCCCTCCATCTAATTATAGATCCACCAGACAAAGTAAAGCAGGGAGGAAAAGGGAGTCCCACCGTACAAGGTCCCTTGCTGACTTTGCCACTGGATTCCAGCTAGCCTGGCTGATATGGGGTGTTACCTAAAACCGGTCCCAGGTTGCTTGTTTCTGGTCCAGGGAAGATCTGGCTTGGCAGTTTGGCCTAGACTGTTCCCATGAGGCACAGGGTCAAGACTGATCTACGAATTGCTGGATCTGAACAGTGGAGGCGTAATGAGCTGAAGAACGATGATGGATTCAACCCAGATCTGTGACTGGGGGTGAGTGTCTGAAAAGTTTTAGCGCCTCGTCCATCAGCTCTTTGTGTTTGCTTTGTTCACCATACAGGGTAAGGCAGGAAGGAAAAGGGGTTGCTACCTACATAATGCAGGGTGGAAAAGGGAGTTGGCACCAAAGTAATGCAAACAAGTAATTGAAGTGTCACCATACAAAGAACGGCCAGGGCGACTGACGCTGGAATCTGGAATCTGGGGGCCACGGTTCAATCCCCGGCACCGGCGGCAGGTCAGCCCAGCACCATGTGACTCTGGGCAATAGCTTGCTTAATTTTCCCATCGACCCCCAGCACCGGGATGCCTCTGGGTAACTATTCGTGCTTTACAAACACTGGATTTACATTTACAAAGTAATACTGGTAGGAAATGAAAGTGCCATCATACAACGCTATACAGGTAGGATAAGAGAGTGCCACCGTATAAAGTAATTCAGGGAAGCAAGGGGTGTGCCAATGCACAGGGCAATGCAGGAGGGAAAAGTGAGTGATACCTAAAAAACTCAGAGTGGAAAAGGGACCACCACATGGCATGAAATGCAGTGAGGAAAAGTGAGTGTCCCCAAAATAATGCAGGAAGGAAAAGTGAGTGCTAGCTAGGTAATACAGGGTGGGCAAGGGAGCGCCACAAGACAAAGTAATTAAGGGAGAAAAAGGAGTGCCTCTAAAGTAATGCAGGTGGGAAAAGGGAATGCTACCAAACTAATGCATGGAGGGAAGGGAATCCCAGGGCCAGCTCTAGGGCGGTACGAGCAGTGCAGCAACACCTGGCACTGACCTCAGAAGCCCCGTGTTTAGAAATAACAGGATTTAAACAACACCTGCTCAGAGTTCCTTTAGTGCCCAGAAGTTTTCAGGCAACACTGAAAATGTCAAGATAACTCTAGTGATTAATGTTTGTGCAGGAGAGAGATAGGAGCTTTGTCTAATGGCAGTTTTGACTCATGATAAAGTAATGTAAATTGTAATATGCCGGCTGCAAAGAATGTGCACCACACAAATTAGACTGTATTTTATGTGGACAACTCAGTGGGCTACTACAAGATCCTTTTCTTACTTGCAGTTCATAAGGTACAATCCCAATATAACACAGTGAGTTATGAACTGTCATCAAAGAACTGCATGCAAACTGTATGGTATAGGTTAGAACATTGTTTTCCCCCAGTCCGTCATTACCCTAACATTGCAAAAACTATGTTCTTTTGGGAAGAAATACATTATTATTAGTAAAGCCAACCGATGAGGTACAATTTGTGCCTTTCTCAGACAAAAGACTCTTAAAATATACTGCGTACCACCTTCCCCTCGACTCAGAAGGGATTCGAGGTACCGACGGACATAGCGGGCCTCATTGTCCTGAGCGAGCGCCAGGCGAGGTGAGGCCATCTCCCAGCTTAATTGCGGGAGCAGTTGGTTTCAAGAATACCGTGACTTCTTCTCCTACTTACAGTAGGTTAATTTCTTGGGCATGGTATGTACTTTGAATCTTACTACCACAGTTGCAGTAGTGTTAACTAGGTCCTGAAGAAAGCCTCCCGAGGCTGAAACATGTCGACCGATTTTTCTATCTACAAATGGTAATATATGTTTACATCCATTTACACTCTGCTTTTAATCTTGGCACCATGGTGACCGTCTGAATAAAAGTTTATTAGGCACCATGTTAGTCAATTTTATTTCACCACTCTTTCTATAGCACATTTGCTTTCAACACTGCAACTTTTTCTTCACCTCCCACAGCCCTCCAGATATTACTTTCCATCATTGGTGTACTAAATACTAGTGGTTGTACTCACATTTTCATCAAGGTGAGACACCTAGTGGACACCAGTTTGGAGCTTCTTAAACCCAAATGATGAAGTTCCGCCAATGGGTGGGCTGATGGGTTCACGTTTGATCTCCTCACTCATTTTCACAGTTCTACACCTTCTTGTTTTAAGTACATGTTAGACAGTAGAGGCCACTTTTGACCTTAGCATTCTTTTGTGTTTTTCATTAGTCTTATAGGGGTAGGGTGTAATCAGGACTTAATCTCATATCCCCCTTCAGACCATGTCCACCTTTTTGTTTAATCCTACCAGTAACGGTAACATGTGACTCCTACACCTTGTAATCCTCCTTGTTTTATGTAACATTTACTATAGACTTTTTTTACAGACAAATGTTTCATTGGTTCTGCATAATATGTGCGTGATGTAAAGTGCTCTGACACTCTACACTGGTATGAGTTGCAGAATAAAACAAATGAAATGCCTGTGAGAGAGGGCCTACGGAGAAATGAGAGGCACTGGCAGGCTCAGTTCTAGAGGGAGGGCCAGCTGGGCCACGCCCAACCAATAAAACACTGGCCCGCCCAAGGCCATTCAGAACTGAAAAACAAGCGTTTTCCACCCTAATGCTTCCATTGGCTCTCTCTTATTGTTTATTTTAATGATAGACACCATTGTCAAAAGGTACTTTGAGGCCTGGGGAGAGGTGTGAAGTCACCAGAGTTTATTTGCTGCTGTGATGCACAAATGACATGGATATCCTAAAAAATGGATTAGGATTCGGGACTTATTGCATTGTATTTTTAAACTTGAATGGTTTACACAGTAAAAAGCTGCCAGCGTTTTAATGAAAACATGAAAAGTTGTAAAGTGGCTCTGTGTGGCAGCAGAAACATTTCTTCCGCTGCACATGACCAGAAGAATGCTGCAATCTTAAAGTTCTGACAAGCCCCATAGCCGGAAGCACATCAGAGAAAGCACCTCTTTTGGAGCTGTTTATTGTGTTAAAAATGTCAAACGCGGACAGATGCCAATAAATAAAATATCAGATTGATTAAATACTTGGTTGGTTTTTGCCCGGTACCCACTCATCTTCATGGTCCACCATGCTTCTTTACGGCCCCCCCAAAGAAAAAATTCTAGAGCCGGGCCTGGGCACTGGTGGAGTATGGTAGTGAGGGAATTTGTGGAGAAGGAGGTTTTTGGGGGGCGCCAATAAAGATTGCTGCACTGGTCACCGCAAGCGGTAAAGCCGGCCCTCGGGAGTGACTGCCACTAGACAAACTAATGCAAGAAGGAAAAGGGAGAGTTAACAAAGAAATGCAAGGTGAAAATGAGGGATTTTCACAAGATTCCATGGCAATACGAAGCTCATGAAAGCAAGAAACGTCGGCCATCCGCCTTGTGGCACGAGCAGTGTTAGGACATGGTACACGTGCTCTGGCTAATTTCCCAGAATCACTCGGTGACACGTGTTTGAAGCCCAAGGCTCCTTCTTGTCCACGCATGGTACTTTGATTGCTTGCCATCTGTGGTCGAACAGGTGCAGCCTGTTTGATATTGGACTAAAAAGAAAATAATTCAGCTAGTGAAGCAAACTTCTGACTCCAGGTCCAGGAGTAGTGTGAGCAAAGGGTATGTTGCAGCTGCTGCCTTGAATTGTCTCCCTGCTTCATGCACATTAGCAACCCCAACCCGTTACTAGGTGGGTAATTGAGAGTCACTCGCTAAAGCAGTAGCTAAAAACATATAATTAGCAGTCTGCAGTTAGAAATTGGGCTTCATGTGCAGTAAATCCCTCACTACACTGTTTTACACAGTTTAATTCCATTTACCACCAGCGTTTACGGATGAGATTAGCAAAATGCATTATGATGTCATTTTACCACGTCACTTATGGAGCAAAGAAAAATGAATCACTCTAGTGGCTTGCTAACATTAACATTTCTTTATGCTAGAATTATAAGTATTCCTTTTGTTTCAGGCTATAGCTTTATGAACAGCATGGACAAATGAGCAAAATGTATTTAAATAAAGGGAAATTGCTAAGAGGTTTCTCAAATTAATTCCTGGTGATGGAGCGAGTTTCAGAATTCATTTTATTCTGACTCGCAAAGTTAATTCCCTGTAACATGAACTAATTTATTAATGAATTGTTGCATGATTTGTTTTATTAATTCAACCTAAAGTAAAAATTGCATACACACAAACACGCGGGTCTAATATTATGTGCTCTTGTTGCATTTGCGAGTTTGTCATGTAACACATGATTAATATTGTCTTGTTTGTCCTATTGTCCTTGTCACTATTAATGCGGCTGATTATTTCATGGCATGTGCTTTCATTATATGTGCTTATGTGTTTGTCTTATGTTTTGACTGTTTATCTATGTTTTGTTTGTCAATCTTTTTACTCTTTCAGATATATAAAGAATCCAGCTGGACATTAAGAAGAATGGTAGATATTAAATGTGCTGCTTTATCTGTTTGTTTCTGCTAGGTGACATTTATTAATGGGTTAATTATTAGCAAAGTAGGGTGGGTAACAGAAGGATTTATTTTACTTGAATTAATCATCTTTTTGTGTTTGTTTAAATACTAGCACGACTGAAAAGTTTGGGGCCTAGTAACGACTCCATCTGGTAAACGTGTGGCAGGATTCAGGTTCACACATCTTGCAATAGAAACATTGTCTGATCCCAGAATTGTTTTTTCTAATTTTGTCAGTCTGCTACTTGTCAAACTGGGATACTAACAATCTCAGGGCGCTCCTCACTATATACCGGGGATAATATGTATTCTGTACTCAATCTAAATGTGGTGCATCTAGAGGAGGGGCGTGTACCCAACACCCCAAATTTTCCGTTACACACAGAAATGAACAGTTTAATATACCTCTGAGTACTCAACTATATACTTTAGTCAAGTGTACCGAAAAGCTATACATGTGCTCCAAATTACTCAGCAGACCACAAAATTCAACAGTTGCAAACGAAATTTGACAAAGTAAATGTCTCTTGGTCGTCTTCAAAGATTTATTCCAAAGTTCCACGTAAATTCCAAAATTCCAGTTATATATCTTCAATACATCAATTCCAGTGAGGATAATACCGTTGCCAACACGTGTTTCGTCGTGTGTAAATCTAACACATAGACTTCCTCAGGGCTGTAACAAGAATATATATTGCCCACCATTAGAATGCTTCAAATCATAAAGTTTTCAGGAGAGATAAGTATAGTCCCCTTCACCTCAAGAAATTATTATTATATGCAAACTGTCATGTAGGCATTATACGTGAGAAATTCATAGAGCGAAAATATCCCACAAAAAACCAGAGTCAATAGACGAATTTAAAAATCTGTGACTACCTTATAACCCAGTAACATCCAAACAGGAGGTAGTTGCCGATAATCACCTGAAAAAAGTAATCCTCTCCTGTAAGTATGACCTCCTCTCACTGTTAACTTGGCAAATGTCTAAGTAATGAAAACCAGACATTATGAATACGACTCACAGTCATGTTGTCAACAACTCCCTAAGATCGCGTCAGAAGGCATTACATCATAATAAAAATTCATCTATTTAAGTTTAACATGTATATATTACTACAACCATTATCCATAGTGTTCACCAGAGTCTGTATATCAAGCTAAGGTTAAACCAATATAGTACGTATGCTAGTTACGTTACCCAGACTTAGGTATATAGGTTTCACTCACCTAAATAGAATGTGAATACAATTATTTCTTCATATATGTTGTACCACTCTCTAAATCAAAAACGTCCTAAAAAAACAAGTTACCACATTATTGTAAGGCATCGCTAAATATTAAGTCTACATATCAGTTTGATAAAATCATTGCGGTTCCCCGTGGTATATACTAGGGGTTACGTAACTATTATTCATAATGTGGTAAATATAGAACATCGGTTTGAAGCTATAATAGGCGACATAAAGGTTATATGTACACCTAAAAATCGAAAGAGTAAAAAGAGCCTCAACTCACCCACATCATCCCTATGTATCTTTATATGGGGGCACTGTAAAGTAAGAAGATGTACTATTCACTATTCTATCCATATGTCTAGTATTTACATCCATAATAATTATTAATAATGGTTCTTACCCACGTGTCATATCAATATTTCAATGTCCCCAATCCGTTCCGTTCCGAATACTAAACGTCACTGTTTCGAAATGTAGTCGCAATAATAACATAGAACCTATACATCCAAACAAATATATAACCAAATAAGCGATAGTCTGCATATAAATTCCTGTACGTTGCGTTTATTAACAGAACACCCCCCGGTCTAGTCTTACCGTAAGGTACTCGAATTCGGTTGTATCCAACCTCGTAACGTTCCTCCTATAAACGGAGAAGTCTGTTATAAAATCTAGCAACAGATATATCAGAGGATACAGTGTAGGTCGAGATAATAATCCAAACCACACGAACTAATCATGCCCGTGTAACAGCGGCAAGTGTCCTCGCTGTCCGTCGGCGTTCTGCGTAAGCGCCATCTTGAAAGGTCCATTTATCTAACAAATTAACAGCCCGCCATATTGTAGTGGGAAAATATCACCGAAGGGTCGTCGTGATATTGTATATTATCCTATACGGTTGATTAGTAATTCAGGACGTACTTATATAATTAATGAAAATAATCATGTTATCCGTATCGTATTAAAATTAAATCACACACGTTCATGTTTGTCACATGACTATCGCCAAATGTATCGATTCTCATAATATTCTAGTTCTAGCATAATGTGATGGTTGTGAGGAGAGGCACTAACCTCCAACGATCCTATTCATTAAATGTATATATATATGAGCAAGTTCACTAATACGATGAAGTCTACACTGCATAGTGAAAATGCACATACGTAGCTCATGGTCCATCCTTTAACATGGAAATTAATAATATCAACTCCCAGTGTAATAGGGTATTAGAAGTATGTTAGAGTGTAATAGAGATAGGTAAAAGTGTGTTAGTAGATCACTCACCCAAGCAAAGCCTTAGTCCTCATGGTACATATAATAACATTGAACAACAATAGTCTATTTAAAGGCATATATCTGTACCTGATAACAATTACAGACTATACTTCGGAGATAACATCAAATCTCATCAGCAGCTAATTATCACCAGTTGGGATGAGTTAATTCTACATGACCATAGTTACATAACAACAATTGTATATCCCAACAGTTTCGCTAACAAGTATAAGAAAAACCAAATATTTTACATAGAAGTAATACCATTATTACATTCCATCGCGTTAGGCATATTACATCAACATAGTTAATCTTGCCCCAAATAATATTGATACTCATTATCAATATTCAGTCCTCTTTCTACTGCCCTCAGCTTCATGATCCAGATCACTTCTCTTCTTCTTAACTTTAACTGTCTGTTGCCCACCCTCGGGTCAGGTGCAATATGATCAATACCATGATAGCTGAACTGGTGTTGTTCCTGGTTGCCATAATTTTGAACACTGTGGGCGGCAATAGGGTATCTCGTGTCACCATTCTTCCAGGCTCGGAAGTGTTCCATCATCCTGTCTCTCAATCTCCTGATGGTGCTACCCACATATATTTGGCCACATGAGCAAGATATAACATATATAACATAAGTCGTGTCACAATTAATAAATGTATCAATGCCATATGTATCGGAGCCATTGTAACTAAATTGAAGCACCTTCTTCTTTGCCCATCTACATGAGTTACAACGTCCACATTTGTGGAAGCCCTTCCTTGCATCATTTAACCAAATTTCTTTCCTAGTTTTAATAGGATAGCTTGGGCTCAAATCATTGGCTAGTGTTCTGCCTTTCCTATACGTAATTGATGGTCTTTCTGTAATATATGGTAGCAGGTCATTATCTGCCTTCAATAGATGCCAATGCTTACTAACAATGGAATACAGTACCTTAGACTCTGTATTATATTGGGTGATCAACCGTACTTTATCAATGTGTCCATCAGTTTTCTTTTTCTCTGCCAAGGTATGCTGCCTTTGTAGATTCTTTGCTCTCCTTCTAGCCTTCATAATCACATCACTGTTATAGCCTCTGGCTAAAAATCTATTTGACATATCTGATAAGTTGTGCTCAAAATCTTCATCTTCAGAGCAATTTCTCCTTGCTCTAACCATTTCAGAGTAGGGAATAGATCTCTTTTGACAATTGGGATGACAACTTGTTGCATTCAAAACTGCATTGCAACTAGTATCTTTCCTGAACATTTTAGAGCAGAGTTTCATATCCTTCACATATAGTTCAACATCTAAAAACTCAATTTTCCTTGTGTCATATTTCGTAGTAAAGCGTAAATTGACATCATTGTCATTCAAGTAATCAAAGAAGCTATGTAGGTCATCAAGTGAACCAGTCCAGATCATGAGACAATCGTCAATGAATCTGTCCCAATATTGGATATTACCAATCCATCTCTGTCCTCGAAGGCCCCAGATCCACTCCGCCTCAAACCACCCCATAAAGAGGTTAGCAAAAGACGGAGCGAATCTGGAACCCATCGCAGTACCAAGGCGTTGTCTGTACCATTTCTGGTCAAAAATGAACACATTATTCTTCAATACAATTTCAGTCATATCTAACAGCATCCTTGTGTGTTCAAGATGGCGCTTACGCAGAACGCCGACTGACAGCGAGGACACTTGCCGCTGTTACACGGGTATGATTAGTTCGTGTGGTTTGGATTATTATCTCGACCTACACTGTATATATATCTGTTGCTAGATTTTATAACAGACTTCTCCGTTTATAGGAGGAACGTTACGAGGTTGGATACAACCGAATTCGAGTACCTTATGGTAAGACTAGACCGGGGGGTGTTCTGTTAATAAACGCAACGCACAGGAATTTATATGCAGACTATCGCTTATTTGGTTATATATTTGTTTGGATGTATAGGTTCTCTGTTATTATTGCGACTACATTTCGAAACAGTGACGTTTAGTATTCGGAACGGTACGGATTGGGGACATTGAAATATTGATATGACACGTGGGTAAGAACCATTATTAATAATTATTATGGATGTAAATACTAGACATATGGATAGAATAGTGAATAGTACATCTTCTTACTTTACAGTGCCCCCATATAAAGATACATAGGGATGATGTGGGTGAGTTGAGGCTCTTTTTACTCTTTCGATTTTTAGGTGTACATATAACCTTTATGTCGCCTATTATAGCTTCAAACTGATGTTCTATATTTACCACATTATGAATAATAGTTACGTAACCCCTAGTATATACCACGGGGAACCGCAATGATTTTATCAAACTGATATGTAGACTTAATATTTAGCGATGCCTTACAATAATGTGGTAACTTGTTTTTTTAGGACGTTTTTGATTTAGAGAGTGGTACAACATACATGAAGAAATAATTGTATTCACATTCTATTTAGGTGAGTGAAACCTATATACCTAAGTCTGGGTAACGTAACTAGCATACGTACTATATTGGTTTAACCTTAGCTTGATATACAGACTCTGGTGAACACTATGGATAATGGTTATAGTAATATATACATGTTAAACTTAAATAGATGAATTTTTATTATGATGTAATGCCTTCTGACGCGATCTTAGGGAGTTGTTGACAACATGACTGTGAGTCGTATTTATAATGTCTGGTTTTCATTACTTAGACATTTGCCAAGTTAACAGTGAGAGGAGGTCATACTTACAGGAGAGGATTACTTTTTTCAGGTGATTATCGGCAACTACCTCCTGTTTGGATGTTACTGGGTTATAAGGTAGTCACAGATTTTTAAATTCGTCTATTGACTCTGGTTTTTTGTGGGATATTTTCGCTCTATGAATTTCTCACGTATAATGCCTACATGACAGTTTGCATATAATAATAATTTCTTGAGGTGAAGGGGACTATACTTATCTCTCCTGAAAACTTTATGATTTGAAGCATTCTAATGGTGGGCAATATATATTCTTGTTACAGCCCTGAGGAAGTCTATGTGTTAGATTTACACACGACGAAACACGTGTTGGCAACAGTATTATCCTCACTGGAATTGATGTATTGAAGATATATAACTGGAATTTTGGAATTTACGTGGAACTTTGGAATAAATCTTTGAAGACGACCAAGAGACATTTACTTTGTCAAATTTCGTTTGCAACTGTTGAATTTTGTGGTCTGCTGAGTAATTTGGAGCACATGTATAGCTTTTCGGTACACTTGACTAAAGTATATAGTTGAGTGCTCAGAGGTATATTAAACTGCTACTTGTCAAATGTTGAGTCTTACTTCTGGTAAGAAGAATTTCCACTGAATGAGGTACATATACTTTTACAGGAAATCCCATAATGATACCTTCCCTTTGTTCAAGACTTACACTTGTTGCAGCCACTGCTTTTAAGCAACCTGGCAAAGCTTTTGCAACAGGATCCAAAACAGCTGAGAAATATGCAATTGGCTTCCTCAGTTTTCCGTGTCTCTGTATCAAAACAGACAATGCACATCCTTCCCTTTTGCTGCAGTACAGTTCAAATTCTTTCTCATAATCTGGCATATCCAGAGCTGGAGCTTCACATAAACTTCATTTTAATTGTTCAAAAGCTTCCAGTTCAATTTTTGACAGTCTGATTGGATCTTTTACGTCAGCTTTTGTTAGTCTTTGAAGTGGTTTTGCAATTACCGAAAATCCACTAATCCATTGTCGACAGTAACCAACCATTCCCAGAAACATTCTGACCTGTCTTTGTGTTGTCGGTGGCTGTATTGCTCGAATCATTTTAATTCTTTCAACTGTCACTTTTCTTGTTCCCTTTGCAATTCTGTGACCAAGATACTTTAGGATGCATGACATTACAACGCATGCTTTTACCACGCATGCTTTTACATCACAAGCTTACAACGCATGCCTTTACAACGCATAGTGTTGAGGGGTGCTGGATAGTGAATAGTTTAATTTACTATTCCAACTCCAGTCCCCGTGGATAGTAGGAAAGGTGTTGGATAGTAAATTAAATCTATTCCCTATCCTAGAGCGCCCCCCAGCGCAATGCGTTGTAATGGTTTGCGTTGTAAAAGTTGCGATGTAAAGGCATTGCGTGGTAAAAGTTGCGTTGTAAAGGATGTTTCCCGATACTTTACCTCTTGTTTACAAAACTGCAATTTTGCAGGTGACACTTTATGTCCCTCATCTGCCAATCGATTTAAAAGAGTAATGGTATCAGTAACACAATTCTCTCGTGTTTTTGCTGCCACAAGCAAATCGGCAATATACTGTACCAGTGTAGAATTACCAGGCAATATCAGATCTTCCAGTGACTTCTTTAATAACTGATTAAAGATAGACGGACTCTCAGTATACCCTTATGGGATACGACACCATGCTAATATGCGATTCTGGAACCTCAATGCAAAAATTTGCTGGCTTTCTGGATGCAATGGAACTGTAAAGAAGGCATTACACAGGTCAATGACCGTGTACCATTCTGCATCATGCGGAATCTGATAAAGAATTACCGCAGGGTTTGGAACAATTGGGCAACATGGAACAACAATTTGGTTAATTTTTCTCAGGTCCTGAACAATTCTATATGTTCCGTTTGGCTTTTTAATACCCATAATCAGTGAATTACATGGGCTGCTCTCAATTTCTTTTAGCACACCTTGACTTATGAATTTTTCAATCACTGGAATGACACCTCCAATTGTCTCAGCTTTCATTTTGTATTGAGGAACTTTTGGAAAATCTATTCCCTGCTTTACAGTAATTTTTACTGGATCTACATTTTTCATAAGACCCATGTCAATCCCAGTTAGGTCCCAAATTTCTGGATTAACTGTCTTTTTTAGCTCTTCGGGCAAATCCTTTTTGTCAAAAACAGGAAACAGTAATGTTTTTTCTTCATCAACCATTAACATTGTCAATTTATAAAGCCCATCTTCTTCTTATGTTTGCATTTCAATGCCATCTGGTGAGCAATATATCTTGCAATTCATTTTGCATAATATATCACGACCCAGCAGATTCACAGGACTGCTGTCACAAACTAGAAATCTGTGTTTATCTTTGTAATTTCCAATTTCCACTTTAACTGGTTCTGTTAAACTTGTTTTAATTTGCTGATTAGCTACACCTACAACTTGGCGCTTGTGTTTTCCATTAGTGCCTGTTTTTTTTTTTTCCAGCTTGTGTCCTTCCTGTTTGCCCGCCTACCTCACCGCCCTCCGTCTTCCCTCCCCGCTCCCCGCTTCCCTCCACCACCGCAGACCCCGCCCCTTTTTTCCTTCTGTTCCCTCCCCGCTCCCGCCTCCCAGCTGCTCCGCCCACCCGCGCACTTCGCCTTTATATGGCGACCGTGCGAACGCGCAGCGGTCACGCGCAGCGGGCGCGCCGATTGTGCGCCAAAGGCGCACCAAAGGTAAGCCCGTCTGCGCCCGTCCGCGACCGGATCGCGACCAGCGCCAGGACCCCTGGCCCCCGAAGACCCCGACCGATCCGCCTGACGTACTCCGCCGCCACCCTCATCGCTCTCAACTCCGGCCGACTCCCAGAATGCCATCAAGCCACACCACGACGCACCCACGGACCTTTCAGCTGCCACGCCTGCAAATTCACCTGCATCCGGACCTGCCTCACACCAGCACCCGCCAAGTCGAACACCAGCAGCACCCACCTCAAGTGCATCCTGCTCAACACCCGCTCCGTCCACAGACACGCCATCGAACTCTGGAACCTCCTAGACGCCACAGCCCCTGACGTTGCCTTCCTCACGGAGACCTGGATGAACGCCTCTTCAGCACCCGACATCGCCATCGCTATCCCAGAGGGCTACAAGATCGTCCGGAGGGACCGCAACGCCAACCAGATGGGAGGAGGCATCGCCATCATCCACAAGAACACCATCCGTCTCACAACCAGCACCGACAACACCCTGACCACCGCCGAACACCTGCATTTCCAGATCCACACCAACCCGAACACCACCCTCAGAGGCACCCTGATCTACCGACCCCCTGGACCACGCACACAATTCAGCGAGGACATCGCCGACTTCGTCAGCCCGCATGCCCTCCCCTCCGCTGACTACATCCTCCTGGGGGACCTCAACTTCCACCTGGAGAACAACAACGACCGCAACACCACCACCCTGCTGGACAACCTCGCCAACCTGGGACTCAAGCAACTGGTGTCCACCCCCACCCACCTCGCCGGACACACACTCAACGCAGTCTTCTCTTCCAGCACAGACATCGACTTCAGCCACGCCACAGAGCTCCAATGGACGGACCACAGCTGCGTCCACTTCACCTTCAAGAGAACGACGACCCACCACCTCCAGCAACAGGCCGCCCGCAGAAGCTGGAACAAGATCACAGCAGACCAGCTCGCCACCTCCCTGAGCCAGCACCCTCCTGCCAGCTCAGCGAGCCCCAGCCAGGCCGCCGACAACCTCACGAAGTGGATCAGCATCTGCGCGGACGAGCTCGCACCGCTGAGGACCCCGCCCAGCAGACCCGGAAGCAAGAAAGCCCCGTGGTTCACCGACGAACTCAAGAGCTCCAAGAAGAACTGCCGAGCCCTCGAGAAAGTCTGGAGAAGGGAACCTACACCGGACAACAGGACCTCCTTCAAGCTTGCCACCCGGAAGCACCACCAGCTGATCCGCGCCGCCAAGAAAACAGCATTCAAGGAACGGTTGGACAACAACGCACACAACTACAAGGAACTCTTCAACATCGTGAAAGAGCTTTCCAACCCCAGCGCAGGAAACAACGACATCACCCCATCGCAAGACCTCTGCAACTCCCTCGCTTCCTACTTCCACAACAAGATCGCGGACATACACAACAGCTTCAACAACCAACCAACGCACACCATGACCGACCAATCACCCCCCACCACCACCCTCCACGCCTGGACCCCGATCAGCACCGAAGACACCATCCGCACGATGAACTCCATCCACTCCGGATCACCGACCGACCCCTGCCCTCACCACGTCTTCAACAAGGCCGACGCTGTCATCGCACCCCACCTGCGAGACATCATCAACACATCATTCGACACCGCCACCTTCCCTGAGAGCTGGAAACACGCCGAACTCAGCGCCCTACTCAAGAAACCAACAGCGGACCCCACGAACTCAAGAACTACCGCCCCATCTCGCTCCTCCCGTTTCCAGCCAAAGTCATCGAGAAGACCGTCAACAAGCATATGGCCGCCTTCCTCGAGACAAACGGATCCCTCGACCCCTCACAGTCCGGCTTCCGAGCCAATCACAGCACCGAGACCGCCCTCATCGCCGCCACCGATGACATCCGAGCCCTGATGGACAATGGAGAAACAGCGGCCCTCATCCTCCTAGACCTCTCCGCGGCATTCGACACGGTCTGCCACCGCACCCTAGTACAGCGCCTCAGCAACATCGGAATCCAGGACAAGGCGCTGGAATGGATCATCTCCTTCCTCGACGGAAGAACACAGAGAGTCCGCCTACCACCGTACAAGTCAGAAGCCTCCGAAGTCATCTGCGGCGTCCCTCAAGGATCATCTCTGAGCCCCACCCTCTTCAACGTCTACATGAGCCCCCTCGGGGCCATCGTATGCAAACACAACCTCAGCATAATCTCCTATGCCGACGACACCCAGCTGATCCTCTCCCTGACCAACGACCCCGCCTCCGCCAGAGCCAACCTGCACGAAGGGATGAAAGAGGTAGCCGAGTGGATGACGACCAGCCGCCTGAAACTGAACTCTGACAAGACGGAGGTCCTCATCCTGGGCTCTTCCCCCTCCGCCTGGGACGACTCCTGGTGGCCCCCCGCCCTGGGCACCGCACCCAAACCGACAGACCATGCACGCAACCTGGGCTTCATCCTGGACTCCTCCCTCTCCATGACCAGGCAAGTCAACAACGTCTCCTCGGCGTGCTTCAACATCCTACGCATGCTACGGAAGATCTTCCGGTGGATCCCCACCGAGACCAGGAAGACCGTCACCCAGGCCCTCGTCACCAGCCGACTGGACTACGGCAACGCCCTCTACGCCGGTACCACCGCCAAGCTCCAGAAGAGACTCCAGCGGATCCAGAACGCCTCAGCCAGACTCATCCTCGACATCCCACGAACCAGCCACATCACCGGACATCTGAGAGACCTTCACTGGCTCCCCATCAACAAAAGAATCACCTTCCGCCTCCTCACCCACGCACACAAAGCCCTACACGACCAAGGCCCGAGCTACCTCAACAGCCGGATCAACTTCTACGCTCCCAAACGCCACCTCCGATCAACCAACCACGCCCTCGCCGCCGTCCCCCGCATCCGAAGAGCGACTACAGGAGGAAGGTCCTTCTCCTACCTGGCCGCCAAGACCTGGAACTCCCTCCCGACTGACCTGCGCCTGACCCAAGACCACCTCTACTTCAGGAAGAAGCTGAAGACCTGGCTGTTCGAGCAGTAGCGGCACCCCCCCCCCCCCCCCCAGCGCCTTGAGACCCTACGGGTATGTAGCGCGCTCTATAAGTGTCACTGATTGATTGATTGATTGGATGGACTCACCAGAGAGAGGAAGATTTTCTATTTCTGCTGATCTAACAGTAGAACGGGTAGCACCTGTGTCCACAAGAAAAGTGATATCTACATCATTCACTTTACCATTAACAAATGGACCAGACAGATGTACCTCAAGAGTGGGTCCAAGCACACACTCTTCTTCCTCTCTCAGGCACCGTCATGAGTAATCTTCTGATGAATCACTCTCTTCTTTATCTTTCAACCAAAATTGAGAAGCATTTGTCATGTTAACTCTTGACACATTATTTACCTGATTACCTCCACAGAAACCTGTTTCGGGTGTAAATCTGTGAGCATTAGCACTATTAGGGAATGGTGCTTGTGGTACCTGACTCTGCTGAATTTGGCTCTGCTGTATTTGGTTCTGCTGAATCTGGCTCTGCTGATTTGCTACCTGTCGCTGTAGCTGTCGCTGCTGACTTAACTCGTTTAACTGTTGCTGTAGCTGTTGCTGTTGCTGCTGATTTAACTCACACTGCACCTGTGGATTCAATGAATTATTTTTAAAATTTCTGGGCGGGTTTTTACACTCGCGCTTCCAGTGTCCAATTTCGCCGCAATTAAAACATGGGAGCTTTTGTTTTAGCTCTTCAACATTTACATTAAATTTAGGCTTGTTATTATTATTGAAATTGTTCTTAAATTTGCCTTGATTCTGCTGCTGCATAGAAGCTAACTGCTGTTGTTGCTGCTCTGCTACCTTCACGTGTGCCCACATTGCCTTTTCCTTGAGATTTTTCTGCTTTGCATCTATCTCATCACTGCAATATTTTGCCTTTCTCAGGATGTCATCAACTGAAAGTGATTGCCAACACACAATCCCGTTTTTAATCATCTCACCAATTTCAGGTCTTAGGCCATAAACAAATCTGTAAATAAAGTGGCTCATGTCCTTTTCACTTAATTTTTCATAACCACTGTACTGTTTGAAGACTAACAGTAACCTTTCATAAAATGAGTGAACTGATTCCTTTGGTTCCTGATTTGTTCTGTCAATTTTAACCCAGTCCACTTCTTTCGGGGGAATTTTCCCTTTCAGCCAGTAGATTACTTTATTATAAATGTCCATGACATCTTTTGATGGGGCACCTGTCTCGGGCAGGTTCTTCTTTTGGCCAATCCACAGAAATTTTGCATTCTGTCCAAAGATCTGATGGGACAACAATGTCAAAGAATCCATCCAGATCAATCCACAGAACTTTTAACACTTTTATATATCTGTCTACCTGTCGATACCACTCAACTGGCTTCTCTCTCAATCGAGGAAAATCCTTTGTAAACAGAAGAATATCCTGTATGGACCAAGGAACATGTACATACCCTCCTCCTGCTATTTCCCTCATTGGAAATTCCGAAACCACTTCATTTCTCAACCTTTTATCCTGTTCTTTATTCTTTGACCTATTTATTCTCCATTTACCTAATTCACCTAGTTTTCTGTGAAAACTTATTAATTCTTTTATATGAACCATTCTTCCAGCAGCATTGAGATTGTCAATATCCCTTTCAGAAAAATCCACTCTGTAGTGTTTCTGCAAATGTTTCTGTTTACTCAAATCAATTTCTAATTCAGCAGACATTTCTTCCAGTTGTTCATACCTGTTTTTCGTTTTCCACTGAATACTTTTACAAATAAACAGCAGTTCATCATCCTGATACAATTTCAAATTGTCAGTACCAATTGTGCCAATAATCAATTCTTCTAAATCAGCTTTTAATTTTGCAACATCAAGCTTTTTATAATCAAAAGCTTTTAGTGACAATGCATTTTGGGTTAAATCTATTCTATTTAGGCATCTTTCTGACAGACCTGGATCTGATTCTGCCACAGAAGGTGTTTGCGAACCTGACAGACTCTCATTTAAAGTTAAATTTGGCATCATAGATTTTCTCTATGTATCTCTGAAAGTTCCAAATAAAATCTCTCAGCCACTTTTTGAATTTCTGCATTAAATGGAACTGTCAAGGCAGAATGTCTATTTTCTCCTTGATCGAAAACTGGTACAACAGGACCAATAGTTACTGGTACTGTTACTGCTTCCATGCTTTTTGTTAATTGTTGAATTAAATCTTCCTTCGCTTTATTGTAACTGGAAATTTCCGGCATGTCAGCAAGTATTCTTTCCTGATTTCTCACAAAATTATTTTCTTGTTGAGAATTTCTATTTTCTCTAGGTGTACTACAATTATTCATTGACCCTACTCTTTCAGGTAATTTTAAAAATCTAGGAGAACCTTCCTCAGCTTCTCTAGGAGGTGCTCTTGGAGAAGTTCCTGTAGAAACTCTCGGGTAGTTTGAGAACTTACTTGATAAGGTGGCGGTTTGCGTTTAGTAGCATAAATGTCTTCTAAAACTGCATAATCTAATTCCTCCTCAAGTCTTTTTTCAGCTTTCTTTTGTTCTAGATCTTCAGTAATCATTATTCTCACTGAATACAGACCATCATACATATCTGCCTTTCTCCAGCGTCTCACTTTGTCTTCATGTGTCTCTCTATTTAAAATATACTTTGAATTTCTAGGTGCCAAGCATTTGCTTTCCATCATTTTTCCTCCCAAGTTTCTCAAAACTTTATTATTAAATGACCCATCTTCCGGCCAGGCCAATACGCCATCATTTCTAGTATAATGCATCCAATTTGCAAACCAAATTACAGTATGATAGCCATATTCGCCTTCCATGTAGGCTGCGGGTTATTTGTACTTATGAAGTAATTTACCACCACGCGTTTCAATTTTCTTGTCAGGTTTAAAATAATTTTTCACTTTCTGAAACCATGAAGGCTTCTTTATCTCACTATCGTTCCGTTAACTCATGTTTTAAATCAAAATCGTTTGTTCCGAAAGCTTCGAAATGTTCTCTTGGTCTCCCGCTATTCCAGCCAATCCGTGCGCGAAAGACACCAACAAGCCAATCAGGTTAAGCCACGTCACCACCTTGCTCGACCAATAGAAATACAGTATTCAGAACTGACCAATCTGGTACCAGCTTGTCACTGTCACATGAGCCAATCAGTGCGCTTTCTGTGACGTATGTTAGCCAATCACAGCGCAAACCGAAATGATGTACACTGCCGCTGCAGCTTCTCTGCGTGTTACTCCGTAAACTCACCCCTCCTTCGCAAAAAATGTTTACAGCGCCATTTTAAACAATGCTTTCCAATGAGTTTTAATTAGTAACTACAAATAAACAAACCACTTGTCTGTTTCACTAACAAAGTGATAGTTTTACAAACATTCAGAACTCTCTCTCCGCATAAAATAGACAACGCTATTTCGATACGATCATTTGCGCATTCATACGAAAACCCTAATCATACACACACGAAATCTTGGCAGGACTTGAACCAGCCACAGAAAACGTCAAACGTTAATAAGAATAGACGACGCTATCTTACCCTTCTCTCATGCTTGGATAAATCCCATTACTCTTTTCACAAAAAGTTTTAAAACAGGCTCACCAGGTCCCTATGCTTAATGCTACAATTTCATAGGCAATCCTCACTATTACATTCAACCAGTCACATCTAAGGTCCCTAAACTTGTGTTGTACGTCCACAACACGTGATATATTCTATACCACAATTTTGAAACAGAACAAATGCACTGTGTAACTCTTCTAGTCACACTACTCTTTGCCGGCAAATAACCAGGAATTTTTCACACTGCTGGAAAAATCCTTTCGACTACATACAACAAGTGAACAAACCTAACAACATTTTTTAGACATGTATCCTATGTAATTTGCATGTAACATGTATGTTACCATAGTAACCATCCTCTGCTACCAAAAGAATTGATCCAGCGTCACTATAGAAATTCTGTATCACATGCGTCACCATTCACTACCTAATACTCACCAAACTAATCAATAACTAGGCCCATGCAACCTGGACAGAAAATCATGAAGCTGAATCATGTGGCATAATTAATCACACTATCAAACTCATATATACATATTTACAACTGCAGTATAACATTTATATTCATGAATTATCAAAGAAACATTTAATTAGACCACTGAGGCCAATGAATTAAACTAATGGTAACAACTAAAAAATCAAGACCAACTTATTTTATTTTATAATTTCAAAGTTTCAAAATCTTTATTAGCTTATTTATTAATTTCAAGCATTTTTATTAAATCAGTTTTAATCATTAGATCATTGGCTCAAAGGTCCGACACTTCAACATTGCACAGAAATAATGAATTAAAGAAAACATTAACCCTAATCCCTATGTTAGCTTTCTGACCTGAAAAGGAAAATTATATTTATTATTCAAACAGCCCTTACGTGTCCAAAGGAAAACGGACAGCACTTCGCCGCCAGGAAACAGTCAGCCCCGCTCCCCTCAAGAGGCCAGATTTTTACACCTTTCTTACTCACTAATCTAACTAAAAACGATATTTTTTAAAGAAAGCAGCAACCTAATTGGTTGTCAACCATCAGACCACCGAAAGGCCAACGCATCAGTCTCTGTGACATCATTATGTCATTGTCCATTGACATGAAGCAACATTGGCTTCCCGAAGTCGCAACTTTTAACTAAAAGTTCTGATTTTATTTCCTCCAGGATTTCAGCCAAGCTGCCTCTACACGCTTCCTTGGCCTTGACGCTTTTGCTTTCGGAGCTAGATGATCTGAACATCCATTGTTTGAGCTTCTGCACGTTTCCGTGGAAGTTTGTCAATGACAACACATCACTGTCGTTGAACAGATAAATGGAACTATCAAAAACAGAATTTCAAAAATGTGTCTAGCCACAGGAGTAAAGTGGACAGATGCTCTTCCACTTGTTTTGATGTCATTGAGAAGCACTCCAGAGAAAAAGACAGGCCTTAGTCCCCATGACATTCTAATGGGTAGAGTAATGAGGCAAGCATTTATTCCAGTTGGCAAAATATTGAGTATTAATGATAGTGCAATCATTGAATACTGTCAGAATCTTTCTGATGTAGTTAATTCTGTATTTCATCAGGTGGGAACAGATGTAATCTCAAAGGAGAAAGTGCAAGCGCATGATTTGTTGCCTGGAGACTGGGTGAGGACTAAAGTCCATCGGAGAAGAAACTGTTTAGTACCAAGGTGGCAGAAAGCAAGACAAGTGAATTTGGTCACAACAAATGCTGTCAAGTGCAAAGGGCTGAAAAGGTGGGTGCATGCGAGCCACACAATTGGTGTACCACCTCCTGAAAATCCTGATGAAGACAGTGAAGCAACAACTGATTCAGATTCAGAAGGAGATCCAGAAGATCCCAAGTCTGCTGATCAGCAAGAAAATCAACATCAAGAAAATCTAGATGAGAATCAGAACTTGAATGAAGAAGATCTGAATATCGAAACTGGAGATCGAGGTGTTGATGAAGATCTGCTAGAAAAAGAATCACAAAAAGAAAAAGGAGATTCAGGAGCAGAAGATTCTGAGCAAGACGAAAATCTAATCCAGGAGAGTATTGAAAAGCAAAGAAGTAACTCTGTGTGCAGGAGCAAGAAGCCTGAAACTGGGAAGCTGAAGGTGATTCCTGAAGAAGAGGAAGAATTACCAAGTACCAGCTGTAAGGATATTGTTCCTAATGGAGTGAAGCTGCCGAGTAAAGAAGTTCCTAGGTACAGATTTGAAGTCTCAGATACAGACACTGATGAGAGTGATGAAGAATCTGAAATAAGAAAATTCAGGAAAAGAGCTTGGAGTTGAATGTAACGAAAGTGTGCCAAAGAAGAAAATCCTGAGGAAAGGAGATATTTGGCCTGAAGATAATTTGAAATTCAAACTGGTGAAGAAATCAAAAGAGCAGATCAACGAAATATCTAGTCAGGGAGGTGACTCTGATAAGAAAAACGAAAATAAAAAGATTGAAGTGATCACTCGAAAGACAAAAAGAGTAATAAAGCCAAATCAGAAGTATAAGTCCCCAGAGTGGACCTATATTATAATACCGCCAATTGTTGAGGTGGAGAGCAGTAGCCAAGAAGATTTGGAAGGAGCTAGTGACAAAGATTGATGTTGTTTAAAATTTAGATAAGAGTTTTGTTTCCTGGCATAAGGCTGAAGAAAATGTGTTAGGTGACTTTAGGTCGAAGAAATTGTGTTTAGTTGGAAAGCACATATTCATGTGACGCAAGGTCGAAGAAAAGCTGTTTAGGGTTTCTATTTAAAAAAAAAAAATTAAAGGGGGGATATAGTTTAGTTTTACACTTATATTTTAGTTAACTCATATATTTTTAAATTTTTGTTTTTCAATTTTGATCATTTTTCAAAAATGCCTAGTTCAGATACTTCAAGGTGTTCGATCTTAAGAAGATGTTGCAAAATGTCTTCAATTTCTGTGGTTTTATTAAATTTAGTTTGGTTAATATTGGCTGTAGTTTACCCTTTTGGTATTGATAAGCAAAAACTCAAGACTAACATAACAAGTAAGGTAGAGACTGAAAGAGCGCAATTTGAGAAAAATGTATAAGTGCACCATATTTACAATTTAGATGCATGAATCCAGTAAAAGCATTTAGAAGTGTCGAAAATATATAAAAATACACATACTTATGAGTGTTTAATCAATGTAGAATGCATATCTTAGAGTGTGAAGCTAATGTAGTAATGTTTAGAAATGCTAGAGCGCTGTTGAGACTCCATGTTATGTGGCTGTTGGAGAAGAGGATCTAATGCTGTTAAACGTAGAAATGTGCAGGCCTCATGGCAATGTATGAAGAACGAAGACGTGCCTTTGCAGCTCACATAAGATGGATTATTATTGTTACTGTTATTATTTAGAATATTATTGATCATGCATTAGAAATCATGTTTTGTAGAGGTGTTTCATATAATCAGAGTGTATTAAGTAGAATTTGTTTTAGTTTAAGAAATAAAGGTTCACAGAGTGCAGGCTTCTTGCAAAAGTAATTTAGTAGGCCTGGAAAGATAAAGTTGCTTCTTTGATCTGCATGTGCTAGTTAAATTCAGGTCTCGTTAAGCATAAATTGCCGACCATGTTCGAAGTTTTATGGCTTGAAAGATAAACTGGAGGTCGGAATTTGGGGCCCAATTCATGGGTGTCTGTTTGCAGGTGCGAGGGGGTTCCAATCAAGAGAGTGATGAATAGAGCTCTGTCCGGGGAGACAGGCACAGGCCTGGAGGAGGCTCCGGGTACCGGCGAGCGGAGAAGAAGCCTGGGAAGCAAGGTCAACGCTAACAAAAGGCCCAGAGGAGTATCAGTATGGAAAAAGCCAGAACCGAAACCACGTGAGAGGTGTACGTGAGGGGCGTCTCTGAGGGGCGTTTCAACTGTATTGTGATTTTGTGTTAGGGACAGCAACCTGGGGTGGAGTTAGAGCAGATGGCCTGAGGACCCTTAGAGAGCGGATGGGTAGGCAGAGAGGGCATGACTGCAATGCACAGATTTACATCAGAGACTAAGGGAAAGTGAGTGAACTTCTTTGGAAGTCACCACGGCTGACACCTTTTTAGGTTAAGATTTTGTTAAGTAGGGATGTCACTTAGTCCAGTGTAGGGACAGTCTAACCTGAATTTTCTCTTTTGTAAATGACGCTTAAATTACAACTTGTGTCTATTCTTGTGAACCTGTTGATATTCGAGCTGGTTTTGGTGATATTTTTCTGTCGTCTAAGATCATTCAGAGAAATCATGTTTGTCTTGGTGCCAGTATACCTGATGAACCTTTTATTGAGATGTTTGTATCTCCAGTTATCTTTGGCTTTATGATAAAACTTTAAAATTGATTCGTGGTAAGTGGTTCTTCAGAGTCGTGCCAAATTATTGATTTGCTTAACCTAGTAGTGGATTGCTTTTTACTTTATGACAGGCAACAAAGATTCAGTCGACCTAAGTGGGGATTTAGATCTAGAGTAATCAAATGCGAGATCAAAAATCCCGCCTTCTCAAGACTAAACATGAGAAACATGCTGGCAAGTCTAGCAGAGTTATTGAGCATAATCCAGAGATCCATCAAGATAGATCTGTTGGAGATTTCTCAAGCAATTCATTTTCAAGGCTTTTGTCTGAATATGTTAAAATAATGAATGTTAAAGATTGTTATGTTTGTGTGAAGCTGCCTGCTTCTGTTTCAGAGGGGGTGACTTATAATATGTTACCACTCACTTATGGCAATACTTGCAGTATAATTGCTAGCTTGTTTTATCAAACTGGTCGCCTGGAGTATTATTATTCAGACTTTGATGAGGTTTTTGCAAATATCATAGTTGTAAATAGCTTGAACAAAGTAAAACCTGCGAAACAGATGAGGGAATTATTTTTAGTTACTAATGAACTTAACTACGAGTATGCATATAGAAATAAAAATGAGAGCAGAAGAAAAGACTTTCCTGAACATGGTTGAGGAGAGAAGGGCTGTTTACAAGAGAAATGAAATGCTTAAACATGCCAAGTCAAAGTACTGGCAAATGGAGGACGCTAAGCTTAACGGTGTTAACACAAATGCAGCTATACATATAGATGAACCAGTTAGTGGTAAATTTTGCATTAGAAGAGATAACACTCTTTATGATAACTATTTTGTGGGTGCTAATCAATGTGAGGATACTTATTGTATCATAGGGGGATGGGGATTTAAAGGTGGTAAGGATCCAATTTTTCCTGGAATTTATTTTATTTGTGGCAATAAAGCATATTTTAGCCTCCCAGACCATTGGTATGGGACATGTTATCTTGGTTTAGTTTTTCCAAAACTTTTTCATGTTGACAGAAAGGAAATGGGTACTTTTGAATTTGGTGAACACCTGATCAGGTACAAAAGAGAAAGTTTTACAGAAGTCCTGGGAGACATCTTTGGTGCTGTCATTCCTATGGTCGGAATTACCCTGAATTCAATCAAAATCAGAAAGGTTTCTACAATCGTAGATAGATTGTCAACAGATACTGCAAGTGGTTTCCAATTAGTTAATACAGAACTTGTTGCTACCAGAAGCCCGGTTATGCAGAATCGTCTTGCATTAGACATTCTGCTTGCAAAAGAGGGAGGAGTCTGTGGGGTCTTACATGTCCAGCATTGCTGTACTTATATTCCTGACAAGAGTCGGAATATAGAGTCGCTTATTAAAAATATCACTGAGTTTCACGAAGAGATAGAACCCCTGGAAGAAGAAAGTTTCACAGAGCGAATAGGCAAAAGAATGGAAGTTGGTAGTTCAATCATCTGCAAAGTGCTCTATCCAGTAATTGTCATCATTATAGTGATAATGCTGCTAAAAATTAGTTGCATGATTCATAAGAGGAAGAAGCATCAGAAAGAAAAGAGGAGGGTTTTCAAACTCAGAAAGGAACAAGAGAAGGAATATGAGTTAGAAGAGATGCAAAGGGCTCAGTTTCAAAGTGTTGAGGAAACAGCAGAAACAGGGGTTTAGGGAGACTAATATTGAGAGAATTCAAGGTGTGATGTCTCTAAATTGGGTTCAAAATTTTCCTGAAATTTTTGGGTGTTGTTTGGTGATTTTTAAATCACCAGATGAGGGAGTTGATGGAGCGAGTTTCAGAATTCATTTTATTCAGACTCGCAAAGTTAATTCCCTGTAACATGAACTAATTTATTAATGAATTGTTGCATGATTTGTTTTATTAATTCAACCTAGAGTAAAAATTGCATACACACAAACACGCGGGTCTAATATTATGTGCTCTTGTTGCATTTGCGAGTTTGTCATGTAACACATGATTAATATTGTCTTGTTTGTCATATTGTCCTTGTCACTATTAATGCGGCTGATTATTTCATGGCATGTGCTTTCATTATATGTGCTTATGTGTTTGTCTTATGTTGTGACTGTTCATCTATGTTTTGTTTGTCAATCTTTTTACTCTTTCAGATATATAAAGAATCCAGCTGGACATTAAGAAGAATGGTAGATATTAAATGTGCTGCTTTATCTGTTTGTTTCTGCTAGGTGACATTTATTAATGGGTTAATTATTAGCAATGTAGGGTGGGTAACAGAAGGGTTTATTTTACTTGAATTAATCATCTTTTTGTGTTTGTTTAAATACTAGCTCGAGTGAAAAGTTTAGGGCCTAGTTCTAATGAAAAGTTGGTTGGCCTGACAAAAGGAGCAGAGCGCGACAGTGACGTGTTGTCATTGAAAAACTTCCACGGAAACGTGCAGAAGCTCAAACAATGGGCGTTCAGTACATCTAGCTCCGAAAGCAAAAGCGTCAAGGCCAAGGAAGCGTGTAGAGGCAGCTTGGCTGAAATCCTGGAGGAAATAAAATCAGAACTTTTAGTTAAAAGTTGCGACTTCAGGAAGCCAATGTTGCTTCATGTCAATGGCCAATGACATTATGATGTCACAGAGACTGATGCGTTGGCCTTTCGGTGGTCTGATGGTTGACAACCAATTAGGTTGCTGCTTTCCTTAAAAAATATTGTTTTTAGTTAGATTAGTGAGTAAGAAAGGTATAAAAATCTGGCCTCTTGAGGGGAGCGGGGCTGACTGTTTCCTGACGGCGAAGTCCTGTCCGTTTTCCTTTGGACACGTAAGGGCTGTTTGATTAATAAATATAATTTTCCTTTTCAGGTCAGAAAGCTAACATAGGGATTAGGGTTAATGTTTTCTTTAATTCATTATTTCTGTGCAATGTTGAAGTGTCGGACCTTTGAGCCAATGATCTAATGATTAAAACTGATTTAATAGAAATGCTTGAAATTAATAAATAAGCTAATAAAGATTTTGAAACTTTGAAATTATAAAATAAAAGACATTAAAACGTCAAGCTGGTCTTGATTTTTTAGTTGTTACCATTAGTTTAATTCATTGGCCTCAGCGGTCTAATTAAATGTTTCTTTGATAATTCATGAATATAAATGTTATACTGCAGTTGTAAATATGTATATACGAGTTTGATAGTGTGATTAATTAGGCCACATGATTCAGCTTCATGATTTTCTGTCCAGGTTGCATGGGCCTAGTTATTGATTAGTTTGGTGAGTATTAGGTAGTGAATGGTGATGCATGTGAGACAGAATTTCTATAGTGACGCTGGATCACTGGCAAGTAGTTCGAAGCAGCCCAACATTTTGTCTTCAAGCATAGTTCTATTTATGTATCTCAATTTGCCCATTACTGCTTCCCTTAATGTCATTCATATAGTCTTAATCCATTTTAGAGGCTGATGTACTCCAGCCCCAAGATTCACTTTCCCGAAGCTAATGTTTTCATAGTGCTAAACACTTACACTTGCTGAAAAGCCTCAGATGAGGTAAGCCAGTTTAGTGTTCTATCAAAGATCATCTGTAAACTTGTAGAGAGGACATGACATAATTTGCCACAGGAGACATGCACATTCACGATCCACAGAGCAGTGTTCTGGCTTCAGATCATGATCTGAAACCATCTATGATCGTCTATCATAGATGGTTTATCTATGATAGACAGTCTTGTTGGGTCTGCCTTCACAGCTCAGCTGTACCCAGACGTACTGTGATCAGACACAAAAAATGTCACGCACCTGCTAATGTTTTGATATTCTGAAGTCATTGTATAAAAGGACTGTCCACTGACCAACTCGTTGATAACCTCATACAGTGTCTTTCATGAAGAGATGCTCCCATCTAGCTGATTGATTTATTCATTAATTTTATTATTAGATCAGGTGCATTTTGCTATGAATCTCTCTCTTTCCCTGAATTGCTGTAATTTAATATTTTCTAGATTGCGTGTTTTTATTCTTGATTAATGGAGTGTCTTTGACACTTGTTACTTACTTGTTTGAATAAAGTGAGACTCCTGACTCGATTCCTGTTTCTCAGAGTGTATTTTGTTACTTCAGATAACACTGTAAATGTTGGTTCCTGTTTGGTAAAAAAACACACTCTAACAACCTCTAATACAAAATGAAACCCATCAAAACCAGGGACGTCTCTTCTGTTTGAGCGGAGTGTCACCGGACCTGCTGAGAGCACGACAGGCACAGACGAATAAGTGAAACGGCATGTTAATGCCATTTTACTTAAATGCCGCAATGCGAGGACATGGGGTAGGGCTGAATCCTGAAATTGCAGGATAAGAGCTGCCCCTGCAGTGTGCAATTTTGGGTTGACTGTCTCTATTGCTATGGCCAGCCCGACATGTGCAGTGCCCTCCCAGCGATCCCCTGGCTATGAACCAGCCGGGGGATTGCTGGCACAGGCCACCAGCTTTAAAATGAGTCCCACTAATCCTGGAGCTGGTCTCAGCATGAGAGCAGCTCCAGGATTGGTTGGATTGATGTTCACTGAGCAGTAAGGAAGTCCTTCCCTTTCCTGCTCGTGGACACCGATTGAGAGAGAGGTTCACACCGGGGGAGCAGTGTATGGTCAGTTTGGCCCCATAGCGCACTAACATATGTTCATACTTGTTGCCACCACTGATCAAAACATTTTGGATATTTGTTGCAAACAGATATTAGAAATAGTTCACTACAAGTCAGTTTAAAAAGAAAAATCTGTAGAAGCTAGGAATGAGTAGAAATATGCAGATCGAATTTCGCTTTTCTCTAAGGACTGCACAAAATAAACATATTCTCTCTGCTTGTCACTGTAAGCTATTAAAATAGAGCAGAAGCAAAGCAAGGTTATGTGTGTAGCTCTAAATAGATGTTTCAAATATTCTCCATGACCTGATCTGCCTTTCACCTCGGCTGCAGGCAGCAGGGGTAAACATCCTTTACAACGCGGTGTTTACACCGCGCGTCCGTTACTACACAGCCATTACAACGCAAATCATTACTACGACTTGCACTGGAGGGAGCTCTTGTTAAAGGAATAGTTTGAGTTTCTATTCCAACACCTTCCCTACTGTTACGTGGGCTGGAGTTGGAATAGAAAATCGAACTAATCACAATCCAGCGCCCTGCAACGCAAGTCGTTGTAACGACTTGGATTGTATTGGCTGCGTCGGAAAGTACCGCGATCATTTTGATCGCTTTGTACTGACGTACATCCGCAGCAGGCATTGGAATGTCAGAACTCAAAGGTAATACCTTATTGGAGTCGTTTGGTGCCTTTTCGTTATAATCAGCAACTTGTTGCATCACAAGTCGATGATTACGAAGTAATTAGAGACTACTGTTCATACAGGGATTACAGAATCCCATTTATTATAATAAAAATAAAGTGTCTTAGATAATTTGATAATTTACAGTGTATGTTTTTCTCTGGCAGTAGTACAAATGAAAGGAGGGTGGTCATGAGGAATGAGAAATGTATTGCAGTTCCAGCCCCCTCTCTTTCCATCATTAACTGCAGACGAGCTTTTTGATACACTAAACCACATAGATTCTTAGGTCTGGTTTGACAGTGTAAATGTCGTTTGACTTTATGTGCTCAACAACAAATACCTTTCAGAGTACTACTGAGAGGAACTCAGGCGGAACTCACATGTTGGTTCCCTTTAGTACATGATTCGATTGGGCAGAATTTGTGGGCTTCCACTGAAAGCATGCATTTCACTTTTGGTTTGTGGGAAAGCTTACACTTGGTACAGCAGTACTGAGTTGGTTTGAGTCCAAGCTAATGATCATGACTATATTTCTTATGTGATTATTATTAAATATCATGATAGAACACTTGGCCTGGGGTATTTATTGTTAAAAGCATATGTTAAAGCCAGAAGGCATTTAGTATTGTTAGCAGTCTGAATTAAAGCCTACAGAAAGATATTCTTTGACATGTAATCTCACAGATTACCATAGCAGGCTGGGTTTTTGATGTAACAAGTCGTGGATATAGATTGTTTGCTCTTTGAGAATCCTTGTTAGGCCATTTTGGGAGAGAGAGAGTATTTTGATTAAGTGCAATATGCTTTACCTTTCTAATTTTATGACTGTGTCTCTGATGGCAGTCTTGTGGAAAAGCTTATGCTCAAAACTGCAGGCCTGAGTTGGTTATGCTGACATTCTGTAGGCCTGATTGATGCACTGGGAAATATTATGTCCGATGCCGTAGGTCTGATATGCTTATTATGAAATGGTATGGCAAAGCCAGTTGGTTTCGCTTATTAATTGTGAAAAGTATTTGCTAAAACTAATACGCCTTTAACAGTTGGTTTTTTTTACATTGTGTTACAGGCTATAGACAAGTACTTTGTTACACATAATCTCACAGATTACTGTAGTAGGCAAGGGTTTTGGCATTGGTCACCCACCCTGATAAACCCCGGGGGTTTTCAATGTGATGATTCTTGAATACCCTTTTGGGAGGGGTTGTATATTGTTTTGAAAGCTGCGTTTTTGTACACATTTGTAATTTCATAACTGTATGCATAATGGTTGCCAGTATTTGTTCACAAAATGCTTTTAAGGATGTATTGTTATTAGACTGCTAAAGCTTGTATGTAGGTATTTTGCTACTTGGTATTTCAAGAGATTTTCATAGTAGGCAGAGGTTTTAGTGTTGGTGACCCACACCAACAAACCCTGGGGATGGAAAATATGCATTATAATAATCCTGGTTAGGAGATAGAGTATTTTACCTTGTAATTTCAAATACAAATGATCCCAAACAAGACTATTTCTGGCTAAAGACAGTTGCACATGTGCTAGTTCTATAAGGTAATACTGTCTGTACTTGCCCTCTAATGTTCAAACTACTCCAAAACCATAAATACATGAAACCAGAAAAAACACACAAAAGGAAGTGCCTCAAGAATCCAACAATTGTATTGTAGAGTTTGTTCTTTTTGTTTCTTCTGTCCTCCTTTCATGAAGTTCACATAGTTCAATGGTGTCAATATCAATGAGCTCTTCTCCAATATCAAAATAACACGGGAGCCATGGTATGAAGTCTCAAAACAATTCTCTTCATTATTCTTCAATACATTAAAGAAACAGCGTTTTGCCCTCAAGAGGACTACATCAGGGTTAATATGACACGCCACCACCATCACTGACCTGAAGAAAGATATTGGATATTTTTTCTGGTGTAATTTCAAATACATTTGTACTTTTAAGACTGTTTGCTGAATGGTTGCCTTATAGAAAGCTTATTCTCAGTACAATATGCTTGAGTTGGTTGTGCCAGTGATAAAGGCTATATGCCTGATTGTTTATTATGAAAAGTTATGACATAGGCTGTAGGACTAGCATATTGAGTGTCAAAAGCATATGTTAAAGTCACTAGACATTTAAGGATAGATTGTTATTACAGTTAAGCATTTTGTTACATGGAATCTCACAAATCACCGTAGTAGGCAAGTACAGAAACTTTGCACTGTCAGATTCTTTGTCAGGCCTTAAGAGAGATAGTATATTGCTTTGCTAACTGAATTTTGTACACAGGTAATTCTATGACTGTGTGCATGATAGTTTTCCTTGCGGAAAGGTTTAAGCTCAGTACGGGAGGCCTCAGTTGGTTATGGTGACAAGCCAGTGATAACAGCTAGAGGCCTGTTTGGTTCAACAGGAAAAATATTTATGATAGCGTAGGTTTGATCTGTTTATTATGAAAAGCTGTGATAAATGCAGTAGGCTTGAAATATTGATAGTGAAAAGCATATGTTAAAGTCATTAGGCATTGAGGATGGATTGGTATGCACTGTATTAAAGCTTGCAGATAAGCATATTGTTACATGAAGTGTATTTACCTTTGTTGTCAAGGATTTTGGTGTTGGTTGCCCCCTCTGACAAACCCTAGGGAGAGAAGAATTGCACTGTAAAAATTCTCCTTAGCTGTCTGACAGGATCTTGTAATAAACAAAATATAAAAAATGTATCATTATCATAATACTCTTTATTTCAGTATTATACCATGAAAGAGATGCACATTTCAAATTCTACAATAGTTAAAATAGGTTAAAAGTAGCATCAGTTGTAATGGTAAAGACAGTACCTACTCATTCAGATAAAAATAAAAATACGCGCTCTACAAACACCGAATGACCCTATCATGCCCCATAAGTAAAATAAAGCCAAGGGTAGGAACAACTGCTGAATAAAAAGTAGAGACAAGATTTAAAAAAATTAAGTTAGCCAGGCTATTGTGGTTAACTTCAGTAGCCTCTCTGTTCTTTGTCAGCCAAACATGAAACAAATATCTATATACAGCACATACCAAAAGTGTGGGTCGTATCAGTTTTAAGGATCCTGTAGGCTTCCTCATTCCTTGTTGTACCAAGTGTCCTGCAAATAGGAATCAGCCATTTTGATCTCACCCTCTGTAAGCTGGACATAAAAAATTACAGGTGGGGAACATTCTCCTTATAACCACACATTGGGCACCCCTGGGCCATATTATTTAATGGTCCTTGCCATTTTGACATAAAACCATGTAGTGGTAGATTTCCATGTCTAAATGGACATATGGTTTTTTGGCTAAATTAGGTTCTATATCCTCACAAAAACTTTCAACCTGGTAGTTATCCTTTGCCATTAAAAAGGAGATAGATAAAGTGCCTTGTGCATGTATTAAAAAAGTTGTTATATTTGTAATTTTTAAATTGATTTTTGAACTCCTTTGCCGTAATTAAGGTACAACAACAGCCAGGATTATGCCAAAGATTTGCCAAGCCCATCCCCAGTAGGAAGTCTTTGACAAATGTTACCAAGGTGAATTTTATCACAATCGAGGATCTAACAATTTCCTCCAGCCTGTTCCGACAAAGCAAAAGTTCAGGAATAGCCAAAAGGTGAATCCTAAAAATTAGCCGATGGATTTCAAGCATATCGGAGATCGGTCTGAGGCTCAAGTTTAGCCTCAATGGTACTAGGGGATTTCAGACCGGTAAACACAAGCGTTGCCTCTTAACCTGTTTTCTACCATTACCAATGGCTTTAAGTTTTTATGTCCACAAAGCTCTGTACTGTAAAGGGCAACAGCGAGTGCCTGATATGTGTTTACCGGACAGCAATCCCCTAGTGCCATTGAGGCTAGACTTGAGCCTCAGACCGATCTCCGATAAACTTGAAATCCGTCAGCTAAGGTTGAAAGCAAAGGAGAGCAAAGTATGTCCTTCACTTCCTGCCAACACTGAAGCCAGCTGAGTATAACTTTGAGTATAACTTTGGTAAACAGTTTTTGAGAGGTGTCTATTAAATTTATATGCCTGTATTGAGATGGATCCAGAGGACTCCCCTTCATATAAATAGGAAAAATCTTGTCCCCAGCCCGCGTTTTGGGTGTACTTGCTCTACTTAAAATGTCAAAGGGTGTCCAAATGTCTATTTCTAATAAAACCAAATCTCCAGGAACCTTATTAATCATGGGGGCTTTACAAGGAGCTATCTTCCTGATGGCCATTTCTACCTTCATACACAATATCAGGGGAAATCCTCCTGAGTCTTTCCCTGGTACGCTGTGAACTAAAATGACTGGAGATACTGAGAGTGTGCCCTCTTCAGGCTTTTTTAATATAGGTTAGTAATGTATGCTATACAGGCCTCAGCAGCAACATTATTTTCAATTTTAGATGTCCCTTTCCTTTTCCCGATTGTAATTAAGTTCCAGAAAAGGGTTTGGTTATTTCCCTTGCAGCTGCTAAAAGAAGTCTTCAGTTTTGACTGTCCCATTCCCTTATTGCAATGTAAGTACATTCTTGTACTTGGGTCTCTTTTCTAGAATCTCTCCCCTGCTGTTGCTCTTGATGGAATTAATCAGAGCGCATTTGGCCAGTCTACATTGTTTGTTGAACCTGGATGGCAGACTACTCCTTGGCCCTTGACCGCTAGCTTCTCTAAAGAAGTCCATTTATATACTATTGAAGAGGGAATTATGTACATCTTCAACCTTTTGTAACACTGTCTCCTCATTTGATACTAAATTATGACTGTAAAATATCTCCAGAGCAGGACCCACCTTAGTATATATAAATATATACTATGTTTTCTCTGTACTGGGATGAATGTATGACATTGTTCTGCATTCGTGGAGAAGTGTGGCTCAATGGTTAGAGCGGCAGACTCTGATGCAGAGGTATGGCCTGGGACCAGGATTCAATTCCCGCCTCGGCGGGTCTTGGGCTCAATTTCCTTTGTACCTGAAGTTCTCGCCTCGGTGCCTATTCTAAACATGGGTCCCACTCTGCAACTCTGGGCAATAGCTTGCTTAATCTCCACAATGGCCCCAACTGCGCTGGGATGCCTGGCTTCACCTTGGGGGTGCCCAGGAGTGGACATTTCAAAGGGAAAAGCCAGGAAGGGTTCCACAGTGGTATGCGTACAGCGCCAAGAAACCCCGGATGGGGTATAAGTGCGCTTTACAAGTACAAATTCATTTAATTTCATTTCTGTCCATCAATTGTTCTTTTTGCATTTGTCACCTTGACTGGGACGGCTACGCCCCAACGTTGGTCCAGTGCTCTCCATGCCACTGGAGTCAAGCTATCCTGGCTGAAAGCCCTAAACGGGTCCTAGGATGCTTGTTTCCAGTCCATGGAGGACCTGGCCTGGCAGTTTGGGCTAAACTGTTCCCATCGGGTGCAGGGCCGAAACTGATTTGCATATGGCATATTGCAAACTAGAATGGCATGGTGAGCAAAAAAACGATGGATTTAGGCCCACATCTCTGTACTGGGATAAATGTATGACATTGTTCTGCATTCTGTCTATCAATTTTTCTTTTTGCACTCTACATAATGGTGGCAGTTGCAGCGTTATTTTACAAAAAATCCTTGATTTTTACACCTTCAATCTGTTTTTTTTGTTTTTGTGGGCACATTTGTCTATGCCTCTGTATGACCCAGCATTCGCCCGGGTCTGGCACCACTCATGGTGCCCAGCTCTAGTTATGGCTCTGGAAATAATTTATCCAAAGCACAAAATTTGAAATTTGTTAAACAACTGGTTGTTTTTTCCCCTCGTTCGTCGACAAGGAGAATTTAAAAGGAGCAATCGTTTACATCAAACCTATGTATACAATAAAACCCACTTAGCCTTTATAATAATCATTAAAGAGAATTGGTGTGAGATAAAGGGTTTTATTAACAATTCTAGTAAGTTAAAATTGTTTTATTGAGTAAATATTAGTCTTTAATCATTATTACAAATTCAAATAATCTATTAGCCAGTATTTCAAAACAAAGCACAATATCAAATTAGTGTAGACTACAAATAATACAGAAACATGTACTATAAAGGAATTTCCCTAATCTAGATAGGTTTAAGAATGACAATTTCATATTTAATCCAAAATAAAGGTGTCAAGACCCAATAAAGAGTTCTGAAGAGTGAATAAGATATATAAGCATAAAGCTTTTGCATTTGAGCAAAAGAATATTCAAGCTGGAAAGTATTCTCAGCTATAAATCAGCAGACATCTTTTTGAAAGAAAAGGATCCAAAAAGAGTGGTAAACCTACGGATCTCAGTAAAGAGATCAGAGTGTTCTCAAATGCTAGAAGCTAGAGTGCCAGCCTACTCTAGAGACACATACTAATATAAATGTGCTAAACAGAAGTTGAAACAATTGACACATTACCTGTCTTCAGTTCCCAATCAGATTCCACAAACCTGGGGAGCAGGTAAACTCCCATGTTTCTTAGGTCTTCACAATAGACTACAGAACCAAGCCCTTGAGAAGATACTTCGTTCACATCTTGCAGTTCAGACAGTTCTTATCATGAGTCATGCTTCCTGGCATCTCCTCTCCTCCCGGTAAAAACCTCACTATCAGTTGCCTAATACATAACAAATGCCTACTCACTAATTAACAGATGGATTCTAGAAAGTTACAGTATTTGCAGTGGAAGAGAAAAATATCTTGAGCAAAAACTTAAGAAATCCCCACAAAACTTTGCTAACCTATTGATTTTTCTACATTAGCGGAGGCTGAAAGTTTCATGGATATTAGTCAACGGGGTGCAACGATAAAAAATGGGTTCCAAACTTCGTTTTTCAACGAGTACATTTTTCATAGACTTTTCTATCTCTCGTTCCACAAAAACATCTGAATGGATTTACATTAAGTTAAGCAGGATTAGACTTTTCTTTAAAACAGATCTTATTGCATACAGTAATCACACAATGTATACATTAGCCAGGACTCTCCTCATGTAACAGGATTTGACATTATGGTGTTCAGATGACCCTTTTAGGTACAGCAGGTATGTAGTGAAAGTATTTTTAAGTTACAAGGCATTTTAACTTAGTGATATCTATAGTATTTCGTGGAAGTATCACAGTATATAGCAATAACAAGTGATTATGTGTTTGGCAAATGACTACCTTTACAAAAGTTAAAGGCAGCTGTGATGTTTTTAGGCACGCTTTGTCTGTGTTCTGCATTTCAGCCTGAGATGTAGGTAAATGTTAGATTTGATATTTCCAAGTTTCCATATATTTTTTAAAAAATTTACTGAGTATTGTGGGACTGCCTCAAGCAACAACACATTTTTTTGTTTTTTCAATTACAAATACACTATAGTACTTGACAAATATAGAGTACTACATTGTATTTTCTATTTTAACATATTTACATCTTTACTAATAGTCTACAGAGTACCGCAGTAATACTTACACATTACTGCTCTACTTAAATAAATATTTTACATTTTGTACAGTTCTCCCTAAACTGCCCTGAAAATATATAGAACATTATAACAATTTTTTTTACCTATTAACACTTTGATAAAGTGGTATTAGGTAGGAAACAACAATAAAACCTAATTATTACATAGCTCTAAGATCCTAACCCAGAACGGAACAAAAATATGCTGAAAACTACATGGCTTTCTTTTACTTTTGGTTAACACATCCGTTAACCTTATCATGTGCATGCACCTTGGTATACTGCAAACTTACTGCAGCATACCACAGCCCAACAAATAACTAGGGCCCTCATTCCTATGTCGGTGAGCTCGCCATGACAGGCCATCGGTGGCAGGGCCACTGACATCTTTGAAGTGGTCCGACCACCGGATTAAGATCCGACAGTTGGAGGCATCTGAGGGAGGAACCGACCACTGCTGTTCTTGAGCCTGTCAGGGCAGTGGTGTGACCATACTATCTACAATAGGGACAGTGCTTGCTCAGGCACTGCCATAGGGATTACAATATCCTTTTCTTTCTGCCTTTCTATGGCGGTCTGACCACCATAGAAAGGCAGATGGAAAGGGATGTTGGGGGCACCTAGCATGGCCCCTCTCACCCTTGGCCCTCCACTATATGGCCTGGGGGCACCTGTGATGCCCACCCATACATTCATGCACCGTGTGGCCAGCACCGCATGGTGCCTGGCACGAGGTGCATGAATGTTTGAAAACATCTATTTTCTATTGCAGCTTGTGCTAAGGCCCTTTTCCAGCTGCTGCACAAGCTGCATTAGAAAAATTGATCTTTCAGACCGCCCATAGGATGGTCGCTTCCTAATTCTGTGGGTGGAACATCCGACTAATAGTCAGGCGGATTCCATCCCACTACGGTGTTGGTCAGATGCTCGTCTGATATTAGAATAGGGCCTTCACTATTTTCAAAATTATAAACTTTAATACGACTTACACTGTTCACACATACTGCCAAAAATTACAACAAATAATTTATTTTCCTGCCATTTTACATCTTCATCTATTAACACACTTACACGCAATGTCTTTTTCAATACCACACTACACTCTATGCCCTTCCTCTCTCCACCACTCTACTCTATGCTATTACACTCTACGCTACTCCACTCTCCATCACTCTACTATAGACCACTCCACTCTACACTAATCCACTGTACACCATTCTGCTCTTCTGCACTCCCCTCCATGCTACTCTACTCTACACCACTAGACAGTGTGCTATTTCACCCTAGGCCACTCCATTTTATGACACACCACTGTACACCACTACACTGTATGCCCCTCCACTGTACACTACTCAATGTACACTACTCCACTATGTGCAACCTCACTGTATGACAGTGCACCCTCTCTATTGTATTCCACTCTTTGCCACTACACTGTACACCACACCAATGTACACCACTGCACTGAATGCTGTTTCTCTGTACCCCACTGCACTTTACACCACTGCGCGGTATATCACTCCACTCTATGCCATTGACAATTCACTGTACGCTATTACACTGTACATCACACCTTTCTATGCCACTGCACTGTACGCCACTACACTCTATGCTACCCTACTTCACTCAACCCTATTCCACTGAACGACACTCCACTCTACACCACTCTACTCTACACTATTCTACTATATGCCAAACTACTCTATGTCACTATACTGTACACCAGTAACACTCAACGTTATTCCCCTCTATACCACTGTCTGCCACTACTCTCTACCCCCTCTGCTCTCCACTACTATACTCCACGCTATTCCACTGTACCTCACTCCACTCTACAGTACTGCACAGTACACTAATTACACTGTATGCCACTACAGACTACCCCCTACCCCACTCCACTCTACAACACACCACTCTATGCCACTACAATGTAAGCCGCTCCACTCTATGCAACTCTACTGTATGCTACTCCACTCTACTCTAGTCTACTCTACATCACTCCATTCTATGCCACTACCCTATGTCCAACTCCAATGTACGCTACTCCACTGTATGCCACTCCACTACACACCACTCCACTTCATGCCACTCCACTCCATCCCACTGTATGTGGCTACATTGTATCTCACTTCACTCTATGCCAGTCCACCCTATTCCACTGTACACCACTGCACTGTACACCACTACACTGTATGCTATCCTACTGTATACTGCTCAACTCAATGACACTCTTGTATGCACCACTGCACTGTATGCACTACAGTGTATGCCAATCCAGTCAACACTAATCCACTGTACACAACTCCACTGTACGTCACTCCACTCTATGCTGTTCCACTCAATGCTCCTCCAATCTCCTTCTCTCTAATATACCATATTCCACTGTATGCCACTCCCCTCTACGCTACTGCACTTTATGCTACTCTACTGCTCTCCACTCTGCATTGGTTCACTCTCCCATTCCATTCTATGCCACTCCACGCCATTACACGCCATTACAATCTATTCCACTGCACTATACAATAGTCTACTCTGCTCTACTCCTCTCTACGCTATTCCACTGAACGCAACTCCACTCTCAGCACTGCACTCTACGCCACTTCACTCTTCCTCTGGGTGGATGACTGGTGGCTGGTGGAACTTGGCCCCTGCAACAGTACCCAGCAGAACTGTCAGGAACCTGGGTCTACACTTAGATGATAAACTGTCTATGAAAGACCATATCACCTCCATATGCTCGGTACAATCTTCCAGCGGTTTCCTTTGAGCTCACAGAAGACACTCACCCAGGCCTTAATCATCAGCCACCTTGATTATGGAAATGCCTTAACCCTTGCCTCAAACGAATCCCTTCTATCCAAAATGCAGGTTGTGCAAAACCCCGCTGCCCACATGATCAAAAACTTGCCACCATCAGTCCCTACGTTTAAAGCCCTACATTGGCTACCTATCCAAAATAAATCTCTGTTTAAACTGCTCTACCTGACCTACAAATCTTTATCAGGCTCAGGTCGAAAATATTTACAGAATAAACTCACTATGTACCTCCCGAACAGGAATCTAAGATCTACGATTCAACTTAATCTTCGTCCACGAAGCGTCTGCACAGCTAAACATGGTGGCTGAGCCTCCTCTTACCTCAGACCTTACCACTGGAACAGACTCCCCCTGTTCATCTGTGCATGTACCAGTCTGACCTCAAAACCTGGTTATTCTAATATTGCTTCTGTTTGCTTCATCTGCCTGCCTGTCACAGAGCCGAGATGTCTCTTCACCCCGAGTTGTGAGCTATACCAAGAACCATATAACATAACACTATACAATATAGTACTGTATGCCACTACACTGTACCACACTCCACTGTACGCTAGTCTACTGTACACTATTACACTCTACCACACTAAACTCTACCACACTATACTTTATGCCACTCCACTCTTCACTACACCACGGTATGCTATTCCATTGTACACCACTCCACTCTACAGTACTCTACTTTACTCAACTACATTCTTGCCACTTGATGTTTTGTTTGTGTGTGTTAATCTGCCTGCCTGCCGCCTAGCGCGCAGCACTTTTCTACTGCTGCCTCAGAATCCTTGGAACGTAGCACTTTATTGGCATTATAGCCCCTCGACCCTCGCAGCATTTGTTTATTGTTGACAGTGCCATTTTGTCTAGCTTCTTGTTGGCCCATCCCAGACCCTCCCTCCACCTCGCTCCCGCCTCCCAGCTGACCCTCCCACGCTCCGCCCCCTCCACTATCCATTTAAGACAGATGTCCCAACGCGCAGCGTCCACGCGCTGCAGCCGCGCCGAAGGTGCGCCAAAGGTAAGCCCGTCTAAGCCCGTCCGCGCCTGAACCGCACCCAGCGCCAGACCCCCTGGTCCCCGCATCAACCACCCCTCCCTCATTACTTACGACGCCTCCACCCTCCTATCACTGAACCCCGGCCGACTCCCTACCTGCGCCCAAACAGCACCAGGACACACCCATGGACCCTTCACCTGCCACTCCTGCAAATTCACCTGCATCAAGACCCACACCAAACCAACAAACACCAAACAGAGATCCGACACCACCCACCTTAAATGCATCCTTCTCAACACCCGCTCGGTTCACAAACACGCCATCGACCTCTGGAATCTACTCGACACCACTTCCCCGGACATCGCCTACCTAACAGAAACTTGGATGAATGCCTCTTCAGCTCAAGACATCACCATAGCCATCCCGGACGGCTACAAGATCATCCGTAAGGACCGCACCATCCAAACAGGAGGAGGCATCGCTATCGTCCATAAGAACACCATCCGCCTCTCAACCAGCTCAGACGACAACCTTACTATCGCCGAACATCTTCACTTCCAAATCCACACCGACCCCAAGACCACACTCAGAGGCACCCTCCTCTACAGGCCACCAGGACCCCGTACAAAATTCAGCAAAGACATCACTGACTTCATCACCCCACACGCCCTCCCCTCGGAAGAATACATTCTACTGCGAGACCTCAATTTCCATCTGGAAAAGAGCAACAACAGTAACACTACCACCCTTCTGGACAATCTCGCCAATCTCGGACTCAAACAACTTGTCAACTCCCCCACACACTACGCAGGACACACACTCGACCCTATCTTCACTTCCAGCAAGCATATCTCCTTCACTCACACCACACCCCTCCACTGGACGGACCACAGTTGCATCCACTTCATTTACAACAAGCCCACGATCCACAACCACCCTCAACCAACTTTGCGAAGAAATTGGAACAAAATCACCATCGACCAGATCTCCTCTTCGCTTCTACAAAAACCCCCTGCCTATTCAACGAAACCTAACCAAGCCGCCATCAACCTCACACAATGGCTAACCCAAACCGCCGACAAACTAGCACCTCTTAAAAAACATCAAATCAAGCAAGGAAGCAAGAACGCCCCATGGTTCAACGATGACCTTAAGAAATCCAAGAAGCTCTGTCGCTCACTTGAGAAAACTTGGAAAAAAGACCCAAACACTATCACCCAAACCGCCTTCAAAAACGCCACCCGCAAACACCACCAACTAATCCGGACAGCCAAGAAATCAGCACTTAAAGACCAACTAGACAACAACGCTCGCAACAACAAGGAACTTTTCAACATCATCAAAGAATTCGCCAACCCCACCGCCAGCTCAAACGACATCACCCCCTCCCAAGTCCTCTGCGACTCCCTCGCCTCATTCTTCCATGACAAAATCGCCGACATTCATAACAGATTTGACAACCAACCCGGAAACCAGTCCACCCCACTCAACTCCGAAACTGTACCTCCTCCGAATATCCTTTCCAACTGGAACCCAATCACCACAGAAGACACCATTCACCTGATGAACTCCATCCACTCAGGATCCCCTACAGACCCATGCCCTCATCACATCTTCAACAAAGCAAGCTCCGTTATCGCACCCCATCTCCGAGACGTCATCAACTGCTCCCTCAACTCCGCCACATTCCCAGAAAGCTGGAAACACGCCAAACTCAGCGCCCTTATGAAGAAACCCACAGCTGACCCCACCGAACTCAAAAACTACCACCCCATCTCGCTCCTCCGATTCCCTGTCAAAGTCATTGAGAAAGCCATCAACAATCAGCTCGCCGCCTTCCTCGAAACCAACAAATCACTCTACTCATCACAGTCTGGCTTCCGAGCCAAACACAGCAGAGAGACCGCCCTCATTGCAGCAACAGACGACATTCCAACACTACTGGACAACGGAGACACTGTCGCCCTCATCCTCCTTGACCTCTGTGCAGCCTTCGACACAGTCTGCCATAGCACCCTGATACAACGCCTCAGAAACATCGGAATTCAAGGAAAAGCATTGGACTGGATCATCTCGTTCCTCGCTGGAAGAACTCAGAGAGTCCGCCTCCCCCCTTTTAAGTCAGAGGCCTCCGAAGTCATCTGCGGCGTCCCGCAAGGATCATCACTCAGCCCCACCCTCTTCAACGTCTACATGAGCCCCCTCGCAACCATCGCACGTCAACACAACCTCAACATCATCTCATACGCTGATGACACTCAGCTAATCCTCTCACTCACCAAAGACCCAATCACCGCCAAAACCAACCTACATGAAGGGATGAAAGAAGTAGCCGAGTGGATGAAGCACAGCCGTCTGAAACTGAACTCGGACAAAACGGAAGTCCTCATTTTAGGCGCATCCCCTTCCACCTGGGACGACTCTTGGTGGCCAACGGCCCTAGGAAAAGCCCCCATACCGACGGACCACGCACGGAACCTGGGCGTCATCCTGGACTCCTCACTCTCGATGACCAGACAAGTCAACGCCGTCTCATCATCATGCTTCAACATCCTACGCATGCTCAAAAAAACATTTCGCTGGATCCCCACCGAAACAAGAAAAACGGTCACCCAAGCACTGATTACTAGCCGCCTGGATTACGGAAACACCCTTTACGCCGGTACCACCGCAAAACTGCAGAAAAAACTCCAACGCATCCAAAATGCTTCAGCCAGACTCATACTAGACATCCCTCGCAAAGACCACATCTCCGGTCACCTGAAAGACCTGCACTGGCTTCCCATCAACAAAAGGATAACGTTCCGTCTCCTCACCCACGCACACAAAGCCCTCTACGAACTTGGACCGGATTGTCTCAACACGCGCCTTTCCTTTTACACCCCCACCCGCCAGCTGCGTTCGTCCAACCAAGCCCTCGCTGCCGTCCCGCACATCCACAAAGCCACCATGGGGGGAAGATCCTTCTCCTACTTAGCGGCTAAAACCTGGAATTCCCTTCCCATCCACCTCCGCCTCACTCAAAACCACCTAGCCTTCAGAAAACAGCTTAAAACCTGGATTTTCGACAAGTAAACCTCCCCCCCTTCCTAAGCGCCTTTAGACCCTCTGGGTATGTAGTGCGCTATATAAATTCTGACTTGACTTGACTTGACACTATGACCTCATCTGCACTCTTCCCCACTCCACTGTACGCTACTCTACTATACCCCACTGCAACCTATGCTACTCAACTCTATGCTACTCTACTGTACGCTACTCCATTCTACACCACTCCACTCTACGGCACTATGCTACTACACTGTGCACTATTTCAGTTTATGTTGTTATAGCCTACCCTATTCCACTGTATGCCATTCCACTCTACGCCACTCCCCTCCACACCACTCCACTGTATGCTATTTCACTGTATACCACTCCAATCTACACCACTCCACTCTATCCCAGTCACCTGTACCCCACTCTACTTAACGCTGTTCCAGAATACTACATTCCACTCTAGCCCACTCCCATCTACACCATTCCACTCTACAGCACTTCACTGAATGCCATTCCACTGTACTCCTCTACACTCTAAACGACTGCAGTCAATGAGACTTCACTGTATGACACTCTACTCTGACACTGCACTCTACGCTATTCCACTGTATATAACTCTACTCTACCCCACTCCACTCTAACATTCCACTCCATGCCAGGCCATTCTACTCCACTGTACGCTATTGCACTGTTCACCACTCCACTCTACTCCACTTCACTCCACTTTACACTATTCAATTCATCTCCATGCCACTCCCTTATGCTCCGCTCAACAACACTATACTCCAGTCAATAACAGTCTACGTCCCTCCATTCTACCCACTATAATCCACTGTATAGCACTGCACTGTACAGCAATGTAGTCCTCTCAGTGCCACTGTACAAAACTCTACTTTACCTTATAGTTCTCTATAGCGAACTGTTCTCCACTCTAAAGCCCTCTAAGCATCTCCCTTTACGCCGCCCCTCCCCCCAGTTAATATCTCCTAGTATATAAGACAATACCTTAAAAGTAAGATTTCCCCTTAGGAGATACCGTATCATGAATACGGACACCATTCAGTCAAACACCCAACCAGAACTCGTCGCTCATATACTTTATATATCCAAACCTCAGTATCACTGCAGGATAGAAAATACACTAGGTTACAATACGATTTGTTAGAGCTGTTTCAAGATTTCATTAATAATCATGCTTCAAAAAATGCATATCCTTTGTTACAATTAAAAAAAAAATCACTTTGCAGTGGAAAAACGATTCCCAATTGTTAAAATATCTCAGTTAAAAAAAACACTAAATGTTTCCAAATTACGGCGCAAAATAAGTAAACACAATCCATAAATCATACAAGCTAAGGCAATATCTGGAGAAACAAGATAAAACAACAGTAATGATCTATTGCATATTACTGCTCTGTCAGCATTATACATGAAACTTGAACTAGAGATCATCAGTCATCATATCAGATATGTTAACTGATCCAGTCTTTTTTTTATCTCGTCATGCGTTTCAGTGGATTTCTATGATTTATACCACTTTCTGCAAGACCACAAATAGATTCTCTCACAGACAATACAGAGAACAATCTATTTTTTTTAAACCAATCAGTGATGAAAGGTAGAGATTCCTCGATGGGACCTGTATGGTGACACTAGTGTTCCAACTGGCTCCCATTTCAAGTGGTACCAGAGGATATAACCCATGGGCTTATTTACAAGCCTATTGTGCTGCTGAGGCATCACTTTTATTGACAACATACTGGCAGCACAATGGGCTTCTCCATATTTTCAAGGCCGGTTAACCCCTTCGATGCTCATGATGGAACGGTTCCGTCATGAACGTAGGTTGGCCTGTGCTCATGACGGAACCGTTATTTCATGAGCCCGTTGGCTTATTAGAACGTTCAGCACAGCGCAGGAATCTGCGCCGCGCTGATGTGGTTAAATTTACCATGTGTGACTTTTCATGGCTTTGTAAATATGTTTCCCTTTTACGCATAACTCTACGTGAAAGGGGCATTCCATGGGTGTTGCCATGGGTGTTCCCACGCAACAGCCATGGAACTTGACTCATTCCCAGATTTACAACATTTTGTAAACCTGGGAATGTGTCAGAATCATACACCTCCCCGGAGAGGCGTAAGTAGGCAGAATGAGAATAAATACTTTTCTTTCTCCTCATTTTTTCCTCTTTCTATGCGTGCATAGATAGAGGAAAATGCCTTTAATGATTGTTTTTGTGCAGGAAAGTGTACCTTCCTGCTCAAAAACAATCATCCCCTCAGTACAGGCACCCTTGCAAAATGACGCAAGGGTGTCTACAGTGGCGCACAGCAGCTCTTTGTACGCCGGCGCAGGGGATAAGGACAGGAATGCATCTTATCTTGTAGATGCATCTCATTCCTGCCCTTTTAATTTGATGCACAGCAGGAAAGATTGCTGCACTGCCATGTGTCAAAATAGTGTAAAAGAGGCCCCCAGTCCCTGCACGGGATGACTCTGTGTAAGTCTGTTAACCACTTGAGCCTCTCTCCCTGGACTTTAGGGATTAAGCGCAGGAACTTAGTCCTCCTCACCACCAATATGTTACTGAGGTCCTCCTGCCATCATATTTAGAGGACTTGCGGGGGACAACGTCTTCCTTGGGGTTGTCTTCCTGCAACGTGGACGCCAATATGCATTCCAATAAAGTATAAGACACTACTCCACTGTACTCACTTAACGGTACTACAGTCTGTCTTAGTCCTCTCTTTCATATTGTACTGCACTCTACTCTACTCCATGCCTCTCCACTGTACAGCACTTTAATCCACTGTATGACACTCCACTCCAGTCTACGACAATAGAAATTTTGAAATTTTATTTACACCTTAACTTACAATTATGCACCACCTTTAAATTAATATAACTCTGTTTCACCTATCAGTTTTTTCTTCTTTTAGCCACCTTTATACATGTTTAATATAATATTTTATATTACCCAGAGGCCACTGGGTAGTTGTAGTTAGTTAAGCGTTTTCATAGGAAATGTGTTTTCATGTTGCTAATAACTTGGGCACTGATTGACGAATCTCCACAAAGCTTTCCAAAAAATGCTCTTTTTTGCTTATTTATTCATGGGAAGTTTCGGCTTGATCGCTCAAGTGGGGGCCAAGACAAAAGGACGGTCTCAAAATGCAAATTCCCCCTGCCTTTTCCATAGGCTTCTTTGAGAAGCAATACTACAAAAATCTCTAAATGGAATTACACTAAATTTGCCAGAAAGCTAGAGCTTGGACCACAGATTGTGCTTTTTGTGATTGAGGTAAATCTGTTCAGTAATTTTTGAAAAATCACGGTTCAAAAATAATTGTATATCTAGATGTTTGACTCTAGCAGGAGCACCATTTTATTACTAGAGTGCTCTGATTGGCCCAGGAAGTTTTTCTTCCCCTTGGCTCATTTCTCTCCTGCAGGAGCCAGACACCTATGTGAGTAAGCGCTCTGATTGGCTGCCAGCAAAACCATAAAATGTTGCTGGCAGCCATCACAGAACTCCTTTCCTGAAGTAAAAAAGAGAATAACATAAAGGGGGAGAGTAGGGATACCCTGCCCCTAGACCTCATAAGGGGACCCGGAGGGGTCCCCCAGTGGTGAAAAGACAAAACAAATCAGCAATTTTGCAGCAAACCCACAGGACTCCTGCAGGTTTGAGGAAATCAAAACAAAATGGCGGCTCCGGGCATTATTGTTTAATTAAGGGGAGTGGGACTCATGGCCCTCTTCCCTGTGCTGTCATAGGCCCGAGGAACCCACACACAGGGGCACATTCCATGAGGGGAGGAGGGTCACATGGTCCTCCTCACTGAGCCATTATATGACCCCAGGGAGCCCAACCCAGGAGCCAAAATGTCCAAAAAAGAGCCTTAGGCCGCACAGGACCCCCTTCATGAGCCTCCAAAGGCCCCATTCCTTGGGGCACAGCAGTTTCCCTGCCTGCCCCAGCACAGACAGGGAAGCTTGCGTTTGCTCCTGTCTGGCGGGAGCATTTTTTAATCTCCTACCGATTGGTACAGTCTGCTCCCAGCCGGGGGATGCTCCTGCCTGCTGGAAGAAGACTTGAGATTGCACCGATATGGGCAGGGAAGCAAATCAATGGATTGCTCCAGCCCGAAAGAAGCAACATTAATAGTTGCTCCCTACAGGCAGGAGTAATGTTAGCTCCTTCAGCATGCGTAGAGCTGTCTGGGGCTGCAGGGGCCTTTCGTCCCCCGCAAAATCTAACATTTTGCATGGTGAGTGCCCTGGTTGGTTACGGGGCTACCGCCTATATAAAATGCAGGCCCGGGAGGATGGGGTTCCCGGGCCAAAATATGCTCCTCTTTGAAAAAATATGGCCCTGGGGGTTAGGGTCCCTAGGGCCTAATAAGGTGGCAGTAATTTAAGGTGCACCTCCAAACAACTTCTTTGCCTCTGCACTTGCCCCTGCTATGCAAATAAAGAAATGTCTTCTCATGATGGTACTAGTGGATATTTTGAATCAACACAGTCCGAATTACAGATGGGGCCACACAAGCAGCTGCGGCCCTTTCTGTAATGCAAAAGTGCCCGAGCAATGCTAACAACCACATGGCTGGCACACCCAGGTCACTTTTTAAAATAAGGCCTAAGATGTGCACATTGCAAAGAGGCTCTGGGTACCACCTATTTGTTCTTGACTTTTACTGCTAATGTATAATATGTTTATTCATGTGTGGTATTGATTATATTCTTGTATATGGTATGTCCCTTTCTCCCCATTTCTTTTATTGTACTATACCATACGGATTCCTATTTAGAATGTATTCTTCCCCAAAAAAAATTCACAACAAATGTTTATTGTTGACAGACACAAAATGCCCAGGTGGCACCAGGGAAGCATTTGTATACATATAATAGCAGTGGTATAGATGTCAGCGTTTACAATGTACAATTGTCGCTGGAGGTAATATGCAATAAGCTGAATTAAACGCATATAAACATTATGAACTAGAAACATCAGTGTCACAGAGTCCATATATGGATTGTCGTACAAAGTCGCCAATCATAACGTGTGAGTACAGATAGAATTATTCACTAAATAAATTTAAATACCCAACATTTGATCATTATGGCAGATCTTCATTACGTATTGCAGAAGGGATAGGTTCAAAATACAGACCCCGATAATCAGCCCACCACTTCCAAATCTTCAGGTGTTTCTGGGGACATCCCTGTGCCAAGAAAATCGGTATTTTTAACCCCAAGGAAGAATCAAGACCCTGTTTTCAGGTCCCTACAGATGGCAGTGAAGTTGCCTTCCAAGCCTTAACTTAGCGAGAGTAAGCCTCAGAAATAGCAAATGGCTCTTGTACCTGTTACCACCAATGCCCACCGTAATGTGAAGCGAAGTTAGACGCAGTGACTGTGGATAATCCCACCCCAACAGGTCAGCAACCCACGCCAAAACCCCGAGAGAGCAGTGCACTCCCAAATCATGTGGTGAAAAGGGCCCTCTGCAATTCCGCAACACAGACAGATGGGGGATGTAATCATTCGGCCAGCCAGAGCCTACAGAGAGTAAAAACACACACACTGAAGATATTTAAATTATATAAGGCGCGCAGCTGTGGCCACCCCATACGGGGTCTTCAGAGCTTTAACCCAATCGTCTTCATCAAGTGGACTTAAATCTTTCTGCCAAGCCTCTCTGGTCTTAGTGAGTATAGTATGGTTATTAGTAACCAAAGTGCGATATAGCACTGCGATCTTGTGTGGGCCCATCTCACCAAGAAACACCTTGGCCTCAATGGGATTAAAGTCCGGAATGCCATCTTGTTGTGTAAGGTACCGGGAGAACGCGTGGCGAAATTTATTTATTTATTTATTTATTTATTTTGAGAGTTTTATATAGCGCGAACAAGATCTTCGCAGATATCAGAGCGCTTTACAGAGGAGGGGAGCATATATACACAAATACATCAATAGTGTTAAAAGTACAGTGTAGTGATATCATAAACAATCAAGTAATTCAATTTCAAAGTCATACAAAAATGCAAAGGGTTCGAACAAGTAGTACAGATCAGTATCGAGTCTTTGAAGTTGATCCCCAGTAGTGGTTCAGGTGTATTTAGCCATGAGGATCGCTTTTACTTCTTTCTTGAAAAGTGTGATAGAGGGGATGAGCCTGGTTTCAGGGGGGAGTGAGTTCCAAATCCTGGGAGCCATTCCTGAGAAAGAGCGTTTATAGGTTTTTTCCTTGCGGAATCTTTTAGGCTTTAGCAAAAGATTGTTTGTGCCTCTAGTGATTCTGGAGCCTCCAGAAATCGTCAGCTTCTGAGCGAGGTATCTAGGTGAGCTCAGGTGGACAGCCTTGTGCGTCAAACAAGCGATTTTCAGGTGTATTCTGGCTTCAAAAGGCAGCCAGTTCAGGGATTTGAAGTCAGGGGAAATGTGTGAGTGCTTTTTTGATCCAGTGATGAGTCTCGCTGCGGCGTTTAAGGAGGCTCTTATGGGTGCCGTAGTAGCTAGGGGTAGACCGCAGAGGGCGGTGCTGCTGTATTCTATTCGAGGTATGACTAGTGATTGTACCGCAGTTTGGAAGTCTTTGGCTGGAAGGAAGGGTTTAAGTTTCCTAAGGGTGTTGATTTGGTAGTTCGCTCCCTTAGTTGCTTTGTTGATGTGTTCCTGCATGCTGAGATTGGTGTCAAGTGTTATGCCCAAAGATTTTGCTGAGTCCACGATGGTGGGTTGAACATTGAGTGCCGTTAGGTGTTTAAGCCACATTTGTGCGGTAGTGATCTTCGCGGGAGGTGAGATCAGAAGGAACTCTGTTTTAAGGGCATTGAGTTTGAGATGATTAGCGGCCAGCCAGGATTGGGTGCTTCTGATCGTTGAGTTCAATAGCGTGATGTCTTTGGGTGATTGTAGTTTGAGATAAAGTTGGGTTTCATCAGCATACATGTGGAAGTGTACATTGGATTCTTGTAGCAAGGTGGTGAGAGGTTCCATAACTAGGTTGAACAAAGTTGGGGATAGGGAGGATCCTTGTGGTACGCCTAGCGATACAGGTCTTGCCGCGGACATCAAGTTGTTGCTCTTGAATTTCTGCGACCTGTTATGCAGAAAGGACGTGAACCATTTGAGCACAGTTCCAGATAGGCCCATTCTTGTGTTTAATAGTTCGAGTAAATTCTCATGTTTGACGGTGTCAAATGCGGAGGAGAGATCAAGGAGGATGAGGAGGCAGGTATCGTTATGATCTAGGATTTGAAGGGCTTCGTCAATTATGTGAGTCATAACAGTTTCAGTACTGTGATTTGCTCGGAAGCCTGATTGATGACAGTTGAGGAGATCAAACTGAGTAATGTGTTTAGTCAATTGTATTTGTGCGCATTTTTCCAACAGTTTGGCAAGAGTCGCGATGTTGGTAATGGGACGGTAGTTGTTTAGGTCAGAGGGGTCGGCTGTAGGTTTCTTTAGCAAAGGTGTGACTTGACCAACTTTGAGGGAGTCGGGAATGGTCCCTTGCTGAAGTGAGCTGTTAATGATTTTAGTCCAGAGTGGAAGGAGCGACGGGGTAAGGACTTTGACAGCGTTAGCAGGAAGGGGGTCCGTGAGGTGATTAGATGGTTTCAGAGTGCTGAGCAGTCTGCCAATTTCTTCTTCCGTGTAGGTGACAAAGGTTGACCAAGTGGCATTGTTTTTTGGTTTAGTGGGTGCTATGCAGTGGGGTTTGGGATAGAGGCTTGCATCCATGAGGAGATCATTCTTTATGTTGTCAGTTTTTTGGTTAAAGAAAGAGGCGAAGTCTTCGCAGGAGGGAGCTTCGCACATAGTGTTGAGAGGTTGGGGTTGTTCTTTGGATTGTGTTCGGATAAGTTTTCTTCTATATATTGCATCCTCCTTGAAATATTTTGAGATTCAATCGCCAAATTTAAATATATAGGTCAGACTAGAGGCATCTCTTCATATTTACTGTTTGTTCTCCCCCCTCTGGACCTAAAATTGCAATTGGGAGTACCCTTGATTTTCATTGCTTTTGGATGAAATCTTAACTATTAGCAATAGTGACATAGTCCACAACAATAGAAGATTTCAATGGGGAAACATTATCTAATTGCAATTCTTCAGGGGAAAGATATTTATTGAGCTCTTATACAAGTTCGTGGTTCACTTGTTTGGTTGCAGCATCTCCATCAAATACTGCATTTGCTCGGAGAAGATCAGGCGACAGAATGTCCCATTGATAAATTCACCCCTTTATTTTGCTACAGCCATCTCTCTATGTGCTTCAAAAGTATTTTTGGTAAATTGTTTTTTCGTGGCTGGTTGGACTCCTACTATGGCAATTAAAACGTGGAAATTTAGCTTTAGTGATTATGTCTGACAGCTTTTTCTCTTTCAATACAAATCTCTCCTGCTTCAGTTCCGCTTATACTTTTGATCCATGTTCCTTGACATCCAGTAGATGTGTCTGTATATTGCTATCCACATATTGTTTGGTTACGAAGTTGTGCAGCTCAAGGTATAAACAGATTCAATATAATGCATATAACCTACCTGTCCCCCAAGCGACTGCACGCTATCTATCCAACGCGAGATTCTCGCTGTCCCAGATGTGAGGCTACGGAGGACAATTTTGTACATATGGTCTGGCGATGCCCGTCAGTGGCCGCATATTGGGGAGAGGTACTAGCACAGCTTTAACGAGCTACGGGGTGGGATGTCACTTTAACGATTAATAAATGCTTGCTGGGCCTGCTGCCTTGGGACCTGAAGCGAAAACTGAGCAGACGTTTTACAGTACTAGGCCTCACAGTGGCAAAATGTTGTATATCGATCCAATGGATGATAGCAGATCACCAACTAAGGAGAAGTGGGAGAGGTATCTACGAGAATGGGCAATTGCAGAAGAGGAACATGTGAGAAAGACAAAGAAAGTGGTTAAACTGCCTGAAATAATGCTAGCATGGGGAATGATGTTGCAGGTCTTGATGGACCTGGTTGACCACTAACAACCCCCGCCTGCGTGGATAGAGGACTGAGGACAAGAAGGTGGGCTGGAGGGACTGGACTAGGCCAGGCTAACCCCTGTCTAACAATAAAAGTATTGTGAGGTCCAGTGCTTTAAATGGGCCGGTACTGTCCGGTACGTAGTACCACCACTTTTTTATTTTAAGAGGGAGAGTACCAGCACTTCAAGAGTGATGCTATACTTTTAATTGGAGTGCCGGCACTCCTCAGAAACAAGCAGGTACTCTGATGCCGAGTACCAGCAATTCTATTTTTCCATTTCAAGCACTGGTGTGGTCCCACCATGCCGATCAAATATGCACTATTTTTCCAAAACACAGGAAACATCGATTGTTGTCTACATGGAAGCGTCAAGGGGCGGGGGCTAGAAGATGATTCTTTACAGCTCTATGGTTTGCAAATAATTATTTGCTTTACATGTTAAAATATCAGATATGTCCTATCAAAATATCCTTTCTGTGATTGCTAATAAACTCAAAGTCTTACTGAAGAAAAAAAAACACAAGTAAACATCGGGGCCACTGTACCACTGTTCGGTTAAGAGGTAAGGGGGTGTCTAATGGGAGCCCTGGCCAAGCTTTTTGCTCTGCCCCCGGCCCCTCCTCGCTGCCAGTCGAGCTCCTCACATTGCATTTCCTTCCTCCCGGTACTTCTGTCTCCTTTCCAACTCCCTAACCCCAATCCACTGCTGAAAGCCGTCCCTGTCGGTGACCCACTCATGCTGTCAAGCGTCTTGCTTCCCCGTTCCTCAAACCGGCCTGAGAAGTGTTTAGCCAAGGGGAGGGGGTGGGGGGGTGGATTAGGAGGAGGATTTATCTACCCCCATCAGATTTTCTACTGGGAGGGAAAAGGCGAACAAATAAATCACCAGTCTTATTCTTTCTGTCGACAGTTCGTAACAAAACCTATGTATGTTGAAAAGTAAAGAGTCCACATGGCCACACGCAGCCTCCTAAAATCCGCAAGGTTAGTGACGTTACGTCTCTGCGATTGGTATGTGGATTCCCCTCGGTCATCTTAAATTTAAATATAAATTAACTAGATTTCTATAGCTGCATTGGCACCAGCAGCCTCCTGAAAGCTGTCAAAGAAATATTAGGTCACTGTGACAGCTAATAGCTCCCTCTGCCCCCTCGTCCGTAATCGGCCAATTGCACATTTGCCAGCTGTGAAAGGCCTAAGACTTGCAGGAGGAGGTCGGAACTCCGAGCATCCGTCCCCTACTTCAATGAATGTCAGCAGAGCCGGCGGGGCAGCTTGCAAACTGTTCGTGGGTCTGTGGTGATGGGACAGGCGGCCAGAGGCACTGCAGATAGTGTATGACTGCTCTGTTGTGTCTGGAGCCGGGCCCTGTCTGACTCGAGCGCAACACGTGCATGCATTATCTGGGGAGTGTTATGTATTGAATGTACTTGTGTGTTCCTTTGTACATCCTATATGGAACTGTGAAGGTTGGGACCAGTGAGTCCTGGGAGAAGAGCTGACAGGAGGCTGCGTCAGCACTTATTTGCTGTCACTAGGGCTTATGCTTTTAATAAAAGGATCTTAACTAAATCCTAAGTGAACTATTTTACTTCACAATAATGGCGACGATGGCTGCATAAACCCTAAAAGAAGAACCTTTGCGTGAACTATTTTACTTCACATTATGCTCCACCTCATAAGCTGCCCGACAGTGCCACCTTATTCTGCCAAATCGACCTGACCTGACCCCGACAGAACAAGGGTGTCTGTCCGCGATTAATTGTACCCGCCCTGGTGGTCCCATTTCATTTACCCAGTGTTGATAAACTTTTGAGGATAAGTGGCTCGGTGCATAGGGCAAACAATTACAGTTTTTAAACATGTGGATGGTTTGCTTTTATTAGTAAGAGGTGCCGTTAGTCTGAAAACATTTCAAAATACGTGCCTCACTTTCGGAAAGTTCGACTCCCAGGAGGCACGTGTCTACATGTTAAGAAATTATTGCATATGTAACAAGGACCCCCTGAATAAATGAATTTCGTAATTCCTAGGTCAGGGAAAAGAGCATATTTGAAAAATAACAACCTAGGCAATTGAGCACAGTGAATTACCTTAAGATCAAAAGATATATTGCAATGGACTACAGCTGCTTAAAAAACACGTTTTTATTAGTTAATTAACACAAGTAAAAAAGGTGCATTATACAACATTAAAATAACAATAAAAAAATCCCATAGGGTACAGTCGACAATCACAATTTAACACTTAACGGACATTGAAATTTATATTAGCTATGTGGCATGAAGATTCAATCTCTACGCGCGTTTCGGCGGCCAGCGCCTTCTTCCTGGAGCAGCCACACAATATCTATAGGTGAAGATATACACAGAACATACAATTATATCGTTTCTTACTTATATAAAACATATAAAATATGTAACTAACTGTTATGTATTTTGTTAAAAAAGAAGAGACAATTGTTTGTAGCAGCTGTAGATTAAAAAACAACAACATTATGAATTGCATTTGTCTTGTCATTTCCTTATGAAAACTGGATTTATTTATTTGAATGGGAAGGGAGTGAAGAATATTATTGAAAATGATGTTAAAATAAATGCCAATAGTGGGCATTTGTCTATTGATCTTATAGTGCAGTTCCAATGATCAATAAGGCCATAATTTGCATTATGTACTGCAATCTCCACAAGGGATCTGGGAACCTAATAGATGAGGTGAAAATGATTTAGTCTCAAATAAGAGTCTTTTTAGATAAAGTTATTTCAATCTGGCATAACAAAAAAACACAATGGTCACTCTTGCATAGATCTGATACTTACTAAATGGTAATGTTAGTAGAGGGTAGTTGTTTAAAATTAGATGTTCAATTTCTTTTTTTGAAATCCTTTCAGTGTCGATTATGATATAGCTAAGAATAAAAATAGGGACAGTCACATAGATGCTTGTTAGTGCCCTTTTCTGTAGTCGATAGTACCAATTGTCTTTTACCTGATTGTATAGGTATTTAAGGATCTAAGCCCGCCAGCCGGAACCCTTTAGCGTAGATGAGTGCCTGATAGGGATCGGTCCTTGAAGATCTGGATTTAGGATCTTTGTTATGGCGGGTGGAAGAGAAGTAAAAGGGGATGTTTATTATTCATTTATTTGTTTATTGTTCTCCTAGTTCATCAAGAGCATGGAAAATTAATGATATACGGAACAATTAAGGTTCTCCAATGTTCAGGGAAGCGGTGTAATTCTTACCTATTGCATTCTATTTATTTCTTTCAGGATGTTGGGTTGGACTTGCTATTTGTTGATCTATATTCTTCTTTGATATAGTCCTGATCCTTTAGAAAAAAAGCGTATCAAGAGTACATTCTAGGTACCGCTATTTATTATTTATTTTAAATAGATTATACCTTTTCTAATATAGTCCATGGTCTTACCTAAAACGGTCGGTATTTTTCTTTTCTATTTTCCAAAATGTGCGAAGTTTCTTGATCTTCTTTGATGATAAGTTCAAGAGATTAAAAGATCTCCCTGCCTAAAATAAGTTGAACGGTATGATTAGTTGGAGGATAGTATAGTTTACTATTCCTACATCCTGATAGTAAGTATCTCAGGGTTTGCGAACGGAGTCTTACCTAGAAATAATCTGCAGGGCTCTCTATGTCCGGTGGCGGGCGGTACGTCTCGTCGGATGGTGAGCGCGGCAACAAATGGTAATTAAGTACCGGTTCAAAGGCGTGTATATATGTGTTCTCGCAGTCGCGTAATTATCGGGAATTGCTCGCACCTGTTCTATATTTATAATTTGTTCTTTCTCCATGACGCGGAGTTTGCGGAGTTGTCAAAGTCAGGAGAAGCGGAGTTTTGTGAGCTCACATCCTATTGGATGTTTGTTCGTTGCGCTCACACAATAGGTTGCTTCGGTATAAACAAAGGACGGCATAGGTGGAAATTACGCACAATAGGAGTGTGATTTCCTCTTTTATATGTAAACAAGGGATTCCACCAGGTATCTAAAGAGGTGGAATCTAAATTGATTTTAACATATTTACTGTTGGGAGCGGAAAAATAGATGAATGATTTATATTTATTTTTAGCGCCAAGGTCATTGAGTTTAGAGATGGGTGAAGCGGGATTTTCTTTCTGAAGGCTGTTACCAAATTCAGTGTATAAATCGGTAACCTTCGAAATTGGGTTTCGTATCATATTTTAAGAGGGACATTGGGTAAAATATAGTGGTTTGCGAAGTCCGGAACAGCGGAGTTTTGTAAACTCCCACCTAATTGGATGTTTGTTCATTGCGCTCACACCATTGGTTGCTTCGATGTAAACAAAAGGTGGCATTGGTGAAGATCATGCACAATATAAATGTGTTTTCCTCTTTTAGATATAAACAAAAAAATTGTAACAAATATTTAGAGGGGTGAAATCTGGATTGATCGTTACTTATTTAACATATTTACTACTAGGGGCAGAAAAATGGGTGAATATATTATATTTATTTTGAGCGCCAAGATCGCTGAAATTAAAGTTTGGAGAGGCGGAACTTTCTTTTTAAAGGCTGTTATTAAATTCAGTATACAATTCGGTAACCTTCGAAATTGGTTGTCATATCATATTTTAAGTAGGACATTGGGTAAATTATCAAAGCATATATCGGGGAGCTTCTCTAGGGTTTTTCAGTCAAGCCTCTAGTGTATCGGAATTCAGAATGGGTACAAAAAAGTCTCAGTGCATATCAGACCTAGGTATTGTGTCGTGAGGTATATACTTAATATGTCACTGAAGTGGGACTATTTCATTTTTAAGATTGATGGATTCGTACAAGAGGAGAGAGAGGTAGGAGTATTTTATTTTAAAGTATTGCGTGTTCCCACGGGATTTCGCTATTTAGGCCTTGTCTGAAAGAATTAAAAACAAAAATCCAAGAGACTTCTCTTTTCTTTCGAATGGATATGCCTCCTTTTGAGTCTGGAACATGGATTTTTTCTAAAATCCTCCATTTGAAGTCGTCAGCATGATGACCTTTATCCAAGAAATGTTTGACCATTGGGCATGCAGTTTTTTTAGTTTTTATCGCTGAACGATGTTCGTTCAAGCGTGTTTGAATTGCTCTCGAGGTCTCACCTACGTATCCTTGGGGACACGGACATTGAATAAAGTATATGACATTGTTTGTTTTGCAATTCCACATTTCCTGTGCTTTGGTTTTGTGGCCATTATATTCGAATTCCTCACCTGATAAAATGTTACAACATGATTTGCATGATGAACATGGAAAAGTCCCTTTTAGGGGGTGATTGGTCAAGATTGAACGCTGACTAAGGGTCTCATTTTTGGTGTTCTTGGCAAATCGGGAGTGGACAATAAACTCTTTTATGTTTTTATTTCTCCTGTGGGCGAAAATCGGTTTCATCAGTCTTTGGTCGTTCGTACAGTTACTGTTTAATATATGCCAATTAGAGTTTATGACATGTCTTACTCGTTCATTTATTGTTGAGTGCCTTGTGATGCAAACTATTTGGTCATTGGGTTTGGTTGGTTTTGTTTTTAGAAGACAATCTCTGTCATAATATCGGGCCCGTTTATAGGATTCCCTTATTAATCGATGGGGGTAGCCTCTCTCGATAAATTTGGTCCTCATTACCGCTGCTTGTTTGTCGAAATCTCTTACATTTGTACAGTTACGCCTAACGCGTAGGAACTGTGAGAATGGGATACTATTTTTTTGGGTGCGTGGATGAAAGCTTTGATAATGAAGTAAAGTATTTCTTGCTGTGGGCTTTATGTGAAGGTCCACTTCTAAAGTCCCAGCATTGTCTAAAATTTCTATGTCTAGAAATTCGACTTTTTTGTTACTGACATGAGAAGTGAAGTTAAGGTTAGGGTTGGCTCCATTTATCCATTCTAGAAATTCTAGTAGAGTTTCTCTCCCATCGGTCCAGACAAAAAAGATGTCATCAATGTATCTGGACCAATGGGAGATTGACTCGTAGAAGGGTGCAACTTCGTTATGTACAAATTCTTTTTCAAATGATGCCATAAAGATATTGGCTATGGATGGGGCCACTGAAGCACCCATGCTTACGCCCTTTATTTGACGATATAAATGATTGCCAAATTCAAAGACGTTTTCTGTTAATACAATTTCGAGACATGCAAGCACAAATCTTTTTGGACATGGGATTTGGTGTAGATCAATAAACCAACTAGTGGTTTTTAGCGCATCGGTAAGAGGGATGTTGCTATATAAAGACTCCACGTCCATTGTGACCAATAGGTCGTTATTGGAATTGAAGGAAATTCCTTCAATCTTCTGTATTATGTGACCTGTGTCACGAATGTAGGATTCTATTTTAGGGACAAAAGGGCGTAAGTAATTATCTACATATTTGGAGAGTGGCTCAGTAGCTGTCCCTATTGTGGAGACTATGGGTCTATAAGGGGGGTTATTGGCATCCTTATGGATCTTTGGCAGACCATAAATGCAGGCAATTTTTCCTTGGTTGTGATTCAGGTAGTCAAATTCTTTAGTATTGATAAAACCATCTTCTAAAGCAGATTTAGTTAGGGACGTAATTCTTTTCGATAGATTGATTGTGGAATGAACTTTGAGGGGGACGTAAAAGGTTGGGTCATTTAGCATTTTAAGCATGTTTACTTCATATTCTGAAGTATCAACAATCACAATTCCTCCACCTTTATCGCATCCTTTGATGGTAAGATCTTTATTATTGGAAAGGGATATTAGGGCCTGATGTTCTTCTTTCTCTAAATTGTAAATAGGTTTGGGAATGTATCTGAGAACGTGATCCAATTTTCTTAGTACTACTAATTCGAAAGTGGCAACTTCAGGTCCCAGTTGTTCAAGACCTGGGCAAAAAGTAGAAGGAAGGCAAAGTGGTTTGATGGAGGAGCTATCTTCATCTGTGGGTGTATTTAATGCAAAAAAAATTTTTAGGCGGATTTTACGAAAAAAAGAAATGATATCACAGTGTAGTTCAAACAAATTCATAGTAGAGTGTGGGACATATGATAGTCCTTTAGATAGCAGGTTTGTGCTATGGTTATCTAGCTCTATCTTGGTTAGATTGAAGATTGGGATTATATCCCTTGCTTCCAATATTGTCTGCTTCTCGTTTCTCGCACAAATTGCGGTTCTTCCTGTTGGTGGTGGTGTTGAGGTTGGTAGTTGCCTCTCGGCTGACCCTGGAAGTGCACTCTGGGGCGTCCCCGTCCCCCTCTGCGGTTCCCTAAAAAAGGCTGTCTACGGGTGCCTCTGTTGGGTGTTTGGTTATAAAGTATTTCGGAGTCATAATAACCTTCATTGCTTTCGTTTTCGGAATCAGAGGTTTCTGAAAAGGTATTTACTCGTTGGTTCTGTGGTTGATTTTCTCTGGTATCAGTGGTGTAGTGATTCTGTTGGTAGAAATCGGGTCTTAAATAAGGATATGTATTTTCGATGGTAGCATATCTCTTATCTTTCATCAATTTATCATTTTTCCTTTTTTCTAGATAGCTTGTAAATGATTCTATTTCTTTATTACATTCCTCTATCTTCCTTATGGCTTCTTCTATGTTGCCTATTTTTTTCAGTTTAGATTCTAATTCTTCTACTTCAGACCTGACTTCTGCAGCTAATTCTTTTGCGGTCTCAACGATGAGCATCATCAGATCTCTGGAGCATCTACTGGCTATTCTGCTCCATTTGTCCAAAAAGGCCTTGTGTTGAACGAATAAGCCAGGGATATTTCTTACTCTGAGGCCCATGGGAATGATGCCCAGCCTAAGGTAGGCCAGCATAAATTCCCCATGTGCCTCAATTCTTTTTAGTTTCTTTTTTAGATCAAGGAGTTTTTTAGTGTCATCGTTGTGTAGATTAGAGTTTGAGGTGGAGGCACCAAAGGAGGATGGTATACCTACGAGTGTTTCAAATTCTTCGTCTGTGAAACCGAAGGTTTTTTGGAGTGCCATATTGATATTAATGTGGGGTACGATATAGAGATAGTTATAAGTAGCTGAATTTCTACAAGGAAATGACAAGAGAGAGTAGAATGATATACTGGTTTGATAATGGAGAAACAGCCCTACACAGACAAGCTGTGGGTAAACAATTGCATATGTAACAAGGACCCCCTGAATAAATGAATTTCGTAATTCCTAGGTCAGGGAAAAGAGCATATTTGAAAAATAACAACCTAGGCAATTGAGCACAGTGAATTACCTTAAGATCAAAAGATATATTGCAATGGACTACAGCTGCTTAAAAAACACGTTTTTATTAGTTAATTAACACAAGTAAAAAAGGTGCATTATACAACATTAAAATAACAATAAAAAAATCCCATAGGGTACAGTCGACAATCACAATTTAACACTTAACGGACATTGAAATTTATATTAGCTATGTGGCATGAAGATTCAATCTCTACGCGCGTTTCGGCGGCCAGCGCCTTCTTCCTGGAGCAGCCACACAATATCTATAGGTGAAGATATACACAGAACATACAATTATATCGTTTCTTACTTATATAAAACATATAAAATATGTAACTAACTGTTATGTATTTTGTTAAAAAAGAAGAGACAATTGTTTGTAGCAGCTGTAGATTAAAAAACAACAACATTATGAATTGCATTTGTCTTGCCATTTCCTTATGAAAACTGGATTTATTTATTTGAATGGGAAGGGAGTGAAGAATATTATTGAAAATGATGTTAAAATAAATGCCAATAGTGGGCATTTGTCTATTGATCTTATAGTGCAGTTCCAATGATCAATAAGGCCATAATTTGCATTATGTACTGCAATCTCCACAAGGGATCTGGGAACCTAATAGATGAGGTGAAAATGATTTAGTCTCAAATAAGAGTCTTTTTAGATAAAGTTATTTCAATCTGGCATAACAAAAAAACACAATGGTCACTCTTGCATAGATCTGATACTTACTAAATGGTAATGTTAGTAGAGGGTAGTTGTTTAAAATTAGATGTTCAATTTCTTTTTTTGAAATCCTTTCAGTGTCGATTATGATATAGCTAAGAATAAAAATAGGGACAGTCACATAGATGCTTGTTAGTGTACCGGGATGCCCTTTTCTGTAGTCGATAGTACCAATTGTCTTTTACCTGATTGTATAGGTATTTAAGGATCTAAGCCCGCCAGCCGGAACCCTTTAGCGTAGATGAGTGCCTGATAGGGATCGGTCCTTGAAGATCTGGATTTAGGATCTTTGTTATGGCGGGTGGAAGAGAAGTAAAAGGGGATGTTTATTATTCATTTATTTGTTTATTGTTCTCCTAGTTCATCAAGAGCATGGAAAATTAATGATATACGGAACAATTAAGGTTCTCCAATGTTCAGGGAAGCGGTGTAATTCTTACCTATTGCATTCTATTTATTTCTTTCAGGATGTTGGGTTGGACTTGCTATTTGTTGATCTATATTCTTCTTTGATATAGTCCTGATCCTTTAGAAAAAAAGCGTATCAAGAGTACATTCTAGGTACCGCTATTTATTATTTATTTTAAATAGATTATACCTTTTCTAATATAGTCCATGGTCTTACCTAAAACGGTCGGTATTTTTCTTTTCTATTTTCCAAAATGTGCGAAGTTTCTTGATCTTCTTTGATGATAAGTTCAAGAGATTAAAAGATCTCCCTGCCTATAATAAGTTGAACGGTATGATTAGTTGGAGGATAGTATAGTTTAACTCAAGTGACACTGTGTGAAAAAGTTGCTTTTTAATTCTCTTTAGTGAGCACTGACGCGTTTTCTCCCAGTTGATTTGTGCAGTTGATTTGTGCCGGCCAGTAAGTAATTATGTGTCCTGCAAAGCTATAGGCCAATTTCTATCTTTTTGAAATGTCAGTCCCGGTTTTTGGTTTTCAGAATCTGGTCACCCTATTTCCTCTAGTGATTCTGTGGTGAGAACCCGCCTTTTCCTCTGGCTTTCAGTACAGACAGGATAGGCGCCTACCCCCATACACCTTGGAAGTTGGGCCACTGAAGCTGAAAAGGAGCAAAGCATGGAGGCTTTCTTTAATCGGGCCGATCAAATCGATGTGGATTGTCGTGCAAGTGATGAGCACGTTCAGACTCAACATATTTTTCATAATCGGCCACCAAATTAAAATAAGCAAAGTGTGTACTTATTTAAAACAGAATGCGGTCTTGGCTCTTGAAAAAGGTTCGACAGAAGAATTCTCCTTTAGGTTTGAAAAGCGGAAAGTGAAAGATATCAGTTTAGTGGCTAAATTCTACAAGATGTAATCAGGAATCCAGTGTTAAATCCTGGCTACCTAAATTATGTGATTCTTGACAATTACTTTAAATCGCTGCGCCGCAATTTCACTGATATATTCATGTCTGAAAGTGTCTTGCATGCTGAACAAAAGCCCCCCTTCTATATGCTCTAAAAGCCAAATTCAAATCTATCTATATACTAGTATGCAGACCATGTATAAAGGGCAAACAAAAGGACTTGTCTTTTGGTTAACTAATGTCATCTTTCTCAGGCATGGAAGCATGGGAGAGGTAGTTCATGAATGCTTCTAAATTCAGGTGTAGAAACTATCACCTTTAATAGATGGCACTCAGTACAGGAAAATAATCCAATTATTAGAGTGACCGCTTCTATAGGTTAAAGGAATACACCTTTTATATTTTGAAGATTTAAATCCTATTTTACAGGGCATTTGTTGCACAATTAACATGCCAAATATTAACATTTCTCTGCTAGTGCTGTGGCTGTTCTATGCCAGACCATTCATTTGTCTCGTTCTGTTAATTTGCTGGCTCGCCTACCTTTGTCAGCAGAGAGTTGGTGTAACTGCTGGAATAGAATCTGTTCATTTTATAGCTATTTTCACAGAGTTCCTAGGGTACTGTGTTGCATCTTTATTTTAAAAAATGGTATGAAAATATGAAAGCCAACATATAGAGTGTATATATTTTGAAGTGCACCTGTAGCGGCCCATCTCATACACAGTGAGTAGGTGGGACAAGTGTAGGTCTTAACAGGACCAGTAGATTTCTGTAGCACTTTGTCCCTTGGACAAGTATATTTTTAAAATAATTCCACACCTCTGATGACTTAGAAGGAAAACTCCAAACGGACCTACATGGTATGTGGTGCAATATAAAATTACCAGTTTTACTTTAAGTAGAATTTAATGAAATAGCCAAACAATTTTAATCCAAACTAATTACCAGTCTTCGCAGTATTCAAATTAACCGATACTGTTATTCATAATTTATATAGCGCACATTCTGCTGAACAGTATGCTACCGCAGAGAAGCAAGTGAGAAACAGGTGTCAGGAGCCATCAGTGAACTTCAAATCCATCATTCGTTCAAGCAACCAAGCTTGAAATCAACAATACCCTGCATGGAGCCAGCTCTACATAGTGTAACAAACATACAGAAGCTAGCAGAGAAGTCGGAAGTGGGTGCAAAAATATTTCTCTCCTTAAGAGTCCAGACACCTTGAGACGGTCTGGTCCTCAGCAAGGCAAGTAGAAGTTTGTATTATTAATTTCTCGCAATAGCATTAAGCCAGTCGAAGATTATAGAAACTGTTTTAGTAATATGGAAAACATTTTTTACTTTGCTGTACCAACTATACATACAAAGTACAAAATATTTTAGTACTTTACGTAAAGCACCAAATTAAAATGTAAATTAATGAGTAGTAATTATGATGTTCACACTTGAGTTAATAAAATGAAATACAGTCAAGGCTCTATTACATCTCATCAGGTCAGTTATCATGCTTTCTAATGGAGGCCTGGAGGATGTACAAAAGCATATTAGAAATATAGTTCTAGTTGATAAAGATTACTACAGGTTATGATGGTTGCACAAAGCTTGAATAGAGAAGCTCTCGTAAATATGAAACGGAATGGTTTGCAACAATGACAGCATTTAGGATTACTGCACTTCTAGCTATATTTGGTTATAAATGTAACTTTTAGTTTCGTCCATTTCTTATGTTCTTTCTAGCAACTGAAAACAAGAATGCTTTTTTAAACAGATTATTCACTGGCTACTCCCAGTTTTATTAACAGTCTCCCTAAATGTGCCCTAACCCTCCATATAGACTAATGCTCATCACCTTACCCTCGTTGAGGGACTGGCAACCACACTGACCAGGAGCCCACGAGCGAGTATTCCATTACACCTTTGTCTCCTCAAGATCTACACCATCCTGCCAACACACTGCGAAATATTCTGCAACACCTTCTACTGAGTTAGAGCCATTGATTTCAGTAACCAGAGTCTTGCACCCTCAATATCTGCATTTCCCATGCATTCAAGACCCTTGCAAGTAGGTCAGACCGTGATGGACACGCTAACTTAACTGCTGGCCTTCAATTGCTCCCAGAAAATTCTGTGCATTACAGAAGCACAAATAAGCCCATAAAAGTGGCTGTTCAACCCAGTCACCTGGTCTTCAGTCAGATGTGGCATATTAATGAAGCAGTAATCAAAATTAGACAATGCTATTATTTCTGAACAGTGACATAGCAAGGTCAGGTGGTACCCGGTGCGGAAAATTTCTTGTCACCCCCTGCTTGACAAAATGGCAAGAATGTGTTTAAAACCCATTTTTGCCATTTTGTCAAGCCGGGAGTGACAAGTGTCATCACCTAAGGGGGGGTGGGGTCATCAGTCAACCGTGACTGATGACGGAATGGTTCCGTCACAAGCGTCAAAGGGGTTAAAAACACATATTTTTGTTATTTTGTCCCCCTCAGTGATGACACCCGGGGCGGCCCGCACCCACCGCACCCTCCTTTCTACGCCACTGCTTCTGAAAAAAACACTACTGACTCGTAGATAGTGGGACTTTTCTCCATCTAAATACTATGAAGGGGGGGCTTTCAGAACTCCCCTTCCGATCTTGGAAATTACCTTTCCCCACAGTAATGCGCAGATGCAAGTATGTTACTTTTACTTGCACTTTACTCGAACACCAGGTCAGCTTTGCATAGCTCCTATTTAGGTGCGACAGGTCATTCATGGTTCAGCTGGCCTTAATCTCTGTAAAAATCCATGTATTACACATCAGACTGTGTGTTAGAATTTATCAGGCATAAAATTACACCCACCCATCACAACAATGCACGCTTATCTCCTTGTCAAACAACTGAATTCAGTCATTGCAACAACAAAAAAACACAGGACAACCCCAAATGACAAATCAAGGAAGGTGCTACTTCCTGCTAGCATTGCAATGCTGTTTTGCTTTGGACTTTCTGCTGCAAGTATGAACATCTACTTTGCCCACAAGTTAAACTTCCCACGCAACCTAAACTGTGAAGACATTCAGTCGACAATTACAATATAATGCAAATCGTCTTCCACTTTTGCAACAGACCTTAACGAAAGGCTTTGAGCACATATTACTCAAGATACACCGCATCTGGAGCCATGCCAAGGTTGTCTCTGCCCCTTGTTTTGACCTTCCTGTGTGCTGCTCCGCTCCTGCCAAAGATTCCCTGCAGGTACACCGTCTGCACACGCTGAATATATGATTTTACCACGATTACAAGTTCCACGCATGGCATTACCATGCGAATTTTAGTTCGCAAGTGGCTTTACCACGCTGGAATTTGCAACGAAGGATTATACCACGCATTTTAACGTCCTTTAAGCACAAATGTTAAAGATTATTTTCTTACCTGACACCTTCCTGTCTTTCACCAGCAGCCCGTACTTCCATCCACCATCGAAACAAGCGTCAAAACACGTCTTCCAAAACTAAAAAAAGGACTGCTATTTTGACGTACAAGGCATGTCTTTGGGGGAGGCACTTTCCTTTTATTTCGGTGGTACTGAAGTGCGTTTTTTTTAATTTTAGTAATCCGCTCCTTTGTTTGTTTGTACATTTAAATAAAATTGGGACCGAGGCATTTGAAATTCGGTTTGTAACTGTTGGAATGACTTTAAGGTCTGACCACGGAGGACAGCGCCAATTGTTGAAATGCCAATAGAGTCCCATCCCACGAAGCCCTGTAGTTCAGCCAAATAAGGTAAAAGGCCATTGCACCAAATAGGGGTCTGTTTCGTAAGTTTGCCCCACTACCACATCCTACGCAGCGTCTGTCACCATACCACAAAGACCGTCTGAGTTGCGAGTGTGTGTAGAGATTTAGAGTCCAATATTCCATGTTCAAAGGTGTAGGCAGGGTTACGTCGATCCCCTTACCACCAATCATTTAAAATGAGGAGATGAGACGCCGCTTGATATGCCCAAATGTCTGGAGTTGCGATACCCCTGCAGTGTGTGGACTGGAAACATGTTTTTAGTGCAACACGCACAGAGACCCCCCCCCAAAGGAAGAGACTAAGAACAGTGTTTAATTGCCAAAACCATGTATGCAATATTGAGTAGGGATGGTTTTGTAGTTGATAAATAAGACGTGGTAGAGAAACCATTTTAAAAATAGTCGACCTGCCAAATAGTGATAAGGACATATGCAACCAAACCTGCACCTGCTCTTTGATCTCAGTCAACAGAGGGGACATATTCTTGTTCAAGGAGGCAGGTAGTGACACGGACAAAAACACCCGAAGATATTTGAAGCCATCCGGGACTACAGTTACGTCATGTGTCTAAGTCCCGAGCAGAACGCCCCCGTGCAAAGGCCATAGAAATGATTTATGGATGTTCATGTAGAGACCAGAGTTCTCACCAAAGATTTGCATGATTCGAAACAGGCGTGGGCTGGATCTATTGGGCATTTGAGAAAGAATAAGACATTGTCAGAGTACAATGCTATACGATCGGAGACCTCCAGCGACCACTATAAGCACTGTACCTGGGCATCCAGTCTTACACACGCCGCAAGTGGCTCCATGGTGAGTGCAAAAAGATAGGGAGATAAAGGGCATCCCTGCCTGGTGCCCCTTTCAATTCAAAACAGCCACGAGGTTGAGTCAGTAAACAGTACCGAAGCGGTGATGTCTGTGTATAGGAGGCAAATATATTTAAGAAGTCAGAGGCCAATATTAAAAGGCAGTGCAGGAGAACAAAGAGATAGGTCCAACTAAGGGAATCAAAGGCCTTGTCAATATCACCAAGAAGAAGCGCTGTCGGCTCATTCAGTCGGTCAACAGAGGAGATAGCGTTGTGCGCACAACGGAAGCTATGTCTGGTGGCACAGCTGGGGATACAGCCTAATTGAGCTGGGTGAACTAATGCTGTTATGTGCAGAACGATATGGTTTGCAATGATTTTAGCCAACAATTTTGCCTCAACATTGAGTAGGGAAATCGGTCTATATGAGATATGTAGCTCCGTGGGGCGGCCTGGTTGTAAGAAGATTACTTTTTCGGCATGACGCCAGTCAGTCGAAAGCTGGCCGTCTTCCACTGACGTGTTGGGTGCCGCTAAATAATGTGCGGATATTTGAGATGAGTATTTCTTATATATATCATGGCAAATTGAACCGTCAGGCACTTAGAAGAGCTTTCAGCTATTCCTCTACACACAGGGCGGACGCACATCGCGCCACTTTCAAGATATCAACCATGTCCAAGTCCTGAGGAGAATCCGTGAATTGTGTGGATTCGAAACGCGTTGGCTCTTGTGAGCTCGGGGGATTGTGTATATATTGTGCCTTAAGGAATGTAGCAATATTTTTTTCCTCTTGTGTAGGCAGCATTGTTTTGAAGACATAACCCCCGGTCTCTTAGCCTTGGCAGGACAATTAACAATGTCTAGTTAAGAATCTAATATCCGCTTGGTGCCTTAAGTAAAAACTGGGACTGGTGTTGTACTTTCAATGTTAATGTTATTTCACATGATTGTCTAAGTTTGTTTCACTTGTCATTTTTGTCTTTGAATTTTTTCGTTTTAAAGTGGAATACAAATTGTGTATAAATGTGTTTTTGTAAATGTGGTGTTCTGTAAATGGAAGTTTTATTTTCTAAAACATGAAAAAATATTTATTTGCTTCGCTAATGTCAATAATTTAAAATAAGCTAAATAAAGCCATAAGAACCCTAGAATTGAAGGTCTAGGGTATTCTCTTTAAAGTGTGCAAACTTGTCCTTCTGGACACACTCTTTTCTCTTGGATTTAACACCACTTCACCCCATACACCCCTCAACCGGTCCCACAGTGGGACTCTGAAGGCCACAACAGGATCTGGCATGGAGGGCCTCGCGGCCCGATAAGACCACTGAGCCCTGAGATTCACTGCCCACACCAGGCTCACACCTGCAGGTCCCTGCCACACTGAAGTCCCCAGGCATCCACAGCCCGAGCGGGCAATCTGAGCGGTAGCAGGGTGGCCAATTAAGGAGCGTCTCCAGGCCCCCGCAGGCCACAATTACACCCTGTGTGGAGGCAGCCCACACACCGGTGTCAGCAAATCAAGGAGCCCCCGCGGTCCCACATCACTCCAGGGCACATAGATGCAAGGGGGAAAGGAGGAGGCGATGCGGTAGGCCCTGGCACCCCCAGCTGCTGCACCTCATGTCACACAGGCAGGCCAGTCTCCGATCGGACCTCCAATCCTGCACAGCACTGCCAAAATGCTCGGCCCCTAAAAGAGGGTCTGGGGGCTCTGTGGTCCGATCCGACCGCCGATCATGAGATGTAGTAACGCGGTCCACAATTCTTTGATACTCTTGGCAATCCCCGCATGGCGTGTCACCCTGGCAGATCAAAGATGGCGGCCCAACCTCGGCGCAGCTTGCAGTCAGGGCCCCGACTCACCAGTGCAGGATCAACGACTCCAGCCAACGGGACTGAAAGCTTGGTTGCTGCAGATGCGATACACCTGGGGGAGGAAATAAGCCACTCGCAGGCAACCAGGGCTGCACTGTGCGTCCATGCAGCGGGCCCCTCATGCCAGGGGCCAGGCATGCCCAGGCCAACTCCCAGGCTCAAGTCCGACTGCAGCCGTCTTGGGCCCAATGGAGGTGTCCCTTGTGCTGCACAGTCTCCCGGAGACCCACGGAAGGTCAGTGTAGCTGTAGTTGTGGGGTGATAGCAGAAGTATTGCAGGATTATCAACGGGCTACGGGAGCTCTGCTAAGGCATGTCCGCCATGTCGGACCGCTTGGCCACGCCCCCCGTATTCTTCTAATTTGATGGGAGTTGAAGCTGGTTGTAAATGGGAAGATAAGGGAGTTTCTGTCTAACTGTGGCTGGAGTTTCTTCACTGCCAAATTAAAGGATTCAACCAGTGCTCATGTGCTCGCACTTTGTCTTCATCGCTTCATGTCAACAAGGCAACAACAGAATATTCAAAGGTAAGATAAAATAGAAATTACATGACTTTACAAATCATAAGAAATCAATCAGTGAGCCTTAGACCCCCCTCCCCCTTTCTGATTTTCTGGGCAGGATGGTTTGATAAAAGCATGATATCTTTGCAAATTCTTCTCAACACTCCATTCACAATAATATGTCAGTTGGTAAGGAGTACTCAAACTCGTAAACTGGGACATCTCTTAAGTGTAAGAGCTTAGACATTATAGAATACTGATTGTTTTGTGGTATCTGTGCTAACATCAATAGCGGGCTCCCGAATATTTTTTCCCAGGAACCATACTACTACCATCACCAGGCTCGTCAGATCATATATTGTATGCTTGTTGCTCATGCTATCACAGTCTTATTTTTGGTTCTGATTAGTTGGACAGAAGACATTGGTGAATGAGTAAGAAGCAACATTTGTATAGTCCTCTCTCATCATGTGCCAAGGGTTACCAATTTTCTTCAAGTTCATAAGGAGTTAGACTTTAGTTAGGATGTACATGGTTGTACAAAGAATTCCTAATATGATCCCAGTGAATATGCATGCTGTGTCTAACAGGTTGAAATTTTCCTGTGTCACCATTGTAATGACACAGGGTTAGTTGGTATAGGTTGATTTAGGTACTTATTTCATCTGTCTTCTGAGAGTCCAGGTGCAAGACATATTTGATTTTGGTTAGAGAAGGAACATGTAGTTTAATGGCATATTTCTGTGTTCACTCATTTTGTAAAACAGCAGGTGGTGCATCACCTATTTGTTAATGAAAGTTGACCTGTTTTTTTCTTCATAGAAACGTGTCTATGATGTTTTTGTGCCTCACTATATGTATATGTATTATAATATATTTATGTTTCTTAGGGCATGTTTGTCTGTGGGCATGTGAAGGTGAATGTATCTCTGTGGTCCTCTGTTGTAGGTTCTATGTGGCTGCATCAGGTTGCATTGACATGCAGATCATCAAGTATGTGATGGATTTGGCTGCTTTGGTTACGCAGTGATTTGTATGTATTGGGATCTGTCACAGAGGTTTGTGGTAAGATGTCATTTGTTAGTTGTCAAGGGTTAATGGAATGATCATGCATGGAGAATTATTTGTTCCACCTCAGAGTTTAAGGCATGAGTTAGTTGAATTGGCTCATCAGGGACACCTGGGTATTTCCAAGTCCGTTAAGAAACTGAAGCAATTTTATTGGTGGGCATCTCTAGTTTTTAATGTTGAAAAGATGATACATAAGTGTCCTGATTGTGTAATTTCAGATAAACTTGAGAGGAAAGTTGAGAAGACACCTTTATAACCAGGCCCATTTCCTGCAGCACCATGCTAAAAGCTATGTTTGGATTTTTCCGGTCCATTTTTTAACTTCCATCTGAGATGAGATATCTAATTGTGAGTTTACTGAATACCCCTCTACCAATGCTACCATCATGTTTTTGGAGCAAGTTTTTAAATTGGAAGGCTTGACTAAGGAGATTGGTACTGATAATGGTACTCACCTGGTGTCTGAGAGTATTCATTTGTTCTTTAAGCATCAAGACATAAAACATCACAAGGTTGCTTGTACCAGGATTATGAAAAACAAGCATTGGCATAGCCAATAGGTCTCGCCTTTGGTACAGTTTAAGTGTTTAGCCATGCAGTACATTATCCTGGTTGCTGTGTCGCCAGGGATTAAAGAGTTATATAATTACTACACACCCGGTCATGCAGTCGGTTGTGAGATGGTTACTCTCTCTAGATCGCTTCAGACTGTGTAAGCAATAGAAAGGTTTCGATCCAAATTGATAGGTAGTGGAGCAATACAAGAGCTTTCGGTGACTTCACTTACCATAAAACCTGCAATTGGTCAAAAGATAAATAATCCTCCCCAAAATAGTTGACACACCAATCATCAAAGAAAACTACTCCAGCTACTATACCGGAAGATATCTTCTTAATGCCCTGGAATTGGGTGGGTAGTTGTATTATGTATTGTGTTGGGCTGCGTAAGCACATGTGGTGGAGATGTGGGGATAGACTGTCCAGAAGAGATTGCATCTCCTGTTAATGAGAGGGAGCTCCATTTGCTGCATAAGGATGAGATCAGTACAACCAGGGCCTAGCAGTGCCCTCTGACTCACACTTGTGTTGGGAATGGGATTCTTGTTGTTGGCTGTTAGAGGAGGGGACATAAGCAACATGTGTGTGGGACATAAGGTCCTAGTGGCAGCATCAGAGGAGTGGCAGGCTTTCACATGGAACAGTTTAGGACCCTTAATGCAGCATATGAGTTTGCCAGCAGTGACAGAAGATTTAGGACATAAGAATCGCAAGTAATAAGCAGCAACCAGGCAATTGTCAGAAGGTGGAATGTGCGTGGCCTTACGAAGGGCGACTGGACTTACTTGGGCAAGAACACAGAAGCCTTTAAGCACAGAAGAGGTATTATGGTGAAGGGGCATAGTTTGTGTGTTAAATTAGAGAGGCAACTTGTGTCTTTTTTTTGTTGAAGTATTTATTTATTTTTTAGACAGCGAAGAGCACCTGAAACAATATTATATACTTTGCAATCAGCATAGAGCTGTTGACAGCTCAGACTGCCTGAGTGTTGCCACTTCCCACACTGCCCACACTGTGTAGGGACAGCACTAAATCCAGCAAGGTGGATCTCAGGCCTGGGCTCTGTATCGCTGTCTAGCTTTGCCCCAACCACCTTTAATTTAAAACAAGCAATACCGCAAGCACAATCTGTAAGAGTTCCAATGAGGACTGTTGGCAAATAGTTTTTAGAAGTGAGCATGTTAGATTTAAAAATAATGCAGATCAGGGGTAGGGGAATGGGAGGTGGGTTTAAATTGAACGTAAAGTTGGAGGAGGGCGCGGACGGAGAAAACGGTCTGAAAAAGAGTATTTTAATATACCAGAGATGGGGCAGGGTGGGATTAAAAATAAGTGAGATTGGAAGTATGGCTGGGATGGAGAAAAGGGCACACAAACTAAAACTAGTAAAATATTGGCAGTTGAGATGGCCACTGTAGCCAATGATCTCACTGTTACACAAGAAAATTAAACAGAAAAGAAAGTGAAATACCTGCTGCCCTATACTGTTGCGGACGTATTCAGTGCTCTCTGTAGAAAGAAGCAGCAGAGGTCATCCGGAGCCATGCGCACACAAGGGGCAGTCTTCGGCAGCACAGAGCCCTGTGTTGTGTTATGTTTGCTCCCCCCAGCCGATGCCAAGGGCGTGAGAAGGTAAACCTCTTGTGCTATATTTAGGTAATTGTCGGTTCCTGTCGATTCTTTGCCCAACGTGAATGACAATAAAAAAACAAGCATTGGCATAGCCTATAGGTCTCGCCTTTGGGACCTTATAAGTGTTTAGACATGCAACACTTGATGTTGTTGCACCAATAAATTGTGCTGGATAACTGAACACTCATAAGGTCCCAAAGGCGAGACCTATTGAGTATGCCAATGCTTGTTTTTCTCGTCACCATGCCTAGCTTTTTATTGGTTGTTACTCACAAACACTTTTGCAGTAGTATGTTTGATACGCTGTGGTGTACCTGGTATGAAGCCTGCAAGCTGCCTTGAAGCCTCTGGTGCTGTAAGCCACTGAGCTATCTTGCTGCCCTTTGAACTTGCAATATGGAGAATGCTCACAAATCTCTGAAGTAGAGATTGACAATTGTCATTCAGTTTACTACACTTCACCGGGAAGTTATGTTGGACCAGTATTTCCATATTACCTGACAGAATGATAGTTATCCTATTATGTCATTTATGGTAAGTGTAAATAACCGATGTTACGAATGCCAACTTTAGCCGCACTCCATGTATCAACCTCAGAAGGCTAAATAAACCCTTGCATTCACCTTGCCTGATCTGGAGCTTGTGAACTGTAGCAGACAGCACTTAAATCGCTTAGCCGAGATTGCTGTACAGCTACAATTCACAGAGCGAGGGATTGCTAAACCCTACAGTCTTAATTAAGTGCCAAGCTCACGCATTTTGTACTCAAGACATTTCCTGTCAGAGATCGAGGAAGGTGGAAGCTGCAGTGTGCACTCCAAAACACAAGATGGCTGCTTAAATAAAACTTGAATTTAAAACAGCCAGTGAGCCATTGTCGCGCAATACCTCACTGTCCACAACTTCTTGGTTAGCAAGAAAGGACACTTTATTAAGACAGGTGCAAATTAAATTCTAATGAAATCTTTCAATTCATTATTTAATAAACCAAAAATTCCCTCAACTTATCTTAGCATCCTTATGAAAGATGAAACCCCCACCAAGTTAACCCAAACCAACCCAGAAGCAACTGACTCTTGTTGATACCCCCCTCCTTTCATTTATCTGCCCTTTGAGGATGGACAGAGGATGCCCTTTGAGGATGGTGGGCAGCTCCAGGCTGCCCACCCCCCAGAAAAACCGCCTACCAACTAAAATGAACCTAGACCTGTCTTAGCGTGGCAACCATGATAAAGCAGCTTTGGCAGTACCCAAAGCACATAAAAAACAACAAACAAACAGGACCTGAAAAGAGAGAAAGAGGGAAGAGTGGGTGGGGCAAAAACAACCTTCGCCACCCGCCTCCCCGGCACAGTTCCTTTCCCGCCCTTTCTACCCTTATTTATCCCTTTTACCTAACTAATCACCCCCTCCCCTGCACCTGTGTGCAGTTCCCTCGTGCGAACCAACCCAGGGAAAGACAGGCTCGCGCACGGCTCCCCCTGGGTTCCCCCTCACGCAATAACTCACTGTCCACAACTTCTTGATTAGCAAGAAAGGCCACTTTCAAGACAGGTGCAAATTAAATTCTAATCAAACATCTTGCTATTCATGATTTAATAAACCAAAAATTCCCTCAACTTATCTTAGCATCCTTATGAAAGATAAAACCCCCACCAAGTTAACCCAAACAAACCCGGAAGCAACTGACTCTTGTTGATAACCCCCTCCTTTCCTTTAACTGCCCTTTGAGGATGGACCAACCTGCTCCAGGTTGCCCACCCCCCAGAAAAACCGCCAACCAGGAAAACCAAATAGAGTTTTCCTGCCCCACCAAGAGAAAGCTGTCAAGCCCGTCCCGTAGAGCACCACAGATGTTCAACCAATATCTTAGCAATCAAATCCCGCAATTCCGGTAAATAGAAAGCCTGCCCCATCTGAGAAAGGTGGACCCCATCCTCACGGAAAAGATGCCCCTCAGTAAGCTGTAGATGAGTGTGAGATAAAATATGAACACCCACTCCCTCACAAAAAAATTGCATAGCTCTATTAAGTTTCCTCCTTGCTCTTTCAATAGCTGCGTGATTTCGTGCTCCTCTCCAGTGCAGCCGTGGTATGAATTCCGTCCAAATCACCATGGTGCTCTCCCAGGTTTCCTTGATGACTGCCAGATCCAATTTCATTAGTTTTGGCAAAGTCAGGCCAGATAAGGCTACAAGATCGTTCTCGCCGAGGTGAAGGACCAGCAAATCTGGAGGGCCCCCTCCTCCTATGCAGAGTGCTGACAACAAGGGAAACAAACCCCCCCAATGCATTCCCTCTTTAGCATGCATTAGCACTTCGTGGTTAACACCGTTGAGTCCAAGTGATCGCCCACAAATCTGTTGCTCAGCATAAACCGCAGCCCATTTAACGAAGGAGTGCCCCACAATCCAAGTTGTCCGTTTACCTTTTACAATCCTGTGCAATGGACCTAGGCAGAAAAACAGATATTAACAAGAAAAGAAGACAAATGACTACTTCCTAACATACTTTTCGCAGCATTTTGACTTCCATCTCCCAATTCTGTGGATTTGTGACCAATCCCAACCCAACCTGGCAGCCTCAGTCGCTGCCCCAATACGGAAAGAGTGCGTTCCAAAATGCAATGGATTCTCCCCCAAAGTCAGCAACACCTTCCTCAAAACAGCCAACAACTGAGCAATAGAAATTGGACTCCCTTCAGCATGACAAAAGATTACACCAGGTTTGAAAAAAGAAGAGTCCCTGAAAACCTCCCAGTCACGAACCGGGCAAAAAAAATCCAAACCAGTCCTGCCCTAGAAAACCCATTTGCCCCTACCCAACTGATCCGTTTTAGAAGCCCTCAGCCAAAGCCTCAACCTGTTGCCCTCCACAAAGACCTCAGTACTAGACATCCCAGCCCTGCTCCTCAAACCCAGGAGCTCCGAAGCCCTGAGTTCCCCAAAAAATAACCCTAAAAAACACAACCCACACTCAAAAGCATTGTATCAGCAAGAGGACAACTGAGTCAACATCCTCTGAAGCAAACCAAAAGTCACTGGCTGCCGCAACCGCTTAGAACCAGCCTGTTGCCTACCCAATCCCTTCAGAACCTTTTTCACCAAAACCCCCCACAGGATCCCACCGCAGCTGCCCATAAAAAGAAATGCCAGACAGTTTACCAGAAATAGTGGTATGGGAAAAACCTTTATCGATCAGGTGCAAAACAAAACTCAACAAAAACTGTTCCTCAGACAACCCCCCATGAAAAGGAAACCTGTTACCATAACTCAAGGATTCCTGCCAAGCTTGTAGATAACTCCGTCTCGTAGAATCAGCCACTAAATTCTCAAACAACTGGACAATACTCAATCCCCCCCATGCCCATACGTACTGTAGGATCTGAGTCTTGATGAGCTCTGCCCCAGGAGCCAGCCTGCGGAATTCCTTCCACTGAAAACGAGACAAAGCGTCTGCTATACAATTGTTAACTCCTGGAATATGTCTCGCTTTTAAAATAATATTCAGCTGTAAACACCTTAACATGAAAGCACGCAGCAACCTCAACACACGCAAGTCCTTTGCCCTTTGCCTGTTAATTAAATCAACCACTGCCAAGTTGTCCACATGGAATAGAACAGTTCTGTTCTGAAATTCCTTACCCCATACGTACAAAGCCACCAGCAGTTGTAACAACCCCAAAAAAGCAATACTGGCACCTTGACGCCGCCAGTGCAAAGGCCAACTTTTGGCGCACCATCGCCCCTCCTGGAATATGCCAAAGCCTTTTGCACCAGAAGCATCCGTGTAAACCTGTACTTGCCAAAACATATCTTCGTCCGCAAAAACAAAGATACTCCATTGAAATCCTTGAGAAAAGTTAACCATATGGACAGATCCGCCCTGACAGCTGCAGAAATGCCCACTCGATGATGTGGAAGAGAGGACCCAGACAATCACATACCAAGCCTCCTACAAAATGTCCTTCCTGCTCTAATCACCCTACAGGCGAAATTCAGGTAGCCCAACAATTTCTGTACTTTTCTGAGCTCCAATTTATGCTCTTCCACCACTGATATTTCCTGAACCTTGTCTGCTGGCAGTCTTGCTACCATGGCCAGAGTGTCAATTTCTATCCCCCAAAAAGTCAAGGGTGTACATGGTCCCTCTGTTTGGTCATGAGCCAAAGGCACACCAAGTTCCTGATAATTAAACAACAGGGGGTGGTGATGGACAGAGTTTCTGAATTAAGCAGAATACTCTCACCCAGTCAAAATATCAGGGCTTAATCCAGCACCGTTTTTTAGCTCACTGCACCATCCCAGCTCAGAACCTGGCTATATGCAAATTAGTCTGTCCCTGGCCCAGTGTATCATGGGAACAGGTCAAACCAAAATACTAAGCCAATTCTTTCACTGGGAAGGAAACAAGCTACCGGGGACCGGTTTCTGGCATTTCAGCCGTCTTCAGCCCGGCTTGCTTGAATACTGATGGTGCAATGAGCTAGGGACTCATGTCTGAGTATACCCTTCCACGCTTATGGTGGACAAAATAATTAAACAACAGGGGGTGGTGATGGACAGAGTTTCTGAATTAAGCAGAATACTCTCACCCAGTCAAAATATCAGGGCTTAATCCAACACCGTTTTTTAGCTCACTGCACCATCCCAGCTCAGAACCAGGCTATATGCAAATTAGTCTGTCCCTGGCCCAGTGTATCATGGGAACAGGGCAAACCAAACTACCAAGCCAATTCTTTCACTGGGAAGGAAACAAGCTACCGGGGACCGGTTTCTGGCATTTCAGCCGTCTTCGGCCCGGCTTGCTTGAATACTGATGGTGCAATGAGCTAGGGACTCATGTCTGAGTATACCCTTCCACGCTTATGGTGGACAAAATAATTAAACAACAGGGGGTGGTGATGGACAGAGTTTCTGAATTAAGCAGAATACTCTCACCCAGTCAAAATATCAGGGCTTAATCCAACACCGTTTTTTAGCTCACTGCACCATCCCATCTCAGAACCTGGCTATATGCAAATTAGTCTGTCCCTGGCCCAGTGTATCATGGGAACAGGGCAAACCAAACTACCAAGCCAATTCTTTCACTGGGAAGGAAACAAGCTACCGGGGACCGGTTTCTGGCATTTCAGCCGTTTTCGGCCCGGCTTGCTTGAATACTGATGGTGCAATGAGCTAGGGACTCATGTCTGAGTATACCCTTCCACGCTTATGGTGGACAAAATAATTAAACAACAGGGGGTGGTGATGGACAGCTTGTTTCCTTCCCAGTGAAAGAATTGGCTTGGTAGTTTGGTTTGCCCTGTTCCCATGATGCACTGGGCCAGGGACAGACTACTTTGCATATAGCCAGGTTCTGTAGCTGGGATGGTGCAGTGAGCTAAAAAACGGTGTTGGATTAAGCCCTGATCTCTTGACTGGGTGAGAGTATTCTGCTTAATTCAGAAACTCTGTCCTTCACCACCCCCTGTTGTTTAATTATTTTGTCCACCATAAGCGTGGAAGGGTATACTCAGATGTGAGTCCCTTGCTCATTGCACCATCAGGATTCAAGCAAGCCGGGCCGAAGACGGCTGAAATGCCAGAAACCGGTCCCCAGTAAATTGTTTCCTTCCCAGTGAAAGAATTGGCTTGGTAGTTTGGTTTGCCCTGTTCCCATGATGCACTGGGCCAGGGACAGACTAATTTGCATATAGCCAGGTTCTGTAGCTGGGATGGTGCAGTGAGCTAAAAAACGGTGTTGGATTAAGCCCTGATCTCTTGACTGGGTGAGAGTATTCTGCTTAATTCAGAAACTCTGTCCTTCACCACCCCCTGTTGTTTAATTATTTTGTCCACCATAAGCGTGGAAGGGTATACTCAGATGTGAGTCCCTTGCTCATTGCACCATCAGGATTCAAGCAAGCCGGGCCGAAGACGGCTGAAATGCCAGAAACCGGTCCCCGGTAGCTTGTTTCCTTCCCAGTGAAAGAATTGGCTTGGTAGTTTGGTTTGCCCTGTTCCCATGATGCACTGGGCCAGGGACAGACTAATTTGCATATAGCCAGGTTCTGTAGCTGGGAAGGTGCAGTGAGCTAAAAAACAGTGTTGGATTAAGCCCTGATCTCTTAACTGGGTGAGAGTATTCTGCTTAATTCAGAAACTCTGTCCTTCACCACCCCCTGTTGTTTAATTATTTTGTCCACCATAAGCGTGGAAGGGTATACTCAGATGTGAGTCCCTTGCTCATTGCACCATCAGGATTCAAGCAAGCCGGGCCGAAGACGGCTGAAATGCCAGGAACCGGTCCCCGGTAGCTTGTTTCCTTCCCAGTGAAAGAATTGGCTTGGTAGTTTGGTTTGCCCAGTTCCCATGATGCACTGGGCCAGGGACAGACTAATTTGCATATAGCCAGGTTCTGTAGCTGGGATGGTGCAGTGAGCTAAAAAACGGTGTTGGATTAAGCCCTGATCTCTTGACTGGGTGAGAGTATTCTGCTTAATTCAGAAACTCTGTCCTTCACCACCCCCTGTTGTTTAATTATTTTGTCCACCATAAGCGTGGAAGGGTATACTCAGATGTGAGTCCCTTGCTCATTGCACCATCAGGATTCAAGCAAGCCGGGCCGAAGACGGCTGAAATGCCAGAAACCGGTCCCCGGTAGCTTGTTTCCTTCCCAGTGAAAGAATTGGCTTGGTAGTTTGGTTTGCCCTGTTCCCATGATGCACTGGGCCAGGGACAGACTAATTTGCATATAGCCAGGTTCTGTAGCTGGGATGGTGCAGTGAGCTAAAAAACGGTGTTGGATTAAGCCCTGATCTCTTGACTGGGTGAGAGTATTCTGCTTAATTCAGAAACTCTGTCCTTCACCACCCCCTGTTGTTTAATTATTTTGTCCACCATAAGCGTGGAAGGGTATACTCAGATGTGAGTCCCTTGCTCATTGCACCATCAGGATTCAAGCAAGCCGGGCCGAAGACGGCTGAAATGCCAGAAACCGGTCCCCGGTAGCTTGTTTCCTTCCCAGTGAAAGAATTGGCTTGGTAGTTTGGTTTGCCCTGTTCCCATGATGCACTGGGCCAGGGACAGACTAATTTGCATATAGCCAGGTTCTGTAGCTGGGATGGTGCAGTGAGCTAAAAAACGGTGTTGGATTAAGCCCTGATCTCTTGACTGGGTGAGAGTATTCTGCTTAATTCAGAAACTCTGTCCTTCACCACCCCCTGTTGTTTAATTATTTTGTCCACCATAAGCGTGGAAGGGTATACTCAGATGTGAGTCCCTTGCTCATTGCACCATCAGGATTCAAGCAAGCCGGGCCGAAGACGGCTGAAATGCCAGAAACCGGTCCCCGGTAACTTGTTTCCTTCCCAGTGAAAGAATTGGCTTGGTAGTTTGGTTTGCCCTGTTCTCATGATGCACTGGGCCAGGGACAGACTAATTTGCATATAGCCAGGTTCTGTAGCTGGGATGGTGCAGTGAGCTAAAAAATGGTGTTGGATTAAGCCCTGATCTCTTGACTGGGTGAGAGTATTCTGCTCAATTCAGAAACTCTGTCCTTCACCACCCCCTGTTGTTTAATTACACCAAGTTCCTGAGCCATAGCCTGAAAAGTTTGCAACGCCAACTGACACTGCCCGGTATTGTGCACACCAATGAACAAAAAATCGCCCAGATAATGGCAAACTAGCCCATGGCCACTGATGGAAGTAAAATGCCACTGTAAAAAGGTGCTAAAGGTTTCGAATAAAGCACACGACACCGAACACCCCATGGGCAAAACCTTATCCACATAGAACTCCCCCTGGAACTGCATCCCCAGCAGACCAAAGTCAGTAGGATGAATGGGCAAAAGACAGAATGCCGACTGGATGTCACTTTTTGCAAATTGTGCCACCTGCCTGCAGGTCTCACCAACCTCAAAGCATCATCTACCGATGCGTAAGACACACTAGAATCCTCAGGTGCGATAAAATCATTATTAGAAAATCCCTCGGGCCAAGACAAGTGATGGATCAAGCGGAACTCCCCAGTTTTCCTCTTAGGCACCACCCCCAGAGGAGAAACAATCAAATCAGGCATCGGACAATGCACAAAAGGACCAGCAACCCTGCCCGCCTCAACTTCAGCCCTCAACTTCTTCTGCACAACCTGGGGGAAATCCTTGGCAGACTTCAAGTTGTCCGACCTCCTGCTCTGCCGTGGACCACGATACCCGATCTTAAAACCCACCTGGAAGACCCTAAACAATCTTTTTGGGGCATCAGTGTCTGGGTAGTCTGCCAACCACCTTTCCAAAACCTCCACCCTAATAGGTGTAGGAGCCCTTTGGGACAAACTGAGAAGACTGGCCTCGGCCCCCCTGTCCCCGCCCTTTATCACCTAACCGCTGTCCGGGGAAACATTGAGTGAGAGGGTGCCTACCTCCACATTGTGAGCACTCATGCTTATAACTACAGAACTGCCGAGTGCCAAATCCTTTGTTATAATGCCAACATGCCCCAGAGGCTGTTGCCTGCCCCCTGCCAATGACCCCCTCCCCAGACTGGGCGGGACGAAAATGAAAGGGCTGATATGCCACAGGTAACCCACTAACAGTTTGTGAAGTAGCAGGCGGCTGGGAAGAAGCCATCCTTTGTAGCCATAACTATCACATCACCCCAAGAGCGATCAGGAAAAATACTCATTCTAGCACGGAATTCCCCATCATAAGAGAGCCAGGCATAACCCCCAAAATAACTTTGCGCCTTTCTGATAATGTCCATATACTTGAACATAGCTATCCCTCTATCTTGGTGCTGTTCACAATAAACACTGGCGTATATAAGGAAGGCATAAGTCCAGTTCTCAATTGTTTTCGGGACCCTAGGACGCCGAGCTAACTCCCACTCCTCCTCCTTAGACCCCTCCTTGGCTTGAATATCACGATGGAGCAACCTAAATACATCAACAAATTCATGCCGCCAAATTCTAGTCTTAGTCTTGTCCGACAAATGAGAACCTAAGGGCATGCCAATTCCCATGTACGGCAATTTCTTATGCATATTCTTATCCTCTTCGGCCTTCTAATTGGATCTAGAATCCCCCCTGAAGGCCCTTGGCCCACGGCGACATTGTCCCCACCAGCTTTCGTCCCTTCAGTAGCATGCCGCTCAGGCAGCGTTCCTTCAGCAACTTTCTCCACAATCCTCTCATCTCCAATGCCAATAGACCTGGTATGCTTAGTAGGAATACTCTCCCCTGATGCCAAACAGACCACCATCCTGTCTTACCTCTTGGCAACTGTGACGCTCTCTGTTGAAAAACCACAGGGTCCTCCTGCCGATACTTGCTGGTCGAGGAGTCCCGTACTTTTGCTTGGTCCGCATTTGACTCCTGCAAAATACTAAAAACACTGGATTTCCCCGAAACACCCCTATTTTTTTGTACTCCAACATCCCCAAATTCATCATCTCGTAATTCCCCCACTTCCAGGTCATCATCCCCCCCCTCCCCCCCCCCCACAAGACTGAACCGCAGCGTGATCAGCCGGCAACTTCCTCTTGCCAGCCGATGTCCTGCTCGCTAGAGGTGGAACCTTGCCCTTGCGGCCGCTCATGCCAGACTGTGCCTGACCAGAAGACCCAGAATCCCCCACAGTGTCCGCCAAAACTGACCTTGAATCAGCCCCCGGGCCTAACCACACCCACTGGCCACCCCGGGGAGCCTGAACCGCCTGCTGAGTAGGCATGGGCGGAAAATCCGTTCCGCTCGCGGATTTTGCGGATTTTCGGGAAATCCGCAATCCGCGAGATTTGCGAATTTCCTGCAAAATCCGCAAATCCGCGAGCAGCGGATTTTGCTCGCACTGCTCGCACTGTTCGCGTGAGTTCGCGCCCCGCGAATAAGTGCGAAATTGCAGAAATACGATCTAAGCAAAACTGAAAGTAACTACTTACCAGGTTCAAAAGTTCAGGCACATCATTAGTAGCCATTTCCTGTAGTGCTTCCTGAGGGGCCCCTCCAGAGTTCAGTTGCCAGTTGCAACTATTATGTGACCCTGCTCTGAACCTCAGAATAGTTACACATATGCCACAAAGGTCCTGAATTACAGCTAAGGGAGACAAGCAGGAGCCAGGCTGGAAGTTAAAATCCATTAATCAGCCCCTAATTCATTATTGTCAGTTGGGGCAGGGCAGGTGTTGTAACTAATTTTGCAACAATGAAAGCACTTAGCAAGTGCAAAAGATCACTAATCAGGGCGCACTAAGGAAGCAGGTGCCAGCTAAAAAAATATTCTGTGACACATTAATCAGCCCCAAATTAATTCAGGTCACTTGAGGCAGGGAAGGTGTGCTTTGCTTTGCCGAAAATAATGTACACTGGACAACCAGAGGGTGTGGTGATGAAACAGAGGGTGGCATGGGTGGGCCAGAGGGTGGCATGAGTAGTCAGAGAGTGGCAGTGGTGACAGAGAGTGGCAGTGATGAAGAAGAGTGTCCCAAACAGGTTGGACACGTAGAAACAACAAGTTCGCAAAACTTGCGACCCGACAGGTAAGTTCGCAAATTGCGAAATTGTAAAAACCCTCGCGAACTGGCAGAAACACGGGCGAACACAAAAAAAAAAAAAATCCGCAAATTCGCGGGAATTCGCGGATTTTGCGGATTGCGAGTTTGCAAATCCGCAAATTCGCGGATTGCCAATCCGCAAAATCCGCTCATGCCTACTGCTGAGCCAAAGCACTACAAACCCTCCCGGGGGGACGCTGAACCAGGACCTGCTTGGGCGACAGAGGGGACCCTCTGCACCTTGTACCTTCAACTGTACCCGAGAGCCCTACCACTTGTAATATCTGGGGGGGGGGGAGGCAGCTGCAAAGCGTCCTCCTGCGCTGCTGTAACAGCCTGAAAAACCGCTGTGCCACCTCTGACTGCCTGTCCTGACTTGGCCCCATCCAAATGCCCAACACCAACCTCCGGGAGACACTGCCCCACAGGCCCCACCCCCGTGTCCTCTCCATGCACCCCGTTGTTAGCAGCACCGTGTGTCAAAGGGGCAGGACTCAACAGATATTTCTGCCCGTTAATGTAGATAAACTGGGCCTGTCTTTGCAGAAACCGGCCAACCTGCGGGTCCGCCGGAGCTTGCAGCACCTCCTCAGTTGCATTAACAAAGCTGCCTGGCACCTCAGCACTCTTCCTAGGCCTTCCCCTCCCACCAGAACTAGCCCGGAGAGACACGCGGCCCATAGCCCCGCCCGCAACTTTGCGGACCATCCCCACGACCGCCCTGCCTCCCTCCAGCCACCCCAGACCTGCATACAGCTCCCGAGGGAGCTACACGTACCTTTGACGGGCCGCCCAGAAGTGCAGGGGGGTCCACCATCTCCGCCTTTCCATTTTCGGCCCCCGCTGGCATGGCCGCGACGCAGTTGTCTTTGTCTGCCTGTAGAGATAAGCAGGCAGACACCGCTCTTGCCACTTCACCGGCCGCCTTCTGGTTAGGGCGTGCTAGCCCCACCCATGCCTCCCCCGGGACACCAGGCAGAAGAAGGTCTTCCCGACCCACCGCACAAAGGACCTGAATGGCCTTTTTAACCTCCAACGACGCCTCCATGACCCCAGCCAACAACCAGGTACGTGACGCAGCGCCAATTATGACAGCCCGGGCGCAAAAACAACCTTTGCCACCCGCTTTCCCCGGCACAGTTCCTTTCCCGCCCTTTCTACCCTTATTTATCCCTTTTCCCTTTCGCTTCACCTAACTAATCACCCCCCCTGCACTTGTGTCCAGTTCCCTCGCACGAACCAACCCAGGGAGAGACCGGCTCGCGCACGGGTCCCCCTGGTCCCCCCTTTTCCTCTTTATAGGTTTACGTGTGCACTTTCTCCTGTTTTCGCCTCACTAGCGCCGATGTAATCGAATATTCAATAATTTTTTGGGCAGTGCTGCTTGTCTCATGTTTTCAGCGCAGCTGCTGGCTACTTTGGCGTGCACGTACGAGTAATACAGGCCAGGCATGCGGTTTGGTGAGAAATGTAATGTGATATTGTGCAGTATTCTATTTTGTGTAAACCCTGTTCCAGGATAAACAAATTGTTGCAGCATTACCCTTCCATTCGGTGTGTTTTCTGCACCATAAACTAATGTTATCATTAATTATGAAGTAAAGTGGGAGAGGAGTCGAGCCAGCAACCAAGATGGCCGCTTGAGCATCGGGTCCGCCGGCCGCCACATCCTGACCGACTATCCGGCACATTATCCTGAGCCCTGTCCCTATCATCGGGTGGGGGACCAGCACCTGAGTCGCTAGGTGAAATTCTGGCTCGTTTGGTGGCCGCGGCAACCGAATATCGTCGTCGAGAAAATTGGGGCCTGTGGTCTCGGAGACCGGGGACCCGGGTGCGGAACCATCCGGGACGGAGTGCAACAACATCGGCCGAAGAGACCGGAAGTGGCCGGTCGCATCTTGCTTTGTCACATTCGGGTCGCGGCTGCGACAACGTGTGCCTCTCAACCAGACTTGGAGGTCGACCATCGCAGGACCGGCCTACACTCGACTGAGTGTAGGCCGGTCCTGCCTTTGCGATCGAGATGGCATCGAGAGACTCTGAGAAGCCTCAGCAGAAGACATCAAAATCCAATCGACAGGTCCAGTCGAATCGTATCGAAAAGTATGCTATCTCCAAGGGGTCCCCAGTCAAAGCGAAACGACCTCCGGCCGAGGTACCGAAGGGGATTCGGTCAGCGACGACCCCACTATGAAAGACCTAATGGCTGCTATTACTGGGGTCCAATCTTCCTTGGGCAAGATGGACACAATACTTGACACTGTCACAATTGAGGTGGGCCTTCTCAGGGCTGACCTCACCAAAACTACTGAGAAGGTCAAGAACCTGGAGGTTAAAACGACGAGCCTCCTCGAGGATGTCTTAGTAATTTCTTTACTGTGGAGAGGGCACACACGATTCCCAGAGGCGGCCCGAAGGTTGCGGCATCTCCGCGTCCCATCATTGCCCGGGTCCTGAATTTTCATGACCGGGACGCCATTCTGCAATCGGCGAGGTCCGTTGGGCCGTTGGCCTACGAGAACGCTTCACTGTTGTTTTTTCCGGACTTCACTCAGATGGTTCAGAGACAGCGACAAGGCTTTCTGTCCGTAAAGCGACGGTTGAGAGACAGGTATGTGAAGTACTCAATGCTGTATCCCGCACGATTGAGGATCGAACATGATGGAAAGACTTGGTTCTTCGATAACCCTGAGGTGGCCGTGGACTGGTTAGACCGAATTGAGGGATCGGACTCCGGGGTTTCGGCCCGAACGGACAGCGAAGAATAGCGTACTGCTTGGAACTGTAAGCCGCACTCATCCTATCACTGGCGCAGGAGGTCTGGCTGGGGCTGTTCGTTATTTTCCCCCCCCTTCTGGACTATTTTTTGCTCTAGACTCCCTTTATGTGATTGTTCCGGTTGGGGGGGACCACGGTTGGTTTGGGGTGGTGGGAGCGGGCTACCTGTTGTAAGGTCCTCCTCCGTTTTTCTACTTTTAGATACTTGTTAGTGGGGGCGACAGGCACACTGCGAGTTGGGGATGTGCATTTGCTACATGCAGGGGTGCAGGGTGGGGCTGGGGGTTTGGCTGTTGGGGTTTATGTGCTGATTTGTTCGTTGTAAGTGACCAGGGATTGCTAAGGATGCCTTCGGATCTCCTGTTTTCTCTTGGAAGGATGCATGGCTTCCGCTAGACAGGCCTGGGGTTCTCCGTCCTCAGCTGGAATGTGAATGGATTGGGTGATAAGATAAAACGCACTATGGTGAGTCAGCTCATTAGACGGCACATGCCGGATGTCGTTTTACTGCAGGAAACGCATCTATTGGGGAAGCGATGTATGGCGCTTCACAGGGGAGGGTATAAGCTTGTTGCTCATGCTGGTTTTACTTCTGGTTCGAGGGGAGTGGGCATCTTAGTGAAGAACTCCTTTCCCTTCACGGTCCGATCGACCTGGTCTGACAATCGTTGTCGCTATGTAGGCATATCGGGTCGCTGGGAGGGTAGGACGATTACGTTTGTGTCTATTTATGTCTCCCCGGCGTTGCAGGCTGATACGTTTTGTGACTTAGGTCGGATGTTTCTCACACTGCCCGTTGGCATTATGGTGCTGGGCGGGGACTTTAATGCAGTCATGGATGGTGAACTAGATAGGCGCCCCTCCCGTGTGTTGTTGCCCTCTCGTAGGTGGCTACCCGACTTTATTTCTACGTCAGGGTTGTTAGATGCTTGGCGTCTCAGACATCCGAGTGCCACTGAGTATACACATGCCTCTGCGGCACACTATTCTCTCTCCAGAATTGATCATGTTTGCCGGCGGCCCAGGCGACCTTAGTTAGTGAAGTGGCTCACCTGGCGAGGGGGGTTTCTGACCACTCGCCGATCTGGCTTCAGCTGTGTTTGGGGCAGGGCTATATTGGTAGAATAGCTCCCATAAGTGCGTGGCGTCTGAAAGACCCTGTGGTGAAAAAGGAACTTATGCGGGTCACGGATAGTTTTTTCCGCGAAAACGAAGGTTCGGTCACATCGAGGTGTTCCCTCTGGGAAGCGTACAAGACTGTAATAAGAGGGGAGGCCCTCTCCCTTGTATCTGGGCAGAAGAAGAAGAGGAGGGAGGAATTAGATAGAGTGGAGGCGGAGCTTGTGGCCTTGGAAATCGCAGCTTCCTCCGGGAGTGACCCTGGGGCGAGCCATCGCCTCGGGCTGCTCTGGGATGAATACAAGTCAATGACACGTGATGGTGCGAAGAGTAGGATCTATGAACATGGTGATAAGGCGGGGAAGTTGATCGCCTGGTTGGAAAAGGGTGACTGGGGGTCTCGTTTGGTGCCGGAACTGAACGTGGGTTCCGCGGTTACGTTGGATCCTCCGTCGATAGTTCAGGAATTTGCGCGATATTATGAGGAGGTATACACCGCGGCTGGAACGTTTACTGAGGTCGACAACGTAGACATGATTCGTGATATACCGATGCCTGCCTTTTTAGACGATCATAGGAAATTGCTAGACTCCGCCCTCACCAACGATGAGGTGGCAATGGCTATAAGGGGGGTCCATTCTGGTAAGGATTCAGGTCCCAATGGCCTTCCCATCGAGTTGTTTAAGCCACACGCAGACCGATTGTCCCCGTATCTGAAGGATATGTACATGGAAAGCCGGGATCGGGGGTGCTGCCCTATGACCAACGAGTTGCCAACATTGTAGTCATTCATAAGGAGTGTAAACCCAGACTAGACTGCTCTTCGTACCGCCCTATTTCTTTGTTGAACGCGGAGCCCAAGATCTTGGCCAAACTGCTGGCCACCCGTCTGGTGAAAGTTACCTCGACCTTGATCCATCCAGATCAGTCCGGTTTTATGCCTCAGTGTAACACCGCACTTAATCTCCGTCGGTTGCATGGTGTGGTGGCGGGTGCCTCTCACATCCATGAGCCAGCTGTTTTGTTATCTCTTGACGCTACTATGGCTTTTGACCGGATGGAGTGGCCCTACCTTTTTGCGGTTTTGACGAAGCTGGGGTTTGGCCCTGTATTTCTTGGCTGGGTCCGTCTTTTATATTCGGCCCCCATGTCTCGCGTGGTCGTGAACAACCATAAGTCGCACGACTTTTCTCTCGAATGGGGAACACGACAGGGATGCCCCCTCTCGCCTCTTTTGTTTGCTTTAGCTTTGGAGCCGCTAGTGGCCTGGGTGCGTTGGGACCGCTCATTCAGAGGGCTGATTTGGACTGCAGACTGGGAGGATTAGATTTCGCTCTACGCTGACGATATTTTGCTATACTTGACCTCCCCACGCAATTCCCTTATTGTTTTCATGGACGTCCTGGCCATCTTCGGCAGGTATTCAGGATTTGCGATTAATTGGGCGAAGCCAGTTCTTTTTGTGTTGAGCGGAGACCACCCTAGAGTGCCTGAAAATTGCCCTGTGAGACTGGAGTCGGTTAGCTTTCGCTATCTCGGGATCCAGATTTCTGGTGATCCCAAGGTGCACTTCCGGTTGAACATGTTGCCCCCCCTTAGCTAGACTCCGGTCAGATGTTGCACGGTGGAAGACGCTCCCACTCTCCCTCTTGGGCCGGGCCGTCCTTTTCAAAATGATGGCTCTCCCGCGATTCCTATATGCACTGCAGAACTCCTTTGACCCTGTGCCGCAGTCGTACTTCAGCGAGATTGAGTCTCTACAGCGTAGCCTTCTGTGGGATGGGAGGCCGCGCATTGCTCTGTCGAAATTGATGCTGCCAAGGTACGACGGAGGTATTGGTCTGCCCAACATTCGGAAATACTACTGGGCATCTCAGTTGGCCCCCATAAACCATGCTATGTACGGCTCGCAGGTAGACCCCGGATATGCCATGGACCGCGGTCAAGTGCCGGGGGGAGAATACACCCGTGTTCTATATGCGAAGCGTGGTCGGTTTCCGTTGGTGGGGCCTCCCTCGATCTCTACAAGAGTGCAGCATGAGGCCAACAGAGACCTCAAATGCGCTGGTCGCTTGACATTGGCTACTCCCCTGTGGAGCTCTGAGATGTTGGGGATGCTCCGGAAAACCAAGGGGTTTGATCGTTGGGACCTGATCGGTGTAACGCAGGTTCGCGATATATTGGGTAAGGATAGGGTGCTGACGTTTGAGGAATTGCAGGCTATGTATCAGCTGAATGAGACAGAACAGTTTAGGTACCTCCAGATCAGTCATGCTTTGAGCGCCGTCGTCCCCAGAGGTGAGACGCCTCCATTGGCCTCCCCACTGGAGGATCATCTGCTTGATGGTCTAGTACCCACTAGGGTGATCTCCTTAACATATAGCAAGTTGATCAACCATACCGAGTACCCCTTGGTGTTGTTGCGTAGACAGTGGGTTGCCGATGGCTTTGTTCTTGGCGACGAGGATTGGAGGGAGGCGGTGGCGTCCCCCAAGAAAGTAGAGGTCCCTATGAGGCTCCGTTTGGTTCAACTTAGGATTTTGCATCGTTCCTCCGTCACGGGTCGGGATTGCAGAGGATGGGCTTGGCTGGGTCTGCTGACTGCCGAAGAGGGTGTGGACTGCCTGGAACGTTCCTGCACATATTGTGGGAGTGTGAGAGGGTTTGTGACTTCTGGACCAAGATACATTCAAAAATGAGTGAAGTATGGGGAGTGAGGGCCGAGCTGGAGGCCAGGAGATACGTGTTGAATGTGTGGGAGCCTACGGACCTGCCGAGTCAGGGTAAGGTCTGGGTGGCTCTCGCGTGCGTGATTGCTAAACGAAATATAGCGCAGCCCTGGGGTGCCTCTCAAGCACCTCGGGTAAGGAAATGGATGGAAGATCTTGACTGGTGTATGTTTCGTGAGAAGTCAGTGTATGTATCCAGGGGGACGACCTCGCAAATGGGTCAAGATCTGGGGAACCTGGAATGCCTATCGTGGTGATATCTGTGAGCCGCCGGAACTGGAACCTACAGACATGGAACGGGAGGACGCCTAGGCCCGTTTCCTTCTTCTTAATCTCTCGCTGTTAATGTTTGGGAGCTTGCATCCATAAATATGTAACTGTGGTCACCAGATACACCCTGGTCAATGTTTGTGTATTGTATTGTTGATTTCTTTTGTTAATAAAAAGAATTAAAAAAAAAAAAAATTATGACGTAAAGTTATCGGGTTGCCGATGACTTCCATCCTTTCTAGTCATGGGCTCGGGGTTTAGAACAAGGCACGATGCGGGGGGAGGGAAATCTCTGGTATGTGTCGAGGGGGTGGCGAACATTCCTTAGCGCGTGAATCACTCTAGCATTCAGCGCTGAAAGACAAGCGCGGCCGCGTGGCCGCGAAAGTTAAAGTTGTGCCTGTACAGCGTTTCCTTTACGGGAGCCAGCAGCGCAGACCTGATAATTGCTAACAGATGGCGCTGCTCCTGGCTCCCGCTAGGGAATTGCCAAGCATGCACAAGCACTCATAGGAAGCTATGAGTTTCAAGTAAAGTGCTGACTGATTCCAAGAGGTCCCTCTAAGCAGTGCTTATGCGCTGCGTAGCGAGACCTAACAAGCCCGGTGGGGGGCGAGGCAAATGAAGAGGCTGCAAGCCTTTCTTTTATGAACATGGCACCCAATGTTAACAATGATGAAGCCCGACATATTAAATGGATGTGTGCCTTTCGTTTCGGTTCTTTGAATTTATCCATTTGCTTCTTTGAGTTGTGTCCTTTTTCCCTCCTCTTGCTCTCTGAACACCTTTTCAATAAAAACAGTCACAAAGATGAGTCCAGTTTTAAAGGTAATTAGGAAGAAACGATGTGTAGCTCATGTTCATTCAACTACTCATGCATTTAGTGGCATGGCTGACATGGGTTTGGTGTACAGTGGATTCATGGTTGAGTAAGGTAAGTGGGTTGTAGCAGTGGTCATTGCAAGGTGACGTTTTTGCATCTGTTTCACACTCTGATTTTTCCACATAAATTACACATCGCACAAATGCAGCCAGGCGGCTAACACTGATATACAACTGAGATTACTGTTCCGCAATTTGGGGTTTAACCTGTAGTTCAGGATTCTTGTTGCAGTTTTATATAGCGTGAACTCGACCCAAAAGTATTGGCCTCTCCTCAAGAGCACCAGTTACATTACACAAAGACACATTCATATTTGGCAGGAACTGGGAGATAAAGTGATTTGCCAAGAATCACAGGATATTGAGCCGACGCCGGGACTCAAACCTGCTTCCCCTGTTCCAAAGTGGGCAGCACTGGCCGTTAGGCCACACCCTGTCCCCTGAAAGGGTAACCCACAGTGTAACTGCATCCCCCCTCTTTGAAATGATCTTCTGTTTGTGTGTGTGAATTGGTCATTGGTTGTACCCAGCTTGATGACTTCTGAGTAAGTCTGAGAACTGGCGATGGGGCGGGGTTTGGATTAACCCTGGTCAATCAGCTCCGCTCCGCTATGGAGTTTGCGGAGATTTGTTAACTACGCAATCCATTAAAAACACTGAATTCAGGCAAAAAATTAAGTTCATCCACGTAGCGGAATCAGCTACTAAACTGCACCCACTAATGCCTTGATAAAGCAACTTTACATGCTAAAAAGCATATAACCAATTCGGAAAAGTGAACTTTGAAAACGAAAAATATCAGGCAATGAGAGAGGTGGTGATTTTGAGGTCCCCCTAACCTAGGGGTAGGACCAAGCAGATTCCCTGAGCATCAAGAGCAGATCATGCTGAACGATTCAGTGATTGTTCCATCCTCTTAGGACCACCCCAAGCAAAGTTATGGGCAAAAATACAATCCCAACCAAAGACCCTGCAAAGCATTATGAGACAAGATTAGCAGTGGGCAGTGAATATTATAGTATCCAATATCAATATAATTCTACAAAGAACTGCAGTTCAACTAGTCGTTACAAGGTGTCCCTCAAGAGTCAAATGCAAAAGCATTGAAATTATTACATCAAGCTGCAGTTCCACTAGTCGTTGCTGGGTGTCCCTCAAGTCAAATGCTTTTGCATTTGACTCATGAAGGAAACCTAGTAACGACTAGTGGAACTGCAGCTTCATGAAAAGGTTTAAATGCTTTTGTATTTGACTTGTGAGGGACACCTAGTAACGACTAGTGGAACTGCAGCTTGATGTAATACTTTAAGTGCTTTTGCATTTGACTCGTGAGGGACACCTAGTAACGACTAGTTGAACTGCAGCTCTTTCTAGAATTATTTTTATATTGGATACTATAATATTCCCTGCCCACTGCTAATCTCATACCATAAGGCTTTGCAGGGCCTTTGGTTGAAATTGTATTTTTGCCCATAACTGTGCTTGGGATGGACCTAAGAGGATGGGACCACCACCGAATCGTTCATCAAGATGGGCTCTTTGTTTTCAAGGCATCTGCTTGGTTCTCTCCCTAGGTTAGGGAGGATCCCAAAATCATCACCTCTATCACTGCTTGCTAAATTTTCATTTTCACTTTTGTGAAATGACTATATGCATTTTAGCATGTAAAGACAGAGATACTTGTTATTTTACCAAAAGTGTATGAGGTTTCTGTATTATTAAGTGGGTGTCCAACTGAGCGAAGTTGCGGAATCGGAATTCACTGAGTTTTTGTTCAATTTCGTGGAATAGTAGTAGTCCGCCAACTAAGCCCACTCCTAGTTTGGATGGGCAGAGAGGAACTAGAAATTTTTATCTAACATTAAATTTTAGTCTTGCAACACCCAAACTCATCACCTCAAGACTATTCACACTCTGTGATGGAAACATATGGGAGGCAATCTTTATGGCCGACACTGCTTTGATGCCACAGTTCTGGGTCATAAACAAAACATAACACAACTTTAAGCAGAATTATTTGAGAACAACGAACAGAAATCAAGAGTGCGCAATATTGGGTGCAAACACACTTGTTGTTTTTGAACCACTGTGCACTTTTCACAGTAATGGAGTCAAATGGGTCAAGCAGAGTTTGAAGGCATAACTTTAATAACTGCCTTGGGTGTCAGGCTGAGTAGCCCTCTGACAGTAGTCTGGCAGGCATCACCACTGTCCTGCTTAGAAGCCAAACTTCGAAGAAACGGCTGGCCTTACCTTCCTATGATTGAATTGGCTGAAGCCTGGGGCTTAGATGAAGAACTTAAGGAGTGTGTAGTTTTGTTTTTTTGTTTTTGAAGTGCAAATGTGAGCTCCGTTAGATGGATTTTGTTTTGTGCGCGGCGCGCTGGCACAGATCGGCACCTGGATTGAGCACAGCCCTTTGTTTTTACTCAGCCATGCGACAAAGGCTTGCACAGGGGCCTGTGGATTTTGCATACGTATTGAGCCTATTGTGTTTTAAACAGTTTGTTGATCTGCGCGTTTTAGTGCTCCTCAAATGAGACATTTGTTTGCTGCAGCTGTCACTTCAAGGCCATGTTTTCCTGTTGGCGTGTGGTGGGACTGGGAACAGTTGGACTTTGAAAGATGAGGCAGGGACATAACCTCGTTCTTTCTCTAAATTGATGACCGTTTAGTTACAAGGCACTTAGAGTAAATCAAAACAAAACACAAACACTTATCAACATGGCTTCCAAAGCCCACAGTAACCAAGAGAGTGCAGCAGCTGTGAAGAAAGATCAAACATGGCAAAGAAGTGGACATGAACCTTTCATGAAGCCGATGCACAAGCGTAGGCTGCTAATTAAAAAAACAGCAGCTCAAGACAAATGGTGGGGGCGGGCACAGGAATACAGAAGCCTCCTTGTGCGCCGCTGCTTGCTCCCGAGAGCAAAACGCCACGGGAGTGACACATTGGAAAGGAGGTGGGACATGCACCCGCCGTTGGCCATTTGCGTTCTTTCATTTTTGAAAGCCACACGCAAAGGCCAATCCAATGTGTCAAAGGTGTGTGGGCGGAGTGAGACCCACAAGGAAATGTTTGGAGTGCTCACAAGAAGCCTCCTACAGAGCAGCGCATGCGCTCCGCTAGGCTCGACCTAATAAATACAAATGGCAATAACTTCTGGGCAGGATGTAGGCAGATTTTTTTGCGTAAAAGTTGAGTCCATTTACAACATGACACATCTAGGGAGATGTGTCACGTTGTAAAGCCCTGCGTGACATTATACCTGCATCAGGTATAATGTATGCAGGGTAGGCGTTCCCAGGCAGGAAAGCCTTGTAAAAGTGACGCAGTGAAATCTACAAGATGTCACTGCGTCACTTTTAGGATGCCACTGCATCAAAACCTTAGACCCGCTTGAAGCAGGCGTAAGGAGTTACATAGTGTATTGGGAATAGGCCACAACACGCATTGCTGGAGTTGCGTCGTTCTTGCGACACGACTCCAGAAATGCGTGACTTTTCCGTCAACACATGCATCAGAATTTCTGACGCATCTTTCAATCCTTGCGCCATGGTGCACCATATTGTAAATACGGCGCATCCATGGTGACGCAAGGGTTTGCATGGTGGCGCAGGGAAAGTGACGCATCTCTACAGATGCGTCACTTTCTTGTAAATCTGCCCCAAAGTGCTTAGTTATAGCATCACTCCCAATAGTACTACAGGTGAAGTTCGTTTTACTTTATTGAGAGGAAGCAAAGTCCATACAGATCTGTTCCCTAGTTAGTTAGAAGACAAAATGCAGAGAGATAAGAATCCACAGTCTGCCAGTTGCATTTCACAGTCAGTTGCATTCAAACAAATTGATATGAAGGAGCAAACATCATGTCTATAACAAAGATTTGAACATAGAAGATTGGGTTACAGTTAGAAATCCAAGAGAAGTTAATAAATGTGATTCAAATTTTTACTCTACCAGTGCAAGTTGTGAGAGTTACAAAAGGTTCTATCTCATGGGAAGGTAAAGGTTAGTGGAATAGAAGGCATCTGATCCAAATTTCCCCTGCACAAGCTATTATTAAATGTAGGAGATACGTAGACAGTGATTCTGATTGGCAAATCTGGTTGCAATCAAATATGGAGGTGTGCAATTGTGATGTTAGTGCTAAAGTACCTGTGACGACTGCCAACAATATATCTGGCATTATGAGTTCTTCTCGTTCATGGGCGGTCCGACCGACATCTGGTGCAGCAGTCCAACCGCTGCATTATGATGCATGGCGATCGGAGGCAGAGGGCCGAGGGACAGACTTATGCTTCCTACGGGCTCAAGGTCCTGTCCAACAATCGAAATGTAATATCCTACAATAGTGCTGTGCCTCGCCATAGGGATTACAATGTACCTCTAATACAGCTTTCAATGGTGGTCCGACCGCCATTGAGAGGCTGTCGGAAACTGAATTTGAGGGCACCTAGCAGGGCCCCGTCCCTCTGCAGCCATCACAATGACATCCATACCCGTGCGCCAGGCACCATACAGGGCATGGATGTTTGCAAACATCCATTTTTCCAATGCAGCTTGTGCTGCAGCCCTTTTCCGGCCGCAGCACAAGCCGCAGTGGAAACATTTATGTTTCTGATCGCCTTATGGGCGGTTGCATCACAATTTGTCAGATGGAACCAATGGTCGGTTTCCATTCTGAGATGATGTCGGTCGTAATCGAGGACTATGTATCGTATTGAGAGAATTGTTTCTTTTGGGGGGAGGGTTTGCTATAAGGAGGGAGATACTGCCAGAACATCAGAATTGGATGTGCCATGTTGTGGGTGCTCCATGTTTGATTAAAACATATATTTCATGTGGCTGCGTTGTGGGATGTAGAAGACCAGTCTGGCTGCAGCGTTTTGAATGTTCCGTAGTTTCTTGAGCTGTTTCTGGGTGAAGCTGGCATAGAGTATGTTGCTGTAGTCGAGTCTACTAGTGATGAGTACATGGGTGACCGTCTTTCTGGACTCTGTGGGATCTATCTGAATGTCTTTCGAAGCAGGCAGAGCTTGTGGAAGCAGGCTGAGAAAACTGCATTGATTTGGCTGTTCTTGGGAGCAATGAATCTAGTATGATGCCGAGGTTGCATGCGTGGTCTGTCCGGGTGGGGGGGGGGGGAATCCCAGAGCGCTGGCCACTAGGAGTCATCCTAGGCTTCAAGGGTGGGTCCCAGCATGAGTACTTCGGTCTTGTCCAAGTTGAGCTGACACAGCTTTCTTTCATCCAGGTAGCAACAGCCTTCATTCTATTGTGGAAGTTGATTCTGGCATTTGTGGGTTCATTGGTGAGGGAGAGGATCAGCTGGGTGCCGTTGGCTTATGAGAAGATGATGATTCTGTGGCTTCTGACGATGGCTGTGAGAGGGACCATGTAGATATTGAAGAGAGTGGGGAACCCTGGGGCACTCCACAGCTGATTTCTGTGGATTCTGAGAGGAACTGTGGTACTCGCTGAGTCTGTCCGGTGAGGAAGGTAACAATAGGTACCTCACAGCACTTGGCATTCCCTCTGCTTACTGAAAATGTTCAAATAGTTGAAACGTTGGGGCAGCATCATGAGAACGGTGTCCCTTCCACTGGAACTTACACTAGCAGTTTAAGCCCAGCTCTAAGGTACATGCTGCATGCGCCACTGGCGGCCCTCGCATGCTGCACCTGGGGCAGGTGCTGCATGCGCCACCCTCATAATGAGCCTGTGCTCACAGACATGAAAAGGTGCAGCTCACGCCAGAGACAGATGTGGTGCATGCAGACTAGTAAAAGTTGTTCCATTTCAGAAAATAATTCAATGCTTGACAAATGTAAAGAATGTTTTGAAATATATGAACAGGGAATTAGATCGAGAACGATTGGTGATATATTTGGCTTACTTGAATTTCAGCCCAGGCTTTGAGGTAATTTCATAAAGAAAATGCCAAGACAATTAAACTGTCCACTACAGTAGGAGGAAGTGAGAAGTGGCATGTCAAGAAGAAGTTAAAGGGTCTACCTTTTCCGTACCTTGAAGGGGCCCAGAAATAGTCAATAGCAATGTTTAAGAACTCAGGGGCATATTCTCAAGGAGCTATTGCTGAGTTAACGGCACTTTATCGCAGACAAAGACGCGATAAAGTTACCACCCCATTCACAAGCTGGTGCTAACAGCCCATAGCACCAGTTTACCCACGATAGCAGCCGCAAAAAACATCGCCACAGATGCCCCCCTGCAACTATCGCTAATGAGATGCAGAGTAGGCGTTCCCGTGCCAAAGGTCGTGACAACACCACTCCACAACATTCTCAGCTACCAGGCTGATTGTCAATAAGAACCCAAAGCATGCAATAAGGCGCATTAGCAGGAGGAAACTAACACCTGCTCTGTGCTGGTACAAAGTCAGACCAGAGCCTGCACCAAAAACAGGAGCTAAGGCCAGAACCACACCGGAAGAACAACAGATGCCATGGAGCCACCGAAAATGTGGACACCCAAGATGGCCACAACACCCACCACCACCACCCCCAGGACCCCCCCTCCCCAGGTCCGCTCGCCCCGGAAAAAGACATGCCACATCAACTAAACAGAATCATGGACCAAATATTCCTCCTGATGTCGCACAATCACACCTGGTTACATGCATGCGTCAACACACAAATGAGCATCTCACACTCACCTTCAAAGCAGCAAATTAAACTTTATTAAAACAAACACAGAACAGAAATGAAGACGCATGGTGGCACCCCTCGGGACACTCCGTAGGTCACAGCCTGCAACACAAAATTCATGATGAGAATGTGTGTCCCGCACACTTCAAGGGACAGAGAGAGAGCGAAGGAGAGAGAGAGAGGAGGAGAGAGATAGACGCGCAGAGGGGGGGAGAGAGCTAGACTGACAGAGTGGGGGAGAGAGAGAGATAGACAGACAGAGTGGGGGAGAGAGAGATAGATGGACAGAGTGGGGGAGAGAGAGATAGACGGACAGAGAGGGGGACAGAGACACAGATTACAGAAGAGAAGGACAGGGAGAGAGAGTGCCGACACTGCGCACCCAGGCCATACTGCACACCTGCTGTCACTGGTGTGTCTCCCATCACGTGCCGGTACGTAGTGCAGTTCACAAGGTCCCACATATGAAACAGATCCATCATCTAAAACAGAGTTCAGATTCATGAATGGCACAGTACATACAATGTGTGATAAACATTTCCTAGGCAACTGGAGATATTATAGACAACAATGTGTGGAGGGCTCTACAGAGACAGTAAAACAGGTCTAAAAAAACTATATGTATTTTATTCATTATTCTTTACATTCATATTAGTAAAAACTTGTTTTTTGTTCAAAAAGCAACACAACACTATAATAAGTCCGTAACAATCAATACATGTCATGTGGTTAATTTTAAAAAACAATACATTTCAATTTCATTAAAAACACTTTTTGTAAAACAATAGTAATTATATTACTACTGTGATTATTATTGTTTTACAAAAAGTGTTTTTAATGAAATTGAAATGTATTGTTTTGTAAAATTAACGACATGACATGTATTGATTGTTAAGGACTTATTATAGTGTTGTGTTGCTTTTTGAACAAAAAACAAGTTTTTAATAATATGAATGTAAAGAATAATGAATAAAATACATATAGTTTTTTAGACCTTCTGTTTTACTGTCTCTGTAGAGCCCTCCACACATTGTTGTCTATAATATCTTTAGTTGCCTAGGAAATGTTTATCACACATGTTTTTCCCTGTCCTAGGAATTGAACCACTTAGAGTTCAGGGGGCCTTTCATAATTACAAGACAGTACATACAATTGCACACAACATCATTGCCTGTCCGCCCCTGCGCACCCAGGCAGCTGCTCTCCAGCCCTCCTGCCGCCCAGCAGTGCATGCCCGCCCCTGCACACCCAGGCCTCACTGCTCAGCTTCTGCCACCGGCGTGTAGAAAAGAGGGCCCACCACATGCCCCTGCAAGCCACTAGCCCACGGCCCGCTGACATGGAACCCTTAACATCATGCAACTCCACTCCGCGGCCACCAGGTCTCACATTTGGTGCTAGGTCTTGATTTCTCCATGGAAGAGGACATACCAGTGAACCGCCTCATCACAGGCTGCACACCCGCTCAGCCTCGCATAGTGCCACTAACTCTGATCCTGAAGGCGACGCCACGTGGTGGTAGGCCCGCCCTGCCTGCTGGCTCAGGCCTACACTGCGGTCCAGCAGGGCACACAAAACATGAGCCGTCTGGGACGGGGCATCATCGCAGCCTACACCCGCTCAGCACTTAAGGTGCCCCTACCTCAGTGCACCGAAAGCCACCATCCCGTGGCGGTGTGCCTGTGCCAGCCACAGTGCATCCGGTGCCACTAACTCTGTGCCCCACTAGTCATGGACCCTCTATGATTGGGTATCATGGTGCGGACGCCATCATGTCACCTCCGGGCCTGCAGGATGTAATGTTGCAGGCCCCTGGGCCCCCATGATTACAAGCACAACACGCGGATACACCCCGAGAGAGGTTGGAAATGGCACCGTGCACGTGCGCCCGGACCTTTTTATTGGCAGGGTCACATGTCCTGTGGCGTGTGTGCTGGACGGGTGTGGTGTGGGCGTAACTAGACCTGTGAGCAGCAGTTTACGACATTGAAGTCCTGGCGCATGTAGCATTGTTGTCCCCCCTGGAGCGTAAGCGTAGTGGGCTGACCTGGTGTATGCCAGTCCAGTGTGTGGGTTTGAATGATGACCTCGGGGCTCTGGGCGTGGTTCCGTATGGGGCTGGACAAGGAAGTAACTAATGCGTATGTCTCTGTTGTTGTGTCGGCGCCACCCGGACAACATTCAGCAATGTGTCACCCCGTGACCCAAGTCCAACGACATGAGCCACATGGACGTAGGCTGAATTCACTGAGCCTTTATTCATCAATACTACCACACATGAAAGACCATTGACATGACAAATATGTATTGTTATGAATGTTTAATGCACATTCAGTGGATTGTGGCTTCTGGGCCATGTAAACCCCACTTTACATTGTTGGCCCGTGGAGGGCCAGCCAGAGTCCTTCAGGGAATGACAAGTCCAAAGGAAAAGGAGGAGTTCAGTCCGCTGTCAGTTTGATGTGTCATTGGAGATCAAACAGAATATGGCAGTCCATTGTGAGGTACTAGATGAGTGTTGCAGAGTGTATAGGGGGACAGTGGAAGGTGATGATGTAGAGGGCAGAACCAAGCTGAAACTGGCCATATGGCGGAGATGCATGCTACTGCGTCCTTTTTACCATGATGGGGCTTTCATCGCCTCTTTGTCCTCTGCTGGGCCATGTGCCTCATGTGTGGGTGGTGATGGCCTTTCTCCAGCACTGTGTGGCAGTGACACCTCAGGAGGCGTAGGTGGAATATCTGCCACACTGTGTGGCACTGAAACTTCAGGGTGCGGCAATGTGGTGGTAGCAGCAGCATGCATCAGCGCCAGGGCTTGTGGCAGCAATGCCATGAGGATGGTATTGAGGTCATTGAGGAACCCGGCTACCACTAACTGGTGTGCCGCCGTGGCAGCCGCTGTTTCTGCATTGGCTCGCTCCATGGTCTCCATGAGCCTCCGCATGTTTCCAACCTTCCAGGCGAGCTCGATGACACCACTCTGTCTAGTCCGTCATTCTTGTCTCCGAGTCAGGACTCTGGCAATGTCAGCCATGGTTTGTTGGAGCGCATGGAGTGGACTGTGGGTGTCCGTTAGGGACTGTGAGTGGTCCCTGGTGGGAATTAGACACCCATGTATGGAATCTAGTTTGTCTGCCATGCGGTCAAAACCCACCTGCACCTGTTTAGCCAGCTGCTCCTGGCATTCCAACACACGTCGTTGGAAGGCCATTTGTTCTTCCTAGGGCTCCTGGGAGGCAGCCGTGGTGGGTGCTGCCTGCTGTGTGTTCTGTGCAGGGGTGGTGTGTCCTCATTGCAGCTGGGCTGCCCTGCTCCTATAGGTGGGCTGCTGAGGCTGTCAAAGAACTCTTGGAGGGCTTCAGAGCCGAAGCTGTGGTGGTCCTCTTCGTCATGTTGACTGTCCCTCTGCAATGTGAAGGGGAGATGCAGTTTAACAATGTGTTCACATGTGTGTTGTCGCATTGTACATGTTTATATACAGACTACATGACTGTGTACATCCTGGCAGTTTGGGAGGTGCTGCCTATTTGATGGGGGACAGCGGACATTTCCACAACAGACGTGTGTGTGTTTGCATTTGTACACAGTCATCTCACATTTCCCTGCAATGCCCCTTGTGATTGACCAGTGTCTACACCCAGTCAATACCAGTTGTGTCCTGTGTTCTGTTGTGGACGTGTTGCGGTTTGTGCCACATTGTTGTCAGTGTTGCTGTGTTCTGCATGTAATGTGTGTGTGCTGCATTTCGGGGGGTGGCCCCTGTTGCTCTGTATTGCTGCCCCTTGTCCCTTTTCTGCAATGTGCCTTTGTCTACTGTGCTTATACAGTGCTGAGATGTTGCATGCTTGTGTACATTGGTCTCGTGGTGGGAGTTGCAGTCTGGGACATATTTTGTCCGCAGATGTGATCAGCTCAATTGTGCATGTGTGCCATTGTGCCCATCTCGCCCCGTCCCCCCAGTCCCTGGTCATTACTCACCCTGTTGCGGTTGTGTCCCGTCATGTTCAGCAGTGTCAGGTCCCCCAACTTCAGTCCCCATCTCCCCACTGATGACTGTGGACACCATTTCCTCCATCTCTTCCAGCTCCTCCTGTGGCGCAGGACTGCCACCTCCAGTCTGCATTGCTGCCTTCCGGATGTTGGCGAATTTTAGTTTAGTTTGCGCTTGACATCATTCCAGCGCCTCTTGACCTCTTCCAATGTCCTCTTCTACACTCCCACTGCATTCACTTTGTCCACGATGGACTGCCATAGTCAGGTGACCTGACCTGACCTGGTCAATGCCGGTCGCTCCACCCGCCGCGTGGCCCACCTGCGTGTGCCCAGTCCCCGTTTGCCGCCGCCACTGCCAGTAACAGTTTTTGTTTTTGTTGGACTGTTATTGTATTGTGCCAGTACTCTGTTTCTCCCGCTGTTGTGCCCTGTTGTGCCCTGATTGTCACTGTTGTGCCCCTGACTGGTTTGTCCGCTCCATCGCCGTTTTTCTCCTGCTGTTGTGCCCCTGACTGTTTGCCTGCCCCCTGTTTTGTCACTGCTGTGCCCCTGATGGTATTTCTGTTCTCTCCATCCTCCCACTGATCCACCCCGCTCCGCGCTCCCTGCCGCTGCTACCCCGCGGCCCCACCCCCGTTCCTTCAGCCTCACCTTGCATCGCTCCCCTCGCCACTCGCCACCCCGCTCCCACCTCCCAGCTGCTCCTGCCTCCCACTGAGTACTTAAGGTGGGGTCCGCGAGGCGGGGAGCTGTGACCTGACCTGACCTGGTCAGTGCCGGTCGCTCCACCCGCCGCGTGGCCCACCTGCGTGTGCCCAGTCCCCGTTTGCCGCCGCCACTGCCAGTAACTGTTTTTGTTTTTGTTGGACTGTTATTGTATTGTGCCAGTACTCTGTTTCATCCACTGTTGTGCCCTGTTGTGCCCTGATTGTCACTGTTGTGGCCCTGACTGGTTTGTCCGCTCCATCGCCGTTTTTCTCCCGCTGTTGTGCCCCTGACTGTTTGCCTGCCCCCTGTTTTGTCACTGCTGTGCCCCTGATGGTATTTCTGTTCTCTCCGTCCTCCGGCTGATCCACCCCGCTCCCCGCTCCCTGCCGCTGCTCCCCCGCGGCCCCACCCCCGTTCCATCATCCTCACCTCGCATCGCTCCCCTCCCCACTTGCCACCCCGCTCCCGCCTCCCAGCTGCTCCTCCTTTGCTCTGCCCCTTCCACTCTCCACATATGGCAGAGTCCACGCGTACGCGCAGTGGGCGCGCTGATTGTGCGCCAAAGGCAAGCCCGTCTGCGCCCGTCCACGCCTGGACCGCACCCAGCGACAGACCCCCTGGTCCCCGCAGATGCCATCCAATCCGCCGGTCGTACGACGCCGCCACCCTGAGAGGACTCAACACCGGACGCCTCCCCAGCTGCCACCAAGCCACCCCAGTACGCACCCACGGGCCCTTCACCTGCCAATCCTGCAAGTTCGCCTGCATCCGGACCTGCAACCCACCCGCACCCGCCAAGCCAAGCTACAACCGCAACCACCTGAAGTGCATCCTGCTCAACACCGGCTCCGTCCACAGACACGCCGTGGAACTTTGGAACCTGCTCGACACCACATCCCCAGACGTCGCCTTCCTCATGGAGACCTGGATGAACGCCTCCTCAGCACCCGACATCGCCATAGCCATCCCGGACGGATACAAGATCACCCGGAGGGACCGCGTCAACCAGACTGGAGGAGGCATCGCAATCGTCCACAAGAACACCATCCGCATCTCGACCAACTCGAAGACACCCTCACAGCCGCCGAACATCTCCACTTCCAGATACACACCGACCCCAAGACCACACTCAGAGGCACCCTCATCTACAGACCCCCAGGACCCCACACACAATTCAGCGAAGACATCGCAGACTTCAATAGCACACACGCCCTCCCCTCCGCTGACTACATCCTCCTAGGGGACCTCACCTTCCACCTGGAGAACAACAACGACAACAACACCAGCACCCTACTGGACAACCTCGCCAACCTCGGACTCAAGCAACTGGTGAACAACCCCACCCACTACGCCGGACACACGCTCGACCCAATCTTCTCCTCGAGCAAGCACATCTCCTTCAGCCACTCCACCGGACTCCACTGGATAGACCACAGCTGCATCCACTTCAGCTTCAGAAAGACCACGACTCTCCACCTCCCACAACAGGTTCCCCGGAGGAGCTGGAACAAGATCACCACCAACCAGCTCACCACATCACTGAACCAGAACCCTCCCACCAGATCAACGGACCCCAACCAAGCAGCCCTCAACTTCGCACAGTGGATCACCAACTGCGCCGACGACCTCGCACCACTGAAAACCCATCCCAACAGGCCCGGAAGCAAGAAAGCCCCGTGGTTCAACGACGACCTCAAGAACTCCAAGAAGAACTGCCGCACCCTCGAGAAAGCCTGGCGAAAGAACCCGTCCACAGACAACATGACCGCCCTCAAGTACGCCACCCGCAAACACCACCAGCTGATCCACACCACCAAGAAGACAGCATTCAAGGAACGACTAGACAACAACGCACACAACAGCAAGGAGCTCTTCCGCATCGTCAAAGAGCTCTCCAACCCCAGCGCCGGAAACAACGACGTCACTCCCTCACAAGACCCTTGCAACTCACTCGCCACGTTCTTCCACAGCAAGATCGCAGACATACACAACAGCTTCGACGAATAGACCATGCACCCCACCACAGAACTAACGCCTCCCCCACCACCCTCCGCGACTGGACCCCAGTCAACACCGAAGACACCATCCACACGATGAACACCATCCACTCCGGATCACCAAACGACCCATGCCCTCACCACGTCTTCAATGAACAACAGAATGCCAAATGCATTCACAATTTTCTTTCCTAAATCATATACCCATAAGAATTATTCACTATGGTAGAATGCCATACTAGTGTCAAGAATCAACCTTTTTATTTTCTTTTGAATTTTTCTTTCTCAAGGATTATTGGTTATCAGTTCACCAATTTATCAAAACATCACAAGACCTCAACATACACATATATATACAATATTCACAAAACTATTTTATACAATATCAATAATGTACCAATAAGCATAAATTCTTCATAAACATTCATACCCACATTCATTCACATTCATGCATATCATCATATATTTATACAAAAACCTGGAATCAAAAATATTCACAGTAAGCCATATACAAAAATTGTTATAAGTGATAAGACTTTTTCAGAAGTTTTTAGCTACTCCTTCTTTTTTGATGGCAAGAAGTTGTCTACGCGTTTCGAACTCCCACAGTTCGCGGAGTTCTCATCAGGACAAAAGACTGCGAAAAAAGGAGAACAGAAATCTTCCTTTAGGGTCATATCAAAAATTGCTGGTAACCTAACTTACAGCCTCGATTACTCTAGCCACCACGTCTTCAACAAGGCCGACTCCGTCATCGCACCCCAACTCCGGGACATCATCAACTGCTCCTTCAACCCCGCCACCTTCCCGGAGAGCTGGAAACATGCCAAACTCAGCGCCCTCCTGAAGAAACCATCAGCAGACCCCACTGACCTCAAGAACTACCGCCCCATCTCGCTACTCCCGTTTCCTGCCAAAGTCATCGAGAAGACCGTCAACAGACAGCTGGCCGCCTTCCTCGAGATGAACGAATCCCTCGACCGCTCACAGTCCGGCTTCCGAGCCAATCACAGCACCAATACCGCCCTCATCGCAGCCACCGACGACATCCGAACCCTGCTCGACAACGGGGAAACAGCGGCCCTCATCCTCCTGGACCTCTCCGCAGCGTTCGATACTGTCTGCCACCGCACCCTAGTACAATGCCTCAGCAACGTCGGAATCCAAGAGAAGGCACTGGAGTGGATCATCTCGTACCTCGCCGGACGAACCCAGAGAGTCCGCCTCCCCCCGTTCAGATCTGAGGCCACCAAAGTCATCTGTGGCGTACCACAAGGATCATCACTCAGCCCCACCCTCTTCAACGTGTACATGAGCCCACTTGCAGCCATAGCAATCCAACACAGCCTCAACATCATCTCCTACGCTGACGACACCCAGCTGATCCTTTCCCTCACCAACGACCCCGCCACCGCCAGAACCAACCTGCACAAAGGGATGAAAGAAGTAGCCGAGTGGATGAAGAACATCTGCCTGAAACTGAACTCAGACAAGACGGAAGTCCTCATCCTTGGATCATCACCATCTGCCTGGGACAACTCCTGGTGGCCCCCGGCCCTAGGCAGCGCACCCAAATCAATGGACCACGCACGCAACCTGGGCTTCATCCTGGACTCCTCCCTGTCAATGACCAGACAAGTCAACGCCGTCTTGTCTTCATGTTTCAACATCCTATGCATGCTCCGAAAGATCTTCCGATGGATCCCCACCGAAACCAGGAAGACGGTCACCCAGGCACTTGTCACCAGCCGACTGGACTACGGAAACACCCTCTACACCGGAACCACAGCCAGACTGCAGAAAAGACTCCAACGTATCCAGAACGCCTCCGCACGACTCATCCTGGACATCCCCCGCCACAGCCACATCTCCGGACACCTGAAAGACCTGCACTGGCTCCCCGTGAGTAAAAGAATCACGTTCCGCCTCCTCACCCACGCACACAAAGCCCTCCATGACCGAGACCCCAGGTACCTCAACAACCGCCTGACCTACACTATCACCCGCCAACTATGATCGACCAGCCACGCCCTCGCCGTCGTTCCACGCATCCGAAGAACCACCATGGAAGGAAGATCCTTCTCCTACCTGGCAGCCAAGACCTGGAACACCCTCCCCATCCACCTCCGTCTTACCCAAGACCACCTCTCCTTCAGGAAGCAATTCAAGACCTGGCTGTTCGAGCAGTAGAGGACCCCCCCCAAGCGCCCTCCGGGTGAGTAGCGCGCGATACAAATTTCCTGATTGATTGATTGATTGGTTTTGGTTGCCAATGACACAGTGGAGGGGATGAACAGTTGTTGATGGTGTTCGACCACCTCCGTTATCAGGATTCTGTTTTCCTGCGGACTGAAGCGCTTCTCCCTACTCTTCTTCTCCTTCCCTGATCCCGAGGTCCCAGGCAGGTCTTCCGGGGGGCTTCTGGGGTTCTGGTTCTCCGCCGTACTTGCTCCGGCATCATCCATTGTGCTTCGCTGTTGTTTGGCATTTGTTTGTCAGTTTTTTTCTACTTTTATGGTGATTGTTCCTGCCTGACACCTGTGATTTGCAGGCCTGTAGCTTGCAACAATGTACCTTAATATGCGACACGCAGGGCAACAAAAGTGTTGCAGGAAAGGGGATGCGGTAGTCCCTGACACGCAAAGACGGTGATGCGTCGAAGATCTGGTGCAAAAAAAAAGATTTCAAGTCAAAAAGAATCCCTGGAATAGAGAATTCAATCACTCACTCTGGACATTCTAATCCTCATTCATATTCACTGGTCAAAAACTAGTTAATAACGTTCACAGACTTTTTTTATAAAAACAAATTTGCATTTATTATTAAAACACAATTCATTACATAATAAATTGAGAAACTCATTGTAGAAACAGTATGATAAAAACAATAAAAAATATTCAATTTAACAGAATGTAAACTTATATTTATCAAACGAAGCACAGATACAACACACCCTATATATTTTAAAATTTCAAATCAAGCACATAGCATTTAGACTTAGGAACAAACCCCAACACAAAAGCACATATACAGTTGTTGCTGATTTTAAGATTCAAAATGCCCTTATTGTATGCTTTACCACATCTCTACTCCACTTATTGGCCTAAAGTCAGAGATTTTCCTGGGCTTGAATTCTAATGCATAAGAAAAAGCGTCGACGCGTTTCGGTGTCTCTGCCTTTAGATAATGGCACACCTTCCTCAGGACAGTTTGAAGTGGTTGGAGTTAACCTCATGTGTCCTTTCCTTCCACAATGAGGTTTTCTTATATAGAAGATGGCGTGGAGACCTTATGGGTTCCTGGATGTTTGGACTTGACCGATGTGGTATCTGCGGTCTTTGTTCGTGATTCTCTTACTGGATTTTGGTGCCTTGTACTGTGGATGGATGATCCTTATGGTCTGTTTAAAATGGTAGGACCCCTGAGTTTTCTTCTGCGGCCGTTTTTCATAGGGATATGTAGAGCCGTTCTGAAGAGACGATACGGGAGCGGTGAACTCCTGTCACCGTGAGTGGATGTTGTTTACCCGTGGTGATATTTTCTTTTTTTCTTTCCTTTATCTGCTTTTCCCACTTCTGGATAACAGTAGGATACTGGGACGTGGATATGTCCAGTCTTTGGCTGAGAAATTCGATACTTCTCCCACGGGTACGTCTGCTTCCGATATCAGCTACACTCGATTGGAAAGATGGCACTTTCCGGTGATGCGGCGGCATCTGCTGCGACGTCGATCCTCTTTTTGAGCGATGCAAGATGTTTTATACGATGCGAGCTGCGACAGGTGTCGGCTGCGACGTCGATCCTCTTCTCCGGCGATGAGCCGCGACAGGCCCTGCGACACGCTTCTGGGAGATGCAGTGGCATCTGATGCGACGGCGATCCTCCTCTCCTGCGACACGCTTCCCGGGGATGGGGTGGCGTCTGCTGCGTCGTTTAGCATTGCGGATCTGGCAGTTCATTGTGAAAGTGGTGTTGTGTTTTTTTTGTGCATTTTTGTATGGGAATGCCTACTGCCTAATCCAAACCAGTTCTGTTCAGTCCCGGAGCACTCTGTTTACATGACTCCTTCTTTCCTTTCACAATGCAGGGCAGAAACATCAGACGCCCCACAGGAGGTGGAGCCAGCATTGTGGAGGGAAGGAACAGCCCTGGAGCACTTTGTTGACTTGACTCCTTCTCCCCTTTAACAGTGCAGGTCAGAGACATCAGCCGTGCAACAGGAGGTGGAGCCAGCTTTGTGTAGGGAAGGCACAGCCCTATTCAGGTCCCAGGTGCAAGTCCTCCCTCCCATCTAGATGCAGATCTCTCTATTCACCACTGGGCTGACTCACCCTGTCTCCTGGAATCCCTCAGCCCTGTCACTCAAACTCCAGACAAGGAATACACAACCTAGCAGAGGCAGGCTTGGATAGCTAGACAAGAAAATACATACTTTCTAAAAGTGGTATTTTCAAACACAGAATGTTAAAACAAACTTCACTAAAAGATGTATTTTATCATTATGAGTTCAGGCATACTAAACTCGAATTTCTACCATGTTTCCTGAGTCAGTTAGGATTATAAAATGTAATAATCTAACTGCCCATTCTGGCCTATGGGGAATAGGTAGCCTTGCAATAGTAAAATAATGGCTGTAATTCACTATTAGGACATGCCACACACATCAGGGCTTGTCCTACCTTATACTTACAATGCACCCTGCCCTTGGGCCTACCATAGGCGTGTCTGATATGAATTAAAGGGAAGGTTTAGGGACTGGCAAGTGGGCGCACTTGCCCAGTCAGCATGGCAGTACTAGCCTGCACACAGGCTCTGCAATGGCAGACCTGAGACACACTTTTACAGGCTGCTTCTGTGGGTGGCACAACCAGTGCTGCAAGCCCACCAGCAGCATTTGGTTTACATGCCCTGGGCACACTCAGTGCACTGTACTAGGGTATGACCAGTAAACCAAATCAGCCAATCATGGAATCACTAATCCATACATCAATTTACAACAGGGAGAGCATATGCACTTTAGCACTGATCAGCAGTGGTAAAGTGCCCAGAGCCATAAAACGACAAAAAACAGGTCAGACAAAATACAGGAGGAAGGCAAAAAGTTCAGGGTTGACCCTGCAAAAAGGGCCAAGTCCAACAAATATCAGGTGGAATAAAATCATGACTACATATAATGGTGAGTTACATCTTGAAACATTTGTATAACTATGAACGAGAACTACATTTCTACTAACATCTTCAACAATAGTATGCACATGTTAAAAGATTCTATCAAGGTTTTATCATGGAGCATTTAAAAAATACATTAAAAATCCCATTGTTTATTACAATGTTAGACCACACAAAATAAAACAATTGGCAATCTGCACTAGTCAACCTAAATAAGTGACATGTAAGAGTGGAACCAAAATTCAGCTGTTCGACCTATTTCCTGCTAAATCTGAACATACTGAGGGGGATATTCACAAGGACTCAACTCCGAATTATCCCTACCATAAGGCAACAAATGTGGAGCTAGATTTAACACCCCATTCACAAGCTGATGCAAACTGCAGACATCTCCAGTATTCCCGCGATAACTGCCCCAAAATGTATCTCCACGGTGGACACCACCAACTAACCCTAATGAGATGCAGAGTAGGCATTCCCATACCGAAACGCACGAAAAAACCACAACACCACTTTCACAACGAACTGCCAGATCCGCAATGCTAAACAAGGGAATTAACACCTGCTCATTGCTGGTGTAAAGCAGGACGACTACCTGCAGCATGAATGGGAGCCCAGCCAAGAGCCACACCTGAAGACCCACAGATGCCATGGAAACAATTATCATGCATCACGGATACCCATGAGGGCCACAACACCCACCGCAACCACCCCAGGCCCACCACCACCCCCAGGACCCATCCCCCCACCCCCGGAACACCACTGAGGCAGCGTACACAAAGACAGCTGGCCCACCTGAAACGCACCTGCTGCCCACAGTCATGCAACTCACGACACTGCCAATGGGCACGCAGCACAACTACATCCAACATGACAAACAACATGCCAACAGACCGGACACGATAACGCAACTCCATTGTGAATACAGCCTTGCCATGCCCGCAACCCAGCCACGGCATGGCACCACAGACACACAATAGTAGGATGTGAGGAGGGTCATGGAGCATGCATGTGCGAGAGCGGCAAGTAACTAAGGAATGTGAATCTACCCAATGCCGAATGTGGCGTGGAGGTGCCGGACAGACCATAGAGTGCAAACCACGAAAATGGCCACGTGGAGATCCACTGCTACTGCATGAAGTGTAGTGGCCAGTGGATGCTACTATGTCCCCACAGGCTGTGGGGCAGAACGCGTAAATGTTGCACATTACGTCCCCCCTGCAGGCGTGTGCATAGTGGGTTGGACCTGCGTATGCCAGACCTGTGTAAGGGTGTGAACAAACACCCCTCACACTAGATTTGGTTCTCATTTGGAATGGACCACATGTCAGTCAGGGTGGCACTTTTCACCCACCACGAGCCCTGCGCCGAGCGCAGTAGGGCCTGGGTCCCTGAGCTCCTGCTGCACCGCGGGCCACCGGTCCCAAGACCCGCCATGCCTTCCCCAGCGTACCAACAAGCCACTGCTCAACTGCCTACACTGGCTTGTGTCAAACACGGCTCTCCACATGCCAGTGCAAGCTCCAAGCACCAGTCCCGCAACCTCTGCTGCGGCCCGGTAGGTCCCACATGTGGAACTGTGTCCTGAGTCCTGAATGGCAGTGACCCCAAGTCAGTGGCAGCGACCACAGCACCAGACCCCTTCGATCAGTGAAGCATAATTCCATATGGCAGCTTGGCCACACGAGGTGCCACCAACCCTGTTCAACGCCAGCTGACCACACGAGATGCCACTAACCCTGCTCAATGCCAGCCGGACACACGAGGTGCCACTAACCCTGTTCAATGCCAGACGGCCACCCGAGGTGCCACTAACCCTGTTCAAAGCCCGCCGCCACACGTGGATGAGAGCCCAGGCCTACCCTGCAGACTACTAGGTCCCACATCCAGCACTAGTCACGTCTCATGAATGGCAGAGTTCCCACCAGTGAATGCACGAAGAGAAGTAAGAGGAAGATGCGACTCAGTCCCGACAAAAGCCGGATCTGAATCACAGAGGTGCTGGAACACTTACAACTAATGACCTGGTGCCATCAGCCCTGTTCATCCCAAGTCACCGTCCTGTGGAGGAGTGCCTGTTCCGGTCGCGGTGCATCCAGGGCCACTGACTTTGTGCTGGTCATATCCAGGACTACTTCTTCTGATATATTTGATGATCTCTGTGACCGTGGTCCTGGGCTCATCAACGCCATGTGTTTGTGGACCTGCGCTCACTGCTGCCTCAGGCCTACAGTGCGGTCCAGTAGGTCACACATGTGGAACTGTGTCTTGGGTAAGATCTGGAGAAGTCCACACCATTGGACATGCCTCATCGCAGGCAGCATCCCCAACAGCACTGGTGTCACTAACTCTGTGCGCAATGAGTCATGGGCACTTCCTGGTTGTACCTTGGTAGCGTCAGAGTCCATGGCCTGGTGGTTTCCTGCATCTTCCTCATGCTGGACCGGACTTGGTGTCCGACATGTGTCTGTTCCATTCATCTCCACCATAGTGACTGTTTCAGTGTGGTCCTGCACTCTGCATCATGCTCTGGGGTACTCCTTTCACTGTTCACGAGACACTCCGTGACCGGCTCCTTTTACATCTACGAGAACCTGCTCTGCACTCGTGACCCTGCCCCAGTGCTGTGTAAGTCAGCGTCCTGTGGCTGTAGGCCCGTGCAGGCTGCTGTGCATCCGGACCGCTACCTCTGTGCAGCACAAGTCATGGGGCCTTTATGGTTGATTGATTGTGTCCTTTACAATGTACACTGTTGTAGATTTCTGACTGCACCAGGCAGCCCTTGATGGCTGGTAAGCACACACCCCACACACATCCAAAACTGGTGTCACTCAGTATGTGTGCCTGCTAATAAATGTGGTCGTGCAGACGCGCAGGTAGCCATTCACACCATCTGAGCAAGTGTGTTCCTGTGGTCATTGTGTCAACATGATGGGCACAGGCCCTGCAATTTCACAGTATGCTGTCTTCAGCGGACGTTACCATGTCACCTCAGTGTTGGCAGTGACCCTGGACATGTAGCTTCGCACGCACCCCCTGCATGCACAAGCAGTGTGTGCTGGTCCGGCTTATGTCAGGTCAGCACAGGGGTGTGCAGAATCAGCAGGGGGAGCAGGACGTGGCTCGGACCTGGCCTTGGGCAGGAAGTACGGTATGTGTGTCTCTGTGTTGGGGTGTAGTTGGCACCAGGGCCACAGTAGTCAATTTTGCAATGTAGCATGCACCAGGAGGGCGGGTCTGCACGTACAGGGACATGTAGGACCGCAAAATCACACTGGGTCTTGGCACATGCATGCCAATCGTCTTGTGTATTAGCCCTGCGGATGCTTGAGTCATTTGCCTGGCCTCATTTGCAGCGTGATCCCATCCAGCCATGGGCTGTACACCTGTGTCCGCCCTGTCCGGTCCATTGGCCTAGGCTCACATGGCACCACACATTCAAAGGCCAGTGTCACGGTGTTCCCAGGGTCACAGACATCCCACCACACCCATGCTAGGCCCTGTGCATCTCCTGTGAAGTTACTGTACGGATGAAAGGTTCTTTGTGTGAACTATCAGGTGGTAGCACATTTGCAGCTTCTAGCAGGAACTAAATGTAAAAATGTAAATCCGTATTTGTAAAGCGCGAACTAGTCATCCTTACGGGTCTCAAGGCGCTGAGGGCCATTGTGGAGATTAAGTGAGCTATTGCCCAGAGTCACATGGTGCTGAGCTGAGCTGCCGCCAGAGCGAGGGATCAAACTATTAACCCTGTGCTCCGAAGTCAGTTGCCCTGGCCGCTGCACCCCACCTCTACACCTCTCGCATGTGGCCAACACCCCCTGATAGATACAATGGAATTTGCCTGTGACTCCCACACTACGCACTGCCCAAAGTGAGACCAATGTGTACACATCCCACACGAAGTAGTCCTTGGTCATAGTTGGTGTGCGTGAAATGGCCTTCACACGTACTCCCACCCCACCCCAGGCCTGCACCCGTTGCACACAGACACTGCTCATTGCACCGGGCTGTGCCATTTCATCCACAGGACTGGCGCTGGGCAAGCAAGTGCCGCTTCTAGCAGAGCCACTGACGCCATGGCAGACCATCCCGAACACATGCCCGGATCCAGTCACGTGGACCTGTACTGTGCACGTCTGCTGTATGTACTGGGGGCACTGCCGTTAGCCATCTTGCGGATGAGTTACTGGCTGAGCTTCCGCCTTGCAGATGTCACCTTCGTTCAGCCTGAATAGCATTATCGCTCATGCATATTCGAGTGGTCCATGTATGTCTGCCTCTCCAACGTAATGGTAGCTGACCTGGATTACAACGTATGTGTGCGCCCCCTGTTGGCCCATGACCAGGAGTGTCACTGTGATGGCCATTTATGGCCTGCATGGATTTTTGCCATGCATGCTGGACACTGGACTTGGGAGATTGCACAAGACATTGTGTGCAGTGAGCACATTGTGCAACTACCCGATTGGGCGTTGGTGCACATTGGGGCCAGTGGTTGGACTCAGCACATCTGTCCGGATCAGCTGATGGATTACGTCGACGACATGTCAGATGTGGTGGACGACGACCGCTCATTGGAGATGTTGGCTTGTGCATTGTCATGTCCATGTGTCGTGCTTAGCCAGATGCATGTGGCTAGTTACCGTCACCAGGCGGGTGCCTTTTTTGTCCTGTGTTCAGTTGTGCAAATGTTGGTGTTTGTGCCACATTGTGTTCAAGGTTGTGTGCTCTGCTTCTTATGTGTGTGTGCTGCACTGTGTGTGAGATGTCCCTTCAGCTCTGATTTGGCTCACCCTTCTCCCCTTCAGGCAGTATGGTATTACTTTTGTGCTTTTTTCTGTGGTGTGATATTGCCGGGTTGTGTGACTTGTGCTCTTGGTTGGTGTTGTTCCTCTTGGTTTGTCTACAGTGGTGCTGAGCTTAATTGTGCATGTGTGCCATTGTGCCTACCGCCCCCATGTCCCTGCTGGTTCCTCTCCCTGTTGCTGTTGTGTCTGTTTTGGGCAGTTTCCAGTCTTTGAGTCCTGCCAACATCTCCAGACTGATGTGGTCGACACCATGTCATCCAGCTCCTGGTGTGGAGCTGGCCTCCTACCTCCGGTGTGCATTGCTGCCTTGCTGTTGTTGGCGTGTATCTGATTGTTTGTGCGTTTCGCATCATTCTGGATGTTCTGGTTTTCTTCCATTGTTCACCTCTGCTCTCTGGCTGCATTCACCTTGTCCGAGATGGCCTGCCATGTACAATGTTTTGTTGCCAATGCGGCTTGTGGGGTTGTGTGCTGGCTCGGGTTGCCTGCATTGTGCTTGGCTGTTGTTTTCTGTTTGGATTGTCTCTTTTTTTCAGGTTTTTTGTTGTGCTTTTTCCCAGCTGCCATGTGTGTCGCGGACCTGGAGGTGCTTATCCCTGCTTTCCTCATCGCGAATGGGCTCTTTGGAAGTTTTTTTGTGTTGTGGTTTGTGTTTTTATCTCCGTCGAGGTGGTTGTATCGCGGACATTGGCCGCGGTTTAGGCAGACTATCGCATGCTACCGCCTTGTTGTGAATTCCACGTTGACACAGGGTTATTTTCCAGCGATAGACTGCGATATGTAAAGGTGTGTTCGCATTTTTTGGTGATGTTTAGCACACGTTCTTATGAATATACCCCTGATATTTTTTAGAACAGTTTGTTTGAAAATACCTGTCTATGTCACATGGTGCAGCAGAGATAACCAGAATCTCATCCTTACTGCACGTATGATCCAAGCTCTTGTACTAAGTGGCATTCTGTAATCCACTATTCAAGGTTATAAAGAACCCTAGTGTTTGGCATAAATGTATTTATACTTCATTATGTGCCCAGAAAAAAACATCAAGAAATCCTGAACACCTGCGTTCATAAATACATCTCTAAGCATGAACACACACATTTTCTAAAAATATTTTATAATTTGCCTTTTCTTTTACTTTAAAGAATACATTCTTGATGATTTCATAATTAATATATTTAAATAATAAACACTTTTGGATCTTTTGTTAATATCTACATTCCTTTTATTATATGTTCTCTATTTTTAAACTAAATGTGTCATTTTTAAAAATAAAATACTAATTTGTGTTGTGTGGTATGTATTGTATTATTCTAACATCAGACAGTAAAATTTGGGGAACTGCGTGCCAACAAAATAAGTAACAGTCATATAATTCCAGTAAACTTTGTTGACATGCACAAACTCTTGTGATGCAATGATAAAGCACCTGATAAGGGGCACTATGTCACTTGCTTCGAGGGTAATAAGAATGTTAATTCGGGAGTAAACTAGTCTTAAATCAGGATTCAAAGTTTTGCAGTAATTGCCACAGAATGCGACACATTTTAGTAGGAAACATCTGGCAAAATGTCTCCAAATAAAAATGTTTAAAAACAGGCAAAACTAGAGGCAAGTGGATGTGAAAACTAGAAAACTACATATTATGCCTCATTCTATCCTGCAGACACAAGAATGGCTAGATAAAACCACAACTACTAAATACCACATCCTGTGGTGGTGTTATTTACTGTAAGCAGTACCAACACCCAAAATATTAGGACACTCGGAATGAGGCACATACGGTGAACAAAATCTAGGACCTGATTTAGCGTTTGGTGGACAGGTTACTTCCTAATAAACATGACAGACATTCTGTCTCCCTCATTACAAGTGCATTATAGCCTATGGCACTTTTACTAAGGCAGATAAGATATATGTTTGTGGCAGAGTACCCAACGTCAAACTCTAAATCAGGCCCCAGTCTCTTGGAATTTGATATGTTCTTAAATATTTTATTTCACATTTTAATTATTTCCACTTAAAGTGTTTTTATAGTGATCATTTTTTCCCATTTCAAAAAAATATTGTGTCCAACATACAGAAACACAAATATGAAGCATTAAATATAGCACATTGCAAGGCACGTATTAGAAGCCATCTTGCTGTATGGAATTAGCCTTCTGCAGGTACACTGACAACTTTCTAAATGCATTAATCAGTTGAGAAGAAAGAGAAGCTAAGTCCCCATGAGGCTTAGTTGTCCCCATTTTAAAATGATTCTGTCGTGTATTTGGCTGCTATTAGGAAAGGCAAAGGTGTTTTCGAAGATAAGGTTATGTTATGGGCAATTCGAGAAGCAATGAATTTTCAAGTCCACACAATTATTTGCTGGTGGATGGGCATTGAAGAAAGAACAAACGAGATGGGTCAGCATTTTTCATGATAAAGAAAACTATTGGGTACCCAAGTCCAATAAATATTTTATTTCTACATATATTAAGGGGTACGAAGGTAGCAGATACACAGATTACAGCAACTGGGGGCTAAAAGGCTGGGGGAGGACGCAGCCCTGCTGAGTGGTAGAACAAGTGGAGACGATCGATGCAGCAGGACAAAGATTTAGGGCTAGATGTAGGAGCCCTAATACCGGTCGGTACCGGCCGAATTCGGCCGTTACCGACCGGTATTAGGGTTTCCAGATGTAGGGGGCCTATATTTTACAGATTCTGTAAAGTTACCGAATCGGTAAATTTACAGAATCGGTAAAATACCGAATCGGTATATTTACCGATTCGGAAAAACCACATGTAGGTGGCACTCCTAAGAGTGCCACAGGCCCTTAAAAATCGGTATTTTACCACCCAATCCTATTGGGTGGTAAAATACCGAATTCAGGTGTGCATGCACATCTGTGCATGCACACCTGTGCAATGTGACACACAGACATGCCCTTAGGGCATGTCTGTGTGCCACATGGCACACAAGTCCAGAATTGGGGTGCTAGAGGGTGTCAAAGTGACACCCCCTGCACCCTTGCAGGATTCGGTATTTACCGATTCTGTAAATACCAAATCTGTATTTCACATTGATTCCTATGGGATTCAAGGCCCATAGGAATCAATGGGAAATACAGATTCGGTATTTACAGAATCGGTAAATACCGACTCTTACAGATTCTGTAATTTTTTACCTACATCTGCCTCCTTCCAATTTACCGACTTTTAAATACCGAATCGGTATGACTCGGTATTTAAGAGTCGGTAAATCGGATTTACCTACATCTGGCCCCAAGAAACATCGCTTCTTTCTGGTTTTGCGGAAGCAAAGCCGAGAGTGAGTGATCCAGACAGTACTACTCCCCCAGGGCCGGCTCTAGGCTCATGGTGGCCCTGGGCAAGGAGCGTAGGTAGGGGGCCCGGAAGAGGTAGTCCGGGCGGGGCGGAGCTCGCAGGCCAGTAAAGAGGGGAGGGGGTCAGGGTGTTTAGTAGTGGAACAGAGCCGAAGGCCGCCAAATCCCTGCCAGGGGCCACCACGCAAATATGTATCCATCCTCAGAGGATTAATATATTAAGGATATATATTGGCGTGGTGGCCCCTGGGGTTTGGTGGCCCTGTGCAGGTGCACAGCTTGCACATGCCTAGAGCCGGCCCCGACTCCCCGTTCTCCTGTTCTTCACATCACATCTTTATTTGGTCAAATTGATTGAGTGCACTTTCAAGTATAATACAGATAGCAATTTCTATTTGGCCCACTTCTCTTGCCGTTTTTTTGCTGCTATTCTGTTTCGTGTGCCAAACGAGACCTGCCTATCCCAGCAAAACAGTTTTTCCTGGCTATAAAGTAGAATGTCATTGTACGTGTATGCCCAAATTTATTTACCAAATTCATACCATGTAGAACATTTCTATTTAGTAACTACTTGGTGACTAACTTAAAAAGTCATTTTTTCATTTTTGTCTTTGCTGTGTGACGCAAGGAACGCTGCCATCCTCTGTTTACAGAACCAAGTTGTGCAGATTGTTTACTTTAAAAAGAGGCCAGAAACATTCCTCGTTTTTATTTGTTGTTTTGCTGCAGACAGCTAATGTAATATGAAGTTTTAAAAAAGAATACAATATCTGAAATACTCAGAGTGAATGAACTTTGGGTTAGTCACTGACTTTCATCTAATTTTCAGGATTTGCACGTAAGCGCATGGCATTTCATAGAAGATTATATTGTCCTATTACTGTTACCATTACATTTTCATGATAGGGCCTTAAATAGTCTTTGACATCTCACTCGCTCCTCATCCTCGCCTACTCTTCATTGTGGGACACACCTAAAGAAACTGTATGTACTGTATCCGAGAGCCACGAATGCCAGAAAGAGCCACCTTTCGGTTCTATATATAAAACTTATGCCTCATAGTCGAGGTTCCATTACCTGTTTAGCTCGAAGCCCGGTTGTGAAAAGACTTTTTTCTGCATTATGAAACCTTCCCTGGGAATGTATTCAACCAATTGCTTACCATTGACTTGGTGGGTTGTAACTCACATTTTCTGTATTTCTATTTGTCTGCTTTATTTGTTTTAGGCTGTCCAACATGTCTTCATCCCTCCTGTGGAGCATAGCCTGTTCACCATCATTGAATTTTTCATCTAGTACTCTCTTTTTGTAAACAGGCCTTTAAACCTTGTTCTTAACTTGTCACATTTGCAGTGCATTCAAAGACAGAGGTCAAATGTCAGACTCTGTCTTCCAGGGTGCTTGGTGTTAATTTTTCTTTCACTGATTTCAAAGTGCGAAGATTTATGTGATAATCTTGCTGGGTGCTTGGAAAGGAAAAAAAATTTCTAGCACACAACAACATTTTTATTTTTATTTTTGAGTATATCTGAATTAGGAAAGGACAAATAAAGCACTGTTCTGTAATTCTGAAGTGTGGTGGAAACAAATCAGTACACTATGTAATGCCATTTCCAAACATTATTTTTTGTGCCCTGTGTAGTTTTATTAGTCAAACCGTATGGGCAAATGTAAGGGTCATTTCAATGAAAAATGTGTTTGTCTGAAATGGCAGTGCGCTAACACACCATACATTCTCCCCTCTAAGCCACTACACTTTATGACACTCCACTCTACGACACTCCATTCCACTCTACAACAATCCACTCTATGACATTCCATTCTACGAAACACCACTCTACAAAACTCTGCTCTATGACACTCTACTCCAATCTACCACACTCCTCTTCACTCCACCACGCTGCACTTGACTCAGGGTCACTTTACTTCACTCTATGACACTCTATTACATGACAGTCCACGCCACTTTACCGTACATCACTACACTCTTTGACACTCCACTATATGACACCCTATGTCACTCTACCCCACTGTACAACACACCATGCTGCTTTACTCCACTCTATGCCCCTCCACACTATGCTCTCCACGCTATAACACTTTACTCAATTCTACGCCACTCCACTCTGCACGACTCCACCCCATGGCACTCCACTGTACGCCACTCCAATCAGCAACACTTTACTCTACTCTAAGCCACTCCACATTATGACACTACTCCACTCTACAACACTGTACTAAACTTTACTCCACTCACCTCCACTCCACTGTACGTCACTCTACACCACTCCATTCTAGGCCACTCTATGCCACTCCACTCTACACCACTCTGCTCTTCTCTACGACACTCCACTCTAACACTCCCTCCCCTCCACAACATTCAACTCCATGGCACTCCACTCCATGACACTCCCCTCCACTACACTCCCCTCCAAGACACTTCATTCCATGACACTTCATGACACTCCACACCATGACCCTTTTCTCCACTCTTTGCCACTCTACTCCACACTTTGCCACTCTACTCCATGACACACCACTCCACACCACTAACCTTTAGCCATGTTGAATTGCAGCTACACTGGTAAACAACAACTTGAATAAGTGAGCCCTATTGGCTTTGCCAATACTTGTTTTCTATAGGGTCATGGAATGCTCCCTCTGGGTGCAGATTACGAACAGGGGCACTGTTGTGTGAATGAGGGGCTGGCATTCCTGCTGTACTGCCCATTGACACATGGGCGCTAACGTGTGTCGGTGCATGACCTACTTGGTTGCTTGTGTCAGTGCTGCATTAGCTCACCCTTTCTAGCACAGTATAGGCACTGAAGGGGGTTGGGTTGCATTCTACCCTGGGGTGACAACAGCGCCAGGCAGGTGGTGTAAGCTTTTAAGGTGATGCAAAGGGCACATAATGCCCCGGTTACTTACCGGTAATCTTCATTACTCCGAGTATGGTCTTCCTCGCCACATGAGTTACATAGTGAGCATAAGCTCCACGACAGAACCCTCCAAAGCAAAAAAAGCCTCCCACCCCTCCCAACATGGCCGACCAGTCCCACCTGACCTCTATAAGAGGCGGGCCGGCCCAACCAACAGCCTGATCTACCAAGCAAACAATGAAGCCGATAGCCAGACAGGGAGGGGGGGAGGGAACTCATGTGGCGAGGAAGACCATACTCGGAGTAATGAAGATTACCGGTAAGTAACCGGGGCATTACCTCCTCGTTAGTCTTCCTCGCCACATGACTTACATAGTGAGCAAATACCCAAGCCAACAAGGCTTCATTGACCACCATAAGAACAGCACCACACGGTGATGCAGAGAAACCAACACAAGGTTGGGTCAGACCAATGAAAAGAAAACAGGGATCACAGGAAACCTGAAATCAAGACACAAAGGAAAACAAGGCCAACCAGGAGCCGCAGCTCCTGCACTCAGAACGGCCCCAGCGAAGTCCCCCGGGACTGACAGTGACCCATGAACAAGGAGGGGGACGACAGCGTCTGCGCCCGACAAATCACCACAGAGGAGACACCCATGAAGGGAGGCCCAGGACACAGAGCCACTCCCCGTGGCCCGACCCCGGACCCCCGCCGGACCCACCGAACCCAGCGCAGCATATGAAAGGATGATTGTGTAAGCCAGCGACTCCAGGAGAACTAGAGAGGGCCAGCGGCCCGAGAACCGGACCGAACAACACAAACAGGCCATCCCACCGGGGAAGGGAAGACGAGTGCTCAAGAGAGGCCCAAAACAGCACGCCAGACAACCAGCACAGACAAGAGAGGAACCTTGTCGGCCGGGAAAGGCGGTAAAGCCCAATATGGAACGCTTCACGAACATGCGTGGCATCCTTGCGCAGGGGCCATGCTTAACCACTCAGTAACGCTCCATTTTCAGTCTAGGTGCTGCCGAAGGAAGTCACCCGAGCCCGGGACACCAGGGAAGGAACCCCAGGAAGGAAACGGGGGACATGCCGGAGGAACAACCTGTCCGGCAAAACCCGTACGAAAGGAGGGGAGGGCACGACCCCCGAACGCCCATCCGCCCAGCAGCCACCAGGGAAAAACCACCTAAAAAAGGCGAGGAACCGCAAAGCCACCGAGGACAGGGGCTCAAAGGGCGGACCCTGAAGAGCTCGTAGAACGAGCGAGACCCCAAGGGGGAGACAGGTAGCGCGTCCGAGGGCGACGGAGAGACCAACACCGGAGCCAAGCGAGCCACCAGGGGATCAGCCCGTCGAACACCGGACTGCGGAAGGCCCGCAAGGCAGCCCCCCGGGCCCACAGGGAAGAAGGGGCCACGCCCCAGGAAAACCCCACCGTCAGGAAAACCAAGAGCCACAAGGGATCCACGGAGGCGGGGTCAGCACCAAGCCGACCGCACCAACTCGAGAAGGAAGCCCAGTGCCGGGCAAAGGAAGAGAATGTGGAAGACCTGCGGGAGCCCAGCAGCAAAACCACAACCCCAGAAGAACAACCCCGAGCAAGCAGTGCAAGAATCAGGCCTGCAGACGGAGGCAGGCCAGCCGAAAGAGCCGGCTCAACACCGACACCGGACCAACCACGGAACGGGAATAACCGGGATCGGCCAGTAGGCCCGAACCGCCAGCTCGCAAAAGGAGAGGGTACCAGGGGCGGCGGACCCCGCCGGGAACCAGAAACAGGGACGCTTCACGAATTTGCGTGTCAACCATGCGCAGGGGCCATGCTAAACTTCTCTGTAATGTTCCAACGTTAGTCCACGCGCTGCCGAAGCGAGCACCCAGGAGCACCCCGGCCCTGCCCAAGCGAATCCAGCAGAGGACCCGTGATAGCAGAGGGCACGGGAGAAACGCGTACATCAGACCGAAAAGGTCAAGCGAAAGACAGGGCAACCACAAGGACCCGGGAGGAGAGAGTAGAACCTGGGCAGGAGGGCCGAGTCCCCCTCCGTGACCACCGGAGGCAGGCCGAGTCGAGGCCCCAGGCGCCGAAACACCACCGGGGTCAGGGAGAGACCAGGCAACGAAGGCTAGATCCGACTCAGTCGAACCGCCTCCACCAAGTCGGACCCCGGGGGAAAGACAGCCCGAAGGGACAGGACAGGCGACACCTACACCACCAGGTCGACCGACCCGACCAAGACATGGGGACCCCGAAGCACCGGTGCAAAAGACGGCAGGCCAGGAGGGCTGCCAGCAACCCCCGAAGCACGAGGAGCTGCGAGACTGCAGGAGATCCCAACGACCCCCAAACGCCCCGGCCAAAGGACGCCCCCCCCCCCTGAAAGAACCAGAGGGAAGAACCGGGACCAGGCACACGACCCCCGAAGGAGGACAAGCCCGAGACGGGAGCCGAAGGGACCACCGCACATAGTGCCGGGAGCCGACGGAGGAGAGACACCGCCTGACGAGACGCCTCACCCACGAAAACGATGAGGCCGAGAAGATACACACGTCCAGACAGGGAACACCAAGACCCCCACCCGGGGAAGAAGATCCACCAGGCGGGCCAGGAGCCCAGTCCCCACCCACGGGTCCAGAAAAAAACCCACAGGCTAGACAAGGGAAGGAGTAGGTACCCTAACCCTCCGAGAAGGTGGGATCCCGCGGAAAACCGCAAGACTGGACACCGGCCAGCAAGCCCCCCCCCTCCAGGGAATCCCCAGGAGGGAGATGGCCGAAAGCCAGGATCTAGGGGCGAAAAAGGGAGCGGCCGCACCAGCACGAGACCGGGAAAAGCCGAAAACCCGGGCCCGGAAGCCCTGAACGCCCCACGTGAAGGCCGACACCCCGAAATCCAGGTGGAATGTCGAAGGACCCCACCCAAGAGACGGCGAGACGCCCTCACCCCTAGGCAGACGAGGAGACCGAAGGACGGCCACGCCCAGGGGAGCGGGCCCCAGACGAAAGGACAGGAGCCAGAACAGGCCCGTCGCAGAAAACACTGTCCCCGCCGATCCAGATGCAGCCAGACCAGACGGCCGAGCCAGCCCCTCGGCCACCTCGTCCCACACAACGAACGCAGGCCGAGGAAGGGAGTCCGGAGACAAGCGTAGATAATGCACCCAGAGAAACCCCGGGGACAATGCCATAACCTGGAACGAAACACGATTCCGCGTGACATCCCAGCTCAGGGGCCAAGCTAAAAAATTCCGTCGCGTAAGCGACACAAGAAAAAGCGCACAACACCCCCAAGGGTCTCAAGGCGCCGGCACGAATGATCAAAGCCTACAGCACCCGGACTTCCCAGGCCGACTCCCATCCAGGGACTAACCAGGCCCGACCCTGCTCATTTACTGAGAGCGTACGAGATCAGGTGCCTTCAGGGTGGAATGGCCCTATGCCGCAGTGGCACCCCTCCTGGCTTACCCAGTGAGACGACCCACCCGGACACCCCTAAGGTGGAGGCAAGGCACCCTAAGCATCGTGGGGGCCGGTATGAAGAAAAAACAAGCTATTGCCCAGAGAAGAATATGGGAGTCCACGAGTGGAAGAGGCCCCGAGGTGAGAAATAACCGGTCCGTGGCACCCCATGAACCGAAGCCCCGCCGAGGCAGGGAACTGACCACAGATCCCGGGCCAGACCTCCGAAGCAGGGCCGCCGCAATACACCGAGCCACACTGCACCACGATCCATTTAAGCAAAAGTGCTGCCGAAGCGTGCAGGAAAGGGAAGGCCCCGCCGACGGTGACAGAAGAGGGGCCAGGGCCCACGCCACCACGAGCGGACCTCCTGACCACACAGCACACCACCCCATCGGGGGAAACACGGGCCCCCAGGACGAAAAAACCGGAACTGACGAAGCGGGGTCCGAACCCACGCCTGTTAGCTCCCGAACGTGCCACTGGCGCCGGGGGACAATCCGTGCAGCAGCAGAGCTGCCCGAGGACGGCAGCCACTAGCGGGGGACCTTTAGATCTTCAGTCTAACACTCTCCCAACAGAGAAATCTCGGCCTGCCTCAAACAAGCGGCCGGAGACGCCAATTTCATCACACACCGGAAGGCGAACTTTTAAAAAAAAACATCACCGAATGAAATCTTCCCACCCTGGGAAACTCCACAGTACAGGTCGGAATCGAACCCAAGTCCGTGCGGGCAGACCCCACCAAAGGCATAAGCCTTACCTATGAGCCACTGCACCTCGGTCCTGGACCCCAAGGGCGTCAGCACCGCTCCGCGTGCCGCCGTGACCTGCCGCCTGTAAGTGTATTCTACAGCCCTGGCCGCTACACAGGCCGCACCTGGCAGAGCGACGCCCCGCCCACAAGAGGCGGGAGGCACCCGTAGCCAACCCCAGCGCTGCAACCAACCGCGGGACCTAGGGAATCCTAGAAAATCCCGTCAGGAGGCGGAAGCGACCAGCGCCGTGACCCGAGGCTGCAGAACAAACACACCCGGACCCGACCAGCAGAGCCCACGAGGACCCGCCGACCGACGAGGTAGGTGCAGTCAGTAGCTAGAATTCGTAGTACCGAAGAACATCGGAATATGCAAGCGCCGAAGCGACCCCGTGCGAGGCACGTTACACGCAGGCAGACCAAATCACAGGGGCATGGCCGGGGCCACACACAGCGATGCGTTAATGGCAAAAGTCTGGAGACGCCGGGGATTGAACCCGGCGCCTCCTACATGCAAAGTATGCGCACCACCACTGAGCTATTTCTTCAGCAGACAGGAGTACCAGGGAAACGCGCCGCACTAACGCGTGCAGGGATAAAGTGGAGCCATTGCGTTGTGGAGTCGGAAAGAGTGACTCTATCATTGGAATAGGCACCGGGACGAGAAATATCAGGTCCGTTGTAACAGTCCACTGCTAGACAGCGTGAGCCCCAAGGACCCACGCCAGGCGTTTCAAAGGTAACCGGGGCCCCAGCATACACACAGGAGAACCCCCAGCGCCGGACCCAAAGCCCCTCTAGTGGCCAGGGCCCATTAGTAACGACCTGGGGAGAACACGGGAATGTACCAACACCCCACATCCCCGGCCGCCCCCCCCCTGTAAACTCATGGCACGCTAGAGCAGCACCTAACCGGCCCCCTTAGGACCGGGGGAAGGAAGAGGGGGGGGGGATTTTTAGGCATAAGGCACCAGGGACCGCTAGAGCAGGTCCTCAACCCTAAAACCCAAGGGCCAGCTCACGCCGGCCCATCTTACCTGAACAGCGCCTCTGGAGAGAATCGCGCAGAACAAAAAAAACAGGCTGTTGGTTGGACCGGCCCGCCTCTTATAGAGGTCAGGTGGGACTGGTCGGCCATGTTGGGAGGGGTGGGAGGCTTTTTTTGCTTTGGAGGGTTCTGTCGTGGAGCTTATGCTCACTATGTAACTCATGTGGCGAGGAAGACTAACGAGGAGGTAATGCAGTTAGAGCACACATAAAAAGCAGCTCCTGGGGGGCACAGCTTTTCCACTATCACAGATCTCAAGTGGAGGTTGAGTTGGCCGTGCTAAGCACCCAGGTGCCTCAGTGGACCCACTGATTTTTAAAAGCTGCAGAACGGGGCGGGGTTGTGGGTAGTGTAAGAGAGGCAATGTCATCCTGTACTGCTGGAGCTAGCAGAGAGGCAGAAAGTTGAAGGCTGGAAAGGCATTGTAGAGAGGGGTGAAAGGAAGGGGCACTACTCTACCCTCCCCCCACAGTCCCTCATCTCGAATCTTGTAGGGATTTTTCGACAGAACTCCATAAGGGGCTGAGGCAGGAGAAGGGCATTTGGGATCTCTCTAACCACTGACTTTTACCAATCAGGAGCTGTGGCAGCTGAAGGGGTGGGGCGCACAGAGGCAAAGAGAGAAGAGTTGAGATGAAGCCACCAGTAGTAGGCGTTGAGGTGCATAGACAGAAGCTATGATTGAGTAGCGAGTGAAAGTCAACAAGAAAAAAAATGTGAGGCTGGATGAAATGGAGAAACGCTCTTGCTAAAAGCTGAAAAAAGGTGATATTGAGCGAATTCAATCTCTGCTGAAGCAAATACATTTGGAGTTAAGGCTATTTACTTGGAAGACCTATCTCCAAATGGCAGGCACAGGACACAGCAGGGCCGAAGAGACCTTCACACTTCAAAGACTTAGCGAAGGAGTCAGTTGGGGATAAGACATTTGGAGGGAGTTCTTGGAGGATTTCAAAGGAGTTTCCATGTTACAGGGGTAAGAAATGCCTAGCAGGAAGCTGAGTTTTGACAAAGATACAGCAGGGAACACTAGCTTTGGAGCATTCTGGGCAGGATGTTTAGTAACATTAGGTGGCCAAAAAGCTATCTCATTACCAACATTATCTTCCTAAAGCTGTTTCCTATTTTGGTGGGAGTAGAAATCTGGGCATTTTGTGCTCACACAGCTTGTCTGTTACACAACTAGATACACAGGTATTCGGGCAGTTGATATAGTCTGAGCAGAGTAGAAAAATATAAGTTACAACAGACATAAATAAGCAGATCTATACATCTTAATACAGTTAATGCTGTTCAATACACAAAATCGCCATTTTTTTATATAAACATGGGAATGATCCAATCATCAGAAATAAAGTGCATTTAGTAACATGGTACAAATTCAGCAAGCTTATTTTCAACATTAGCAGGAGTCGTCACCTAAATCATGTATATTCAAGAGAGGGCCATACTCCTAAATAAAAGTGCGAATGCAGATTCAATTGAGGTCAGAGAAATACAATTATACAGAGAGAATTGATACAGTTAACTATTTACAATGTTTTCATCCAAAAGGAGTGTACATACATCTCGAAGACTATTACTTGAGATAAAAATACAAATGGAAGGCATCCCCTAGAGGATAATACTTAAGAGAAAACAACCATTCTCTTCAGCTGAAGTGCACATCAGATTAATATCGCTGGAGTAGAATTAAACCACAAACATAATAAAGTTATCCCTGCAGATCCCTCTCCATTTGATCAAGACATTTTTTAACGGCTCCAATCCTTTTCGCATATACTTCTTCGTATGCTCTAGTCTAACTCGTTTCATTTTTTTATACCAGTCTAAAAAAGTTGGACTTTTTGTTGTCTTCCAGTTCTGAAGAATCAGAGAGCATGCCACCAGAAAGGAGATTGATAGAAACATTTCCCTCCTTATTGTAATACCCTGGTTTGGGCTTCGTTTTAATAGACCAAACAGTGCCACCTCTGGTTCTAATGGTATATTACTTCCCAGAGTGTGGCTAAGCCCAGCGCATAATTCCATCCAAAACTGACTCAGCTTAGAGCATGTACAAGCAAAATGGAGCCAGCTGCCCTCACCAGCTTGCTGACAGCGAAAACAAGTATTTTCAATTTCTGGATACATTTTATGGAGAGCATATGGGAGTAGTTGATATAGTCTGGGCTTGCTAAGGGCTTTGATACTGAAATGTGTACGCTTTGATATTAATTTCAGGGTAATGTCTGTGCAAGGATGCAAACATGCTACTGATTATTATTAATCTCGTTTTCAGATGGAAAGGTTCAGGATGCTACAGCAGAGGCAGAAGAGGGGAAGGGCTCCATCCCAGCAAAATCTATTGAGTTTTGAGCTCCCATGTGAAACAGCTTGGCTCTCAAATCACACAAATATTAGGTAAGTATGAAGTGTCGTTGGAGACTGATCCAGCGGCCCCGTGGAAAATCTGTCTCAACATCACTACCCAACACCACAATACTCACCCTTAATCATAGGCCCATAATTTACCGAGACAAATATTGGGCTACTGAATCATGTGACCTAATTAATCAAATCTATTCAGAAACTATTTACACATTTATATACAACTGCAGTATATCACTAACAAATTTATAAAAATATAACAAAAACATTTAATTAAGTCACCTAGGTGATAGATTAACTGATGGTAACTTCAGAAAACAAGACCAGCTTGTCATTTCAAAATCAATTTTATTAATTTTATTTTCAAAATAAGAGCATTAAATTTAGAATCTTTTTATTAGCAAATGTAAGCATCATTTTATTAAGGCACAAACTTTATGAACTGGCACTTTTAATGCAAGTCAGAAACAATGAATTATTTGCAAATCAGTTTTTCCATTATAATCTATTTCCCTGACTAACTAAATCTCAACCTGAAAAGGAAAAAATTAATAAAGATAGAACATCTTACGTGCGCCAAAAGTTCATCTGCACGGCATCAGGTATCAGGAAACAGCCAGCAAGGGCTGACCAAAGAAACCAGTTTTTATACCTTTCTAACTAACTAAGTAGCTAAATCTTAAAAGTCTCCAAAAATCCTGCTTTACTATTGGCTGAGCCATGTCAGTCCACTAACGTGTCACTCATTCCTGACCAAGTCCGGGGCACATCATAAGCCCTTATTGTTCTTAGATTCCATCCTTCTAGCTTCCTTCAAAATGCAACATTTATTCGAGTGAATAAACTTCCACTTCCTTTTCTTGGCAGGCAATACAGGCTCACTGTCCTTGGTGCTCTCTCCAAGAACACGTACTCGACCATCAACTGTTCTGCACATTATTCCTTTGTTTTGGGAGGAAATTCTTTCTTTATCACAGCACGTGAGTGAAGACTTCACTCTGGTCAAGTCATCATTTCAGCTCTGCCAGGCACCCATTTTCTTTTCTAAGGCCCAATCGAAAAACTAATATTTAAACAAACAAGACTTATTCTGTTACCCACCCTCCTTGCTAATGTTAACCCATTAGTTTATGTTATCAAACTTTAAGCACATGAAAATGCAGCAATATAAAAACCCTCTTCATCCAGGATTCTCCACGAACGTATGCCACATGTATGACACAACATAGACAAAGGCAAAAATAAGCACATGCCATTTAAATAAACAGCCGCGATTAATGTTGACAGACAATAGACAAAATTAGTAAATTATTTTTCACAGACTTTCAAGTGCAACATAAAAGCACATTAGTCCTGCGTATAGTGTGTGCAATTTAAAACTAGGTTGAATTAATACAAAAACATGCAAAAACCATTAATATTTTTAATTCATTATGGAAGTATGACTTCACGAGCCAAAAATAAATGTATTTCTAAAACTTGCTCCATCAAGATGTTTAGGGACTGGTATAGGAGTGTAGCTGCACCAGCCATTGGTTACATCAGAAAGCATACATAATTTGTTTGGGCTTCCCAGAAACTGAAAGTGAGGTCATGGGTGGCCCCCAGGCTGGCAAATGTAACATTACTGGCTAGGGCAAGAGCAAAACCAAAATCATAGTGGGGTTATAGCTCAAAGGATAATGCTGAGATGGGAAGAGTGCAAAAGCACTGTGAAGGGCAGGAACAAGGGCATCTCTATTCCAATGTTTAAAAGTATGTTGGGGTTGTTATCAGGGTGTAGTGTAGTTTCTATTTTCCCAATAGGCCATGCGCATTGGAATAACATAAACAATAGTATGGACGTAGAAGTGCGGGTCTTTCAGGTCTCTACTGACTATGCTAAACTTAATTGGGGTTGTTACCAACTAGCTCAGAGGTCACTGGAAACTTTCTTGACTGAATAGGAAGTGATCAGCTTCCCTGGCACAGACAAGAAGGGATTCAGTTTTCCAACAACCGCATAAACATGACAACTTTGCTCCTTAGAATAAGAGTCAATCTCTAGAGTCGTGTGAAACAATAGACAGTTATTTTACTCAGTCAGTTGTGCAGATTACTTTCACCAAGAAGCAGAGACATAGAGAGACGGGCGTTTTCAATAAAAAGGTATTATTTATCGAACAGTCTTTCTTCTCATGCAAGAGAAATGAATTGCCACAATTGCAAGACTAGTTATTATAAAAAAGTGCGTACAGTAGAATGAGGATTGCGAAATAATACTGTAAAAGCATTGATATGGTTTCTTAGCCATACAATGGTTTAAAATGAGTAAAATATATACATTCATATATACATTTAGCTAACATACTCAACTGGTGCTTCTAACTACGCCTACCCCAGTGTACCTGACCTAAGCCTAATACTTGGGAGGGAGTAAGTAAGTAGCAGTTTTAGTTAAGTTGGTTTTGCCAAGGTTTGCTTCAAGAATTCTCTCTAAGGGTTTAGTCAACACCATACCTCTGAAATAGAATGTTGGAGGTCTTGTATCTCCTTCTAGGACTCGATATCCTAGTCACTCGCAAGAGTAGGCTGGAAACGCCGGAGCTGGATTTTCTCTGCAGGAGAAAAGACAGCGTCTCTCTCAGCGCGTCGAGGAGGAGGAGGGGCAGCGTCCGTGGGCAGCTTGCATCTGCTGGGCTCTGCAGGGGACAGCTGTTCTGCTCCTATGTTCACCACACCATCGCTATCATCGATGTCGTTGAGGCAGCAGCGTTTGCTTAAGGCAACGTTGGTAATATTTATACCTAAAAGGTGCCTTGTTTGACGTACGGCTTTGGACATAAGACGTCAATAAAGATGTCACTAGGAAGTGATCGTCTCTCAGTGCTCATTAGAGTTCTATTACTAATCAAAACATAGCAAGCGGGGTTTTCCCAGGTTGCTGAGTTTTATCTTGTTGAAGAACTCGGAGTGTAATCTAGGAATCTTAGATAGTGGCTTCTGCTGTGTTATTTGCTCTAATGAGCTGCAGAGAAAGAGATTCTGAAATGTGGCTCTGATCGTGTTAGGCCAGAGACGAGTTTCTGAAATATCGCTCTTGATCGTTTATGCCATTATAGGGGAATAAATGGATTATAGCCGTATAGGGGCATAAGGTCACAGTATTGATCGGGGTCCTAGATTAGAACGGGACAAGGGATCTCTCGTTCATCTGGGGAGCAGAAGCATTCAACTTGTGCATAAAGAATGGCTTTTTATGGGGATTTACATGTCACTGAGATGGTGGAGGCCAGGAGGAACGAGAATGATAATTCAGGTCAAGAACTGTTGGGCGGAGAACAGGACGAGTTTCTCTGGATAAGACAGGACAGACATGTAGGGAACATTGAGTAATTCTGCAAACTAGGGGTAGATATCCCTGGTTCCCAGTGGTAGCAACTGGGACAAGTCTGCAGATTCATGGGGCAGTGTGGAAGGCCTCCTGGTTCACAAAGACTCTTGCAGTTTACCAGCCCAGTGAGACCTTGAAGGCCATGAGGATGAAGTGAAGATCGGGTCCAGTAGTACCCATTCACTAGGACTGATGCACCAAATCATGAAGATGGGTCAATGACATTCTAACTCATGCCAATGCCGCAGCACACATAGAGCCAGAAATCCTCTGGTCTGGGTCGTAGTGAAGCTTGGCGTGAAAGAGTGCTCAGACTCACTCAACAATAAGATGAGATTTCAGTTGCCACAGGAGCTGTCACAGGCTGCTTATGCCCAAGGATGGATCTTGCCCTAAGGGTATAGGCTGTAGTCAAAAGGGGAGATTTTTGGGGCTTGCTTATCACTGCTAGCGCTGCTTTTCTTAGGAATGCTAGGGCCAGCTAATGGCAGTTGGGTAGGTCCTGTGGCATGTTCATGTGTATGCTGAGTAAAATGCATAATGTTTGCACCTACCAAGTTATGTTGCAGGTCTTCTATATCAAGTAATTCAGCTGTTACTCGAGCCAGAAGGAACAAGTTGAATTCCAAATTGTAATTATTTTGTACACAGATGTTGTAAACAGACTCTTAAACAAGTAGATCCTGATATGTATGCGTTAATATTAGCTGCAGCATGCTCCCAAAAGAGGTGGCGGTGGATACCTGCTGTAAATAGACTACAAAGGATGAGATTTCAAGGTTGTAGGGAGCCATAACTGGCTGGTCCTTATTAGTGGGGCTGACACAGCTGTCAGGAGTCACTGGGTGGCTGTGGTGGTACCACCTTGTCATCTTGGTGGCACCAACTAGGAAGGAGGGCAACAGTACCTGTGCCGACTCCTGGAAAATATATAGCACTTGGGTATTAGGGAGGAGGGTTTCTGACTCCAAACCCTGCCAGAAGGTGCAGGGGCGGAGTCTAATATCCTCCGAGGATCATCATCCGCATTTAAGGCAGCGCCCGCTCCCCCGGGGAAGGGATTGAATATCTGGGTCTGCAAAGCGTCAGAAATAACTGTGCAAAGCTTATATGCCCACGCTCCTCAGGTTAAGCTTTCAGATTATGATGGCCAATCATTGTTGTTTCTCCTTTCAATGAACATGCGTCAATAAGATTAAAAACAGCTGCAGCCATAAAACCCATGCAGGTGATGCGCTTTTGTGTGTGAGTGGAAGGGTCTACTACTAACGTTGAGATGTTGGGGGATGACACTAGTGTGTGGGTCCAAGGCGAACCAGCCCCATCATGATCCATATAACATATCTGTGCATGCCTTGACATGCAGTTCTTTATTCCTTCTTCTTGTGTTTGCAAAGCTCACGTCACCAGCCGTTCACGCCCTGTGCTGCCTCGTTGCCAGGTGGATGCCACTACCCTCCCAGATGTGTGTGCCGATGTTTTAAATGAGTCCTGGTGCTGATGATGCCTCGCTCTTTCTGGTGCTGCAGGAGAGAGTCACAGTGAGATGGCCGGAAGCATCAGAAGTAGGCAGCAGGGCCACTCCAGTGGCTAACGTTTACCCGGACCCTGCTGCGCGTCCAGCAGCACTGGCTAAGCCCCTGGGTTGACAGAGAGCCTCAGAGTCGAGGCAGGCAGACATTGTCTGCGCCATGACCCTCAACCCAACTCTGGCCTGAAAGGGGGCCTGCTGGAGCAGAGGGTGGTCGCGGGCTCCCTCAGGAAACACTCTGATGGTTTGTTTGCAGTGTTCTAGGCGGGAGTGTTATTGCCCTAGTCATGTGTCAGAGGAGAGCCGCCCATGTGCAGCAATGTATGGCCATGGGGTCATTAGTTACCAATGCCGAAGTCCACTCTGCTGTTCCTGAGCTTCTCTAGTCTTTTCTGGAACCGAGAAGGCTGATCAGGTCCATCAACACTCACCCGCAAAACTTGTGCCGTAGGACCCTTATTTCCGCATTCTTAATAAGTGAGCGTAAAGGACTATTGGTGAGCCTCGAGAACAGTAACTTCAGCTGACTCTTACTCCTCATGTTTGCTCCCACCTGAGGTTGATGGAAATATATATTATTTGTGTAATATGTATTGATCTGAAGTACCCCTCGTCTCGACCAATACTGGAAGCAGGATTCCCTCGGGGACATGCACTCCTTACTCACATCTGGAAAGGTTGTCATCCTCATCCTCAACAATTCCAATGTCCCTAAATGGGATTTGCTACAAAAAGCACTTCTATCTGACCCCAGGGACCCTAGTAATCGACATGGGGACTGCAGTCTGCCACACTAAGCACCCTTGTCAGACTCGAGGGAACTCCGATAATGCCCTAAGATACTACAGTCTGCACCAGGAAGGAGCCAATTGCAATTTTTTCAAAACTCCGAGGACATACAAAGATGAATGGAAGTAGGGACGGAATATGCAAATATGCAAATGAAATGCATCATATCCACGTGACCCATGCACATGGGCAATGTGGATGGGACACTCCTGAGCTAGCCTTCGTCATGTCCCTGAGATGCCCTTTGCAAGAAGGCTATCTGAATCACTGTAAGGATGCTGCCATCAAGACGCGGCGTCTCACATTAAAACTGTGCCTCAGACACCTGAGAGAGCGCAAAATGTAGTAAGAAATTGTAGGGGTGCACCATATTCATGAGTAATTAGCACCCGTATATATAAAGGATTATAATCATGTTTAAATGTGACACAGAGCTATGAAACCAAGTGCCAGAACTCCATAGCTGTAACGTGAAGTGCTTTGAAAGTACTAATGCCATATTAACTTAGAAATATTGTTTGCAGTGCTAGCAGTTAGGAAATACTAATGTAATCAAAGGATGCTCAATAGTCATTGATGTATTTAAATGTGTGTTTAGAAATTCTTTATTGTATTCACATAACGACATAGAAGGGTTTAGGTTAGAAAATGTATTCTTTTTGTTTTAATGATGAAGGCCTAATGAACGGGAAGAATGTTTGCCAATGTTTGGATGTGATATCCCGAAACGTGCAGAGGCCCAGGTGGGGAGAAAGACTGTGTAGGCCGAACTAAGAATGTTTCTTTTAACATTAAATCATGGAGATGTCTTCTCTAAAGGGTTGCTTTAGAAACTTAATTGCAAGTAGCATGGAACTGTGAATCGATTTATGTGCGTTCCATTGCAGGTGCAAGGTTAACTAAAGATAGTAGAGAAGGGCCCGTTGTGTATGAGCGTTAGGATGGTAGTCCCAGACATGGAGGAGTGGCTGCAGAATTTAGGGAAGCAACTTCAAGAGGAGAAGACTCTGGGACCCAAGGACGTTTTTCAACGAACAAGGATGAAGATGTCGTAATGGAGTCTTTTTGAAAGTTAATACTTTTGAGAGGGGCGTACCCTAGGGCGTGTCGCCCTTATTGTGGGGTTTGTATTAGGGACAGCACCCCGGTAGGAGAGCAGAGCAGATGCGCATGAGGGCGAAGAAAGATGCTGGGTAGGCAGAGAGCTTTGCTATGCGAGATGGGTTCTTAGGCTAAGTCCGAACATGTGAGTGTGCTTCCTTGGAAGTCACCACGGCTGCCACCTTTGTTAGGAGGAAACTTTGTTAAGTAGGGATGCCATTTAGTATAGCGTAGGGACAGATTAATCTGGATTTATTTCTTTTTCCGATGCCTACCAAAACCCAGATCATTGCAATTCTTGCTAGTCTGGTGGTTTTGGAATTAGTACTTGTATTGTTTCTTAGTCGATTGAGACTTTTCCGTAGGATCATGTTTGTATTAGTGCCTATTTATCTTCTGAATCTTTTACTGAGGTGTTTATATACACAACTGCTTTTGGCTTTATAATAAATCTTTAAATTTGACGTTTTGTCAGTGGTTTTTCAGGGAGAACGGTGGTGATGGTTCGAATTGATAATACTCTGTTGAAATAGATTGCCTTCTACACTCTATGACAGGTAAAAAGGTCTAGTCGACCTGTGGCGGGATTCTAGAAATGTTATTCTGATTCTAGCGATTAAAATCCCACCTTTCCAGTTGGTAGCAAGGTAGGATGGTTTATCTTCTGGAGTGAGGGTAATCTAGAGTAGGCTAAGATACTCCCCAAGGCCCATAAAGATCTGGAGATGTGCGTCCGCAGAACCGCGGACGGAAGATGGCGTTCCACGGAAGATGACGGAGAGTGACGGTGTGGCGGAAAGCAGCAGGTCGTAGGAGAGTGAGTATGAAAAGGGTCATGCGTGTTAGATTGCGGTGTGTATTGTGTTGTTGAAATTGTATTGTCTAGCGGAGTTGAGTACCTGTAGTGTGAAAGGAGATCAGGTTGTGAGCGCGCGCAACCGGTGAAAATCTTAAGCTCAAGGAGAGTTTAAGTGGTTCGGGTGTATCGAACACCTACAGTAATTTTCTACCATTGAAAGGGGATCATGAGGTACCATTGATCGCCCGCAGGACCGAGATAGGGGGAACGAATGTGTGAGTGTGTGGGTAACGGACACTGGTCGGAAGTTGCCGTGTGTATGTAACCTATCGGAGAGGCGACTGTCTGGTCGTTAAGTGGACAGACATTTGCCAGTCGGTGACAATTACAGTTAGACTGTGGACGTACAGTCAAGGAAGTGGTTGCTTGGTCGGAAGTGATCATTTCAAGTGTATGATTGAGACGCATGCATGATCGAGAGACGAGCGGAGAAAGGAGGGGAACTGCTGCGAAGCGGAGGCAAGTGACGTCAGAAAGAGCCACGCTGGGATAGGACGGTTAGTGTGGAGCCGCGCTGAGATTGGGCGGTTAGCAAGAAGCGAGTGATGTCAGAGGAGAGCCGCGCTGGGATTGGTGAATTGTCATTGTGAAGTAAAACGAGCATAGTAAACAAGGAAACGTTATGGGTTTCATCAAGAAATGTTTAAAAGGATTGCGAAGCTGTTTTTCGGGAGAAAAGAGGCTAGAACCTCGGGGTGGGGAAGAGGCTCCACCCGAGGATACGCCAGCCCATTACATGGCTACGAATGTTGGGTTGCATACCATATTGCGGCTTGAGAACTGGTGTAAGATGACTGACGGAAGTGAGGAATTAACTTTTCCTAGGTACGGGACATTCAGATTAGAGGTGTTGTACCAGTTAAAAGCGACTATGGCTTCTTTGCGACCTTTGCCTAGACCAACACAGTTTGAAGCATTAAATGTATGGATCAGGGCAGCCCACGAAAGGAACAGGGATAAAAGACAGGAAAGAGTGAAGAGAACAGTTAGGGCGGTACAGGACGCGAGGTGGGATGCACTGGCCAAGAAGTGGAGAGTGCAGACCATAGAGGGAGACAGACTTTACCCACTGTTGGTCAATGCAGGGGAAATGCAGAAAAAGAGTACAGAGGATGATGACAGTGAAACAGAAGACAGTCTGATAGAGAGACTGTTGTCAGAGAGACCACCTCCATATAATCCAGAAGTAGAAGGGAGGTCACCACCACCAACAGGAAGGGAGACATCTGTAGGAGACGGTGGAGTCCTAAGAGAGAGCGACTTGGGCCCAGTAGGGGACAGGTCCGGCTCGGTGGAAAGAGAGGGGGTATCTCAACAGACCCCAGAAGCGAGAGTAGTGGGAAGATTTACAGTACAGCAGGTGCACTGTGAAGAGGGGGCCAGCGCTCAGAGGCTACCAGATGCTCTTACAGTGCCAGTCACCATAGGTCCCATAGTATCAGTATACAATCCGGAACAGACACAAGGTGAGAGTCTGCCACAATTAGACAGAGAGAGGAGTACCAGCGAAGGTAAAAGTAATGTGGCGGACGACTGGAACCAATGGTCCAGACCTGTAGAAAGGAGCACCCCTTTGGCAGCATCGGCAGACTCATCCAGAGAACAGGGAGGTCTGAAAGGACCGATGGATCTGAGAGGACCACGGCCAAGGTCGATTAGGGAATTGAAGCCGGATTTGAGAACCTGGGAGACGGTTGTGGATGCCCAGAGCGATAGGACAAGGGAAGGTTATGGCAATGGAGGTCAGGACAATAGGGGGGTGTCCCACTGTACGCCTAATGGAAGCAGACATGAATGGGATTGTGGAGGGGAGGAAAATAGGGGAGCGTCTCCCCCTGCATCTACAGATAGAAGACAAGACTGGGACCGTGAAAGATGGGAGCGAGGAAGTGTTCCCCATAACACACCTGAGGAAGACAGACGAGTGAGTCAGGAATGTAAAGGGAGAGACTCGAGTGAAACCTCTAGTCAAGGCACATTGAGGGCGGCTATAAAGGCAAGGAGAATAGATGTGCTGAGACTTAAATCAGAGGTGGAGGAGATAGTGGAAGGCACAATACCTTTGGAGAGAATAGAACTTTACGAACCAGATGAACTGTTGTTTGTAGCGAAAGATGTTACTCGCAGAGCTAGGACAGCTCACGAGAAGCTAACTGAACTAGCGAACAAATACTCAGTGGATCTGACCAGGACAAAGGCATTTCAGGGTGGCCATAGGTTACAGTATACAGACCAAGACCTAGACGAGAAGAGAGTGATCGGATTAAAAACCCACATCAGAGAATTAATTGTGGGAATCCGAATATGGGTTCAACTGGACAAGTGGGAGGAAAAGTGGTCGAAAAAAAAAGTGTTAGGCGGAGCACTATAGAGACATCTCCAGGAGCTGGGCTGATGCATGCAGAAGCATACCCCTTGAGGGAAGTAGCTCATGGAGGATATGTGCATGTACCCTGGAGCAGGGGAGATTTGGCTGCTTTTACCAACACATTTCCAAAATTAAGAGAGCCCAGTGGAGTGGTACAAGCAGGTAGAGAGGTTTGTCAAGATCTCGAAGGTACTGTGGATTGATTTGAACACATTGTTTGACATCGTGGTTCCGGGAGATCTGTGGGTAGCATGTAAGGTCAGTGTTGAATGGCCCACAGAGGAACCAGAACGAGATGCACTCACGAATGGACCCTCACCTAGGGTGATGGTAAAGTACGAACAGGTGATTACGTGGTTAAAAACCAAGGTGCCACCACAAGACATAGATTGGGTGAAAATCGATCAAACTAGGCAAGAACCGAAGGAGACAGTCCATGAGTATTATGAGAGACTGTTGCAGATATTCAAGCAGTGCAGTGGTTTGGATGTGATGGACCCGAAGGACATGGGACAGTTTGTGTCCAAGTTTGTTCTGGGACTGAGGCCCGAGATCTGTCTCATGATACAACAACATTTGATTTGTTGGCAGAACAAACCTTTAGACGAGATTCTGAGGTATGCCAGGTACTGCAGTGACGAGATAGACTCTAAGACTAAGAAACTCAAAGATAAGCTGATGTTAGTCCAGATGCAACCGGGAGGACAGGGTCAGTCTGGAAGTGGAACATTAGGAAGAAGATCGGGGGGTCAGAAAAGGGACAGTGAGGATGGTCCAAGGCCAAGGGTAGACCTGGCGACTCTGAAAAAGACAACTAGGTGTCATCAATGTCACGAGATCGGGCATTGGAGGCGCGAGTGTCCACATAACCCAGAAAATCAGGTACAGGAGGAGGAAGAGGAAAGTCAGGCCCCTCAAGTATCGAGAACAACAGTGGTTAAGCTCAAGGCGGCAAAAGGGGGGACCTCCGCTCCTAGAGCTCCCGAAGATTGTAACAGGGAACAAGACTTACCAACAGATGCCTCTCCTGGTAGACAGAGATTAGTACTATCACTTTGACCCAGTGACAGGACGATGCCTGAACGAAGGGGAAGATTGTACCTTGGGAGCAGTACTAGGGATAGACCAGAGAGGACCCTTTGTAGAAGATGATGTAGCCGGACACCCCACCACATTTCTAGTGGATACGGGTGCTACTCGTTCTACCGTACGGTCCGCAGTAGTTCCCAACTTGCCCCTTTCCGGACAAACTATCCAAGTTGTGGGAGTCACAAATAGGAAGATGACAAACCCACTGACTGAGCCAGTCCCAGTAAAAATAGGAAACTTCAGGGACAACCACCAATTCGTGGTATGCGATTCTAGTCCTGTGTGTCTGCTAGGAAGGGATCTATTATGTAAACTTAACTGCACAATTTACTGTACACCTAAGGGAGTGGAGTTAGAGATGAACGATGATGATGCTGCTTTCAAAGTTGCAAACACCCGTGTGTGCATAGAACTGTACCCTGCCCTAACGGTGGAGGAACTCCCCTGGGATTTGAGAAAGACAGTCAGACAGGAGGTTTGGGACTTTACAGGAGAGGAGATTGGATTGATCAAAGGAGTGGAGCCGATTAAGATTCAAGTGAGACCTAATGCAGAGTTCCCAAGAACACCCCAGTACAAGCTGACCCCGGAAACAATTGCGGGAATAAAACCTGTGATTGAATCCATGATTAGACAGGGAATCCTGAAGGAAATAATGGGCAGTCCGTGTAACTCTCCGATCATGGGCTTACAGAAGCCCAGCGGGAAGTTCAGGATTGTGCAGGATTTACGAAAGGTGAACGACATAGTTGTCCCATGCTGTCCAGTGGTACCGAATCCATCAGTGATACTGTTCCAGATTCCCGCACAGGCTAAATGGTTCACAGTGATCGACTTGTGTCAGGCATTCTTCTCAATACCATTGCATGAGGAAAGCCAATTTCTTTTCGCTTTTAAGCTGGAAGATCGTGTACTAACATGGTGTCGTATCCCTCAAGGGTATACAGAGAGCCCATCGATCTTTAATCAATTGTTGAAAAGGAATCTTGAGAGTCTAGTACTGCCCCAGAACTCGGTTCTCGTACAGTACATAGACGACCTCCTTGTTGCGTCAGAGACAGAAGATGCTTGCAGAATAGACACCATCGCTTTGTTGAACCATCTGGCAGAAAATGGTCACAAGGTTTCTCCCAGCAAATTACAGTACTGTCTGTCTGAAGTCCAGTATCTGGGACACAGAATAGAAAAAGGCAAATGAAAGGTATCTCCAGACAGAATAGAGGCCATAATGAAAATGATGGTGCCCTCTACGCAGAGAGAAGTTAGAATGTTCTTGGGAATGGTTGGCTACTGTCGCCAGTGGATTGCTAACTTTTCCTTGAAGGCGAAGCCCTTGCAGAAACTGACGCTCAAGGACGTGAGTGATCCGGTACCATGGGACACAGACTGCATGATGGCTTTCCTTGAGTTGAGAGAGGACTTGTGCCCTGCTCCGGCTCTGGGAATGCCTGATTACACCAAACTGTTTTCACTGTTCTGCTGCGAGCGAGAGGGTTGCGCGTTAGCAGTTTTAACCCAAGATCATGGAGGTGTCCGTAGACCAGTTACTTATTTCTCGGCTACCTTAGACCCAGTAGCCTCGGCGTTGCCCGGATGTCTCAAATTTGTTGCTGCAACAGGTGTCAGCATTGAGAGATGTGAAAGTATTGTGATGGGACATCAATTGGTGGTACACGTTCCACATTCAGTAGAACTGTTAATGACCAGGACTAAAACACAGCACTTGACCAACAATAGGCTTACACGCTACGAGCAGGTTATATTTGCCGCGGAGAATGTGACCCTAAAGAGGTGCTCTGTTTTGAATCTTGCTACGTTGATGCCATTGCCAAATGTTTTAGATGATGATTGTGAAGACCACGACTGCCTGGAGGTGACTGAACTGTGCACCAAACCTAGACCAGACATTGTCGATGAGCCATTGGAGGACCCCGATGAAATTTTCTTTGTAGATGGCTCATGCATAAGAGACAGTGCTGGACAGTTAAGAGCGGCTTTTGCTGTTTGCACGATTCATGGGATAGTCGAAGCTGCCTGCCTAGAAGGAGTACACTCCGCCCAGGTGGCTGAAATAGTTGCGTTGACGCGTGCCTGTTTGGCAGCCAACAAAATTCGAGTCACCATATACACCGACAGCCGATACGGGTTTGGTGTGGTTCATGACTTCGGTCAGTTGTGGTCTCAAAGGGGTTACATGACATCGTCAGGTTCCCCTATCAGGAATGGAGAATTTGTCAGGTTACTGCTGGAGGCTCTGCAGGGCCCAGCAGAAATTTCTGTGGTGAAATGTACAGCACATAGTAAAGGTGCTGATTTTGTGTTCCTGGGAAATCGCTATGCGGATGAGGTTACACGCTACTGTGCCGAACAAGCTTACTCATTTACTGAACAAGTTATCGAGGGGATGCATAGAGGGACCGAGCTAAACATGATACTTGAAGTGGCAGATACTTGGGATGAATTGAGAAAGATGCAGGAACAAGCGTCAGATTTTGAGAAAAGGGTGTGGGTGACCTCTGGTTGTATCAAGGGGATCTGGATTTGTGGATTTCAGCTGATGGGAGAGCTGTGTTGCCAAATGAACTAGTGAGCCCGATGGCTCGACAGATACATGGTCCTGTGCATTTGGGAAGGGATGCAATGATACGAGTGTTTAGGCAGACTTGGTACAATCCCAAGTTTCGAACGGCTGCGGAAGCGGTGTGTCAGAGATGTGTTACGTGTCAACAAATGAATGTTGGGAAAAGGACACCAGTAACGTTAAGTCACGTTGGGAGGTCTGGAGGGCCTTTCAACAGAATGCAACTGGATTTCATTGAGATGCCAAAGTGTAATCGTCTCAGATATGTCTTGGTGATTGTATGTGTGTTTTCCAGATGGGTTGAGGCATACCCAACTCGTATACACTCACAGTAGCAAAATTATTGTTGAGGGAGTTAGTGCCTAGGTTCGGGGTCCCGACCTCTTTGGAATCGGACAGAGGGACGCATTTTAACAGTGAAATTGTGAAAATGCTCTGCTCTGCACTGAACATTGACCAGAGACTGCATTGTAGCTATCGACCAGAGGCTTCTGGCATAGTAGAGCAAATAAATGGAACCCTCAAAGCTCGAATGGCGAAAGTGTGCTCATCCACGTCCCTGAAATGGCCAGATGCTTTACCATTGGTGTTAATGAGCATGCGTAGTACACCAGACAGGAGGACAGGACTCTCACCACATGAGGTGTTGATGGGAAGAGCTATGAGATTGCCGTCCGTCCCTTCAGCAGCCTTGCTAAATATCACAGATGATCTGATTCTTGACTACTGCACGGGACTATCTGACGTCATCCATTCTGTGTCTCTTCAGGTGCAGACTGCTGAAATCCCGGCTTCTAGAGACCTTTGTCACGACCTATGTCCCGGTGACTGGGTCCTGGTGCGGAAGCACGTGAGGAAGAGCTGCTTGGATGTGCGCTGGCGAGGGCAGTTTCAAGTCATCCTGGTGACGAACACTGCCGTCAAGTGTGGTGGGTTGCCGAACTGGATACATGCTTCTCACACTCGAAGAGTCCCAGCGCCCCTGGAAGAAACAGCTCCTCTCATAGAAGGAAATCCAGCTGTGGAGGAAGATCCACAAGAGGGAACAAGGCAAGCTGTGGGGGCGTCTGAAGAGGCTGGCAACTCATCTGACCGAGCTAAAGGAGATCACGACGGCAGTGACACAGAATCCGCCTCCGAATGGGGAAGCTGCTGTGAAGGTGACCTCAACCCTGAAAGAGCTGAAGGCAGTGACGAGCAGGTTGTGCCGACGAGAAGCAGAGGAGTGAACAGCACAGAGGCAAGTTGGCCTGAAAGGCGGAAAAGGCTGAACGTGAGGCTGACCTCTGAAAGAGATCTTGCACCTGTATCTGAAGAATCAGACCCGGAAGAGGAAAACAAAGAGTCAGAGGAAAAGGGTCCGAGGAGATCAAGGAGGGTGAGAATACCTCGTCGAAGATACACCACTCCGGAGTGGACCTACCCTTTGACAAATGCCAGGTGCACTGAGATCCGGGAAGGTGAGGTCGGTGCTTGTGACCAATACGACCCCCAATGTTAAGTTGGAAGTGATACTGTTGGTAGCTGGACTGGAAATTGAAGGTATACTGACAATCACGATTCCTAATCCTCCTTACCTAAGCAAGATAAATGACTTAATCCTGAATAGACTGGTTTCTCCTACCTTTGGCCCTGAGATACCTGCTTATGAATCTATAGTCCTTCATATGGAACTCTTGGATTATGTGCTATGTGCAGTTGGAGAAAATCTTATCATTGATTGTCAGTAAAGACTTTGTAAATAGCTGTGTATTTTGCCTAGGGCCGAGTTGAAGAAGAAAAAATTTAGGGACATCCCTTAGAGGACGGAGAAGGGTCAGGGTCACCTGATGGCAAATGGAAATGAAGAATTGAAAGGGGATTCCTGCTTCTAGGTGTGGTTCGAGAAATGTCATAAAGCCAAGGAAGAGACTTTGTGTTACTGCTAGAAACGAATCACACTGTCTGAGACCATGGAGGCTGGGAACCCGACTCGTAGGGCAAAATGTATTATAGGCACACTTATAGGGTTAGTGATTTTTTTATATTTGTAGTAGTTTTAGCCTCTTATTTAGCACCACAAGAGCAGGAAGCGGAGGTCGAGGGAACACCTACACCTACCACTCCTAGCCAGAAAGAGGTAAACATAGGTGCTGAGAAAGCTTTGTTAGCAGAAGAAAGCCGTAGATTACATGCAGATTTGTCTAAAGGAAACTTTGGAAAGAATGCGTATGCGAAGTTGTTGTATGAGTACATTGATGCGATGGATGCGAAAGATTGTTATGTGTGTATGCAATTGCCAGCTTCAGTAGACGAGGGTAATAGATACCATTACCTGCCATTGACATATGGAATTTCATGTAGTTTGTTGCTTAGCATATTTTATGGGTGGAATCATTTTGAATATTTCTTTTCTAATTATGATGCTGTGTTACCGGAAGTCCCAAACTACAAGCATTTGAACAAGTGGGACTATTATAAGTCAGAGGATAGACTTAGATATTTTTTCATTCCAACAAAAGGAATAGACACCTCATATGCTCATCGACATAATTTGACCTGTTCATTAGCAGAGGTAGAGAAGAAGTTCATAGAACAGGTAGAGGATAGGTATCAAAAACAGAAGTAGTTGCAGGCGTCAGGCCAAGGTAAAGTAGATTGGACTTATGAGGAGAAGTTGCATAAGACAAGGGAAAGCTATGGTCCGATAGCATTGGATGAGGTACAGAAAGGGAAATTGTGTCTTCACAGGCCAAAGACATATTATGGAAATGTGTACGTGGGCCAGACAACCTGTGAACACACTTTTACATTAGAATATTACACCAAGGATTTCCTAAAGAGTGTGATGCAAGTGATCCCTACGGTGTACTTTGTCTGTGGGAAAAATGCATACGTGAGGTTGCCGGATAAGTGGTATGGAACATGTTACCTGGCGATTATTTTTCCTAAGATATACCACACCGAGGACTTTGCTCTGGTGGAAGGTGGACAATTGACGAGGGTGAAGCGAGGAGAGAGTGCTGGTGCAATAGTGGGGGATGTGTTTGGAGCTGCAATAACAATGTTGGGAGTGATCTTGAATGACGTAAAGATACGGCGGTTGGCGACTGTGGTGGATGAATTGTCAATGAGTACAGCTAAATCATTGGTGTTGATTGAGGGCGAGATGTTGTCGATAAGGGCGATGGTTTTACAAAACCGTCTTGCCTTAGACGTTCTTTTAGCAAAAGAGGGCGGAGTCTGTAAACTTTTAAAGGTTCAGGAATGTTGCACGTATATTCCAGATAATTCCAAGGATCTGAAGAAATATATACGTAACATTACCGCAATTCATTACGAAATTGAGGATTTGACGCAAGAGAATGCATGGGAGAAAGTTGGTAAAGTATTTGGAATTGTTGGAAACTGGTTTGCCAGCCTGGGGAGGAGTTTCCTTGGATATATACTGAAACCCCTTATTATGGGGGAGTGGCGGTAGTGGTGAAGAAGAGCGTTTCCTGCTCAGTGCTTCCCCTGAATTCCATTGGGAGCGCTGAGTCGCTCGCCTTCACGCTCAGACTGTCCCTGGGCCAGGCTCTGAAGGGGTTGCTGGTTTACAGACCACCAGGCCCTGTGGGTTCCTTCCTGGAAGATCTGCAGACAGCTGTCTCAGAGTTGGTGCTGACCACTCAGCATTGTGTCTTGGCCGGTGATTTCAACTTCCACCTTGACGCGGCGGACGACCCGGATGCGGCCAAATTGCTGGATATTACATCTCCGCTAGGTCTTATACCGTTCGTGTCAGGGCCAACACATGAGAAGGGCCATATCCTGGATCAGGTGTTTTCGTCTGTCCCGATTACGGAGGTTGATACTCTGCCGGTGCTCTGGACTGATCACAGGCTGATCAGATTTTCAGTGTTGGAGAGTGCGCGGCTGGACAACAGCGCCTCTACCTTGTCTAGACCGGCCTCAAGAGCGTTGCACAGAGTGACACCTGACATGCTCGAGCAGGCGCTTCTGGATCACCCATGCCATCTCTCAGGTGATTTGGAAAGCGACACCGAGACTCTGCAGCTATGGCTCACTGACAGGCTGGACGATCTTGCCCCTAAGGCAGCCCCCCGGTCCACGGCGGCACGGCTATCTGCACCGTGGTTTACGGAGGCGCTTCGTGTGGCTCGCAGCCAATGTAAGGTGGCCGAGAGGGCCTGGCGCCTTCTGTATGATGGGGAGGCTAAACTCGCCTATAGGGCGGCGGTGAAGGCCTACCATCGGGACATTCTGGGAGCTAAGAGGGAATATCTGGCTAGGAGGATCGAGCCTTCTGCCAACTCCTGTAAGGAGATCTTCACCATTGTGAAGGAGTTTACTACCCCCAGCTCCTATTCGCCCCCATTAGTTTCTTCGGATGCGTGGGCATGTGATCTTGCCAGGTTCTTTACCAATAAGATTAAGGCGATTCAGGCCTCCTTTGCGGAGGGACCGGAGGATGGAAGCGGCGTCACCGAGGCGGGTTGCGGGCCTCCGCACACACCTGTGGCGGTGTTGTCTGATTTTCCTGCTGTTTCCAGCGATGTGTCCAGGCTGCTGCTGGGCAATCTTAAATCTGGCTCGCCACTGGACCCCTGCCCCGCCAAATTTTTGGCTGGGATGGCGGGGGTGGTGAACCCGCTGGTCAACCCCATACTCAATGCCTCCTTGAGGGAGGGGAGGGTCCCTAGCTCTTGGAAAAGAGCGATGGTGATCCCCCTCCTAAAAAAAACGGGTCTCGATGCTGAGGCTTTGGCGAAATCGCCGGTCCCACCAGCTGGATCCCTCACGTTAGGACGGGGACACGCCCACTCGAGGCCACGCCCCCTTTTCGTCAAATTTCACTTAAATAGCGCGCTGAACCACAAGCGCCCTGACAGCCAGTCAGCTCCTGAGGCACAGCCGGGAGCAGCAGTGTAAATTGTGTTTTTAACCTTGTAAAAACTGAAATTTTAATTTGTTTGAAAACTCACCCACTTGTCTGTAGCACGATTACTGTGCACAGGCATCCATTGCAGAGCAAAAACGAGCGCTGGGTAGGGCGAAATCGCCGGTCCCACCAGCTGGATCCCTCACGTTAGGACGGGGACACTCCCACTCGAGGCCACGCCCTCTTCACTGCCCCCTTGCCATAAACATGTGCATGTGCCGGAAGCGCAGCGGACGAGCGCAGCGGGCGCGACGGATGCGCGCCGAAGGCGCGCCAAAGGCAAGCCCGTCTGCGCCCGTCCGCGTCCGACCGGGGCCAGGGGCGATACCCCCTGCAAGTTCAACCCAATGCCTGCAGACACCCATTCACTATTCTCGTAGTGAACTGCTAACTTATCAGAAAAACAACAGAGTTGCCGTAAGCCAACAATGCGCTCGCCTGACACCAGGCACTAACCATGGACCCATTTCGTGCATGGCCTGTCACTGGTCTAGTATGGCTCCAGCCCAATTCAATAGTCATTCACCCCCCACGAATAATAATCTTGTACTAAACTGTTTATATTTTAATGCCAGATCTTTACCGGGACATGCTCTAGATATCTGGGAGCTATTAACATCCAAGTCACCGGACCTGGTTTTTGTAACAGAAACATGGTTGTCTGAATCCAATGCTCCTGATCTTGCGATTGCCATCCCCCCCAATTACAAAATCATCTCCAAAGACAGAGCCGGCAAAAAGAGAGGTGGCGGGGTTGCTGTTATATTCAGAGAGCACTTAACCTGCCTGGTCGAAACAACAACCGCCCAACCCGAACACGAAATCTTACCGTTCAAAATTCTCCTGGACGGCTATACCATGCTAGCAGGTGCAGTGGTTTACAACCCCCCAGGACATCAGACAAACATCGGGGCAAACCTATTAAAGCAACTCCTGCCAATATGTTTAAAACACAGAAACTACATGCTAGTCGGTGATTTTAACATTCATTTCGAAAAAACAGATGCCCCAGGATCTACTGAACTCAAATCAGATATGGAAATTCTTCAACTTAAACAGTGTATTGTGGGCCCCACGCACTCTGCGGGCCACACACTTGATCTTCTATTCACCAACATCACTTCCACCAGCATTAAAGAAATCAACCCACTGCCTTGGTCAGACCACTCTCTTATAGATTTTTCTCTCTCCCTTCCTGGGCGACCCCCTAAAACCAAATCCGTTCAACAGATATCCAAGCGAGCTTGGAGGTTGATTAACGAAACAAACTTTGATTCCAATTTCCCTAAAGACAAGGTCATATTTCCGGAGGACTCTTCTATTTGTCTGAACGCCGCCCTACTTGAGGAGGGCATTCTGCAAACACTGAATGCATTAGCCCCACTAAGAACAGCCAGAACCAAAACCATATCTGAGAAATGGTATACTCCCAACCTAAAAAGCCTAAAAAAAATCTGCCAAATAAAGGAACATCTATGGAGAAAGTCCAAAGACAGTGAAACCAGATTAAACTACGTCAACGCTCGGAAACAATACATCCGTGCCATAAAACAAGCAAAAAAGGACTACTTCACACAACGAATACAGGATAACTGCAACTCAACAAAAGAGTTATTCAAAATAGTCAAAGAACTAGGCAAACCCCCCAGTACGTCACAAACTCTAACCCCCTCCACAGAGGCCTGTGAACGTATTAGCACTTTCTTTTCGGACAAAATCAAAAAGATTTACTCCTCCTTCATCCCTCAAAACACTAATTTGTTTAACTTTTCCTTCACAAATGTCCCCCCATCAGAATCCCGTACAGACCTCCTAAACTCCTCAGACCTAGACACCGGGCCCAATCTCACCAGCTTCGAATTATTTTCAACCGAAGAGGTCCTGGCAGTACTGAACACAATTAAATCTGGATCCCCTTCAGATCCCTGCCCCCATTTTGTGTTTTCAAAAATTATATCCGCGCTTTGTCCCCTCATCACCCAACTGTTCAATAAATCACTAACCACAGCCACCTTCCCACAAGCCTGGAAGCACGCCTCTGTCACTCCCTTACTAAAGAAAGCTGGAACCGACATCTTAAATCCCGAAAACTATAGACCAATATCACAGCTCCCTTTTCTCTCAAAAGCCCTGGAGAAACTGGTCAACATACAGCTGACTAAATACCTAGAGACCAACTCCCTCCTAGACCCGTCCCAAACAGGGTTTAGAGCCAATAACAGTACCGAAGCAACGTTGCTGGCAGTGTCGGACGGTATCAGATCCACCGCCGACCAGGGTGGGGCGGTGGCACTGATATTGCTCGACCTGTCAGCGGCGTTTGATACGGTCTCCCACGAACACCTGCTTCATATACTTCGAAGCAAGGGAGTACAGTCCAAAGCCTTGGGCTGGCTCCACTCCTTCTTATCCAACCGTACCCAAGCTGTACACATGGGACAGTATCACTCTAAACCAAGCACCATCGGCTGTGGGGTACCACAGGGTGCCTCTTTGAGCCCCACCCTCTTCAATGTCTATGTTTCATCTTTAGCCGACATTGGGAGGAAGTGGGGCATTGGAGTCTGCTCATACGCTGACGACACACAGCTGGTGGTGACTATGGATGAAGGCCCTGAGGTCATCAAATCCAAACTACACAACTGTCTAGGAGAAATGGCCGACTGGATGCACAAGCATTCCCTGAAGCTGAATGCCGGGAAATCAGAGATCCTACTATTTGGGGGAGCAAAACATGTATGGGATGCCACATGGTGGCCCCCTTCACTGGGAACGGCCCCCTCTCCCAGTCAACAGGCCAGGAACCTGGGAATCATTATGGACGATACTCTTTCCATGAAAGATCATGTCAGATCACTCTGCGGGAAAAGTTTTGCCATACTCAAACTCCTTGCTAAAATATTCCCTTGGCTACCCTTGGACTGCAGACGGTCCGTTACGCAGGCACTACTGGTCAGTCGCCTGGATTATGGTAATGCACTTTTCAATGGGATGAACGACCATCTATTCTCACGTCTGCAGATTGTGCAAAACCAGGCGGCTAAACTTATTCTTAACAAAAGTAAGCGCGACTCAGCATCAGAGTGTCTAAATAAACTCCACTGGCTCCCAATGCGTCAGAGGGCTGCCTTCAAGCTACTCAGTCATGCTCACAAGACCCTACATGGAACTGGCCCTTCGATACTGCAAGGAAGGATCGAATTTTACAAACCTAACAGAAATCTGCGATCTTGCCAATCTGCATTGGCAAAGCCTAAACGCATCCATAAGGTCAGAACAGGTGGACGTTCCTTTTCCCACCTAGCAGCCAAGAGATGGAACGAGCTCCCCCCCAAGCTAAGACACACCTCCAACTATCTTCAGTTCAGAAGGAATCTCAAAACGTATCTCTATACTAAACCATAAATCCCAGCTGTCACCCTAGCAGCTTCTCTGGCTCTTAGCGCCGTGATATCCTTCGGGATGATTGATGCGCTCTATAAAAACCACAAAATAAATATAGGCCAATTTCACTCCTTCCGGCTCTAGCGAAGATCACGGAAAAATACGTCCACGGCATCCTGTCGAGCTTTTTGGAAGCTAACAATCTGCTCCACCCATCCCAATCCGGTTTCCGTCCTAATTTTAGTACGGAAACGGCTTTGCTGGAGGTCACTGAGATCATCAGGGAGACCTTGGATGTCGGCGGTAGGGCCATGTTGATCATGTTAGACCTATCGGCGGCTTTCGACACCGTCCCCCCTAAGGCGCTTTTAGCTAGGCTTTATGACATCGGCCTTAGGGGGACGGTGCTCAGGTGGTTCACATCTTTCCTTGAAGGCCGCCGCCAGACGGTCTGGGTTTCCCAGAGTTCTGCCGAGATGCCGCCACTGGGAGTTGGGGTTCCACAGGGCTCTGTGTTGAGCCCCACGTTTTTTAACATCTCTATGTCCCCTTTGGCGGCCTTGGTGGAGGCATACGGGGCCCAGATCGTCTCCTACGCCGACGATACGCAACTCCTCTTCACATGCGGGAAAGACCAGGAGTTTGATGGAGAGAGAATTCGGGACTGTCTTGCACTGGTCTTCGACTGGTTCCAGCGGAACAGTCTGAGGGCCAACTCAAGCAAGTCTGAGGTTCTATTCTTTGGTTGCGTCGCTGATCCAGAGTGAGTCCTCCTGCACAGTCTTCCTTGGGGGCTAAAAATCTGGGTGTCAAGCTGGACAACCAGCTGTCGCTGAGAACACATATTCTTGGTCTGGCTGGCACCTGCTATGGAATCTTGAAAATGCTCTGTAAATTTCTGCCCCTGCTGTCTGAGGAGCACAGGCGGATTACTGTGCAGGCTCTTGTTGGCTCAAGGTTAGACTATGCCAACGCCCTCTTCCTTGGCCTCCCTGATTACCTGGTTCAGCGTCTACAGGTGGTGCAGAACTCCGCCGCCCGGGCGATTTTTGGCCTGCGTAGACGAGCCCGAGCCTCCGGGCTGCTACAGGCGTTACACTAGCTGCCCATCCGGAAGCGGATTCAGTTCAAATCCCTGACTTTGATGCACAAAGCCTTGTTTGGATCAAGGGCTTGGAGTTCTGGACTTTTTGGTTCCGTCCAGAGGTGTCAGGGAACAACACCCGAAGACCCCGGAGTTCCACCTGTCTTGGTGCACGAATAAACAGAAACACAGGCTTCTCGATGGTGGCGTCAAAGACCAAAGGTTTATTACTGCAGGGACACAGAAGTCACAGAAACTACGCATGGGCAGTGTCTAGGAGCCTGTTCGATTTGTACAAAGAGGGTTGCTCCTTATATACTGAAAATTGGGCTTCGGGCAAATTCTTCACATGTTAGTACATTCCCAAACCTTTGTGTCCTAAACAATAAATATTTGGCGTTGCACAGGAATCGTCGACAATATCTGATGACACAACATTACGAATGAGAGGTTCCCACTTTTCCATCATAATCTCATGTCAACTTTTCATTCAGGACCCGGACCGCCTCATCGTAAATTTCGTTACCTCCCCCTAATAAAGGCCCAGAAGGAAAGGAGCAGAGGCAGGTGCAGAAGATAGAAAAGCAGGATAAGAGATGTTTGTGGGTTGTAAATGGGCAAGGCTACCAGCTTCGGCCGCCTAATCGTGATCAGGCCAACGGACATGAGAACCAGTTCAGCAGGGCTGGCCTCGGGCAGAGGAGGCAGCCTTTGTCGAGTCATGCAGCTACAGCGTGATCTGGTCTAAGGTGCACGTGTCACTAGAGAGGTGAATCTCCGGCTAAGGCTACGTGTCCTTAATCGAAATGAAGTGATCAGAGGTTATTGCGTATGTGAGGGCAAGAAACACAAAATGGCTGCCATGATCTAAGATGGATGCCATGGGTAGATCAGAAATGTGTTTGTTACAGGAGTACTCTTGCTCGTAGCATAGCGAAAACACCAGGATATGCTAAATGGATCATTTGAGGTTCGCTGATACCAATATTATGTATTTCCGACAATATTGAAAACACGGGTTCAAATCGTCACGGAACCTCAGACCCTCCTTTTGCCCTTACATAGGCAATTACTCAGTCTATGTCAGAGTCTAATTCTATGCTCATCAGGTCAGTGACATGTTGTTGTATCATCATCCTTTCTCGCGCCTTTTCTCCAAACGCAGGTGGTTTTCTAAAACAGGTTGCAGCACAAAGACTACACAGAGCTGGACCACACTGGATAATCAGGCAGCATGAGAATAGGAATACTAAGATGACACCAATGACCATCAGAACCTTCCATCCCCACGCTGATATCAGAGTCCAAAACCACTCCATGAAGGACCAGTTTCCCTTGTCTACGTGTATAGAGTCGGAAATCTTGTGTAGCTTAGAGATCGCCTCATAGACTGTTGGAGCATTATTGGGAATAAAGACACAGCAGCTCGATTGGATCATTCTGCATACCCCACCTCGATCTGCAAGTATTACGTCTAGAACCATACGGTTCTGCAACGTCATGAGTCTATCCGCCTGAAGCTCAGCTGTCAAATTGCTAAGGGCACCAGCAGTTTTGGTAATAGTAGATTCAACTACCCGTGTTCGCTGACGTATGTTTCTACTATTGGCCATAGGCCCCCAGAACGGAAGGAAACCTTTGAAGAAGTCTCCAGCTTCCTGACCAGCGGTATCTTCCTTGCTGAAGACACCTCTTGCTACTCTGGTCTTGTGGTAGTCAGAAGAAGCAGTGTATGTTGGAGGCAATAATCGAGCAATATAACATGATCCTGAAAAGTCAGCAGGTAACCATGTATATGCCCTGTCTCGACAGATGAAGTAGGTACCCCTAGCAGTAAGAAAAGCAGGGGAAGAGTTAGACGGAAACACGTAAGTCTCTACGCACTCACTCCTCCCTAGCTGAGCTCTCGGATTTCTCCCATTTCCTTGCAAACAGACTTGACCTCGGTGAGGCACGACCCAGATTGGAGTTGAGCTTTTACGCTTGCTTTCTCCCAAACTAAGGCGATACTCTGAAGAATTCCAACTCAAATATACTCGTAATTCGTCTCTAGGGTAAGATGGAGTATTATTGACGTCCTTGATCATGTCAATAATTCCCTGGACTAAAGCTTTGTTGGCAGAGTTATATTTAGCGGAACGTGGTGGACGTAGAGGATAGGTTTCAAGAGCATAAGCAAAGATGGTTTGAAGGGCCTGAAATGATCCATTATGGCTAAAAGGCAAAACCAGATAGGGAATGCCTTTATCCATAGTGTGGGGTATCAAGCCACACACCCAGCAGTCTGTAGTGTTAACTACCAGTTGGTGTTGGTGCAAGAGCTGTACAAAAGTGTTATTGATGAATTCTGAGCGTCGAGCTTGCTCATGTTCAGGAAACGAGTGAAAAGAGTGTATGGAAGAAACAGTAGAAGTAGCAGGATCAAGGGGAGGTACTGTAGTTACTGGTACAAAAATCAAACTCATACCAAAGACGATTCCACCCACCAACGTTATCAAAACAATCAAAAATGTAATGGCACATTGTATCAAAAAGCATTTGCTGTGAAGAATTTTGTAAAGTCTGTTTCTGCGAACATAAATCACATTTTCTCATTGCAGCGCAGGAAGCTCCATCTTCTACAATCCGCTCGTGACCACTGATGATGTGTACGTAGATGAAAATGCCTCTATCAGCCCTGGGAGTTCCCAGAACCAACAGAAAGATCGACCTTGTGTCAGACCCCCGCAGATTCAACTAGGCACACAGCCACGACCCTACGGCTACCCAGACGGCAAGGCAATTTTAAAAACAATAAAACAATAGCAAACTTCCTGGCTGAAGGCAAAAGTTCAAAATTTCAAAATATCACAATAGGCAGTTGCCTGCTTTATTTGTCCATATTACGAGGTCGTAAGTTGTATCTTAGTTTTGCAGGAACTGTTTGATCGGCAAATAACGTATCACTAGTAGCTGTTGCAGTGTTCGGGTTCGCAGATGACAGAGTTTTTTCTGATGCAGAGGACAAATGTTCAGAGTTCAAAGGAGTCTTTTCAGGAGGAGAGTCAGAGTTCGGAGTGTCAGTTATCAATTCGGCATCGCTGAAAGGGATAAACTTGGGCGTTTGCTCGCATTCAGAGGCACCAATTCCCTTCTTCACCCAGTCGTCGTAAGGAAGTGGCAAAGGTACAGGTTTGACATGAGTTGCGTGTATCCAGTGCTTACGTCCAGCCACACGAACGGCAGTTCTCGTTGCAAGCAGCACCTGGAAAGGTCCGACAAACTTGGGTTGAAGGTTCTTTGTCCTCGCGAAATTTCGGACCACAACGTGGTCGCCGGGTTTCAGCTGATGCCCTGGACTCTCCGGAGGCTTTGGCAATGCATCGAAAACCTGTTGGTGAATAAGACTCAATTTAGCAGTCAAGTCGTAAAGGTAATCGATCAACATAGGATATTCTAGAGAACAAAACTCCTTTGGCCTAGGCACTCCCCAAACATTTGCCGGACGGCCAAAAACAATTTCGTAAGGACTAAGCCCTACTCTAGAATGTACAGTTGCTCTCGTTGATAACAAAGCCAAGGGTAGTGCGTCTGGCCAGGATAAACCCGTGGATGCCTGTATTTTAGCTAGTTTTAGTTTGAGGGTGCCATTGTAACCCTCAACTAAACCAGCAGACTGGGGATGGTTTGCACTGTGAAATTTCTGTTTAATGCCCAAACCGGCACACACACTCTGCATAACTTTCCCTATAAACTCACTTCCGTTATCTGACCATACAATCCGTGGCATTCCATACCTAGGGAAATACTCTTTGAGAAGAATTTTGGCAGTTGATAGGGCAGTATTGTCCTTTAGTGGATATGCTTCGATCCATCTGGAAAATGCACAAACTACCACCAGGACGTATTTTAAATTATTACACCGATCCATGTGTATGAAATCTAGCTGAATCACTTCAAAGGGGCAGGAAGGAGGAGCGAAGTGACCAGCAGGAGTTGGGGTTCCCTTGCCAGGATTATGCATCAGGCATACCATACAATTTTTCACCACTTTCTCTGCACATTTACTGATCCCATCATTCTTCCAGACTGGAGCCAACATCTTACCGATTCCTTTAGAACTTATATGCGCTACTCCATGCGCCATTGTCACTACTGCAAGCACATACGCGTCAGGCAACATCCAACGCTGTTGTTCTGACAGATCAATCCAACACCCATTCGAATCCAACTTGCCCGTACTTTCTTTCCATGCACGTTTTTCCTCCTCAGTTGCCTCTTTCTGAATCTCCTTCACACTTTCCACTGTATCCTCACACATCCCAGACTCAGAAATCCATCTTGCAGACGTAGCAACATACATTCTACTCATCATATCTCTAGCTGTCTGTTTAGCGGTCTCATCAGCAAAAGCATTCCCACGACCAACATCATCTGTGATTGCTTTATGAGCACTGCATTTCACAATCGCAACTTCAGTCGGCAAGGTTAGAGATTCCAACAAGTCGTTAACTAGCTGACCATGTTGAATCTTAGTCCCATGGGACGTAATGAAACCTCTTTCTTTCCACAAACGGCCAAAACTATGGGCCACGCCAAACGCGTACTGACTATCTGTAAACACATTCACTCTCTTTCCCTTAGCTAAAACACACGCTCTTGTTAGAGCTATTAATTCTGCAGCTTGGGCAGAATTCTGACTCACTCTTGCAGTTTCCAGAATCGTTCTCAAAGTCGTTACCGCATAGGCAGCAGTCACATCACCATTCTCCAATTTAAAGCATGACCCATCAACATACAACGTGCCATCTGGATCTGACAACGGAGTGTCTTTTAAATCAATTCGTCCTTTTGTCTCTTCCTCGGTTCTAAAACAGCAATCATGGGGCTCGGAATCACTCGACTCTTGATTAGTTGGCAACAATGTTGCTGGATTCAATACATTGCATCTTTTAATCTGAATATGACTTGCTAGCAGTGTCAGCTCGTAGCCAGATAATCTCGCACTGGTAAGGTGTTGTGTCTTGGTTCGATTCATGAGTGTATCCACAGCATGAGGAACCATAACTACTAGCATGTTGTTCATCACCAAACCAGCAGATTGTCGAATGGAAGCTGCAGCTGCCGCTGTAGCTCTCAAACAACTAGGTAATGCTCTGGCTACCGGATCTAATGTTGATGAAAAATACGCACAAGGGCGTTGTTTATCACCAAATTTCTGTGTCAGAACACTCAACGCGCAACCTTCTCTCTCGTGAACATAGAGCGTGAATGGCTTGCTGTAATCAGGTGTGCCCAATACAGGAGCTGAACACAATGCTTTTCGTAACTCAGAAAAACTCTCCTGACATTCATCAGACCATGGCACCGGACTCGGAACATTTTTCCCAGTCAAAGCTACCAACGGTTTTGCTAAAAGAGAAAAATTTGGGATCCACTGCCTACAGTAAGAGGTAATACCTAAAAAGGCACGTACTTCTCTCTGTGTACGAGGAACACTCATTTGCGTAATTGCTTTTATTCTCTCTGGGGTCAACTTCCTTCCCTCCTTTGACAAGAGATGACCTAGGTAGGTCACTTCTTGGCAGCAGTATTGCATTTTCGAAGGTGATACCTTGTGATTCAAATTAGACAAATGATGCAATAACGAAATCGTAGCTGCTTTGCAAGTTTCCTTGTCATCGGCAGCCACTAGAAGATCGTCTACATACTGCACTAGAGCAGAACCTTGAGGAAGTACAAAAGAATCTAACTGACTTTTTAATGCCTGACTGTAAATGGATGGGCTCTCACAATAGCCTTGTGGAGCGCGTTTAAACCTGAAGCTTCGACCTCCTAGACAGAAGCCGAAAATATCTCTGCTTTCTTCGGCTATCGGAATGCTGAAAAAGGCATTCTTCAAGTCGATGACTGAAAACCATGTGGCTGTAGCAGGAATCAATGTTAACAAGGCAGTAATGTCTGGAACTACAGGAAACTGCGGGACCACAATCTTATTAACTTCTCTGAGGTCAATGACAAACCTATACACTGGAGGCTTTGTAGGATCAGTTCGTTTCAAAATCGGTAATACAGGACTGTTACAGACATTTCCTCTAGTTTCTTCAACCACACCTTTCTTAATCAAATCTTGTACAATCAATAAAAGTGCACGTTCACCTTCACTAGATATTTTGTATTGAGGAATTCGTGGAAATTTTACATTTGCTTTCAAAGTGACTACATATGGTGGTATTTCTAAAAGGCCTACATCGTTAGGACCAGTCGCCCAAAGAGTATCAGGGAGTGAACGCAGCTCTGGCGGGAGTGCATCCATTGACAAGTACATCGGAGAGGTGATTCTTTTGCCCAATGTAAGCTGTACTCCTTCCGGAGAACAGTACAATGTCGCATATAGGCGTTTTAACAAGTCTAAACCAAGCAGATTTTCATTACAACCTGTCGTCAAAATCAGGGGTGCTTTCAATTGACACGGTCCAACAGAAATAGATAAAGGACCAGATATGGGGTTGTAAACAGGGGCGCCTGAAAAACCTACAGAAACATTTGTTGAGCCGGACAAAGGTGCGCCAGGGAGTTTCGCATGCATGATAGAACTTTTTGCTGCACCAGTATCCAACAGAAACGGTTCGACTACACCTGATGTTGCTACTGCGACATAAGGCCCACTCTGATCCACTGGAACTGATACTACTCCCTCTCTCTGTCCATGGCTGTCCTAGTACCCATTTTGCTGAAATCCCTCATCCACTTCACAATAGTCTTCAACAAGATACTGTTGAGATCTATTTTGCTGGGCAGACTGTCCATTTTGTTGATCAAAGTGATTGGAAGGGCGATCATTCGTCTGTGGAGGCATAGCACCTCGTCCTCGACCTCTAGAATTCTGCACAAAACCACCACGACCTCTCTGAGCTGCTGCTGCGTTATTTTGCGCTAAGACTGGACACTCATTTTTATAATGACCTTCTTTCTTACAGTACGCACACTGGTTCCACTGATATTGAGGTCTCGGTGAACTATAATCTGTCCTTTGATATGACCCTTGCTGCGTATTAGTCTGATTCATACGAGGCGGATACGCCTGTTGCAAGAGAACTTTAGTCTTTAAGTCTTTTGTTTTCTTATCTGATTTCTCTTTCTCCTCTTTCTCCCTATTTTCATAATACTGTGCAGTTGCAAGTATTTGTGCAGTTGTAGAGACAGCCCACGCACTCTCGGAATCTTTTAATTTATTGCATAACTCAGGTAACAGATTATGTACAAATTTATCGACAAACAGTCTCTGTCCTCCTTCTGTGCTCATATCCTGACCACTATGATCTACAAAAGTCTCTTCGAACCTCGTGAAAAAGTCGGAGACACTTTCGTCTTTCTTTTGCCTGCATGCGGACAACTTGTCCCAGTTAACGCGCAATGCGGGCATCAGAGTCTTCATTAAGTCAATTATCCTACCTGGAAGATTAGCAATTAGAGGTTCGGGTTTGGAACCACCTATTTGCTGACCATCCGCTGCAATGATATCTGCCCAATTACCACCTAGGGCAACTGGATGATTCTCTTTACGTATCTTGGCCCAAATTGGTTGTGGAACTACATTTTCAAATAACATGTCAATGTCCGCTAAGTTCATTACACAAGCCTCAACTGTTTGCGCGAACTCCTTATAGTACCCAGCAGGATTCTTACGCGGATCTGGCAAGGCCTGTTTCACTGCTAACACTTCGGCTCGCTTCCACGGAATGTGTATCCACACTCTTTGGAATTGGGCCGGAGCGGCTGCAATACCATTAATGGCATCAGCTTGCACAGCTTCGCGCCAAATTGGAGGAACCTCCCTCATTGGATATTGGCGAGTCTGTTTCGTACTACCTTTCTCTAAGTCTCTCGGTGAACAAAGTGATGGATCATTTCTATAACTTAAAATCAGTTCCATCGCTTCTTTTATATTTTGACCTACTATCATTCCTGCAGCAAACTCTTTCTGAACCTTAATTAAGTCTTCTAAATTCGATTCAGAGTCATCTTCTTCTAATTCTTCACGTAAAAGAGAGCACATCTCGTCAAAAACATATCGTTGCGTTGGTTCATTCCACTGCATAAATGTATCTAGTACATCTCTCGTGCTATATCTCCTACTCTTCGAGATCCATCTGAGAGCCGTGGAATCTAATATTCCCCGTTCCTCAGTACTCGGAAGCTGACTACGTCTTTGTACAGAGTCAGAAGTAGGAGTCTTAATTAAAGTTTTATAGAGAGGAGACAGAATGCTAGAGACAGAATCAGTGATTCTTCGACGAACAGAAAGTGGAGTCAACATACTGGCAGATGCAGAGAACACAGTAGTAGTTGGAATAGATAGCGGGACAGTAGGAGTATCGAGGAAGATAGCTTGTGGAACAGTAGGTGTAAGCGATACAGGTATAGGTAGAGAAGTCGGCAACCCAGGAAGAGGAGGTGCCGTAGGAACATTTACATTGACCACAGGAGGTATAGGAGCTTGATTCTGAGGGGCAGGAGCAGGAATACCAGGTTGTCCAGCAACCGGCAATTGAACATTTGGTACAGGTGGAGCCGTAGCACCTTGTGCATAAGGTGGAGGTGACCGTAACAAATAAGACAACAGAGGATCGTTCTCGGGGTCCTCCAGTATCTTAGTTGTTTTCGATGGCAAGGCAGGATAGCACTTGTCGATCGCTAAATTATGCTCTCTAATGGCCACCTGTATGGCCTTCTCAGACTCGTTGACTTGCAGCTGTTTAGCCGCTTGTTCTAAAGTCAACTCTTCTTGCTCTTTCTGTTCTTTCTTCAACCTTTTAATCTCTCTCTGTTTAGATTCTTTTCGCCAGTAACGGAAAGAATCAAACATTGCCGGCCGGGCTTTCTTCCTAAACAATTTCGCTTCTAAATTATCAAGGATTTCGGGTTCAAAACTACCATGCAGTGGCCAACTAAGGACACCATCCTTTTCCGTATAGCGGACCCATACCTCATTATAAGATATAGGACCCACACCATGCTTACAGTACAGATCATACAAGGGAGTCCCAATCGGAGGAACCAGACATGAGTCCTCCAATCGTGAATCACTTTTGCAACCAAAACAGGACAACATACAATTTCTCCGACTTACCATTTTGCAATTCGGAACACAGAACAAACAAAACAAGAAAACAGATATGTGCACCTGAACCAAGAACTTAGGCCTACCAAAAGCGAACTGATGTATCGATACCCAAACTAAACCAAATAGATTATCGTAACCGGAACAACCAGTGATAATCTTACGAAACCAAACCAAACCAAGAACCAAAAAGGATTTTAACAACCCTCACGAAGTAACCAGCTAGCAATCACTAAATACTTAACTGAGGCACTGAAGACGTCACCAAGGAGAAACCCGTCACGTTTCGCCGTACTAAGGACTGCACCTCGGGTCCAAGACAGGGCGACGGTCAAGGCAACGGCCCACTACAGCCGTCCTGAACGGGAACCCTCGTGGAAGAGAACTTCGGGCCACTTTTGCGATATGCCGGGATCGATGAAGTGGGGCGCCTCCCTCAGGAATCTTCACACGAAGCTTCTCGAACTCTTCAGGCTTTTGGACCGGTACCGAATGACGTCGCCCTACGTTGGGTGCCAATTGGAGTTCTGGACTTTTTGGTTCCGTCCAGAGGTGTCAGGGAACAACACCCGAAGACCCCGGAGTTCCACCTGTCTTGGTGCACGAATAAACAGAAACACGGGCTTCTCGATGGTGGCGTCAAAGACCAAAGGTTTATTACTGCAGGGACACAGAAGTCACAGAAACTACGCATGGGCAGTGTCTAGGAGCCTGTTCGATTTGTACAAAGAGGGTTGCTCCTTATATACTGAAAATTGGGCTTCGGGCAAATTCTTCACATGTTAGTACATTCCCAAACCTTTGTGTCCTAAACAATAAATATTTGGCATTGCACAGGAATCGTCGACAATATCTGATGACACAACATTACGAATGAGAGGTTCCCACTTTTCCATCATAATCTCATGTCAACTTTTCATTCAGGACCCGGACCGCCTCATCGTAAATTTCGTTACCTCCCCCTAATAAAGGCCCAGAAGGAAAGGAGCAGAGCCAGGTGCAGGAGATAGAAAAGCAGGATAAGAGATGTTTGTGGGTTGTAAATGGGCAAGGCTACCAGCTTCGGCCGCCTAATCGTGATCAGGCCAACGGACATGAGAGCCAGTTCAGCAGGGCTGGCCTCGGGCAGAGGAGGCAGCCTTTGTCGAGTCATGCAGCTACAGCGTGATCTGGTCTAAGGTGCACGTGTCACTAGAGAGGTGAATCTCCGGCTAAGGCTACGTGTCCTTAATCGAAATGAAGTGATCAGAGGTTATTGCGTATGTGAGGGCAAGAAACACAAAATGGCTGCCATGATCTAAGATGGATGCCATGGGTAGATCAGAAATGTGTTTGTTACAGGAGTACTCTTGCTCGTAGCATAGCGAAAACACCAGGATATGCTAAATGGATCATTTGCGGTTCGCTGATACCAATATTATGTATTTCCGAAAATATTGAAAACACGGGTTCAAATCGTCACCGAACCTCAGGCTGGATATCTGCGGCGGAGGCTGGCTTTCTATCGACCAGTCCGCTCCTTGCGTTCGGAATCCCTTTATAAAGCGGTGGTCCAGCGGGTGAGGAAGGCGCGCACGGGAGGGCGTTCTTTCAGCTGTAAAGCTCCCCAGCTGTGGAATTCGCTTCCTCTCTCGCTCCGTAGCACTGCCAATCTGCTCCAGTTCAGGAAGAGCCTGAAGACCTGGCTTTTTAATCTTTAGGCTGTTTCTAATGTTTCTTTTTTGTTTCTTCTTTCTTTTTCACTATGTTGTGTTATTTTTACTCTGAGTTGCAGGTGGAAAGCGCCGGGACACTCCTTTCGAGTAGCCGTGCGCTATACAAAAGCTTCATAACATAACATAACATCATAGTGGCATGTGTGATTGGACTATGGGGCTTGTTGAGATTGTACAAATGGTATAGGTCAAATAGGTTAACTAGATCAATGAGAGTACAAGAGCAGAGAATGGAGAACTTGCAAGTCAATCAATATCGAAGTCTAAGAGCATTAGAAATGCTCAGGTGAGGGAACCTTGCGACAAGTGCTGTGTAGCTCGGTCCCTACTTTAAAGAATGTTGGGTTGGTGCTGATGACACAGGTCATCAAAGGGGGGACTGAGAGAGAACGCAAAATTTAGTTAGAAATTGTAGGGGTGCACCATATTCATGAGTAATTAGCACCCGCATATATAAAGGATTATAATCATGTTTAAATGTGACACAGAGCTATGAAACCATGTGCCAAAACTCCATAGCTGTAACGTGAAGTGCTTTGAAAGTACTAATGCCATATTAACTTAGAAATATTGTTTGCAGTGCTAGCAGTTAGGAAATACTAATGTAATCAAAGGATGCTCAATAGTCATTGATGTATTTAAATGTGTGTTTAGAAATTCTTTACTGTATTCACATAACGACATAGAAGGGTTTAGGGTAGAAAATGTATTCTTTTTGTTTTAATGATGAAGGCCTAATGAACGGGAAGAATGTTTGCCAATGTTAGGATGTGATATCCCGAAACGTGCAGAGGCCCAGGTGGGGAGAAAGACTGTGTAGGCCGAACTAAGAATGTTTCTTTTAACATTAAATCATGGAGATGTCTTCTCTAAAGGGTTGCTTTAGAAACTTAATTGCAAGTAGCATGGAACTGTTAATTGATTTATGTGCGTTCCTTTGCAGGTGCAAGGTTAACTAAAGATAGTAGAGAAGGGCCCATTGTGTACGAGCGTTAGGATGGTAGTCCCAGACATGGAGGAGTGGCTGCGGAATTTAGGGAAGCAACTTCAAGAGGAGAAGACTCTGGGACCCAAGGACGTTTTTCAACGAACAAGGATGAAGATGTCGTAATGGAGTCTTTTTGAAAGTTAATACTTTTGAGAGGGGCGTACCCTAGGGCATGTTGCCCTTATTGTGGGGTTTGTATTAGGGACAGCACCCCGGTAGGAGAGCAGAGCAGATGCGCATGAGGGCGAAGAAAGATGCTGGGTAGGCAGAGAGCTTTGCTATGCGAGATGGGTTCTTAGGCTAAGTCCGAACATGTGATTGTGCTTCCTTGGAAGTCACCACGGCTGACACCTTTTTTAGGAGGAAACTTTGTTAAGTAGGGATGCCATTTAGTATAGCGTAGGGACAGATTAATCTGGATTTATTTCTTTTTCCGATGCCCACCAAAACCCAGATCATAGCAATTCTTGCTAGTCTGGTGGTTTTGGAATTAGTACTTGTATTGTTTCTTAGTCGATTGAGACTTTTCCGTAGGATCATGTTTGTATTAGTGCCTGTTTATCTTCTGAATCTTTTACTGAGGTGTTTATATACACAACTGCTTTTGGCTTTAATTGATAATACTCTGTTGAAATAGATTGCCTTCTACACTCTGACAGGTAAAAAGGTCTAGTCGACCTGTGGCGGGATTCTAGAAATGGTATTCTGATTCTAGCGATTAAAATCCCACCTTTCCACACCCATGCCCTTGCGTGACAAGATCAGAGCCTGTGTGGAGGACCATACCTGCTTGCCACACGTCATGCAGCTTTGCTCTAGACTGGCATAACTTGATGAGACCTGGAGGGAAGGACATGTCTTCTCACTTACTCATGTAACGTGATTTGTTTCAAGCAATTTTATTAAAGTTCGTAAAACAAAAAATACACAGAGCAATTCTTGTAAAGTTGACAATAAAATCACAGAATTAAAGGAGACATAGCAAACATAAAAGAATGTAAATCCATAACATATATCTGAATGAGTGAGCGGGGAGAGGATGCACCCTAACGGCTAGGACGGTCGACCTCAAAGCTGGGGAACCACGTTCTAGTCTCGGCAGGGGCGCTCAACATCCTGGGATTCTGGGCAAATCACTCAATCTCCCTGTTCCTAACAAAAATGAATGTGTCCATCTGTAATGCAACTGGTGCTCATGTAAAGCACTCTAATGCCTTCGGGTCTAGTGCGCGCTATATAAAACTCCTCCAAAAAATGAGTGAATACAATCATATGAGAAAACATAAAAACAATCTTGCCAGTGGCATTAAATGGAGGCTCCTGGAAGGTAGACAACCTAATTTTAGTAATAGGTGCCCAGTGCAACAACTAAAAACAGAGACAAACGGAAAGCAAGAAAGAAGAAAAAAATGACAAAGGGTGGGGGCAACAGTCAGGTGTAGCTGGGCCGCAGGTACATCAGCAAAAGTACAATGAAGATGACAGAGTTTTCCAAGTAATCAGACTACATAGGAATTGCATGGAAGGACCATTTGGATGGTTCACATCTCTGCAGATAGACTTCAAAGGAATCTCGTAAGCATCAATCACTAGTCTTGATATGTAATTTTTTATAGATCAAATTATCGGCAGTCCTTTGAACATATAACATATTCCACCATTTATTAACAGGGAGTCCTAACGTTGACTTCCAATTAGATAAAAAAACAATTGCACCCACTGAAAACAACAAATCTAGTAATAGCATATCCTTTGCAGGCAATACTAAAGGATGTGTTTGGGCCAATCGTTTTCTTAAGGAAATCGATTGTAAAAGGCATCATTAAAGTACGACATATTGGGGTCGATTCCGATTCGAGAAAAACCTCTCCGAATAGCCGTGCGGAGCGTTTTTCCCATACGAATCGTACCCTGCAACGTCTCCCGTACGTATGACGAAGTACGATTCGTACCAGGAGCTGGACTCCGTACGAATCGTACAGAGACCGTACAAATGAAATCCCCATGCGAATCTCCCACGGAACCCGCTGTACGCGACATCTGTACGGTTCGCAGCTGCTTTTTCCGACCCGGCAAGTACGATTTGTGTCGGGTATGCACCGTACGACCCTTTTTCTACGGGAGCTGAAAACAGCCGTAAAAGCAGAGTTCACCCTGAAACAGGTACGGAACGGCCCCCCGGTTATGGTGCGTACACCCCATGATCGCAGGGGTACGGTGCGCAGCCCTACGATCTTGGGGTGTATGCACCTTACCCCGCGATCTTGGGGTGTACGCACCGTACCCCTTGATCGCTGGGCGTATGGTGCGTACACCCTGCAATCGCGGGGTACGGTGCGTACACCCTAAGATCGCAGGGGTATGCACCATACCCCTGCTATCATGGGGGGTACGCACTATACGGTGTGTAAGTGAATGTGTACTTTTCCGTACAAATCGCCCTTACCTGATGTGGACTGTATGAATCGTGTCCTCATACCCCGGTCCGGATCATACTCGTTGGGTCGTACGGCATGTGTACGAGTCATATGGTTCATTGTTTCAGCCTTGCAATACATACGGATCACGACAATTAGGACGGATTTTAACGGAATACGGATCGTACTACGCGACTCGGACGGACGGGTCCGAATCGTATGGCGATGGCTCCGGATGAAAATCGTACAGTCGTTTTTTTTCCAGGATCTGAATCGGCCCCATTGTGTTTAGTAGCCTAATCCAGAAGGGTTAAGTTAGCTTCCTCCCCACAACACCAGCAAGTGCTACAAGCAATAAGGCTTAATTTATGGAGTCTAGAAGGGGTCCAATATGTCTTATGTATTGACCAAAATCTGGATTGAGCCAATGTCAGGGTGATTTTTGCAATGGAGGTAGATTGCCAATCTCATCCGTAATGTAAGTCGAATGAGAAGGTGGGATGAGAGGTTGCCATTTCTTAATTAGACTTTTAGAAAGGGAGATCTTAGGTAATTTTAAGAATTTGCATAAACGTGAGACAGTGTCCTAGGGCCAGATGTAGGTCAGTCGGTAACGGCCGAAAATCGGTATTTTTGGCCGTTACCGACCGGTATACATGATTTGGCATGTAGGGGCACAATTTTACAGAATCGGTAACTTTACCGATTCGGTAAAGTTACCGATTCTGTAAAATACTGAATCGGTATTTTTACCGATTCGGTAAATCTCTGATGTAGGTGGGACTCTTCTGAGTCCCAAAGGCCCTAAAAAATCGGTATTTTACCACACAATCCTATTGTGTGGTAAAATACCGATTTCAGGTGTGCATGCACATGTGTGTATGCACACCTAGCCATGTGACAGACAGACATTCCCTTAGGGCATGTCTGTGTGCCACATGGCGCACATGCTTATTTGTGGGGTGCCAGAGGGTGTCAAAGTGACACCCCCTGCACCCTTGCAAAATTCGGTATTTACCGATTCTGTAAATACAGAATCGGTAATTCCCATTGATTCCTATGGGCTTTGAAGCTCATAAGAATCAATGGTAAATACTGATTCTGTATTTACAGAATCGGTTAATACCGAATGTGACAGATTCGGTATTTACACATCTGGAAATACCTACATGTCCACCACATTGATTTACCGATTTTCAATTACCGAATCGGTAAAATTCGGTAATTGAAAATTGGTAAATCAATTTTTCCTACATCGGGCCCCTAGTCTCCTAAAGTTACCCTGTAAGGAGAGAAAGTGAGGAGTGTGAGAGAGAGAAATTTCCATGGGACTCCTTTAACTCTTAAAAATCCTATGTCAGGGAGGTTATGATTGGCACGCGATGTACGAAGCAGAATTGGATTGGAATAGTCACGAAGTGTGTTAATACCTTTGAGGGCCCATAAATCCCAATGTAGAGTTTTCTCATCTAACTTAATTTTGTTATTGTGCTACAAGGATGTTAGGAGTGAGTCTGGCATATGATTACAGAAGCACTTATTTACTTGTAGCAAAGCCACGATTGTGTCAAGAAAAATAGGTTGAGAATGGGCTATCTGCAACTTTGTAGCATGCTTGATGGTTAGCAATGACGATAGCTGCAAGAGGTGTATGATGGGTGTTTCAATCCCACACAATAGAGTGGAGATGTTATTAAGGGTCCTAAACCACAAAGAACCTTGAGCTGAGATAAAGGCACATTGATAACCAGGAAACTCATGTGCCATGTTTTATGCTGAGTCTCTCAATAAACCACTCTCCTTACAATGTACCCATAATCTTAAAACTAGCAGAGATCAGATTAACACGTTCAGACAGACAGACCACATTCAATGTTTTCCTTAATGCAGTAGGGAGATTGCATCTTTCCTGGTCTTGCCTTTCTCATGCAGGCAGTATCAGTCATATGCTTCTGAAACTGGGGAAGTGTTTCTTCTTAAATGAGACAAAGGGCTATCACTCTGGTGGACCCAACTTTAGTATCTGAATTCAGAGCGATGTGGTTCTTCTCAGAACCCATAATACAAGCAGGAATGATGTACTCCTACTGAGAGGGGAACGGCCTATAGAGGGCCACTTTCTCTGACTGTTGAACTAGCAGAAGGCTGGTGTATGTTTTGGGAAACATTTTCACACCTCACTTAGAAATATCGTAAATGACTATATGTGGCTTTAATGTAATGTGGCAATAATTAGGAATCGAAATTTGCCTAGCTTACGTAACGGTAAGTTTCAATTCTATTAAGGACACGGAGGCGAGGATTATGCTATATCTTCCTTCGCTTTATTAACATAAAGACTCCACAGCAGCTTAGGAAAAGATATAATAAGAACAAAAATGCTTTAAACATAAAGCATTAACGTAATGTTCAACAAAATAAACAACAACTCCCAAGAGTCTCTTGCGCAACAACAGTCCATAGTCCTTTTACTCTGTCCATCATCACTATATAACCGGACTTCTCATCATCTTCCTCCTCTTTCTTCGCGCAGATCACGCCTGAGCCTCATTGGTCCTGCTTAGCACCGTCGTTGCCTGTCAAAAAAGGAACAGCGTCAGCGAGGTGGCCCAGGAATGCGACAACAAGGCGAGGAGCAGTCAGTGATTAACACAGTACTGACAATGTAAAGGAAAACGCTTTACTTACTGCCATACGGGTGGGTAGAAACACCACTGTGGCCCGGGTGGGATAATCCTCGCCTCCGTGTCCTTAATAGAATTGAAACTTACCGTTACGTAAGCTAGGCAAATTTCGATTCTATGTCAGGACCGGAGGCTTCAGATTATGCTAGTTTAAAGCTTACTTACCACCAACTGAGCCAAATCCACCACCGGCTTAAAATAAAACCTCTTGAAGGTGGAATCCGAGGACCAATCCGCCGCGCGCATTAGGTCCTCCAGACGAGCACCCACCGAGAATGCCTTAGAGGCCATGGCCCCCCTGGCGGAGTGTGCTCCAAAGAGAGAAGTATTGATGCCTGCTTCTTGCATGACCCATCGCACCCACCGAGCAATAGTAGGGGAGGAGACAGCTTTGTGTGGCTTCCGCAGGGCAATCAACAACTGGCGCTCGCCCGGAGGGCGCAGATCCAAGGTCAGGTCCTCATATGCTTTGAGGCATTGCACGACACACAACTTAGGAGTGTCAGTAAAGGCTGGATAAGAAATGGAACGCGACGACGTCTTAGTACGCCGGCCCACGGTGAAAGTAACCCCATCCGGGGAAAAAATGCGTGCAGAGACATCCAGCGCGCGCACGTCCGAGACGCGCCTACAAGAAACCAGACATAACAACATGGCTAACTTCGCCGACAGCTCCTTAAGAGACAGATAAGAATTGGCTGGCCACGACAGGAACAAATTCAGAACCAAATTGACGTCCCAAAGGACGGAGTACCTGGGTTCTGGCGGCAGTGCGAGGCGAACAGCCCGCAGAAGCCGACACACAAAAGGATGTTCCCCTACCGGGTGGCCATCGATGTTATCATGGCCCGCAGAGATCGCCGACCGGATCGCATTGATCGTCCTATACGCTAGACCCTTGTCGGCCAAATGCGCCAGGAAATTCAGCACGGGAACAAGGCCTGCGACCACGGGATCCAGATCCCTTCGTAAACACCAACGCATCCACTTAAGCCAAGCGGATCTGTAACGCTTCGTCGTACTGTCGGCCCATGCTTTGGAGAGCAAGTGCTCAGCCGACCCCGAAAGGCCCGGGAGCGCCCAGCGTCTCCTGAGAGCCTCCACGCCACGAGGCGGAGAGTGTCCTGCACGACGAGAGGGTGAGGTTCCTGATCCGGGTTCGTCAGGAGCAGAGGAAACAGGGGGAGTAGGATTGGAAAATCCCAAGAAAGTTCCAGAAGAACCGGAAACCATACTTGAGACCTCCACAGCGGTGTAACCAACACCAGTTCCGCACCCTGGCGGCGTATTTGAGCCGCTGTTCGCATGATCATGGAGAACGGGGGAAACGCGAACGGCTGTTCCCGACTCCAATCCTGCAAGAACGCGTCCGTGGCCTCCGCTAGAGGGTCCGGCCTCCAGCTGTAAAACCGCGGCAGCTGGTGGTCGAGACGGGACGCAAAGAGGTCCACCGAGAAGGGACCCCAAAGGGACTGTAGCCACCGGAAGACTTCCGGATCCAGTTTCCACTGGCTGGCGTCCCTGAGATGTCGAGAGTGCCAATCCGCTACCTGATTGCACTGGCCCGGCAGATACTCCGCCGTCACCGCAATGTGACGAGACAGGCAATAATCCCAGAAATCCTTCGCTAAATCCGCCAAGACGCGGGAACGAGGACCTCCTAGGTGGTTCACATACCGAACCGCCGAAATATTGTCCATCCGTAACAGGACACAAGCCTTGACCGAGTCTTTGGTCCAACAGCGAACTGCGAAGGAGCCCGCAAGGAGCTCCAAACAATTGATATGCAATTGTTGTTCTTCTGACGACCAGGCGCCGCCGGTGGAAAAATCGCGGCACCGGGCGCCCCAGCCCGACCTGCTGGCGTCGGACTCTATGATAAGGTCCGGAGACGAACCGAAGATCGCTCGCCCATTCCATGCCTCCATGTGAGACAGCCACCATGACATTTCCTCCTTCACCTCGTCCGTGAGGGGAACCCACTGGTCGTAACACATCCCCCGGCGCAGATGCTGCGCCTTCAAGCGTTGCAGAGCCCTGTAGTGCAGCGGGCCCGGGAAAATCGCCTGGATGGAGGACGAGAGAAGGCCCACCACCTTGGCGATATGACGCAGTGGCGTACGCTCTCTTGCGATCGTCTGCCGAAGCAGGTGTCGAATCTTCGCGACCTTCCGACCCGGCAGGCTCAAGACCGCCTGTACCGAGTCCACCACGAAACCCAAAAAGGTGATCTGTTGAGTGGGAACCAAAACCGACTTGGAGCCGTTGATGACGAACCCTAGTCTCTGCAGCAGGCCGACAGCTTGACGCAGCTGGCCCGCCAACACCTCCGGGCACTGTCCCATGAGGAGGATGTCGTCTAAGTATACAAGCATCCGGACCCCCTGACTTCTGAGAAACTCCACCACCGGGTGGAGGACCTTCGTGAAGCACCACGGGGCCGAAGAAAGACCGAACGGCAGGGCGGTGAATTCGAACACCTTGTCGTCCCACAGGAATTGTAGGAAACGACGATGAGGGGGGTGGATGGGAACGACCAAGTAGGCATCCTTGAGATCCAGTCGTACCATCCAATCCCGAGGGAGGAGCGCATCTCGAAGGAGGTGGATCCCCTCCATCTTGAAGTGACGGTAGACCAACCACCCATTGAACTCTTTGAGATTGATCACCGGCCTCTTGCCCCCATCCGTCTTGTCCACTAGGAAGACGTTGCTGAGGAACCCATGTGGGTGGCGCGTTGATAGACGGATGGCTCCCTTGCGCAGCAAGTCTGAGACCTCCTCGTCTATCAATCGCGCGTCGGATTCTGAAAAAACCATTGGGCGCGGGGGCCTCGCCTGAGTTGGCTGGTCGTAAAACTCGATATGGAAACCTCTTACAGTTTGCAAAACCCAAGCGTCGGCAGTGAGCAATTCCCACTCCCCGTAAAAGCTTGCCAGCCGCCCCCCAATCGGAACTTGATCCAAGCAAAGTACACTTACCGGGGGCATTTCCCTGTCCGGAGTTCTTCTTGAACCCTCTGCCACCATAGCGCTGTCCCCTCGTGGGGTAGAAGTTGGTGTAGTTGGCTGAGGTCTGGTACTGACCTCTTCCGGAGCCTTGTCCTCGGTTGTTGGTCTGCTGACCACGGCCGATCGCGCGGCCCCTGCCGCGACCGGCCCCTCCAGAAAAACGCTGGTGGAAGACCTTCTTGATGCTGGACTGAGCCTTGTCCAGCGACGTGAACGTATTCACGAACTTCCCCAGCTCGCGGATGAAAGGCTCACCGAAGAGGCCACCCTGAGCCACGGCACCTGCCTCCAACGAGGCCAGGTCCCCCAGCTTCGGATCCAGCTTGATAAGGAGTGAACGCCGCCTCTCCATGGACAGGGCACAGTTGGCGTTGCCCAAAAATACGATCACCCTCTGGGCCCAGTTGGAGAGCACCTCCGGTGAAATGGCAGTGCCATTCACTCGAGCCTCCTCCGCCATATCGAGGATCTTCGTGGCGGGCCCGACCGCATCCAACAACTTGTCCTGGCAAGCCCGCCAGGACCGGTCGATCCCCTTCCTGGGGTCCTTCATGAATTTCGCCAGGAAGGTGGCCATCTTGGGGTCCAACTCTGGTGTCATGGCCACTTTCCCTTCCAGGGTAGGCCGAGGGCATTACCCACGCAGGCAACCCCTCGCCTCCTTTTCTAGGGGCTTGCGCAGTCTGCCCGCGACAAACTTCGCCACCGTCTCCCCCGGGGCCCATGCCGCGGATCGGGGGTGGACGATCTCGTCCGGGTCCAGCATGCCCGACTCGTCTCGGGGCATCTCCTTCGCTGAAGGTGTCGGAAGCCAAGAACGGGTCGACTCCCCGTCGTCATCCGAGTCCGGAGAGTCGTAGATCGGGGAGGCGGGCGCCGTAGACACGTCGCCCGAAGTGCCAGGATCCACCAAGGGTGCAGGGGGCACCGCCGTCGCCTTGGCCAGGAAGGCGTCACGAAGCCGCTCGAAAGCGCCCCTGTCCACGCCTTGGGCCTCTGATGAAGGTCCCTCCCCACGAGGTCTCTTCGGAGCGGGTGGCAACCCGCTGGACGTCCCCGGGAGTTCGGGGGACGGAGGCACCTGCGCCGCTGCCAGCTTCGCGCATTCCTCCATGATGCGGGCGGAAAGGCGGTCCTCCATGGGCCCTACCACCTCCGTCACGCAACGATAGATGGAGTTGTCTACCGCCTGATAGAACTCATCATCCTGCAGGTAGGGGCAGGCTTCCTCATCGTATTCCCCTTCCATCTCGGAACCAAGGGCAAATGCGGGGCACCCAAGAGGGCGGCAACCGAGAAAGTTCTCGAATGTGGGCAGGCCAAGCGGCTGCGATCACGTTTTGGGCCAGCTGACGTGGCAGGTGGGCTGCACCAACCCCCAAGCGCGCAGACCCTCCTCGCCGGGACCGGGTCTACGTACCCCTCAAGCGCGCTAGGCCACACACGGGTAAAGAGGTGCACAGATCTCGCCCGAAGGCGATTCACGCGGTCAGAACCGCCATACCGACCCCAGAGGGTGTCAAAAAATGGGCAAAAGTACTGACCCGGATCACCAGGTGTCAGAGGGGTACGCGAGGATCGGCCCCCGCGCAAGCAGACCCTACGGCGCGGCTCCTCGCACTGCGGAGGCGCGCCGGCGGGTCGGCGAGACGACAGGCCGCCCCCTTGCGGTCTATGTACACACCGCACACAAGTGGGAATAAAGTCGCGTAGGAACGAAGAACGTTCCCGCAACTGGGGACTCTGTAAGGAAATAAACCATGCAAGGAGTCCCCCCCAAAGATCGTACACAAGACAATCAATCACAATGAAAAGGTAACAAATAGAAAAGCACTTATCTGGCTGCGGGAGCAGCGAAGAAAGAGGAGGAAGATGATGAGAAGTCCGGTTATATAGTGATGATGGACAGAGTAAAAGGACTATGGACTGTTGTTGCGCAAGAGACTCTTGGGAGTTGTTGTTTATTTTGTTGAACATTACGTTAATGCTTTATGTTTAAAGCATTTTTGTTCTTATTATATCTTTTCCTAAGCTGCTGTGGAGTCTTTATGTTAATAAAGCGAAGGAAGATATAGCATAATCTGAAGCCTCCGGTCCTGACATAGAATTCATGTCCAATGAAAACCCATGACACTGTTATTGTGTCGCAGTTAAAGATGCTAAAGCTGGACCACTAAACTGCAGCAAAAAAAGACAAGATGTGGCACATCAAATTTACTGCAATCTGTTCAAAGTGCGTACAGATGTTTTAGCACCCATCTGGGAGAAATAAGCATTTAATGTACTGATGTATGAATATTGGAATTCCCAACCCCCTATGTAATTTACAGTGCTCTGTTGCTTCCTAGCAATGCTCGCACTAATTAAATACCAATACAGACATACCTCAAGAATGTCCCACATCTTGTGACCTGACACCCTCAAAACCAGAATGAGTAAGAGGTGTCCCAGAGGCCTTGAATCTGACCCACAAGAACAAACGGCTTTATTACAAAATCCTCTCCTGTAATCCATTTCGTTGAATTAAACTAATTAATATGAACAATAAAGATATGCATTTAGTTGGTCGTCTATTAAACAAAGGTTGTTTATATCAAATTATCTCTTTATTGTACCATCTGGACAGTCTTATCTGGTTCGTTAACGAAATAAACAGTCTGCGGTTCTGTTCTTCACAGGTAATTACCTCACATTGTGATCTAACAATATAACATACTTTCATAATTATCACCTTTACTAATGAACAGTGTTGGAAAAAAAAGTTTTAACCCTAACGTTCGGTCTCTTGGGACTAAGCTCATATGTTATTATTATTTAACCTAGCAGTAAAATCAGCTTAAAAAAAATGAAATTTCTGGACTATCACTGGGATTAAAAAAAACTGTTCAGAGGGTTACACAGAGATCTTTGTAACAGGTGCACTACTAACCCGCTGAGATTTTACCAACCGTTCATTCAGTTTGTGCTAATATGTTAGAATACAGTTTCTAACATATGCACAATAACACAGTAATGCTACATTTATGAACAAAATGAACATTTCTATTACCCCAGCACTCTATGCATATTTGAAACTATTTAAACTTGAGTCGAGTTAACTGTTGGCTATACTTCCTGAATAGGAAGTGGTGGGTTGATAACCAACATCCGGACATCAGTATGGCTACCACTATTCTGATAGTTATTGGTGCATTGGGCATATGTGGCCGTCTTCCCAGGCCTCGAGAAACCCCAGGACTTCTCCTCACCCGAGAGCATCCATGAAAGGCAGGTCGGGGCAATTGTCAAGATACCTTGAAGCCTAGGGACAAGAAGAAGGTGGTCTACTCTCAGATGAGTGCTGGAGGGATCGACAGCTGTCTCTTGTCTTCCTGATTTTCCTCCTGCCATACTTTACATCATGTGCAGCCTGTTGCAACATGGAGAGATGTGCCCATATGCAGGGATCCTGCCTACGGTTTAGCATAACCACCGCCTCCTCCCAGCCTCAAAATCAGGCAGATGGAAGGAGTTTGGCTGATAGCTCTAAACCAGCCTCACCATTTCCAGAAACCCTGATTGCAGCAGCAAATGCCTGTGATAGACACCGATCAGTCAGACTCTGGTCAGTTTAACTCTATCTTGTAATTTAATAATATCTAGTTCAGGTGGCAGCATGAGCTTTAAGGCCATATTAAACAAAGTACTATACCAAGCTGTGTTTTTTGGACCTGCATGGTGTCACATACTGTGCACTTCTTGTTTGTGGACCAATGCACAATTCATGACGATGTGTGCCCGCCACAAGTGTTTTGGGTACCCAATAAAACCGGTAAAACCCTAGCATTAGATATGGGATCAGTTGATTCTAAACCCCCACGTAGCCCCTTTGAATTCACCCCCCCATCCCCTTCAAATTCAACTTAGCAAGATTGGTATTTTCAGCATGGCGTTTCATGTAAATATGTATTGCTAGAAGATGCTTAGAGCTCATTTTCATTGCAATTTAGGGACAAAGAGTGTGATTTAGACCCTGGCGGACGAGTTGCCAGCGGATCAGGCTGGAGCCCTACCTGCTCAAAAAATCATTACCTGCTCCCTAGAGCTTGATTCCTAATGAAAATCCATATTGTGTTCTTATATATAAACACTATTCGAAATTCGGTTACTGGTTGAGGGGGTGAAACCCTACTCAACCCGCAATTACAGTATCCTTGTCAGGGTGAAACACAAGCAAACCCCATCTGGCTTAACATAGAGGCAAATCGTAAAGTATATATGGCATTGAAATAATTATAAGGTGAAAGTACAACACAATAAAAATCACACACCAAAATATAACAAGCATTTGCAATGCACTAGGTCTCGCATTTGTGAGAGTTTGAGCTATTGACATTGCAATTGGCAATGTCTTTTATTTACGTGTTGGTTTTTAAAACATAAATAAAAGGCATTGTCATTTACAACGCAAATAGCTTAAACTCCCGCAAATGCGAGACCTATTGCATTGCAAATGCCAGGGCATTCCAAGCAACAGTCCGTCCCCCTGCAAATAACTAATTATAAGCAGACAATAGCTGGTGACTCCAATAATTACTGTATTTAAAGCATAGTGTACAAACAGCAGAGAAGTTTAAATTGTGTCAGCCGTTTCCGGTGCCCAGCACAGGCATATAATTGTCAGCACCGGCTCACGTGAAAGCCGAGCACATGGTGAGGTTGTCTTTTTAATTGAGGTGAGTATATTTATTTATGCGATTTTATATAGCGCAGACTTTACCCGAAGGTGTCAGAGCGCTTCACAATAGGAACAGAACTGATACATGAGGAGAAAAATTACAAGTGACCAAATTACAAAAGCAAACGTTAAGTTACATGAATCTAAAGTGACAATAGTGAGCAACCAAAATACATGAGGTAGCAATCGGTACATTATAGGAGGAAAAAGTGATATGTGTGCAGGTTACAAAAGCGTGCAAAGTACAAGTAGAGGTATAATACTGCAATAAATGACAGACACTCCAGCATAAGAACAAACGTTACGTAGGCAATGGTGGCACTTGTGCAAGTATCTAAAGCAAACAAAAAGTGAGAGGTAGCATACAGTGTGATACAAGAGAAAAGTGACGTGTGCAAGTTACAAAAGGGTACCATACACAGGTACAAGGATAATACTGCAATAAATGGTAAACACTCAAACTGCCAGAACACACTGGGAAGGCACTTCAATAGTCAAGGACAATAGAATTTTCAATAATGGGAGGTCTTCCTTAAGGTGATAGAGAGGGCGTGAATTAGATTTGGAGGTGTCTTTGGAGGAGGAGAACTTTGAGGTCCATTTTGAAGGCCTGGGAGGAGGAGGTGGTCCGGAGTTGAGGCGGAAGTGAGTTCCAGATTCTCACTGCGCTGCCTGAAAAGGATTGGGCCATCAATCTTTCCTTCTTGAAAGTGGGGGGTTCAAGCAGTAGATTTTCGGCATTACGAGATGGTCTAGAGCCTCCAGACAGTTTCAGTTTATTCGACAGGTAGAGAGGAGAGGAGGAGTGCAAGGCTTTGTGGTGGTACAGGCAGTCTTTTAGATAGCTCTAGCCTCGATTGGAAGCCAGCGAAGGGTGGATAACAACGGTGTGATGTGGTCGCTTCTTTTTGCCCCACAAATGAAACGGGCTGCTGAGTGGAGGACAGATTTAAGGGGGGACAGGTGAAATTTGGGGAGGCCAGTAAGAAGAGAATTGCAGTAGTCCAGGCTGGAGAGGACCAGCGATTGCACCAGTGTTTTAAGGTCTTGTTTGGGAAAAAAGCGACAAATTCCCCAAAGAAGGCGCAGTTGGTATCGTGCAGATTTTGCAATGGAGTTGATGTGGGGGATTCGATTGAGTTTGTTGTCGAGTATGACACCAAGGGATTTTGCGCTGTCGACAATGATGGGTTTATTGTTAAGCAGATTCATCTGATCCATCCATGAAAGTGAGGAAGAGAGGAGGAGGAATTCAGTTTTGGAGGGATTCAGAATCAGTTGATGAGTTGACATCCAGTTTTGAATGGAGTAGAGAGTCGAGCTTAGGATGGCGAGATCATGAGTGGAGGCAACCTTGAGGTAGATTTGAGTGTCATCTGCGTAGAGATGATAGTGGATCCCGGATTTTCTTAGGAGATTTCCCAGTGGTTCTAGGTAGAGATTGAACAATGTGGGTGCAAGTATAGAGCCTTGAAGAACACCTTGACCTACCGCCAAAGGGGATGAAAGACTGTTCGCTATTTTGATCATTTGGGATCTATCAGAGAGGAAGGAAGCAAACCATTTAAGCACAATGCCCTCCATGCCCATTCTCTGTTGTAGAGTGTTGAGGAGAGTGTCGTGATTGACAGTGTCAAAGGCTGCAGAAAGGTTGAGGAGAATTAGAAGATAGGACCCCCCGCCCCCCCGAGTCGAGTATCCTCCTCGCGTCATCAACCACTTGCAATAGGGCTGTTTCAGTGCTGCAGTTTTGGATGAAACCGGACTGATAATTGTCAAGAAGATCATTGTCCTTGATATGACGAGAGAGTTGTTTCGCTACACATCGTTCTGTGATCTTCGCAAGAAATGGTAGGTTAGTGATGGGGCGGAAGTTGTTGAGGTCATTCGCATCAGCAGTGGGTTTTTTAAGCAGAGGGGTGACCTGTCCAGTTTTGAAGGAGACAGGAAGGGAGCCTTGACAGAGAGAGAGGTTGACCAGAGTGGTCCAATAGGAAAGAGAATGGGAATAGAAGTCAATGGCAATGGCACTGGGGATGGGGATGGGGTCAAGAGAATGGTTGGAGGGCTTTGTTTCGAGGATGCATTTGAGGAGGGCATCTTCAGAGATAGGGTCAAAGTTCCGCCAAATAGCTAAGGATTTGCGCTCCTCTGGAGGGGTAGGATGAGCGACCTGAGCCACAAGGGATTTCACTTTTTCGTCAAAGAATATACCAAAATCCGGTGCTTTCTTTGTAGAATCCTCCAGCTTGGAGTTTGAAGGAGAACGGTTAGGAACCTTGATGAGATCGAATAGTTTTTTTAGGTCTATTTTTGGCAGAGTCAAGGAGGGTTCTGAAGTGCGACGCTTTCTCAAGGAAGATGTTCTTGTGGTACTTGGATCTTGCTGAACGAAGCGTGGCCAGATTATCAGTGGAGGCCGATTGCCTCCATTGTTTCTCCAGGAATCTTAGTTGCTTCCTTTCTTCATAGAGAGATTTGTTGAACTAGGGTGCTGAGGGAGTGGGCCTTATCTTTTTACTTTGGAGAGGAGCGACATTATTGATTTCGACTGCAAGGACTTTGAGGCATTGGGAGGTGAGTTCGTCAACATCTAGGTTCGGGTCTAGCCTTGGAAGTGATAACAAAGCTGAATCCCAGAGGGAAACAACGTCAATATTTTTAGCATCACAGAACCAGGAGGTAGCCCTCTTAGGTTGGCCAAGAGTTTTAGAGTGTGATAGGTGAAGAGAGAATGGGATGAGGAGGGGGTCAGACCAGTCTACATAAATAGGGGTAGTGATAGAAAGCATGTCTGCTTTAGAAATGACAAGGCCCAGGATTGAGCCCTTAGAGTGTGTTGACTCTGTGCAGTGTTGGATAAGATCGTTAGCAGAGAGGAAGGTGGCCAGCGAGTTCGCAGAAGAGTCTTGCGGTGAGCCCCAGTGGAGATTGAAGTCACCCACAAAGGTCTGATTGTCAGTTTGCGAGTATTGGTTGCTGATGAAGTCAGTGAGTTCCTCCATAAACGAAGGGCCACTACCCGGCGGGCGGTAAATGACATGGAATCTGATGGGTGAGCGGTGGTGCAATTGTAGCTCAAGAGAAATGCATTTAAAAGTGCGGAAGGAGCTGAAAGGAGAAGCCTTCAGTTGAAGGGAGTTCCTAAAGATGACTGCAACACCTCCCCCAACGCTGTCAGTTCTGTCATTCCTAAGTAAAGAATAGCCTGTGGGTAATAGGAGATCAAAGATAGAGTGAGAGGTATCGTTGAACCAGGTCTCTGTGAGAAAGAGCATGTCTATATTGTGAAAAGTGATGGTATCGGAGATTTCAAGTTTGTGTTTTACTGCAGATCTGCAGTTGTAGAGCAGACAGCGCAGCTCTGTCAAGACTGTTTTGGTGACGGGGGAACTTGGGCTCTGAAGGGTGTTCGGGATATTGTGTTTATACGAGGGTGCTCGGGAAGGTTTAGGTGGATGCTTGGTTCTGACAGAGGAGATGGTCGGAGTAGAGTAGATAGTAAGGTTACTGGGAGGTGCAGGTTGCAGAAGGGAGGCATTCAAAGGCTTGTGTGAGTTGAAGAAGTTTGTAGATGACAGGTTCAGCTTGGCTATAGTGGGGTGAGGGGGCGAGGTGCATCTCGTGGGATGGTGAGGGTTTTCCAAAGGAGTAGAGGTGTAAGGAAAGGTGGAAATCTTGGAGATTAAAAGTGAAATGGCAGTTACAAGCTGGGAGATGGAGGTGATCAGAGAGTCTAGCTTGTTTTCCAGACAGAGTAAGGCAGAGCACGGATGGTTGGGTGGCTGGATGGAAACAGGAGGGGGTGGAAACGGTGGTGGAAGACAGGTGGGGGTACAGGAGGGTAGTTGGGGTACAGGGTTCAAAAGTGGGGAAAGGTGGAGATTGAGAGCGGGAGTTGGTGAGCCAGAGGCGAAGGGAGAGTTGTCTTTGTTGGAGTTGCAAGAAGGAAAGGAATTAAGGACAAATGTAGGGGGAGATTGGTGCGGATCAGGGCGGTATGGTAGAAGGAGAGGGGAGGCCTGTGTGGAGTCATGGGAAAGTAGGGGGTTAGGGAGGAAAAGAGGGGAGGTGGTTGAAGAGGTCCTGTCATCGGGAAGGTGTGGCTGTGAGGAAATGGGCATCTGGCAGAGTGAGGGGGGTTAGGAGAATGGGAAGCTGAAGAAAGGAAGTGCTTCTGCTGTGCTTGAGGGAGGGAAATGGAAAGGGTTGTCAAGGGGGAAAGGGGGTAGCACAGCACAGCTGGAGGAGTGGGGGGAAGGAGAGATATGCAATGGGTTTGTGGAGAAATCGGGGTGAATAACAAGGGGAGGAGGGGGTAGAGGAGAGGGGGGAAGGTGGAATAAGGGGAGCGTAGGGAAGGTTAACCGGGGTAGAGAGTTGGAGGAGAGGTGGACTGAAAAGGGGTGTGGCAGGTAGGAGTATGGGTGAGGTGAAGAGATTGGGGAACTGGGTTGGTGCAGATTGGACGAGGAGCGTATTAGTTAGAGGTAAGGCTGAAGTGATGAATAGGGGGGCAAATTGTGAGGGGGGAGGCATAGGAGAGGAGGGCACCGTGGAGGGGTAGGGAAGAGGGGCTACCTGTGCTTCTCGAGGGTGCACCCTGATGGTATGTAGGGGGTCAGGAAAGGAGAAAGTGAGTAGTGGGTGGAGCTAGATGAAGAGTCAGGGGATAACCCAGTCGCAGAGGAGGGGAGTAGGGAGGGGAAGAGGTGGTCAAAGAGCGAGAGACAAGTGTATTTGTCTTGGATCATGACAGTACCGTTGTTATAGAGTGAGACAGTGAGGTAGCCGTTGAAACACGCAGAGGGGGAAATTTTTTGTTGTTTACCATGAGGGATAGAGGAGGAGGAGGTGATGTTAAGGGAATTATATAAGCTGGTGGACCAAGAGGGGGTGTCGTGAGTGAAGAAGATGAAATCGTTTTTGAGCGGTGGTGACGAGAAGTAAAAGGAGACAAAGGGGGCACATATTCCAAATGTTGGGTGAAGAAATCAGAACTAATGTGCCGTCTGGGAAGTGGGGTGGGTATTTGATGGGCCCTTCATCTAGGTATGAATGATGTCACCTGGGACTAGATAAACGTAGGAATTGTTTACATATGATAGGACCAACTGGACCACTTTCAGAACCATCACAAAGCAAATTTGGTCAAAGTAGAACAGATTATAAACGAACACCCAGTGACCACTGGTGATCACTGAACTTAGCATCAGCCTGTGACAGAGTCCCATTTGGCACCAAACGTGTTGTACGCCCATAATCTCAACAGACTACTATTGCACCCTAATCTCCTGAGAATAACTAACATTAGGGGCAAAGAGCATGGGGTGGAACAAAATCTGACTAACAAGGTCTAAATATGCAAAATCTGACTAACAAGGTCTAAATATGCACGACAACCTCGTCATCATAAGACCACCTTTAGCGGAACTCAGAACAGGGTGCGGAACTCATACTACAAGGAGAACATTTCCAAGCACTACATGTCCGTATAAGGGCATGGCCACATCATCTGTGTTTATTATGTGAACATACACTGGACCTTAATAATACCTGCCTCTTGTGCCGTTATTACAGCTTTGGGAAGCCGGAAATCTCTGAATTGTTAAACTTGCAGGATGTTGCTGCTTAGGTGTTATGTTGGTACTGTCAATGGCAATGCTGGCGGCTATGGGTGGTGCAGTCTGCAGTAGCCTTCTAAGAAGAGCCCTGGCAGTTTTTTTTTACAAATCAAGCAAATAGAATTTATCCGATATTAAGTATTAAGGAGTACTGTGCTTTAATTCCTCGATGGCACTATTCATCGCTGGGGAATGGAGCCAGACAGGAGCTGTAACTAAAATGGAGAAGCCCTGGAATGTCCGGTTTATTGAACCCTCTCATTAACTCCGGGCCCTGACATATCCACACACCTGAATACTGCTGCTTCCAAACTGTGATTTGTAGGCCCGTGGCACATTTTTGTTACAACCTAAGTCCAAATAAATACATTTTTGCCTGCTTACCGCAAATAACCCATGGCTTTCATGCTCGCATGCCCCTGTATGAACCCTGCGGGGTTTCTTAGCATGCAATTCTTTGGGGGCAGATCTCAGAGAATCTTCTCCTGCTAAAAGCCTCAGTACAAACTCCACAGTGGATGTGGTATGATCTCTCTAGATGATCCAAGTAAAATAAGCTGTAAGTATGCTCTTCAGATAAATGTAATGGCATGTCGAAAAGCTGTTTATTCCATAGCAGATGCAAAAAGAACAATTGATGGACAGAATACAGAACAATGTCATACATTCACCCAAGTGCAGAGATCTGGGCCTAAATCCATCATTTTTTTGCTCCCCATGCCATTCCAGTTTGAGCCCAGCCATATGCAAATCAGTCTTGACCCTGCGCCCAATGGGAACAGTCCAGCCCGAACTGCCAGGCCAGGTCCTCCCTGGACTGGAAACAAGCAACCTAGGACCGATTTTGGGCATTCAGCCCTCATCAGGCAGGATAGTTTGACTTCAGTGGCATGGAGAGCACGGGACTCAGGGCTGAGAATACACGTCCCACTCGGGGTGACAAATGCAAAAAGAACAATTGATGTAAAGAATGCAGAACAATGTCATACATTCACCCCAGTACAGAGATCTGGGCCTAAATCCATCGTTTTGGATGAATGATGATGGATTAAACCCATATCAGTTGACTGGGGGTGCATGCTTGCAATGTTCTTTTTTTTTTTTTTTAATTTTTTATTTCCAGTTGGTATAAGACAATAATACATACTAAACGGGGAAAAACAAATGTTACATGTTATAATTAATAAACTTAATTTGACGTACAGCTTACATTGAAATTAGAATTTGCTTTTACATAAGAATAGAGTATAAAACCATTACCCAAAATATTTTACTGCCTAGATCCAATGTAGCCCAGAAGTTAGTAGACGGATAGAAAGGTTGGTATAAGCCGACAAAGTATAAAGTAAGACAAAAAATTCAATTCTAACAGTGATTTTCCCTTTCTCGAAGCCTGAAAATTCCTTTGATTACAATCATTCCAGATCCCCCCAAATTTTCTCAAATTTCTTTAATGAGCGTATACCTCTTGGTTCCGCTAGATTCTTCTCCATTGTTTTAATTTCTGTAACTAAATACCACCATTCTATAGCGTTTGGTGCATTGCTGTTAATCCAGGCCCTTGCCAAGATTAGTCTAGCGCATGCAATTAGTATCACTGCCAATAATGGCCGTGGAGGTTTTATTAAATGTACACCAAGTAGCACCATAGGCGCCGTTATAGAAGAGTTTAGGATATTTTTTGTATTTAGGATTTTTCCCACCTCCTCCCAATATTTCCCGAGCATTGGGCATGAGAACAGCATGTGTGTTAAATCCGCCGCGTAGGCCGCACATTTCGGGCAGTTGGTCTTATCACCTTAGATGTTACTACTGGACCACTTTGAGATCTTTTCTGGCGTATATTAGAGTAAATAGGTAGTTCTATATTGTTGAAGTCTGAGACTAGACGATCGAACAGAGTTGTGTATATTAGTATAGGAATCGATTATTTGTTTCCCTGTGATACTTGTCCCAAGTTTCAGGTTCCACTTATTCGCAATTGACTCTCTATCGTCGGAACTAAAGCTTATAAAGCATTTATAAGCCATACTAATAATTGCCTTCTCTTTCCTAGAATTAACGCAGTCCCATATGCCCCCGCTGGATACGCTATTGATTTTATTTTTGCGCACCAAGAAGTCGTGTATTTGTATGTATTTAAATCTATGTATTTCCGACAAACCATATAGACACTTAAGGGTGGAGAAATCTAACATACCTAAAGAATTATACAGATCGCCAAGACATGTTTTGCCTTTCAGTTGCCATCCACGTGTTAGACCATCCCTAAATATGTCTGGCAGCCCTGGGTTATCCCATAGTTTAAGCTGGGAATGGTAGATAGTGGTTTTACAATAAGTAAGAATGTCTTTCCAGACTCTAATTATGTCTCGAGCCGTCTTAAATTTAACTCGTTTGTAGTAGTTTGGGTCAGTTATGCGATATAGGAATTGGTTCGAGTCATTCTTTAACAATAAATGGTGGTAATAAAGTGTGTCGTCGTTATTTAATAATGAGCGTAGCCGTCTGACGAATGAAGCCCAGAAATATAATTTTAGGTCTGGGACGTTAGGACCGCCTAGGTCAATCTGATTTTTCAATAATTTTAATGACCTCCTAGCTTTCTTATATCCCCAAATAAAGTTTCCAAATATACTATCTAGTTGCTTAAAAAAAAGCCTATTCAGTGCCAAAGGGATTGACCTAAACAGATATAGGTATTTGGGTATAACTTTCATTTTAATCAAGTTTATTCTGCCTATTAAGTTTAAAGGGAGTCGATGCCATTTTTTTAGAGTCGCCGTGGTTGTTTTAATCAGCTCGTTATAATTGATGTTGTTGATTTCTTTAACATTTGATATGATTTTGACTCCAAGGTAAGTCGCGACCTTGCAGATTTCAGGGACTGGTGTCTGGGGTTTAAAATTAGTTATTATTTGAGTTTTATGTGTATTTAATTTGTATCCTGATACTTTGCCGAAGTTAAGTGCTTCGAGATTGATGGCTTTTAAAGTTTCGATTATTTCAGAGGAATAAATGGCAATGTCATCTGCATATGCAGTAATTTTTAGAGTATCCGGACCTGTCAAAAATTGAGTTATTTTAGGTTGGGAACCCAGAGCTTTTAAGAAAGGTTCTAGTGATAGAGCAAATAATAATGGAGACAGGGGACACCCTTGACGAGTCCCCTCAGAATTGGAAAGCATGGCGAACTAAGCCCTCCATAACTAATATGTGCTGTTGGTTTGTCGTAGAGCGCCCGAACTCCATTTAGAAATTGCCCTTCAAAACCCATCGATCCCAGTGTCTGCCAGAGATAGCCCCATCCCACCCGATCAAATGCCTTTTCGGCGTCGAGCATAATCATAGCCAGTGGGGTATTTTCTCCCTCTGCTATATCAAATGCTGTAATTGCGGTGTTAACATGTGTCGACGTGTCCCTCCCTGTTATAAACCCATGTTGTTGTTTGTTTATAATTCTCGGCATTAATGGAGCAAGTCTATTGGCCAAGCATTTTGAGTAAATTTTAGCATCTGTATTGATCAAAGATATGGGTCTGTATGACCCCATCTCCTCTTTGGGTTTTCCCTTTTTGTGAAAAAATATTATTTTAGCTTTGTTCCAGGAGTTAGGGACCAATCCTGTTATCCCAATGTGTAATATGATTTCTAAAAGAAGAGGTGTTAGTTCGTCTGAGCATAATTTATACATTTATAATGGAATAGTGTCTTCCCCTGTGGCTTTCCCTGAGGGCAGTGATGATATAGCTAATTTAAGTTCATTTTTAGTTATCCCAGTTGCAAGAGAAGCGCTTTCTGCCGCCATTAACTGATTAGTATGATTCTCCCTTAAATATTCATCAATTAACCCTTTCGATGCTGATGACGAGCTCAGCTCGTCATCACCCACGGGTGTCGTGTGCTGATGACGAGCTGAGCTCGTCATGGTGCCACTAAAATGGCATTTTCCAGCACAGGGGGGGGGGGGGGGGGGGTGGAAACGCCCAGCAGCCATGTGGTTAAAAGACTGTTCGGCATGTGTTCAGGAGTATAAAGAGATTCGTAGTATTTGGCAAATTGTTGGACGATATGGATTGGTTGAGTGTATTTCTTATTATCAAGACCTGTTATTTGAGTAATCGTGGAGTCTGCCCTATCTTCTGCGACCTTAAATGGTAAAATTTTGCCTATTTTATCTCCACCCTCATAAATGATGAATTTATATTTATGTATCTGAGCACTATTTTTTTTGAGTAGTTTCTCTTTAGTCTTACATTTTAATCGACTAAGCTGTGCGCAGATCTCCAACGTGGGTAAATTATCTCGCAAAGCCAGAGCCAATCGCATCTCTTCACCTGCGATATCAGTCATCAGGGCCTCATCGTTCTTACGTTTTTCAGAGTTGCGTTTCAAAACGTAAGATTGCGTAAACCCCCTTGCAAAGTTCAACACTCCGTCCATCATCCCCTTTGGTTTTGCTTTGTTTGCCCTAAAATGGCAGGATATAGCCCAGACGTTGGTCCCTTGCTCACTTTGACACTGGATTCAAGCTAGCCTGGCTGATGACGGCTTATTAGCCAGAAACCGGTCCCAGGAGGCTTGTTTCTGGTCCAGGAAAGGCATGGCTTCGCAGTTTGGGCTGGACTGTTCCCATGAGATACAGGGTCAGACTGATTTGGATATGGCCATGTTTGAACTGGGGTGGCGGAGTGAGCTAAAGAATGATGATGGATTAAACCCAAATCAGTTGTTAAAATCTCTGTTTGGACCAGACAACGTTTCTGTGCTTTTTGCGTGGGAACAGGCACACCACATGCTGCGCACCAGCATTTGATGGGAGCCCCCAGTGCCCCACTATATTCAGATTACTGAACTTCAGAGACCATGATACAGTGGTCCATCTGGAAAAATAGAGATTGTTGTGCCTTCACGTGTCAGGGTTTTAACAGTTTACAAAATCCCAGTAAACTCTTTTCTGTCTTTAGAGCCATTGGGAGGGAGTTCTACAATCTGGCTGTACCTGAAATAAAACTCCCCCCACTCTAGGCTATCTTGGCACCGGGGATTATCAGATTTGCAGAGGTCGCAGAGCGCAACTGCCTTCCAGGAATATACCACTTGAACTTGTCGGTGAAAAATTCCGGGCGCAGGCCATGTAATGCTTTAAAGGGGATACAGAGGGCCTTGAATTATATCCTTCTTTTAACTGGAAGCCAGTGTAGATTTGGGAGGGCGTGGGCCACTGATTGACGTTTCGGGATGTAAAGTAAAAGATGAGATGCTGCGTTTTGGAGGACTTGCATTTTGTTAAGGAGATGTGACTGTATAATTAGAAACACCCTGCTACAGTAATCTATTCTAGACAGAATCAAGGCTGTTTACGTCAACATGCCATTAACTAAATTAAGAAGTTAATTAACTGTTTCTTAATACCAAATGGGTTTACCCCAAGGGAGAAAAAAAGCGGCTGCGATCCAGCTGATACTTTTGGAAGTATCTGCCAGGATGAAACATCACAGTAAACAACCAATAGTGAATTATAGTTGGAGGGACGTGGCCAGAAACATGGCCGATTAGGTGTACCTCCGGTGAGCCCCGCCGAGCTAACCTTGATCCGACGATACCAACAATCCATAGACCCCGATTTCCGCGCTGATCTATGGAGACTGCCCCCGGGCTTGCAAAATGGAGGCGCCCTGAGCTGAAGCTCCTGAGGATCGGCCAGACTCGGACCTATAGCCGGGGGAGCGACGGGCGAGAAGCTCTGAGGGGTCAGGATGACGGCCCGCCCCCCCCCCAGCGTCCCGCCTGCCCGACTGGTGATCCCACAAGCAGTGGGTTCAGATGCTGGGCTCCCCGGGCTGAAGTGGTGGACGCAATCTGCTGGGCGCGGAAACGGCCTACGGGGGAGATCAATCCACCAGCATGGGAGTCCGTCCTGGAGACCTGCCGGCCAGCTGCGACAGGCACATGAACATCGGAGATGGGGCTCTTTGAGGTGAGGCTGCTGGTGACGAGGCCCGGCCCCGCAATCTGAACGCAGACATTCCGGAGGCGCCTTCCCCTCTGCCCGGGTCCCCCCGGGGTGCCACAAGGGGTTGAAAGGCCCAGAGCGATCCCACTGCAGGGGCATTCTCAGGAGGAGCACTAAGGATCTTACTACAGCGGGTCCCTGGGGTTGCTCGGCACCCGGAGCATCACCCCTTACAGGGAGACCTTGATTACACACCTAGCGGAGCCCCGCCAAACTGTCTCCGTCACTGCAACATCGGAGGGCGCTTTGCTTACCCACGAGACCCCCAAAACCTCTCTGGGGGCCCACGTCGAGAGGCGGGTACGACGGTAATCCTCACGGCAGAGGCCAGGAGCCCAGCATGTCGTCCTGGCGGACTTGATGATCCTCATCACATGCAGACGCAGGATAAACGATGGAGAACCCGCTGCGGATCCCCGAGGCGGTCTCGACACGCCTTGGACCTTCCTTGATCCTGACACCGGCGACAAGCTTGCACCACAGAAGAAGGTGGCCCCGATCCGGGATACACATCCCACACATTCCCCCTCCCTTTGATGTGAGCGTCCCGGTGTCGAGGCTCTGAGCTGGGACAGTGAGTGACTGGCGGGAGCCACCCTCCCCACAGCAGTGACCGGCTCCTTTGCCGACGAAGGACAGCAGGTGGGAGCAAAACTAGCGCCCGGTGGAGAGGCTTGGGCCCGGCAGGAGATAGGAGGACCCATCATGGGGAAGAAGGATATGACCGCCCGGACCCCGAGGCAAGCTACCTTGGAACGATATGCATCAGCGCCGCGTCCTGCAGGGTCGGAAATGCAGGAACCGCGCTCAGATACGGCGCACCTGATGGACGCCATCCAGGCGTCGCGAGACGATATAAAGGCGTCAAGGGCTGCCCTTGAGGTCAAGATTGGCGAAGTGGGATCGGAAGTTACCCTCCTACGACAAGATTTTTGCAATCTGACTGAGAGGGTGACCACGGCAGAGACCCGGCTGGGAGAGGCGGAGGATGCCCTCACCACGCTGAAGAGAGACATGGCTGAACTTCGGGCGTCGCATAAACAACTCCACTGGAAGGTGGATGATGCCGAAAACAGGGCACGATGCAACAACCTGCGCTTTGTGGGATTTAGGGAAGGAATCAAGGGGAACAACACGGCAGCCTTCCTTCATGCGTGGCTGCAGAAAACCTTCCTGAAGGCGCCCTTCTACACCTGCTTCACCATAGAGAGGGCGCATAGGGCTCTATTCGCAAAACCCCCGGAGGGGGCCAGACCCTGACCACTTATTGCCCTCTTCCTGAACTTTGCAGACCGTGATCTTATTTTGAGGGAGGCCCAGAAGCAGGGAGAAATTCGGTTTGAGAACGCAGTGATCATGATCTTCCCGGATTACAGCCAGGAAGTCCAGAAACAAAGATGTTCCTTTGATTCGGTGAAGGCGAAGTTGCGGGACTTAAAATTACAGTACATGTTGCTCTTTCCGGCGAAGCTAAAAGTCCTCTATCGGGAGAAATCGTACTTCTTCACACACCCTGATGATGCATGGCAGTGGCTAGAGGAGCGGTCTCCACAGCAGGGACAGATGAGGGAGAGGCGAAAGTCGACTGACAGGGCCCGGAACGTGGCGACCTCGTGGGAGATACCAAACACGCAGAGACGGCGGGGCTCACGGGGCCACGGGAGGATGACAGCGACTCCCTATCCGAAACGGACACAAAACACCCGCATAGAGAGACAATCAGCCTCCCCTGACCCTGGGGGCGAGGCAGGGTCCAGATATCGCTGCCTGGAACGGAGGGCTCAGTCGGAGGGAGAAGAAGACGCGACCGAAAATGCTTCTGAAGAAGAGGACACTGACTGTGCATCCACTGGTGACTGAGATCCGAGAGATGGAACAGGATGCAACACGGGAGAGTGGGGCCTCCCAGGACGCTACCCAGGACTCCCATTCCTGAATGCGGGGTACAATGGACAAGAACTCTTTGGCTCGCTGGAGTACACGCAAGTTGTTACCCCCCCCTACAAACTTTCTTTTTACGCTTGTTTGATGTATTTTGCTGTTTTTTCTGATCTTGAGGTGGAAGGGAGTCTTGTCGGCTCTTGGACCACTGTCCGAGAGATAGGGTGTTAAGGGTTTGCGGAGGGCGGGCGACAGACCTTCTCTACCCTAAAGTCCCTAACAATGTTAGCAGCAGAGAAGGGGCTGGCGGGAGGGGGAGGTGGTGTGGGGATTGTTTGCAGTTATTTCGTTGATGGTCTGGGGAGGGGAGGGGTAGGATCGGGAGGAGGTTGGGGGGGTTGGCAGGGAAGGAGCCTGTTTAAGCTTGTCATGTCGAACGCACGCTCACAAGACCTGGTAACCCAGTCTCCGGGACACTGGCCACACAGCACCTTTACTACACGACATGGCCACCGATAACTGTGAGGGGACGGCAGGGTCTTTAGATGACCTAAGGGTCCTCACTTGGAATGTTAATAGCATGGGATGTAAAATCAAACTAGGGTTAGTAAGCAATTACGTGAAGAGGTCTGGGTCAGAGTTCGTGCTCCTTCAAGAAACGCACCTGAAAGGCTCGAATTGCGCCTTCCTGGCGAGAGGCCGACATAAAGTACTGGCCCATGCAGGCTTCACATCTGGCTCACGGGGGTGGCAATCTGATTAGAAAGTACCCACCCATGCACATAACACAGACCTGGATTGATCCACAGGGGACATACGTTGGTGTGAGAGGCCACTGGAAGAGGAAGGAATACACGCTCATATCAGCTTATGCACCACCCAAACTCCAAGAAGCCACACTTATGGGGATTATAGACATACTCCTCAACACTTCCGACATGATCCAGGTCCTGGGAGGGGACTTCAGTGATGTGATGGACCTCAGGGCGGACAAAACAGGTGATAGGGATAGGCCTAATGCCCCGACCCCGCTGTTTACCGCTATGGAAACAGTAGGACTGGTTGACGCCTGAAGATGGATTCATCCAACTAGTAGAGAATACTCCTTTTTCTCCGGGGCACACAAGGTGTACTCCCGCCTTGACTATGTCTTCATGGCTAGACACGAACTGTGCCACTCAGATGTGATGGAGTACCAGGCCCGAGGTATCTCGGACCACTCGCCCCTGCTGCTTAGAGTGGGAGGTCGGAAACATCGCCAATCCACGGTGCTACGATTGACGGCATGGGACCTCCAAAATATAGAAGTACTGAAAGGCCTGCGGGCAGACCTGAAGGTCTGTATAGCCGAAAACGAAGGGTCAGTGGACTCCAGAGTGACGTTGTGGGAGACACTGAAAGTGGTAATATGAGACAGGGCACATGCTTGACTCGCTGAAGGCAAAAGGAGACCCAAGCAGAAGTGCTAGCCCAGGAAACGCAGATGCTCGCGCTTGAGCGGGAACATTTGTCCACCAGCGACCTAGGAACACTCAGGCCATTGCTGGACATACGAGTCCATTATAAGCATCTCCTAATGGGGGAGGCAAGGCTGCAAGCTCTGGCGACGCTACACCGGCTCTATGATGTAGGCAATAAGTCCGGACGGCTCCTTGCATGGCTGAGCAGGAAGGAGAAGGATGCGAGGTGGGTGGAGAAGGTGAGGGATCGACGGGGGAACTGGGCTAGAGCGGATGACCAGATAGCCTCTGCCTTTGCGGGTTACTACGAGACCTTTTATGAGGAACGGGCGTTGGGAACAACGGAAGAGGCCCTGCACTACATGGCGGATATAGATTTACCGGCCATAGATGATGCAGATCATCTAGATCTGGAAGCTGACATTACAGTAGAAGAGATTAGGGTGGCCATAGCTAAGCTCAGGGCGGGGAAGGTGTCGGGACCAAATGGCTTCCTAGCGGAATTTTTAAAGAAAACAGCAGATCTCCTGACCCGCCATTTATTAGGACTGTTTGTGGACGCGGAGTTGGAGGGGATATTTCCATTGGATCTTCGACAGGCTACGACTATCCCAATCTATAAAGAAGGCAAGCCACCGGATGACTGTTCCTCTTACCGCCCCATTTCCCTCCTTAATGTGGAGGCCAAACTCTTCGCTACGATTCTAGCCCTTCACCTCAGGAAGGTGATCTCTGGTCTCGTGCATCTTGATCAAACGGGGTTTCTCCCGGAGAGGGCGACTAGGTATAACTTGAGGAAAACACATAATTGGCTCATGGAAGTAAGCAACAGAGACGACCCCCACTGGTTCCTCTCCCTCGCTGCCGAAAAGGCGTTTGACGAGGTTCACTGGCCGTTCCTGGAAGGAGCGCTAGATAGATTTGGCTTTGGCCCAAAATTCAGAAGGAAGATAAGACTGCTTTACAATGATCCTAGGGCGAGAGTTCGGGTTAATGGCACACTTTCGAGGGACTTCCCAATACGGCGGGCACCAGGCAAGGTTGTCCCCTGTCCCCGCTGCTGTTCGCGCTCTCCATAGAGGTAATGGCTTGTGCGGTTCGGCAGAACACGACGATTAGGGGCTTCAGCATTCAACAGACAGACGTCATAACGGAAAAACTCTCATTATATGCCGATGATGTCCTGCTGTATATCACAGACCCGGAAACCACCATACCGGCACTATTCCTAGAACTATATCGGTATGGGTCATATGCAGGGTATCGGATCAATTGGCATAAATCCACTTTATATGACCCCCAGGGACGCGAAGGGAGATACATACTCCCGGAGCAGTTGGAAAAGGCCTCGGAGGGGTTTAAATACCTCGGGGTGTTCATCACAACCAATAGGGATCTCTCATTTGAGTGAAATATTCGACGCGTGCTGCATAACTTTATTGAAGATGCAGCAAGATGGAGACTGCTACCCCTGACACTCCTGGGCCGAGCGGCAATGTTTAAAATGATTACGCACCCCCGGTTTCTCTATGCCTTCCAAAATGAATATTTTCCCGTGAAGGGTAGGGTGTTCAAAGATATCCAGGCGGAGCTTAGGGCCTTTCTGTGGCTAGGGAAACAATCCAAAGTGGCACTCTCGACCCTCCAAAGACATCAATATAATGGGGGTATCTCCTTGCCTGACCTAAAGGCCTACTACTGGGCAGAACATCTGGTCGCCAACAATGAATGGATGCATGCCCCGGCCACCCACCCCACATACGTACTAGAGAGACACACCATGGAAGCACATACTTGCCTACATTATCTGTATGGGGGTAAAGGCAGGGCCAGACTACTGCCAGCCACAAGACTCACACAAGGGATCTGGAAAGGGGCGACACGAGCAATAGGGTGGGATCATAGATTGACCAAACAGACTCCACTGTGGAAGTGTGCCTGGCTCAAGGAGATTAGTAAATTGAAGGGGTTCCGGAGTTGGGATGCTATTGGCATGTCGACCCTGGGAGATGTGATGAAAAACGGGGTGTTGCAAGCCTTCCCAGCTCTACGCAAAGAATACGGCTCCACCACACAGAATACTTCAAATACATGCAACTAAGACATGCGTGGATGGCAGAGGGAGCCCTGGCGGAGGCGCTTCCAGAATATGCTCCACTAGAGGGCCGCCTGCTGCAAGAAAGCATTCCTACCAAGGCAGTGTCCCTTACCTATAAAACAATAATGAATAATCGGCCAGACAAACTAGGAAACTACGTGCCACATGGGAGCGAGAAGTGGGGGATATGGATGAAGTGGATTGGGGGATGGTCTTGATGCATCCAAGGGAGGTAGCAGTTAAATCTCGACTGCGGTTGATTAAATTTAATGTCCTCAATAGACCCTATTTTGACAGGGCACGACTATGCAAGATAGGAAGGATACCGGATCCTAGTTGCTTGAGATGTCACACGGCAGTAGGGGACTTCTATCATACCATATGGGCATGTCCACATATACAACTCTTTTGGAAGGAGGTCCTGGCAGAGTTGGAGGAAGTGTTAGGGACCAGCATACCCTTAGATCCCAAACTGGTGCTGCTAGGAATGACGAATTATGTGGATCTGGCTAGACTGCTGTTGATCTTTCTGGTATTGGCCCTAGTGGTGGCTAAGAGAGATGTGGCCAGGAAATGGGGGCGCCAGACACGCCTCAACTAGATGAATGGAGGAGGGGGATGGACCTTTATATGGCTGCTGGGAGAACTACATATAAGGCAAGGGGATGTCCCAAGAAATTTGGCAGGGTATGGGGCAGGTAGAGGAGCTATCATGGGATGGATGGTGGGTTGTGAGTTGCAAGCTGGGGGGGGCTTTTAATCTCCATGGAGCTAACTGAAATAAGGGGGTTGGGGTCGTTTGATGAAGGACACAGAATGGGATGCTACATTGAATTAATGGACATTGTGACTCTTAGACTACAACAGGAGACAAGGCCAGCGGATTGGGGGGCGGGGGGGTGGATGTGTTGCTCGACAATGACATGCTTCATGTTTGATTTGTTGATGGAAAATGCTAATAAAAATGTTATAACACAAAATAGTGAATTATAGTTTAGTTGATTGCCAGTGGCAAGATGGTTGTGGCCTTACTCCTCTTCACTTAGTCCACCGTTCAGAGTGTTTGGGTATGGGGATGAGATTCCACCCTGTGTTGTGATGACCTGCTTGACAAATGGTGCTGAAGCCTTAGGTGTCTGAAACGCACGTGGTTTATTTTAGTTAGTTATTTCCAGGCATTCAGAGTATAGCTTTCTGTATTGGATGTCAGCTTGGCAAAGTTTACATTTCATTGGTTGATATTTGTGTTGTAACTCACTCACAGCGAGGGTAAAGTCTGGTAATGGAGAAGCAAGCCCTGACACGTGAAGGCACAACCATCTCTATTTTTCTAGATGGACCACTGTATCATGGTCTCTGAAGTTCAGTAATCTCAATATAGTGGGGCGCTGGGGGCTCCCATCAAATGTTGGTGCGCAGCAGGTGATGCGCCTGTTCCCACGCAAAAAGCACCGAAAGGTTGTCTGGTCCAAACAGAGATTTTAACAGTGCCTCCACACAGTCCAGCATGATGCTGTCAGTGGATTCAAGTATGCCCACCATGTGCAAATTGTTTCATTTAGAGCTGGCCTCCTGGTCCTCATTCTTGGCTTTTATGTCATTTAGCTTTTTCACCATATCCAGCCACTTTTTATTGTTGTTAGCAGCACCATCTTCAGAGTCAAAATTTGTGTCTCGGCAGTGGATATTAATTTTTACTGCTTGTCAAGCTTGGCATTGGCTTTATCGACCCTTGTACTGAGCAGGTCAAGTTTGATGTCTATGGAAGTGAATATTTGTCTCATATGAAGCAGGAAGGTTTTACGTCAAAATCCTCCATATCCTCTGATGCCTCTCACTAGGCATCAACTTCATCAGAAGATGTCCTTGAATTCCAGCTTGGCCTGCTTGTGATCCTTTTTGCACATGCCAGTTATAGTCTATAGTAGCAGTCCCCGCTTTAGGATCGCCACTTGATAACCACAAATAGTTGTGCTGTTGGAGGGCAGGTCAGATCACTATCTGAGTTGTGTCAGCTTCCTGAAGAGGCACTCAAATGGCAAGGATCTGCTGGACAGGACTAGGACTTAAGTCCTCCCGTGCAAACTATCTCATCAGTCTCAACAATCTTCTGGAGTCGGCAACCCCTAGTGCACTGCTAAATGAGTCACGCAGGCCAGTATATACCCCAGTGATCCTCCTGCCGGGTCTCCGGCCCATCATCACTAGTATCTAGGCCAGACTTACTGGCCTGCAGCACACAGTGAGCTCACAACACCCCCGACATTAATGAGATGCTGGGGAGCTTGAGCAGGCCTCACTGCTTTAAGTGCAGTTTGTCTTCCCCTCAGGCAAGCTTTTACTGGTGTTGCGCTGCTTCCATCCTGCATGGACGATCGCATTGGAACCAACCCGGACCCATGTTGATGGTTCTCAAGACCACTCAACCCAAGCAGACTTCCAGGCCAGTGGCTTGTATGCCTCATCTGCCTCTATCTTGTCCCTTTCACTCCATCAGAGGAATGCGGGTAGTGGGTTGTGAATCTCAGCACTAGTGACTCACCTTTGAGTCCAGTCACTGAGCCTCCGGCCCCAGTTCACGGCTGGCTTTATCGCAGCTCCTGCCATCCAGCACACCCAAGTCAAGTAGGCTGAAACGTGGGACCTCAGGCAGCTGCCACCTGGACATTTCATACCAGATGTGACTTGCAGGATCCTTTTCAAGGTTTATCCCATTTTGCCTTGTTGTGGCTAGATGCTTAAAACCAGAAATCCTTTGATGAGGCCCAGTCATGGAAAGGCTCATTCCAAGTAGGACAGCAGAATTGTCTAACTGATATTTACCAATATACAGATGTCGATGGGACTTTGTTTGTGGCGCTAAATTGAATCAAGGTAAAAACTCTTTGTTTCTAAACAGTAATGGCCAACACTTTTAAAATATAATAGATACAGATAGATGTGCGAAGTGGTGAATGTATTGAATGAAATCTTGAAGTCTGGATTTTCCATATAAAAGTAGCCAAATTCGTTCTTGTTCTCGTGAATCTGCCTCATTACTATATAGGAGATGGCTATTTCTAGTATAGATACACTGAGCGCCTACAGCAATAATGTTTATTTGCGACACAATTGATAATGTGTTGATGGAGACAGCATCAAGACATTTTTTAAATCTGCAGTCTACAGAATGCTGTGGCCTAGATAATTGCAATTGTTTTTGGATAGAGCATATGTTACTTGTCCTCAAAAGGTGAATTGATGGATGGCTGAGACAAGGCAGCAGGTTAAGATTCTCACATTGAATCCCATGATGATAAACACCTAAATTCAACAAGACATGGTGTGGTGTGCTAGATGAACGTCTTTCAGCCCCATGCCAGAAAACACTGCTTCCTTTTAAGAGCTGGTGGAGATCTCTCTGTTCTGGTCATCGCCATCTCATTATAGGACCTGCATGGCATGAAAGCCAAAACAGGTTCAACACTATTCAACTGATACTAATATAGCTGATGACGATGATGGCGACAATGGCAGGTGTAGTTAAATGTATGCTACCACACATCACTTCCTGCATTGAATCTGTTGGGGTGGATTATCTTTCTTGCATGCACAGGTTTGCGTGTTCTGGCCTAATGATTGTATTGCATGTGTGACTGTGCCCCTGTAGTCAGGACATACAAATACAATGTAATCAGGGCTAGTGCAAATCTGAATTTGAATTAGCAAAGAGCATATATTTATATTAATAGAGCTTGATTGTGCATGAACACTCCTGTGTGTACAAAGTTCTGCTTTTGGTCATTTGTGCAAAAAAAGGGCATGTTTCTGGTGTTCACGGATTTTATACATTTCCTTTGTGCTGTTCTACATGCAGAATAGGCTGCACAACGTTTTACTGGCAAAGAGAAGGCCTATCCTCGGGATGTTTGTTTCACAGCTTTCTAGAAGATTGCCATTACCAGCATACTAAATTGGTGGCTGACTGCATAAATGAACACTCACACTGCACATGCATGTGACTTGTGCCATCCAATGCAGTCCATATTTGAGAGTGCAGATGCCTGCAGACATCTGGAATTAGTTGGTGTGCTGCTGCAACTGTATTGGAATAACTCATGAAGTGACTAAGCCGTTTGCAGGGTGTCACTTTATATTCTTCCTGCATGGTCAATTTTTTAGCACTTTGTCTGAGTGGATTGTGTCTTTCTCTTAGATTCAGCCTTATTTATTTGTATGTCATTTATAGTTTTGTTCATGTAGCTTGGACCTGGCCCACAAGTGCAGGGATTTGCTCCTTAGGCCTGACAAGAGAATGACAACATATTAGAAAAGATCCATAGCACAATATTATAGAGTGCCAGAGTGCTATGAGTACAGCGGCCAGAAGGGAACCTCCCACAGTGAGACACGATGGTGGAGAGGACTCGACTTTGTCAATAATTTGTTCAATTTTGGATTTTCCTGCATATGTGGTGTATCCTCAAGGGACGCGAGTTGGGAACAATAGAAGGCATTAGGCACCAATGCAATGCGGAAGGAGATGGAGACACCCAAGGAGTCAGCAGGGAGCAGTGATTGTTAAAAAGTGAGAGTTTCAGAATGAAGAATTCATTTCAAAGGAGCTGGTGTAGATTTTCACAAAGCAACAAGGATTGCAAGATTGAGAGGGTATAGGAGGGATGGGAGGGGAAGTCGAGCAAAGATTTTGGGCCTTATTTATGAGGCCTTGCGACAGTTTTGCTCTTCCGTTGCGTCACTTTTTGTAACGTATCAGCAGCGTAAAACATGCCTTCTAGTGCGCCCCATTTACAAAGTGATGCATCTATGCAGATGCGTCCCTTTGTAAACCCCTGCGCTACATTATACCTGCGTCAGGTATAATGTGAGCAGGGTGGGCGTTTTCACGTAAGTAAGCCTCGTAGAAGTGATGCAGTGAAGTCTACCAGATTTTACTGCGCCACTTCTAGGGTGCAAATGCGTCAATATCTTACGCCTGCCTCACAGCACGCGTAAGAATGAAACAGACCCTTTCACGTGGGGCTTGCCCCATGTGAAAGGATAAATTGCTGGAGTTGCGTCACTTTTGTGACACACTCCAGCAATGCGTCACTTTTGCGCCATTCAGATACGTCAGAAATACTGAAGTATCTGTAACTCCTTCCGACATGATGCGTCATACAGTAAATATGACGCATCAATCATGTCGCAAGGGGGCTCACTGAGAAGTGACGCATCACTGCTTTCATGCAGCGATGCGTCACTTCTCATAAATGAGGCCCTCTGTATTTTGACTAATGCCTTAACCAGGGACCGTTCTAGGATTTTTGGTGCTTGAACAGAAACTTAATGTACGAATCTATCTAGTTTGCATATACCGTGCCCCATTCATGGCTCCTGCATCTCAACAGATGATCCTGCTCCAGAACCTGCTTCCGGCAGACCTTTCCTGCACGGCAGCTCCTCCATCTCAGCCACCCAGAAGCATCTCTTTTACAGCTCATGAAGGGCTCAAAGTGTGAGAGCTGCTTATCACAGAAAGGGTTAAAACTGCTGGGACAGTGTGCGCCCTGCAGTGCCACTGTATGGGCAGCAGGCTTGATTGCAGGAGAAAGGTGGAGAATGAATCTCCTTGCCTCGCCTCCCTACACAATAGCAAAGTGGCCGGGGGGGAGAAGCCCCCCTTTCTGTGGGAACAATTGCAACGAGACACTATGTTCTCAATTAGATGAGCAGGGGGCACAAATAACCGACGTGCTGTGGCATACTGGGTTGTGGCCCTGTATTGGTGGGCTGAGTGTGGGGCCCTGGCCAGCTGCCCACAGTGCCCATACCTAGCTCCTGCCCTGACCTTAACATTCTGTAGAAGTGGAAAGGAGCGTTTCAAAACCTCAGTGCTTTAAATGGGGCGGTACTCGCTGGTACTGAGTACTGGCACTTCCAATTTTTTTGCTGTCAGTATCGGCACTTCTCTGGAGCCAGGGAGAGTTCCAGTACTCTGATCGACAGCACGGCAGGCTCAGGTTAGGTTTCTCCTCCAGGGCTGAGGCCACTCTGCTTCCGAGGAGCTGGTACTTAACACGGCTGAAGCAGCCTTTTGCAGATTTGCTGGCGAAGATTCCAGCAGCGCCCATTTGAATGGGCCAAACTGTAGGGGGTTGAGAGGCTTGTGTTACGCTGTGTTAACAGGACAGGGTCTCTAGAGAGACCCTGCACTGTCAATCAGGTGCGCAGCGACCATTCGGGTGAAAGTGACATCATGACTTTTATCTTGTGTAAGGAGTTAATCTGTTTTATTTTTTATTTTTACAGAAACCCACTCCTCATGTTTTTTAATATGTGCTGCAACTGGTACAGAAGTAATTATGCATGATCATATTTTGCCCTTAGCCCCGCCCCTAGTCCCGCCCACTCGCCAAACCTATGCAGCAAGTCCTACCATGCAAAGTGCTGCTGGAAGCAAAGCCTCGACCAGCCAAAATGTGCGAACGCCGTGCTGACTTGATGGAAAGGCCCCTGGATCGCAGACAAACAGAAGAACTGAAGAACATGATTTCTGGGTGTGTGGCCAAGTGTAAATGTCCTCATGGGAAGGACAGAGCGCGGCTATACGTTTAACGTTTAACAGACCTGCCTCTTTCCCAGACAATATTTCACTTTCATAAACAACGACCGGCAAGGAAGAGAGGACGTGGCAATGTCATTTTTTTTTTTTGCTGCAATATTTTTCTTCCCATTTTTTTATTGCTGTTAATTAAAAAAATATATACTTTTTTATCGGATATATTTTATATATTTCGAACGTTTGACATGAAAATGATTTCCAGGCCTCTGGGTTTCTTTGGAAACAGGGTTTTCATTGCAGCGAGTAATGCGCTTAACTTTCTGTCTGGGTCGTCTCAGGTTGTTGTGCAGCGTCTGATGCGCTGGTACTGAGGGAAATGGAGGCCAAAGAAGTCTTTTTAGCACAGAGTATAATTACCATTAAACTTTTTGAGACCGCTCAACTGGTGCGTTCCGGATTATGCATCTCCGAGGCGCGCGAGGGAGCAGCTTTGGCTTTGAAGTGCAGATCTGTGATCATATTTAATAATGAGATCTTTTTTGGAGAGAGGCTTACTGAGGGCTGTTGATAATTATTCTGCATCACTGATAGCGGCGCAGGCACGCGAGAGTTTCCAGCAAAACCTGGCCTCATTTATATGCATGCTGCATAATTAGCATGGAGCACCGATTTTGCTACTAAATTGATTTTCGTTTTAATAGAGAACGTTATTATGGGGAACGTTAGGAGAAGCTGGTTGCACACCTGGAAGAGAATACTTCTACACCTCTTATGGATACTAAAGAAAGCAGCCCAGGAACGTGAAATGCTTTTAAGGGACACTGCAGCCGAAGGATGCGCGCTAGGCTGCCATTTTAGCATCAGATTCACAAAGGTTTCTCTGAGCATAAGTTACAAGTATGCAGAGGCAGGCCAAGGTTGCCATCGGTCCTAATGAAAGCAAGCACATTGAACCCCTGGCCCCCTCATTTGGTCGTCAAAGCATGCCCAAATTGGGGCAAATGGGCCCTAACGGGGCCCCTCACACCATGGGCCCGGCGCGCCACAGTACTTGCTGCACTGCTGATAGCTACATCCCAGGAGGAAGGCCTGAATTAAATGTATTAGATACTCCTTTACTAACTGTGCATGATTCATAGCACTATGCAAGGTATAACTGAAGGAGTTTGCAGGTGCACATTTTGAACATCTGTGCAAACCTGACTTTATTAAGATTATTGTAAGATCATAAGATAACAACAATCAAAGATACAGAATGTGATTTAATGAGCCATTTTGGTGTATCATTGTTAATACAATGAATTAATCTTATTCAATATTACCAGCTACACCCAATGTGTTTTCACTTATATCTTAGAAAAAAAGGATGAATTTGAAAAAAGGATGAAGGGATCTTGTCTGATTTTAAACTTGACTTTATTATATGTGGAATAAAAGCGAAGAAGTGTCCCTCCCTCCAGTGGACTCCCTCAACAATGATTAGGTACATAAAGAAAGAGGAAGGGGAGTGAACCCACTCTGAGCACTCCTGTCTCCCTCTAGTGGTAATAGAAGATCTTGCAACCCCCACCTCTGGTTTGGGGGAAACAACAAAATCCAACCTCATTCAAATACCAAATGATTGCAGTGTCCATCACCTATCTGCAATTATAAGATACTGGCAGAGCCGGAATGGTCGTAGCGGGCATCAGGCATTTTGCCGGAAGACTTGAAGGGCAGGGTCGGGTTGTGCAGCAGTGGGGGACTTTTTTGTTACTGGGGGCCAGTTTTGCAGCAGTGTTGCAATATTGGCCCCCAATAACAAAGGCAGCAGCGCTTCACACTAGCCCCACCCCCCCCTCACCGGGGCTGGTCCTACAAAATCTCCAGGGTTGCTTTGGGTTCCCAGTCTGGCCCTAGAGACTGGCATACAAGAAGCAAAGGGCCCAGTGCTTCTGGCATTAGAAGGTAGAAGGCAGGACATCTATGGGGGCCGGACTTGAAAGACTCGGAGCCGCATCCGGCCAGAAGCCTGACCTCCAGATCACGCGTCTTGTCGGCACAAGCATGCCAAAGAAAGAGGGCAGTCTTTCATGTTTATATGTTTATCAAGAAAAGCATGAAAGCAACACCATGACCTTGACGTTTATATTGATAAATCTTGACACCTTGCATCAATACAGCCAAGAAGGAGGTAGAAAGAAATTAACTATATGGCAGAAAACATATCTTGTCACACTTTATGTTTCTTTGAGTTCTGCTGGTTAACCTCGAGTGACAACCATGGACAAAACTGACTAAACAAGTACTGTTCACAATAATATTCTTTAACTGGGCAAATGATTTTCCTAACGCTAGAATATTTGATAAAAGTCTACTCCAAAGGGAAGTTTAAGAGCACTAGGCAGTCACTCTTCTTGACAGTCCATAACCCTCGCATGTGCCTATTCCGTGGAGACCCAAGCATACATACCTACCGGCCCCCGCATCCTGCTGTTGCCAATGGTGGGAAATAATGTCAGCCAACAATACTGGTATTAGTGGTGGTCGTTGTTGGCCGCAGTTTATTAATAACCAAAGACATATTAATAACACAAACTGGTTTTAAGCAATCTTCCATTTTGCGAACAGTAATCATCAATCATACATGTCATATTTACAAATTATGACACCATCTTGTGATAACAGGTGTCAGTCTTTTTGTGCCCTCCTTAGTTCGAAAATGGGACTTATACACAAACCAGTTTGTTGCCAGTCTATTGGTGCTCCAGTGGTTGGTTGCCCACGCCTTCTGCGTGTTGCGGAGGGGAGCTTACCTGTCGGGAGTTAGGTCCCCAGCTCGCTACCATTTGCGCCCTGCCGTCCGGCCGGGTCTGGGCCGCGAGTGCCGTCTCCTCCTGTTACTCCCCTCCTTTATGCCGCCACGTCACCCTGCCGTGCGGCATTCAAAAGTGAGTGGCCATCCTCTTACACACCACCCGCCGGTGTGTTTTCTTAGCCAACCAGTGTAGGATTTCCGCCACGCCGCAGGGAGGCTCACGTCTTACTGCGGCTCCCCCCCTGCACCTGGTTCGTGGCTCCCACCTTTTTTCCCCCTTATTATTTTTATTATTTTTTTTTTAATTGCAACCTGCGAGTGTCATTGCACCCCACAAGTTCTCAGAACACCTTCATCCCCTTTTCGGAGAGGTGCACCCCATCTTGCCCGTAAAGTTCCGGGCGGCCCAGGTGGATGAGGCCGTGCCGGATTGATTCCAGGCCATTGGCATAGCAAAACTTGTGCATCGCGATATTTAATTTCCTCCTTGCGTTATCGACGGCCTTGTTGGAATCAGCACCTCTCCAATGTTTCCTGCTGATCATTTCGGACCAGACTACCGTTGTGGGGCCCAGCCACGCTGCTGCTTTGGTGAGATCCCTTTGGATGGCCTGCCCGACTGCTTTTCGCCCTAGCCGGGTCAGGTCGTTGCCCCCAAGGTGGATGATCAGGACGTCGTGCAGCCAGGCCGAATCTGCCATGAGGCCGTCCAGCGTCGGCAGTAGCTGCTCCCATCTCATACCTGGCTGCCCTATCCAGTGGATGTACGTTGATTTGGGCCTGCTTGTGCTGTGACCCAATTGCCGCCACCAAGACTCCATTCGGGACACAAATGAATGTCCCACCACCCAGACCAGCCGCGGGCGTCCCCCTGTCGAGAGAAAGCATTCTGTTAAGGTGGCCTTCTGCGCACCGGGTGTGGTTGAGGGGGGCTATCACCCTGCCGTGCGGCATCCCAAAGTGACTACCTCCCCTTCTCCCCCCTTGGATTTTTTTTTTTTTTTATACGAGGTGAGGGCGTATGTATGACTTGTACGCCCTGGAGCGCCATCTGCCCACCGCCTGGATCCTGTCCTCGGGCATGCCATGCTGCGCTGCCGAGGTCGCTGCGCCCATCCTGAATGAGTGAGAGGCAAACGATGCCGCGCGATACCCGGCTTTACCAAGGCCTTGGCGCATTATGGCCGTAAACTGGAACTTACTCAGGTTCCTTCCATCCTTATGTATAAAGAGGGGGCCCTCGCCAGCCGGGCGAGCCCCCATGTACTTAAATAGCCAGCATACCGCGCAGAGCCCAGCCTCTGGGATGCAATGGAGACATATTGTCGTCCCCCTCCTTGCCCTGTCTGTCTTGGACTGTCTCAGTGTTAAATCCACAGCCTTCACCATTGGTTTGATGTCCCTCGCCTGAAGGCATTGCTGCGCTGGGCCCGATTTGTTGGGAGCTACCAATTCGCTGATTCGGAATGCTCCGAAGAAGGCCGTGGTGAACGCCGCCCTGAATAATAGCAGCTCGTATTTATCTGATATTATGCCTGCGAGGGCTCCTAGGAGCTGCCCCAGCTTGGCGAAATCGATGGGACGCCTGTCGTCCTTCTTTTTCCCCTCAACCCTTCTCCAACCTTTTAAGGCTGTCTTTAGATAGGCCGAGGTAGTGGGGTCCTCGCCTGTTTAAAGCCTGGCAAAGTGGGCGATGGCGGCCAAGTGCGCCTGGGCCCACGATCTCGTTTTCTTCGAGTTGAATGCCCATTGTACGAATTTCTCGACTGCTGTGCGAGTTTCTGCCCTGTCTTCCAGCGATTTTATGCCCCCTACTCTCATTACCGTCCTCGCGTAGGTCCTGTATCTTCTGTTTGCCTCTGCGGTAAGTGAGTGCCCTATCAGCCAGGACAAGTCTACTCCCCCAGGTCCCACAGGCACAGTGGAAAGGGGGTCATCTCCCTGTCCGCCCCGGGTACCAGTTCTCTGAACCGCTTCATTTGGGACCGGGAAAGTGCATCTGCTGCCGTGTTCTCTGACCCTGGCACGTGGCGTGCCTTCAGCTCCAGATTCCCCTCCAGCTGTAATTTAATTAACCGCCGCATTAACCTCAACATGTCAGGGCATCTCGCTGCGCCTCTGTTAATGGCCTGCACTACTCCCATGTTATCTGACCAAAGCGTGAGTTTCAGGTTTTTTATATTTTCCTTCCAGATGGTCAGTGCCACAATTATCGGGAACAGCTCGAGAAACGTGATGTTCCTAGTGAGCCTCTGCGCATGCCACTTGTCCGGCCACTGGCTGGCGCACCAACTGTTTCCCAGGACCGCGCCGAACCCCAGGCTTCCGGCTGCGTCCGTGTAAAGAGCTATCTGTTCGGCCGTCACCCAACCCTCTCTCCAAATCCGCACCCCATTGAAATCCTGTAGGAACTCATCCCACACCTGCAGGTCTTGTTTCACGCCTGCACTCAGCCGGATGTGGTGGTGTTTGTGGGTGACGCCGGCCGTTAGCCCTGTTAGGCGCCTAGAAAATACCCTGGCGGGAGGGATTACCCGAGCCGCGAAGTTAAGTCTACCTATTACTCCTTGGATATCCCTCAGGGTGGCTTTCTTCCGACCCTGTAGCTTCGACACTTCTTCGCGAAATTCCTTTACTTTGTCCGGAGGCAGCCTGGCCATTCCTGCTATAGAATCCAATTCTATGCCCAGGAACGTGAGTCTCGTGGTCGGGCCTGTCGTTTTCTCCTTTGCGAGGGGGACCCCTAGAGACCTGGCTAATTCCTCGAAGGCTGCCAGTGTACTAGCGCACACCGAGGATCCTGCCGGGCCTGTGAACAGGAAATCGTCTAGGTAGTGCAGTTTTCCACCTTCCTGGTGCCCGTCGTGAAGCGCCCATTCTAAGAAAGTGGCGAACTGCTCAAAATAGGCGCATGATATTGCGCAGCCCATGGGCATGGCCTTGTCAATAAACACATCCTCCCCCCATTGGAAACCCAGTAGGTGAAAACTGGAGGGGTGGACCGGCAATAGGCGGAACGCTGATTCAATATCCGCTTTCGCCATGAGGGATCCTATGCCTGACGCCTTCACCAGCTCAATTGCGTCGTCGACTGACGCGTAGCCCACTGAGCAAGCTTCGGGGTCAATACCGTCGTTCACGGAGGAACCTTCCGGAAATGATAGGTGGTGTATCAGCCTGAATTGCCCTTTTTCTTTCTTGGGGACCACGCCCAGTGGGGAGACGACTATGCCTCCGTGCAACTCCTTTGGGAGAGGGCCCTCGACTCTACCCAGGTTCAATTCCTTCTCTATCTTAGCGCTAACAACCTCGGGGTGTTGCATTGCTGACTTCAAGTTGCTTGCCCCCGCTAAGGGGAGAGGGCCCTGGAATGGGATAACAAAGCCATCCACCAGTAACCTGGCATCTGCTCTGTTCGGATATTTGTTCGCCAATCTGCGCAGCTGTTGTGTCATAATGGGGGATCTGGCCAGCTGGCACTTATGAATGTCCACCAGTTCCCCTCCTTTCCCTGCGTTGGGGCTAACGCTTCTTGCTCTTCTCTTTCTTTTCCCCTTTTGACTCGCGCTTGGAACCTTTGCATGCAACGGTAGCGTGCCTGCCCCCGCAGCTAGCGCATGCGTGTTGGAACTTACAAGAAGAGCCCCATGAGCAATCCCCCGCCTCGTATCTCCAACAGATCGCCTTAGTTGCGGTTGGGGAGTAAGATCTCCCGGCAGGCCGCCTCTGATATGTACTATTCTTCCCCTTTTGGTACGAGCTCCGAAAGGGCTGGTCGCTTTTGCCCGCCCAGGCCCTAACCTCTTTGGCTGTAAGCATCTTGTGGATAAACCCCGAGACATCTTCCTCATTCCACTCCATTTCGGGGTGCCTCTGCATTTTCAATCTAAACCCTTTATCGTACTCTAACCAGGCATCCCCAGGGAACTGCCTCTGTGCTAGGTGGATGTTGGCCTCGTACAGCCACAAATCAGCAGCGCAATGGGGGAACCTTTCCACTATAATGCATGCCATGATTCTGAATGCGTCTAACCAATTGTCGAAGGTGCGCTCCTTTCTGGCCCCGCGCCTTTCTCTCCTGTCCTCGTCCTTCCTGTCGCACGTGGTTAGATCGAGCCCCTCTAGCTGTATTTCCAGTAGCGAAAATATGTCTATGAATTCCTTGCACCATATCCTCTCTTTAACTGCCAGGGGGATGAGACATGCTAAGCCAGTGGCTTTCGTAGTCAGGGACGCCGGACCCGGGGATGGCCTGATGTAAGGGTCGCTGACTAGCCCGCCCGGAGGTGGGCTTCCCGACACGGGGCCGTAACCCCACCCGGGTAGCGGGGAAATTTGTTCGCCTTGGGCGGACAAGCCTACCTGCTCTTGCACTCTTGTCTGCCGGGCCCACCTCCGGTCGACCATATGCCAAGTCAGACCTGCCGCTTCCTCTGCGCGCTGCTCTCTAGGCCCTGCTAATACTTGCCCTGTGCCATTAAGTAACCCCGGCGCCAGCGATTTCAAGCATTCTTTTATGATGTTGCTAATATGCTCACCCTTTTTCTTTTTGCCGGTCGTCTCACCCTGGTCGCCGCCCTCCGGTCTCGACGGAAGAGGTTTCTGACGTACTTTCCTCGGAGGGTTCCTCTTGGATGTTCTTTTCATCGGCGTGCTTTTGGGCTTCTTGGGTGCGGAAGGCCCTGGTTCTTCGTCTGCCTGGTCCACTGGTCTGTTCTCCTTCCCTTTACCCAAGTGAGGGTGGAGCCAGTCGTCACCGTGGATGGCCGATAATTCGCTGATCTTCTTCAGTACCTCTGCCATCTCGTCTGGCTGGCCTTCCGACATGTCGTGAGTCTCTGCGCACTTATGTGTGGCTTCTTTGTTTCTCGCGTCTGCGTCAGGCTGTCGGCTGGGGCACAGCCAAATGCGTGTGCTCACCCCGGGCTCTGAGCTTGCTGCCGCTTTACCTGATGCGATCTGGTGCCTTCGAAACCTTCGCGCTAATTCTTTGCTTCGGGGGAGCTGGCACGGCGCACCGTACTCCACGAGGTGTCCTCGGCGACGGTGACCTGGATCTCCGACAGGGCCTCGTCTTCTTCGGCTACGTCCTCCGCCGCGTCGACTCCTTCTCTTCAGTCGTTGTTGCTGTCGCGCCGTTCTCCCAGCTCCTCGAAGGCGCTGTGCTTCTGCTGGGAGGGCGGCGTCGCTTAAATCCTCTTGGGCCCTCCATGAAGGCCTCAGGTGAGTCCCCCTGATTGGGGGGGTTCAAATAACGCCAGGTTGACCATTGGGTGCCCTCTGGGGGCGCCCGGGTCAAGAGGTCACTTCCGGTCGGGTGGCTGGTGCGCACCCCGCTTCCGCTGGTTCCTGGGCGCATCAAGGCGCCCAGAACCAGTTTACCCCACTGGTGGCACCACGAGGATTATGGCGCCGGCCTTCAAGCCCCCCCCCCCTACGGGGGGGGTGCGGCAGCCTCTGCAACTCTCCTTCTCAGTTTGCGCACCTCTCCTTTGTATCTGTGCTTTCCTCCTTCTCTCTTCCTCTTCCAGGCTCTGCCACTTGTTTATTTGCTTCCTTCTTGCCTTGGTGCCTGCACCAGTGTCCATTTCTGCCTGCTCCTCATCTTATCTGAATGTTTTGCCATCAGAATATCTATATACACAGGATCCATAGGGAGCAGGACACACCAAATGCATCCGGCACCCCCTGAAAAATATATATCATTGGCGGAATATCAGAAACAAAAATATTGTGTGGCCAGAATATCGTGTCAAAAATATTTAGGACGAAAATATCAAGAAAGATAGGTAAGTATATATTCTTACCTCCAAATCTACATACCTTGAAGATATATTTATCGTCAAAGACATGTATGTAGAGTTTTATATATAGTAAAACTTTGCTTACCTATAGACATTTACCTTTACAATATTCTTGTCCTCTATATTCTTGACAGAATATTTTGTCTCACGATATTTTTATTTCTGTTATTCTATCTACCGAAAAGTATACGTACAATAACATGTCTTCTGCATATTATTGAATAACTAAGCAAGGAACAGATCCATGATTTGTGATAAATAAGTGATAAAGAGAAATAGATTAGAGGAATAAAACATGGCATACAAATGGGGGAAAAATAGAGTCCCCTAATGTCAAAACTGTTCCATTTTCCCTGGGCGCATAGTAATTCACTGAGACCCTAGACACATCCTTGCCTGGCAAAGATCCACAGAAAAGTATCCTTGTGCATAGTATTCAATTCAAGAAGTTCTTGAAAACAGAGATATTCAGATGAGCTTTCAACATGGTATCTTCCTGATCAAGTGGATTAACTGAAGAAAGGAGGACCTAGAATCAGTTCCCCCAACCTCGCATCCAGCTAGACTCTAAGGGGCTTATTATCAAGGAACGGCGTTTAAATTATCGCCGCTTTAGCGGCAGGAAACTGCCGCTAAAACAGCGATAATGGGCTTGATAATATGCCGTAGAGAATGCCGTAGAGAATTCCAATAGAAGCCCATGTTAACACCAGAACATGGGCTTCTATTGGATTTCTCAAGGGCATATTATCCAGTCCATTATCGCCCCTTTAGCGGCAGTTTCCTGCCGCTAAAGTGGCGATATTTTTAACGCCGTTCCTTGATAATATGCCCCCAAATCCCTTGACCTTTTTCCTCTCTTTAGTGTATGTGGTATCTGCAAGCACTCTGAAGTAGCTTATATGCAATGTGGCGCTTCATAATACGACATAGCAATGCATATGTAATAAAGTTAAAATGCTCGAAGTTTTTCAATTGCAGTACTCAAAATGAGCTCCTAATACAGAGCAGTGCTAGCCCATTCCATATTTTTGGCTGGTACACAGCCACATTTTTTGCAAGTGCTTTTGCAAGTGGAAAATCCCAATCGACTTCATAATTTAGGGCAATTAGAGAAGTAATGAAATTTGATAGAAACTCCCAGGCCCACATCTCCCATAAACGTTTTAAAAATGGTGAGGATCACTACTTCTCTGACAGGATAAGAGAATGAGACTTACAGAAAGAGTAAAATATTCAGTACAGTGAGTGAATTAACCTCAGCCACTGGTAATCACTTTGTTTTTACCTAGTATGCCATTCCAGACAGGGACCAGCTGTATGCTATTCCGCATTGGCACTGCTTCGATAAAAACAATCCATCCAGACCTGCCGGACCAACTGCCCCCTTCTCCCCAAAACACAAGCAACCGCAGACACGTTTCAACCTCATTGCACTTCATGGGTTCAGTGACATAGTGAGCAAGGGTCCCACGTCTGGCCATACCCATCACTCTTAGCCTGGCATACTGAAACTCAGAGGTGATGGGTGAATGCTTACAAAAGTCTCAGCCACTATCAACCCTCTGGTGTGCATTCCCAGCCCACTGGATTTTTGCAGACTATAGTGTGCAAGACCAGCTCTTGGATCCCTGGCTCTACTCCAATGAGAACAGTCCATCCCGAAATGCCACTCTAGGTTCGTTGTAGACAGGATTGCAATCAACTCCAGTCCTGGGTCGGTTTCACAGGGCTTCATCAATGTGGTGCAGAGCGAGTCCTCTGAGCCAGCAAGCACAGGGCCCATGCGGGGCATTGTGCCCAGTGAACAATCCACCGGGGCCCAATCCACCATACTTGTGGACTGCCCACATTCATAAATCCGATCTGCAAACATGGGTCCACTAATTCTGTATCAGAGGATTTCCACTTCACATATACGTTTCACCTAAATACACAAAGCTGGGACTCTAGACCATTGTGCATTTATGGCTGAAGTAAGACCCCCTCCAGTTATATTCTGCGACAACTTGGAATTCCTCATTCTGAATCAACTAGTGCTTCCATCGCTTTGATGGAAGATATATGGTATATTATAGGAATTCTGTTTAATCACGCACTTGTCTGCAAATCAACACGACTCTAAGCAGTAACACAAATGCATACAATCACAATTTTCGTTGCAGCACAAATGATGTGGATTAATAAAATCAGTTGTGTGCAGCGATACCAGTGAATGTGCAGTAGCAGTTTGATGCACAGTATGGCAAACATATAACAAGTGATAAAAGTGAGTACACTAGATAGCAGGTGCACCCAGTTACCCAACCGTGTTGACGAAACATAGAGCATGAAGTAAAAGAAGTGTGTACATCAATACTTCAGTCCATGGTAACACAAATGCATGCAAGTGTGTAATATAGTATCCGAAATGTGTACAGCAGTACAGCTTTTTGTACAGTAGCAACATGTTTTGCTCAGTTACACAGTGGTTTTACAGTCACACGTGCATGTGTTTGCAGGCGTGAGTCTGTGACCAAAGTAACAGACCTTAAAATAAAATTCAAGTTCGCACAAATATGAAGTGACAATAGAAGCAAAACACAGCGTCAAGGCACACCAACACATACCAAATATAACCGAGTCCAAACAATGTGATCAAAGGTCTCTCTGATGTTTTGATTTCAGGTTTATAATTCTCATTGACTGGCGTGAAAATACTTCACCCTAGTTGCTTTTAGTGTCCTTTGAATTTGTGAACAGGACATTGTAAAATAAACAACATTTTTGTGCTTTTGCCATTGTGCAATGAGGTGGTAATTTACTGTACTTTCAGCACCACAAAAGTGTGGCGTAGAATGCAGTGGCATAGTGCAGTGGACTAGAGTAGAGTGGCGTAGAGTGTAGTGGTTCACAGCACAGAGGTGTAGAGTGGCTTAGATTACAGTGGCACGAAGGGCAGGGTGGTACAGTGTATTGGTGTAGAGTTTAGTGGCACAGCGTATAGTGGAGCGGCACAGAATGGAGTTGTGCAGAGTAGAGTGCAGTGACCTAGAGTAGAGTGGAGTAGAGTGTCATAGAGTGCAGTTGCGCAGAGTACAGTGTTGTATAGTGGAGTGGTGTACGATGCAGTGGTGTAGAGTTGTGTACAGTAGAGTGCAGTGGTGTGCAGTGGAGTAGAATGGATTGGTGCAGAGTGCAAGGGTGTAGAGTACAGTTGTGTAGAGTAGACTGGCAAAGAGTGCAGTGTTGTAGAGTGGAATGGTGCAGAGTAGAGTGGAGTAAAGTGCAGTGGCATAGAGTAGATTGGTGCTGAGTGGAGTGCTATAGAGTAGAGTGGCGTAAAGCGCAGTGGCATAGAGTAGAATGGTGCAGAGTGGAGTGCTGTAGCGTAGATTGGCATAGACTGCAGTTGCATAGAGTAGAGTGGTGTAGAGTGCAGTAGCGTAGAGTAGAATGGTGCAGAGTAGAGTGGCGTAAAGTGCAGTGGCATAGAGTAGAATGGTGCAGAGTGGAGTGCTATAGAGTAGAGTGGCGTAAAGCGCAGTGGCATAGAGTAGAATGGTGCAGAGTGGAGTGCTGTAGCGTAGAGTGGCATAGACTGCAGTGGCATAGAGTAGAGTGGTGTAGAGTGCAGTAGCGTAGAGTAGAATGGTGGAGAGTAGAGTGGCGTAAAGTGCAGTGGCATAGAGTAGAATGGTGCAGAGTGGAGTGCTGTAGCATAGAGTGGCATTGAGCGCAGTGGCATCAAGTAGATGGGTGTAGAGTGCAGTAGCATAGAGTAGAATGGTGCAGAGTAGGGTGGCATAAACTGCAGTGGTAGAGTAGAATGGTGCCGAGTAGAGTGCGGTGGTGTGGTGTAGAGTGCAGTGGCATGTATTGCAGCGTTGCAGAGAAGAGTAGATTGCCTTTCATTGTAATAAGGTGCAGTTGCGTAGAGTGGAGTGGTGCATTGTAGAGTGCAGTGGCCTAGAGTAATGCAGTCAAAGGTCTACGTCAGAGCCTCAGTTCAAGTTCAACAGGATCCTTAATCTTTAAAGGAAGCCACTCTCATGGGTTTTGTAAATGTTTCACAAAAACACTGCACTGGTGAGACTGTACTTTGGACAAATTAGGAGACCTCTGCAAAAACAATGTTTCACTCTGCAAATGATATTTGGAGTCAAGAAATAATGTTGCAGCGTATATTTGGAAGGCACACAGAATCACATTCACAGTTCAAGGACCAGCACATTTTTGCTGTCATAGATGAGCTTATTTGCTTACATTGTTCGGTACGGGGTGGGAAGGAAAGAAGCCACATGGAAGGAGGGGTGGGAGGGAGGGAAATAGAAGCTTATATGGACGGGGATACGAGAGATGGACTAAAAACACAAGCACTCATATCAAGTGCTTGAACTAAAAAAAAGCAGCTCCAAAAACGAAAGCAGTAGAAGGACACAAGTACGTGGGCCATGCTCCAAGGGAGGGCCAAACACAAGAATAGGACATGACACAGGCATGCCCAGATGAACGGGAATGTAGGAAACAAGAGTGATGCTGGCGCTAACAAATGGTAAGCATGGGTGGGCTGTAAGACCACAGTATATAAATAAAATGTCTTGCAGAGCAGCGTATGTGCTTTCTAGTTGAAACCTAAAAACCGGCTCATCTGACCATAAAACAGGACTATAAATAGCTATGTATTGTGCAGGTGTGTTGCTGCTTTGCCATAGAAGGTACATCTACTTGTTTTGTTTCATGAAATTGAGATCAGAAATTCCTCTTTGTATGATAAGAAATTTCTCGTTTGTACATCAAGGTTACATAAATAATACCGTAAAAGAAAAGTGCTGAGGGGTTACATTTTCGTCATAATACAGCGTTTGCCTGCACATGATTGCATTTATATGTGCCAGTGTGGAATAATTGAATTGCAGGCACGTTTTCATTTTTATATGTTGCATAAAAATAACTTCAGAAGCTCCAAGATACGGGACAGTGTTTTATTAATATTTATAATCAATTCTGTGATTTCGTTCTAATTACATGCTTGCGAGGTGCAATAATTGCGAGTCGGACGCGTGTATTTGTTTTCTTCTGCAGTAAATGTCAGGAGCAGGCTGAGCGCGCGGGTGATTATGGGCCGCTTTATGAGTGGCTGGCGCGCTCTGGGGGTCAATAGAGCGGTCATGTCACTGCCACCTTTTATTTACACCTCTACTCAATCTGCCTTCGGCCCAGCGGTACAGTAAGTGACCCAATCTATCAGCTGCTCAATAATCTTACAAACTGGAAGTGATGAGGTTAATGTCCGCTCACCTGCGCTCAGAACGGCCTCTGATTGAGATTCAGTGTCACAAAATATGAGGGTCATTTTTACGCCATGACATGCCTTACGGCTGAGGGATCTCCCTAGTGTTCCTAATGCATAAGACATAGGCAAACCCCGGGCAGGTTCGGGGTAGGACTGTGCTGCCTAAATCATGGCACGAGGAAAGGATTCTGGAACAGAGCCTCAGGTCGTGGAATAGCTATACAATTGTTTATTTTCTTTATGATAAACCCTAGTATTTGCATGCATTATACCGCATGGTATTTACATTGAATTCACTACATCTATCCAAGCAGTGCATCACAAAGTAAATATAGTGGGAACATGTAATAGATACTAGGGTTAGGTAGAAGATGCAAAGGTAAAACTGTTTACATTGTTGATGCAGTGATGGCAGATATGTTGGGTGCACTTTAATTGTCATTCCATACTATCGATCTCGATATAGTATTATACACAATTTCTTAGCGAGTTACTAAAAAATCTGAGTTTACTTGAGATAGAGCACATTTATGAGTGAATGAATGAGGAGGCACTTATAAAGCGCCTGGTTACCCGAGGGCATCCCAGCGCTGGAGAACACAATTTCAGACTCATAACATATCAAAGGAAGAGAAAGGTTTTGAGCTGCTTACGGAAATGGTCATGATTTAATTATATTTGGTTTTTAATTTGCTTTTTTGGGCGTATTATGTCCTTTCTTCGCAATCAAGCACTTGTCTGTGATACTGAAGTATGAATCTCTGTTGCGATAATCAGTGCAATTGCTCATATAGTCCATAAGTCGCGCGCTGCGGAGCTCAGAAATTGGTGGACCCAGACTCATTGGATGGTAAGGTGGACAGGATATGATTAATTTGATATCCTTAATTTGATGGGGTGGTGTGGTAAGAAGACCACACTTTGATCTCCACTGACAATAATGAATCACAGCGATAAACCTGCTACATTTTAACAAAAAATTTAATTGTGATATAATTGGAAAAAAAGTTAGATTGTGAGATGGAACCTGCAAGCACAGTTTTTTGGGATGACCTCAATGCAGGCTGTCATCAGCGGTGTTTGTTTCTGGAACCCCTCTTCAAGGCAATGCTCATCTTCCTATGGGCAGTACACTTTCCCACATCTTCCAAGTCAAAGTAGATGGGAATACTCCAGGTTTAAGCGTAGCGACAGAGTTGCGGGGCAAACCACACCTAGCTCAGTCCTCTCCCGGACAAGCATCTCTCTGAGCTGGTGCACAGTCCAGGTTATGGTTCAAGATATTGGTCAAAAGGGTTCTAGTAGGCCTCCTCCTATGGGGGCACTGGTTGGAATCCACTTCCAACTACAGTTTAAGTTACTGTTTGAATGTTAATACTCCTCAAGTCAAAAACTAGTGCACTATAATGGCCATTCTTTCACCTTCTCAGGCATTTGCTGAGGGGCAAAAACCTGTATTTAGCATGAGAGAAATCTGATCATGTCAACCAGTGCTTATATTTCATTAGACAAAAAAACCAACCAAGTGCAGGGGAGAGGAAACCCAGGTATCTGTTTCTGAGTTCATATTCTGGGTCTAACAGTCACACAATGCACATTTAGGGGTCCATTACGATGTCGGGCGGTTTGGCGGAGGCAAACTGCCCGACATCGCAAGCCCAAATCCCCCCCGCCATATTAGGATGGCGGAGGGGAAGGTGGCGGTGCAAAATATCGCCCGCCTGTTTTCCGCCCCGGTCGCCTTGCGGCCGGGGCGAAAACGAGTAACATGCAGGCCGTGTCTGTCAGACACCGCCCGCAATATTATAATGGGCTTTTTGCAATGCCTTTCCGTGGCGGCAATGCCGCCACGGAAAGGCATGCGGTGTTCACACTGGGGGCCCCCTGTGGGCCCCCAGAGTGAAGGCCAAAGGGGGTGGCACACGGGGGGTGCCTGTGGTACCCCCCTGCCTTTGCATAATCGAAGAGGCAGGCACCGCGCGGTGCCTGCCGCTTCGATTGTGCAAAGGCGTGCTTTTGTTTTTAACATTGTGGCGGGCGGAGCAGTGAGCACCGCCCGCCACAATGTTAAATTGAGGAATGCGCCCGCCACTGTGGGGGTCGCATCCTAATGGCAATGTCAGGACCCCCGCCCTTTAGGCGGGGGGTCCCGAGTTCCGCTAGGGTGGCGGGCGGGCAAAGCCCGCCCCGCCATCCTAATGTGCCCCTTAGTATGTCATGAACGGTAACTAGTCATAATATCGATTCCAAAATATCGAATGGGCTAAATATCTAGTCAATAATATCGAGTGTAGAGAAATATTGAATGTAAGTATATCGATGTAATAAATATTGTTTTATATTTCACTAATAAAATATCGAAGTACAAAATATCGAATCAAAAATATTGTGTAGTTTTCCGCCGCGGTCGGATTACAACCGCGGCGGAAAAGCTCTAATATGGTGACGGTGTCTTCCAGACACCGTCCACCATATTAGGATGGCCAATAAAGTATGCTTTTCCGCGGCGGGTTTTCCGCCGCGGAAAAGCATACGGAACTTCACTGCGGGGGCCCATTGCGGGCCCCCTAGGTGAAGGGGGGGTGGGGGGTGCACATGGGGGGTACCTATGGTACCCCCCTGCATTTGCATGCAGAAAGCGGCAGGCACCGCGCGGTGCCTGCCTCTTTCTGCATGCAAATGCAATGCGTGCATTTTTAACATTGCCGCGGGTGCAGCTTGAACCCGCGGCAATGTTAAAAATAGAGGATGTGACCGCCAGGGTGGCGGTCACATCCTAATTGCACAGGAGGGAACTCCGCATGCCATGCGAAGGTTCCCTCCTGCTCTGGGGTCGCGGACGGACGCAAGTCCGTCCGCGATCCTAATCGACCCCTTAGTTTGTATTAATGTGTGAATATATGTTAAAAGTATTGTATTTATTTATAATTTCACAGCGCTGTTTGGATTATATGTGGCTAAAATGTTTAAAATTATTTATGTGTTTATAAAAATGTTTATTGTTTTTCTAATATGCATTGTGGAGTGTATTTTATATTTTAAATATATAGTTGTATTGTATTTACAATGTTTTAGGTATATTTTATAGTGTCGATATACCTTATTTTTCGATTTTAGTGTAATCTATATATTTGCATTCAATATTTTTGTAGTGTACTGTTTATTTTTTGACAACACGATATTTGGTTATTCTATATTTTGTCTTTCGATAATATTGTTTTCGATAATTAATTTACTCGATAATTTGTAGTCGATATTTTAGTAGTTTCTTAATTAAGTATAGGATGTCGATATATTTGTAGTCGATATTATGTCGCCGATATTTTGGTAACTCGATATTGTGCTCTTCGATATTATGTCAGTGATCCTAGATGAACATAGTGAAGATCGGTGACAGGGTGTGAGAAATGGGCGCTACTCCCTTAATCGGCCAGACTTTTTTGATTTGTGGAACATCTTGTTTATGTATTTCTGATTTGAGTGAAACCCACTCACTGTAAGCTCTGTTATAATGAACTGAGAGTGCTAACGGCCAGCGCCTGCCTTTTAGGATAGAGGGTAGAGGACAGGAAGAATGGTGCCACACGTACTCGGCCGGTCTCGCAGGTTGAATGTTGGTGTCCCGCAGGGCTCTGCCCTAAGCCCTACCTTGTTTAATGTCTACATTGCACCTATGGCTACAATGGTAGAAGTCTTGGGATTATGTCCTATGCTGATGACATCCAGCTGCTGTTCACGTGGAAGAACAGCTAGCCCGGCCCTGGCAAGTAAATTAGTACCTGCCTCTCAGCAGGACTTGGGTGGATGGCTGCACATTAGTTGAAATTCAATGCGGGTAAAACAGAGCTAATTTTCTTTGGCATGAATTCAGATCTGCCGTTGCAGTCATTCTTGCCACCAGACGCCCCCACACGTCATAAAAAATTAGGCGGTGAAAAACTTGGCTTTTCAATTTGACAACCTGTTGCTGTTCCATCCCCAGGTAAATTCAGTAGTGGGCACCTGTTTTGCCTTCCTCTGTCTTGAGAGAAAGTTTTTGTTCTTTCTGTCTCTGGCTGCAAGCCAGCAGGTAATCCAGGCCCTGATCGTATCTTGCCGCGATTACGGGAACAGTCACTACTTGGGCATGCCCGGGTATCTGTAAGACAGACTTCAGCTAGTCCAAAATGCAGCAGCTTGCGCTATCTTTGAGCTCCCTCGCAAGGCTAATGCATCCAGCCTTCTGAGGAATCTTCATTGGCTCCCAGTAAGGAAAATAATCTTATTTAAGACTGTACTTGTAGCTCAAAAAGCCCTATACGGGATGGGCCCTGTCTATGTTGAACACAGAATCTCATTCTACCTCCCACTTAGAAATATCCGCTCTTCTAACCTCCTCTTGGCCAACACTACTCGTCTTAAAAAAGCCAGGTCTGGGGCATGGCCCTTTCCTTCCTTGGTCCATCCCTCTGGAATTAACTGCCCCTGTCCCTCAGAAGCATCAAGTCTATGCCCCTGTGAAAAGGTTGAAAACGTGGCTTTTTTCCAGCCCATAATCTCCCCCTCTCTTCGATCTCTTGCTACCTTTTGGAATCCAGTGCCAGGACGCTACTTTGTAGTAGCAGTTGCGCTGTACAAATACCCCTACATAGACATAGTTAGGGTAAGTGAACGTAACACATGCAGAAATGTGCGTGTGTATAAATGTACAGTCCAAGCATTTGAGACTACTGTCTAACTCAGCCAGGTATTTGCACACAGGAAACCTGCTGCAGAAGGCATCCTTCATGATTTGTTGCTGGCTTGTGCAGGCCTTATGATATCAGTGGACATTAACAGTGCAAGTCTGTACATCTATAGCGCTTTATTGTATTACATATTAAGGTCGCATTCTGTTCTAAACTACAGAGTTGAGCGTGATGCACCGATATTATGGTAAATCAGGATCACAAAGGCAGATCTGACATTAATTTCCACCTATCTGCACTCTTTGTGGCTCTTCAAGATTTATAATTTTTCGCAGGTTTAGAGCCTGATTTAGTGTTTGGTAGGCAGGGTACTGTGTCACAAATGAGATAGATTACCCTGCCTGCCAAACCATTGATCCTCCCACCTTATTTAGAGACAGGAGGGCCTTAAGTATTCAGTTGCCAGAGCTCCCGTTAGCTCTGTTGATGGAATACTTTCTACTACAACACAGCAGAGTAGGGGCAGATGAAGGCAGAACATTACACTACGTGCTCTGTTTACAGCAGAGGTGCAATGTCTCTTTTTTTCCTGCCTGTCACTGCCAGGAAAAACCTGGTAGTGAGAGACAGAAAGAAACCTTAAAGACCCCACTCTCCCCCATCACTCTGGGGAAACAACTCCAAGGGTGTTGGCATCATTAGTTTTTTGTTTTCAAAAACAAACTTTCGTTTGGGAATTTGTTTCTCAAAAACAAGTCTAACGTTTGGTAGACGGCTGTCAAAAATCAAAAATGATGGTGGGCATCCACCAAAGTTTTAGTACATTGAACGGAACAGCCTTGATGGCATTTTTCTTCAAGAACAGAGATGATCTCTGGGCTGGTGGTCATCTTTAACTTTGGCGGGCAGTAGCAGTCAGGGTGGTGGAGAGAATTTTTTCGCCACCCGGATGGACTGTAGCTCTTCTGCTTAACTCTAAATCACCTTCTTTTTACATTCTAACGAGATTCAAGACTTTGAATCACCCTGCTGGGCCAAGAGAGGCTGTCGATTTTGGAACTGAGGAACCAGATTCGGGTCTTGCTCTAGGTTAATGGCCTGTGGTTCTGGGCTAATTACTTAATCTCCCTGTGCGTCAACAGAAATGCAATTTGTGCTTACGTGAAATGCGTTAATACCTTCGGTTTGAGTTTGCGCTATAATAACCTACAAGAAAATAAAATAAATAAACAAATACTGTCATGTGTCCCGGTTGGGCCTAGAAAGAAGCACTACCATTTAAATGCATGCAGGTTTTTTCCTAAATTGCCTTCACTCTCTCACATTGAGTTTTGAAACACATTTGCATCCTTGGCAGTGCGGATTACTGCCATCAAGCTATACTTGATAATAAAATCAACTTCGCAAGAATACTGTCATGATACCTTGAACATCACGTACAAGGTCTATACATACATTGTGTAAATGCAATCATTTGTTTTCGCCCATGTGGCAACACTGCTGTCTATAGCACATAAAAATGATAGCCTGACTAGAATCTCGGCAGAGGGCAAGTATGCTCTCTGTTGTAAATAAGCAAGTATTTCCATCTTGAACCAGAGGAGCACTTGCTGTCCTTTGTGAGGTCCAGCTGCTAGCTGATCCCGTGATGAGGGATTTCCAATCCATGACCACTATGGGGACCTACATTCTTTCCCTTCAGGTAACTTTGTTGGATCATCCGATGGGGGATTTCTGGCAGAGCACAGACATACAACTAGCTATGGTTAATTTGTAAAATAAAAATAAGCGTCATGGCTCCCATCAGGAAGGAGCTTGCACCAACTTCTTTCTCCTGGCAATGTAAGTGGGGAGAGGATGTGGCGTATTGGCCAGAGCTGCCGACTTCAGAGCTGGCGAATCTGGTTCGAGTCTTGGTGTTGGCTCAACATCCTGTGACTCTGGGCAAATCACTTAATCTCTCTGAAAATGAATGTGTCCTTAACTGGGGCTCATGTAAAGCGGTGTTGATAAGTAAGTGCCAGTGCTGAGCACCGGAAACCACTGGCTCAAATTAAGCACTGCACCCTAGGCATTTATGTTAGGGAATTCATAGTAGGAGTACACTTTATATACGTTGCATTAGAAAGATGATGGAACTTTTCATCCTGTTCACTGTTGTGGTATTGCTAATCACTTTCATTTGCTTCTGTCTATTGATCATTGCAGAACATATATTTTATATATTAATCACTTTGGTTCAATAAATATTGAAAATGCCCCACTGTGTATTCCTTATATACGTTTCTGAGAGAAAGAGAGCACTAGTGACTGAGCGAAAGGGTTCTAGATCTGCTATCATAAACCCTGGGAGAGCTCAGAGTTGTCATGTTCTGTGGTTGCTAAAACCGTTTGCCACTTATCTATGTTTAGGGGGCTTATGGTGGCACTGTGGGCTAGTTGATCTTTAGGGCCACATATCTTGCAGGGGTGCACGGAACCAGTCTGGCACCATCCCTACATTTCTGTTGCCTAACAAACGCACAGTTCCTACTGGGAAGTGGGGAACTACCTGATATTACTTTTCTGGCAAACTGGAGGATCAAAGTTTTCCCCACTCAATAGGGCCAAAAGACAGTAATTAGGCCTTGTCCTGGGAGGGAGAGGGTCATATTGGTATCTCCATGTGCTAATTTTCACACCGCACCTGGCCTCAGAAGAATAAATACCACAGAAACAAAGAAGGGTATCTAGACCTTTGGTGTAAGACACAGGAGGGGTTGCCCTTTGACGAGGGAAGGGGCAGGGCTTAGGCTCTCAGAGAAGGTCTTTCCAAAGACCAATTGATGGGATCAGCTTGGCAATTCCCAAAATTCTGTGCAGGAAAGTTGGGGCAGGGGTAGAGTGATGATGTGTTGTCCTTGGATTGGATAGTTGTCTACCTTCTTGGAAGTTCTCATCTACACTTAAAAACACATGCCCATGCAAGACACTTTAGAGATCAATTTAGATCTAGGGCGACCGACACTGGAAGGATGCCCAGCAGGAAGAGAAAAGACAACTGGACCCATACGTAGATCGACTCAAGGACTTCTTTTTTCAGTTGGCAGCATGTAATGTAATGTAAGCCTGTCTTGTATAGCGCACTATCACCCAAAGGGTATCCTGGCGCTGAGATTACTATACATTCCACCGTGCATATATACAACCATTCCAGACGAAAGTAATCAGAAGTACGGGTGGGCTCCACTATACCCTGGGGAATAGCCACGTTTTAAGCCTTTTCCTAAAGTATTACAATCTTTTATTTGTTAAGTTCAACCGGGAGTACAATCCACAGCCGCGCAGCTGCAGAACTAAAAGCCCTGCCTCCGATCCTAGTCTTTCTAAATCTAGGTGTGCCTATCAACTTTGCTGATGAGTAGCGGAGGTTTCTGGCTGGGGTATACCAGGTAAATTTGCTCTGTAGTGGTCTAGGTCCCATTCCATGTGCTGCTTTGAAGACAAAGCAAAGTGACTTAAACAGTATTCTTTGCATAATGGGTAGCCAATAGAGATCTTTCAGGGACAGGGAGGCAGAAGACCTACGTTGTCTCTTTAAAGCTAACTTGGCAGCTATTGTTTAAATTCTCTGAAGCTTCTTTATCAGAGAATTCTGTGCTCCAAGTAGCAGAGCTTTACAATAGTCTAGCTGACTCGGGATAACACCTCTCACCACCTGCGCCCTAGCCGAAGTTGGCAACAACGGAAGTATTGTCTGTAGAGCCCTGATCAAAGATAGACAAGTGCCAACTGTTTTGTTCACTTGGGAGTCTAACTATAGTCTATCGTCAAACATCACCCCCAGGTTGAGCACTGTCTTGGATGGAATTAGAGGTTTTTCTGTATGGGTGGGCCAGAAATCGGCTAGGAGTGGTCGAGATATTTTGTTCGCTGTACAGTATACAATTTCCGTCTTATCTCAATTAAATTGTAGGGAGTTATCCTTTAGCCATTTTGCAGTTCTTCGCATACACTCATGGAATTTGTCAAGCGATACTGCTTGATTCCCTTCCATCGAGAAAACAAGTTGTGTGTCATCTGCATAGTTCACTAATTTAATTCCATAAGATTTAATAATTGGAATAAGTGGGTGCAGGTATAATTGAATAAGATCAGACTGATTGCAGATCCCTCAGGAACGCCAAGCTGGATGAGACTATATTTAGATAGAAAGGGAGGTATGGCCACTGCCTGTTGTCTGCCTGATAAATACGATGTAAACCAATTCAGTGCATTCCCTTAACTCCAAAATCCATAAGTCTGCTTAGGAGGATGTTGTGGTTGACCGTATCGAATGCGGCTGACATATCTAGTGACAATAGTATAATCAATTGACCTGTGTCAGCTTGCATTCTAAGTTCATCTAGCACTGTCAATAAGGCAATTTCCGTTCCATGAGCTGGACAAAATCCAAATTGTACCTCATCTAGCATGTGATTGTCTTCTCGAAATTGTGAGAGGGTCTTGCTAACTGACAGCTCCAAGATTTTTACCGCTAGGGCAGCCGGGAGATGGGTTTGCAGTTGGATGGGCATAGGGGATCAAGCGTTGTTTTTTTCAATAAAGGTGTCACCATTGCCTGCTTCCAGCAGCAGGGGACTATTCCACTGCTCAATGATTGAAAACAGATTAGGTGGGGCTGAGGAAATAGCTCTTCCTTAAATTCTGCACATATCATATGCGGGAGAGGGTCCATTGGCGACCCAGAAGAGACACTCAGAGCTAATTCATTAAAATCCTCCTCTATAGGGATGCGGAAATGATTCAGAGTAGCCAGTTAGCAAGTAGCCAATAGCATGAAACTAGGATTTGTTTTTCCAAAGCCAGTAGCGCTGCCGTCCCTACACTCTCTGGGAAACAATAGAGATATAGCCTCTTTCTTCAACTCACGCTGGGATGCCCACCGGTCGGTAAGCGCTCTATAAATCTTATAGAATAGAGGGATGGACCTGTTGGGTATGACCGGATCCTCGGCGGACCACTCATGCAGGAGTGTGACCTCCAGAAGGAGACAGCCTTTGACTTCCGCTCACCCAGATGCTCTACATGTGACCGAAGGAGGCCAATGGACCTGGAGGGTAAAGGAAGGGTGTGCACTCTGGACCAGGAGAAGTGGCAGGCATCCATACAAGGGACAGGTCCTCTGCAAGGGTAGAGAGCAGTAGAAATCAGGCGCCCCAATAATTGCATAATATAGAGGCTAGGAGGCATGACGACACCACCGCTAGTGATGGGAGCATGGCACAAGAAGTAAAACACTACCTTTGCCATGCAAGTAATTATTACATGTATTAATGAGTGTCAATATAAGATTGTACCTTCTTTAGTGATTTTAATGATTTTGCATTGGTTTATTATGACACATTTCTGCATATTTTAATGTGGTGACTTCCTAACAAACTCTTATCAAAAGAGGGAAGAGGAAATAACGTCCATTCAGTTTCCCTGAATAGGTACCTCAATAATCACAAATGGGAATGGACATTTGTATCTACAATAACCATTGGTTATTACTTGACAACCCTCATAGACGCTATGATTTCGTTGTTGCGGTGTATCTTTTATCCGCCCCTTCTCTAGCGCCATGGCATAGTCATCGGGCTGTCAAGTGACGTGCTATATGCCTGCCTCACCGAGGCAACCTCTGGCAAGTGTAGAAGTGTCCAGAGATGATTAGGACTGTTCCAGAGAAGTTGACGGCAGTGCCAATAAGTGGGTATAAAAGCAGTGTCGCATCAAAAAACTAAATTTATTATAAGAAGATGCACACTCTACTCCCAGGGGCAGAGTCAGCACCAGCAACCAATACGTTACAACACGAGGCAAACGCCTTGTGAAACGCGGCTCTTTGGCCTCCTGACGTTGTGAGATTTACCGACAAATAAGGAATCTCAGTATGAGAATCTCACTGTTAATTAAAAGGAAAAATAGTGGTATATTCGGTAACCGAGTTACAGGACTACCATATAACTCTATTAGAAGGTCAAGATGTTTCAGCTCTATATGGCCCGCAGGGGTCTGTAGAGCTTTCGTCAGGACAAACAAAGAGGGTTCATACTCACACCATTAGTGCAGTTTTCAAAAGGGGGGGGTATGAGATTTGGTTTTTTGATGCGACACTGCTTTTATACCCACTTATTGGCACTGCCGTCAACTCCTCTGGAACAGTCCTAATCATCTCTGGACACTTCTACACTTGCAAGAGGTTGCCTCGGGTGAGGCAGGCATATAGCACGTCACTTGACAGCCCGATGACTATGCCATGGCGCTAGAGAAGGGGCGGATAAAAGATACACCGCAACAACGAAATCATAGCGTCTATGAGGGTTGTCAAGTAATAACCAATGGTTATTGTATTCCCATTTGTGATTATTGAGGGACTTCCTAACAAAACCAGTAGGCCTGATATTTTTGATAACTACACCCCATTGTATTGTTTCTTGTATATATGGGTGTATTGTGGTTATAGGATTAAGAATTCCCTAGGCATGTGAACTGTTAGGAGAGTGTCAAGATAGGTATTTACACATGCCACTATGTATATATTTGTAAATTAAAGTGTATTATTGAGTGGTGTGTGTGTAATAAAGTGCTTTTCCTTTTCATAAGTAAAAGCCCCAGCTGGATAATGATTTATCGGGTGGTGTTTGTTGCTTACCTGGAGTACTAGGACAGGAGGAAAGGCCTTCTCGTATCAAGCGCCCTCCTTATGGTATCAACTTCCCATAGCTTTAAGGCAATGCCCATACCACTTGAAATGTAGGAACGCTTTGAAAACTGTCCTCTTCTAGACCTGCCCACTGTGACAACTTTCTTTTGCAAGTCCACGAGCGCTGAGATACCCCTTAGGGGGTGATTCATGCGCTATATAAGCACATAAACTAAACTAGCCCACACAACCAAGATCAGACTGGGACAGAAAACAGGATGAGACACCAAAATAAAAGTGACCCAAATGAATGAATTAGAAAGCTAGAAAAGTGGTCACAGAGTGACTCAGGTTTGCAAATTGGGGCAGTTTCGAACTTGTGAAGCCACTCTGTTTAAGTGTTTTGCAAGGTATGGAAGAATGCAAGGATTTCAGCTTGCTGCAGGCAATGTTTGTTTTAACATCAGGCAAATCACAGTAAAAACTGGTAGGCGGGTGGCGTAGCGAGGCACAATTAGGAGAAATTGCAGTTTCCTCTTTCTAGGGGCGCTGCATTCTGCAGTACACATAGGAAGAGGAAATCACCTCTTTTTTTGTTTTTGTTATTGTTTTTGTGCAGGAAGTTACCCCTTCTTGCACAGAAACAATCTCCATGCAACGCAGGCACCCTTGCACCATGGCACAAGGGTGCCTGCATGGCACATGGCAGCTGATTGTGCGCCAGCGCTGGGGACACACAGGGATGCGTCATATTGTAAATGCGATGCATCCCTGCGCTTTGAAAGGCCGCAGCGTGGTACAGCCAAAAGCCCTGCACTGTGCGTTGCAGAATTTTCTTGTAAATGAAGCCCGTAATGCTTCTAGTGAGACGGCAGTAGAAAGAAGGAAAAATAACGAAATTGCTAACTGTTATGGGCTGCAGGCTAATGGTCACAGCAGGTTCTCCTTCGACATGATGTGGAAAAACATGTATTTTTATCTTTATTACTATTGTGGAGAGAAGTGGTAGAGTTCTCAAAGAACATGTATTATAATTAAGTCCACATGTCTTCTCTCAAAAAAAAAGAAATACTCAAATATAACTACTGCCAGAATGTTGAATTTTATAGCCTATTTCTACAGTCTCTATCGCTCTGAAGTTTCTGACTTCTTAACCAAAAATATGATAAAACCAGGGACATTTTTGTTACAATTGAAACAATTATGTCAACAACTACAAATATTTGCAAATAGTTAAATACTAACAAAGCGATTGTTAATTGAAATATATTCATTAAAAACTTGCAAGCAATATGAATGAACTTTAACACCATCAACATTGAGCTTTAATTTAGTCTTTAAGGGCCAGATGTACGTAATCCCAATTTACCTATTCTTACCGAATTTTACAGATTCGGTATTTATGAATAGGTAAATGCCATTCATTCCTATGGGCCTGGAGGCCCGAATAGCAATTACAGAATCAGTAAATACTGATTTGGTAAAATGGGGGAAACATTCAAGGGTGCCCGGGTGTCACTTTGACACCCTGTTGCACCGCTGAATCGTGCTTGTGTGCAGATGTGGCAGATGTGGCAGATGTGGCACACATACATGCCCTAAGGGCATATATGTCTGCCACATGGCACAGTTGAAAATGCACAGATTTGCATTTTCAAAGGTATTCTTTATTTACCCTCACACACACATATTTCATGGATATATTGGGAACCCAATAAAAGATAATATGAAGGATTTCTTTACACTCAGAAATGGTTTTTGCCTACGGGGTAACTTTATTGAAAAATAATGAAACACCATCATGCCCCCTCAAGAAAACATTCTCGGACGTATTTTCTGACGATTTTCATCCAATTGCGAATAATAAATGGTCCGAGTTAACAACAGCACTAAATCAATTTAATATTACAATGAATAAACTTGATGTAATTTTGTAAAAGAAGAATGTAAGCCAAGATCTCGAGATAATTGGTCTCGTTGGGGCATTTACATAGATTGTAAGGGATTGTTGCCCATTTCAAAATGGCAGCCGCGTTTTATCGCGAGAACACGCCGCTCAATAAACATATATACACCAGTTCAGTTTGAACCATGCAGGGGTTGAGACGCCGCCCGGTACCTTCCACCAATCTGGTAAGGAGTAAGGGCGCTGGGATTTTTCTGTGCTTCTGTGGTTATAATTGGGGCATTCCGTCACGAACGGGTTGGTTCGGAGCCATTTTTGGCCCATGAGGAGGGTTGCCGAGTTGCTAGCTGTGCAATACGGAGGAAATGCAATGGCATGTTCGGCTTGTGATGACTATGTTTACGTTGGAAAAACAGTTTGCGCTCCGATTTTTTAATTAAAGGGTCATGAAGGCACGCTAAGTTATATCCACACTAAATGCTCCACACCTGTTTAGCAAACGAGTGAGTTCGATGCGAGCGTGGGATTTTGTAACCTGATAGCATAACAACGTATCAGTTACAGAGTGTGTGCTGTATCCTTTGCAGAAAATTGAAGGGGAAGAAAGAATAACCGACTTTTGCGGTTACATTTTATGAGAACTCTACCTCCTCGGCTGGTACGAGGACTGATGGCCAAATGAGGGTAAATATCATTAAGCTATATGCGAATGATTTGAGTTTGGCACGCGCTACAATAGCAGGTTCATTACAAAAGTGTGTTTATGTTTTTTCAGTTGTGAAGACTAATCTGTCCATATGCAGTGGCTTTAATATACATGACGCCCTGAAGAAATTGCCAAAAATTCCGTTGGCAATGAAACATGTTGGCAAGTAAAGTAGTATTGGTTGGATAGTTGGTAACCATGACTACTTTCCTTTTTTAACCCCATACCCAACACAAGAGACAGAATAAAATTGCATATCTGTGTTGGTGTTTGTGTTTTATATGTTGTTTGACACTTTACTGGTCACCTCTTGGTCTGTTTTTACTGCATCTTTTCACAAAACTCTTTCCTTTTTAGTTTTCTGGACACTTTTCTTTTCGAGCTCGATGGTGCCAATGATGAGAACAGGGCTATCCTGGTGAGTACCTGCCAGATTCCCATTGGTGGTGCGCCCGTGAGGTGCCATCTTGCTCTCACACACTTTTTTTCGTTCCTGCACATCACAATTTGACACTAAAGTGTGTGTGTTATGTGTTGTCCCACAACTGATTTTTACTTATTGGGAACCGGGCGATTGTTTAAAGGAGGCAAGATCTTAGGACATACCAACTACCCCAATAATTAGTGGAAGGGGAGTAAGGTTTGCAAAGATAATGCAACAAATGGTATAATGGTCACCTCTTGGTCTGTTTTTACTGCATCTTTTCACAAAACTCTTTCCTTTTTAGTTTTCTGGACACTTTTCTTTTCGAGCTCGATGGTGCCAATGATGAGAACAGGGCTATCCTGGTGAGTACCTGCCAGGTTCCCATTGGTGGTGCGCCCGTGAGGTGCCATCTTGCTCTCACACACTGTTTTTCGTTCTTGCACATCACAATTTGACACTAAAGTGTGTGTGTTATGTGTTGTCCCACAACTGATTTTTACTTATTGGGAACCGGGCGATTGTTTAAAGGAGGCAAGATCTTAGGACATACCAACTACCCCAATAATTAGTGGAAGGGGAGTAAGGTTTGCAAAGATAATGCAACAAATGGTATACCCCAAAGAAAGACAAATTTACAAGTGCCTAGGTCTTTTCTGCACTAGTTATTCTTTATTTACCACCAACTTATAGTTGGTGGTAAATAACGAATCCTAAAATGGGAAAAGCTCTCATTTGAGTGCTTTCTACATTGCAGATTTGGTAATTTACGGATTCGGTATTTTAAGGAATCGGTAATTTACCAATTCCTTAAAATACTGAATCGGTAAATTACCGAATTATGCAATTTAGGCCAGTTACCGACCGGTATTGGGCCACCTACATCTGGCCCTTAGTGTACAAAATCAACTTTGTACATAAACAAAAACAATGCAACATTTGACACCATTATTAAAATCCCAATTTAAGTGAAGAGGTAAGGAATAAAAACACTTATTAACTTCAGACCAGTTTCCTCATTCCAAGCATTATATGAATAGAAGTTGTTACCTTGGTAACACGTTGGGCACTTAGAATAGGAAACAAAGCTCCTCTGATCAGCCTGTATTTCACTGAGGTAATGAAGAGAACTGATTAAATGGGTAAAGGTTCATTGATGCTGTTGTTGTTTTAATTATATATGTGAAAAATAGGAAAAACCTGTTTGCAGCATTAATCATATCAATTAGAGTGAATGAAGCACATCTAAAGTCAAGGACTCGGAGAGGAAATAAAACAAAGCAATTAGTTGGTTGGAAAAATAATTTAACAAATCCTGCTTCAGTGCAACCACAATACAAGAATCTGGCCCCTCTCCTCCTTAAGTAGCAATGCAAATTACACATTATTAAATAAATGACATATTTCTAAGAATCCGCTTGCTGGTGTGAGCCTTACATCTTGCAAAGGTTTTCCTTGATCTCTGAGAGAACTATCGATCAGATGGGGTACATTATATTTTGGGGGGAAATGTATTTTTAAACGAGGAAACAATTGTAGGTTAGAGAATGACAGGCACTGGTTTGGTTCAATGGGCCAATATCATCTAAAAGTTTTCTTGCAAACTCATAACTTATAATGATTATACAATGGATAAATTGCTTCGTAAATTGAATGTTAAACTGAATATATGTCCGATTTTGAAACGCCATTGAGAATTTCGTTATTCGCATAATAAATATATTCTGCATCGGCAAAGCCATTAGCTCTCGGCCTCAGCACCTATTGGCTTTGCAAATGTTTTTTAGCAATTCTGGTCAGCATCCCTGAGGCTGGGCAGCATGGCTAGAGCAGCTGCAGCCCGTGCAAGTAAGAGCGGCGGGGGAGGGAGATTTCGACAGGCGATCAAGGAAAAAAATATAAATAATTAATTTTCCGTCGCTATCTTCTGTCGAATCCCCCCCCCCCCCACTCTACCGCTTTTACCTGCAAGGATCGCAGCTGGGCTAGGGCAGACCCCCCACCCCCACATGCAAGTCCCAAGAAGCTGCTATGTCGCTGTGGGTGGCATACAAAATGACAAGAGCTTTTTATTGCTTTTTTATTTACCTATCTGAATGTGATCAGTAAATGAGCAGCACAAAAGCATTTTTTTTTCCAGAGCGGTGGGAGAAGCAAAACGGAGGGCAGAGGAGTGACAAGCCAGACTTTACAAGCAACAACTGCAACAGAGTCTTGAAGCATTCAGATACTGCTTAGTCACAGCAGAAACAAAATGAACTTAAGGGGGTACAGTTGCATGTGTGCCAAGCGCTCATTATGGACACTGAGAGTGATCATCAGGAGTCGTGATTGGCATGGATTGACTAGAGATGGAGATCTAAGCAACCAGAGGGAGAAGGATCACAGAGAGAGATCAGCAAAGTGTTAATTTTGCTTTAAATTGTTTGCCAGTGATACAACTTATTTGGTTAATATGAACTCTGCCGATATGTGTAATCTGGATGTTAGATTTTCAGCCTGCAAGGAAGACCTCCATGCCCTCATAATTATCCTTTAATTAATGGAACTGGCATCCTATCACATCACTTCAGCCACTTACAAGGTGTCTATTGCAAACACTCATCTTCCGACTCTCACTTCCTTGCCTCACACCAACCAATCCCACCTATTAGCAAGTTTGTTGCCACCTCTTCCTGAAGAGACGTCTCACAAACAGAGTCTTGTTCCTCCTTATGCCTCCTTAAATCCCCCTCCTACCCTACCCATTCTCCTTGGTCACACTCTGCGGGATTCACTCTCTCAAGCCTGGTTTGCTCTCATCCTATGCTACCTCTTCTTTGTCCGCTCATCAGGCTCGTTTACTCTTCTGCAGAGACCTTCTCTGCTTTCGAACTTTTCAATTATTCTCCCTGCTTTCAATTCGCTCGATAATGGCATTGCTCGCGAAACCGACACCCATCTCCCTCTCATTGTCCAGTATTTTTCAAAAATATATGAGAGCAACCCTTCTGACAAAAGGGTCACGGTTTAAATACTTTGTAACAGTAATGAATCCCTCTTGTGTATCACGTATGTGGTAACATACCCATCAATTCTCTTCTTCCGTGGGAAACATTCATTCACCAATTTTCCACTCATCAATCCATACAATGAGACCAGTTTGATGCAACAATATCTGTCCTTTTTTAGAATAATACAATTCGTATTCTTCTTGTTCCATGAATATATCGAAAAACAGTATCACACTAAATTAATTTATGAATTTAGTGTGATACAGTTTTTTTACATATATTCATGGAACAATAAGTAATGACATGTTTTGACCTAATGAAATTTAGTTAATATATTGATACAGAAAAGCTCTGAAAGAGGAGAAACACATTAAAAGAGGTGATCTTGATAGGATACGATGATTTTTAGATTGTGAATTATTCTTGCTAATATCCAATGTATTGACATTTTAGATTGCTGATGAGCTACTACTGTATTGTGACAATTGTATATTAAGAATATTATTATTATAATAAAGGACAGATATGTTTGCATCATACAGGTCTCATTGTATGGATTGATGAGTGGAACATTGGTGTATGAATGTTTCCCACGGAAGAAGAGAATTGATGGGTATGTTACCATTTATGTGATACACAAGAGGGATTCACTACTGTTGCAAAGTATATAAACCCTGTCCCTATTGCCAGAAGGGTTGGTCTCATATATTTACGAAAACAGGCAATTTCAAACAATTGTTGGGGGACTCAAACGTGCTGAGTGGCAGTTGAGAGGGGAACACCTCCAGCCTATAGTTTGATTAGCTACTTTTTGGGCATTTCAATGTAGTGCTGGGCCCACCATTCTTAGGAGCAAGTTAATATTAGCGTCGGTACATGGAGACCGAAATAACATCCTATCAAACAAATATAGATTTTTTTTTTAAAGTAATTTGAGGAAAGCAGCACTTAAGTTAACAAAAGTTAGCAACCAGGGTAATCTTGGTTTTTGAGTGAAATATCAGAATGAACATGTGATGATTAACTTTAGTTCTAGAGTTTGTAAGAGAGTATCAGGAGGGGCTTCTTTTTCTTTTAACAAGTTTTATAAGAGGCTGCTTTTTTGTAGCTAAAAATAAAAGATAGAATGATTTGTATTATTCAGTCAATAAAGAATAGAAGCATTTCAAACTTGTGATATTTGTTCACAACACAAAAATAAAATTAGAATTAGCATTTACTGGCTGTCTAATGCAGGAAATAAACAACGACAGACCCAAGGTAGAATGAATTAATGAACCATGAAGCGTAGCGTCAAGGCCAAGTCAAGTCAAGTCAAGAAATTTGTATAGCGCACTACATACCCAGAGGGTTTCAAGGCGCTTAGGAGGGGAGGAGGATTACTTGTCAAATATCCACGTTTTAAGTTGCTTCCTGAATGCTAGGTGGTTCTGGGTGAGGCGAAGGTAAGCGGGGAGTGAGTTCCATGTTTTGGCAGCCAGGTACGAAAAGGATCTGCCTCCCATGGTGGTCTTGTTGATGCGAGGTACAGTGGAGAGCGCTTGGCTGCAAGAACGTAGTTGGCGGGAGGGGGTGTAGAAGGACAGTCGTGAGTTGAGGCAATCTGGTCCAATGTCGTAGAGTGATTTGTGTGCGTGGGTAAGCAGTCGGAAAGTGATCCTCTTATTGACGGGTAGCCAGTGGAGGTCTTTGAGGTGCCCAGAGATGTGTTCGTTGCGTGGGATGTCTAATATGAGCCTGGCTGAGGCGTTTTGGATTCGTTGGAGTTTCTTCTGGAGTTTTGCGGTAGTACCTGCGTAGAGGGTGTTTCCGTAGTCCAGTCGGCTCGTGACCAGAGCGTGGGTGACTGTTTTCCTTGTTTCGGAGGGGATCCAGCAAAATGTTTTTCTGAGCATGCGAAGAATGTTGAAGCATGAAGAGGATACGGCGCTGACTTGTCTGTTCATTGAGAGTGAAGAATCCAAGATGACGCCTAGGTTCCGTGCGTGGTCTGTCGGGATGGGTGCTTTTCCGAGGGCTTCCGGCCACCAGGAGTCGTCCCATGCAGAGGGGGATGTACCTAAGATGAGGACTTCAGTTTTGTCTGAGTTCAGTTTCAGACGGCTTTGTTTCATCCATTCGGCAACTTCTTTCATTCCTTCGTGTAGGTTAGTTTTGGCGGTGCTGGGGTCGTTGGTGAGAGAAAGGATCAGTTGAGTGTCGTCCGCGTAAGAGATGATGTTGAGGTTGTGTTGGCGTGCGATGGCCGCGAGGGGGCTCATGTATACGTTGAAGAGGGTGGGACTGAGTGAGGATCCTTGTGGAACGCCGCAGATGACTTCAGAGGCCTCAGACTTGAATGGTGGTAGGCGGACTCTTTGGGTTCTTCCAGTGAGGAACGAGGTGATCCATTCAAGAGCTTTTCCTTGGATTCCGATGTTATTGAGGCGTTGTAAAAGGGTGCTGTGGCAGACTGTGTCGAAAGCTGCAGAGAGGTCGAGGAGGATGAGGGCGACTGTGTCTCCATTGTCCAGTAGAGTTCGAATGTCGTCTGTTGCTGCGATGAGGGCGGTCTCAGTGCTGTGTTTTGCTCGGAAGCCAGATTGTGAGGGGTCGAGGGATTTATTGGCTTCGAGGAAGGCGGCGAGCTGGTTGTTGACAGCTTTCTCGATGACTTTGGCCGGGAATGGAAGAAGCGAGATGGGGCGGTAATTTTTGAGTTCGGTGGGGTTCGCTGTTGGTTTTTTCAGAAGGGCGGTGAGTTCAGCGTGTTTCCAGCTTTCCGGGAAGGTGGCGGAGTTGAAGGAGCAGTTGATGACGTCTCGGAGGTGCGGTGCTATGACGGAGTCTGCTTTGTTGAAGATGTGGTGAGGACATGGGTCTGTGGGGGATCCTGAGTGGATGGAATTCATCAGGCGGATGGTGTCCTCAGTGGAGATTGGGTTCCAGTCGTTAAGGGTGTTCACGGGGGGAAGATGATCAGCAGATGGTAGGGTGGGTTGGTTTCCGGGTTGGTTGTCAAAGCTTTTGTGGATGTCTGCAATCTTGTTGTGGAAAAATGAGGCTAGGGAGTCGCAGAGGGTTTGAGAGGGGGTGATGTCGTTGGAGTTGGCCGAGGGATTGGAAAATTCCTTGACGATGTTGAAAAGTTCCTTGCTGTTGTTCTGCAGTATCAATGTGTTAATCAATCCCTTGGACCCAGTAGAGGTATGAGAATAACACTGTGTGCATTTGAATGTTTAGGTACAATAATGATGTGCTAGTGGAGAGTTGGAGTAGCATCAGCATGCTCTGTAAAGTACCTGAACGGTTGAATCAGAGTCAGTACAACCAAATGTTCTTGAGGGATGTAAATGTTTTACAAAGCATCACAAACACTCAATAATGATAAGAGTCATACAATCCAGTTTAGGATTTCCCGGTGTGCTCTAAATATATTGTGCAATTATAAGCTCCAATTATGGTTTACTGCCCTTTCATGCAGAATAGGTTCTCCATACTAGTTATTTTGGGAAATTAATTTCACATGGATTAACCCTTCTCTAATACATGTGAAAAAACGCATTCCTCATATGTGCATGTAAGTGCCAGAATCTAGCATGATGATGAGATGTACATGCAGGCAAGTATGAAGCCTCACAACTACTCAAGACACTGTAGGCCTGATTACGATCTTGGCAGACAGGGTTACTCGCTCACAAACATGGCAGATATCCCGTCCGTCCAATTACGATCCCATTATATCCTATGGAACTTGTAATATGGCGGACGGGATTTCTGCAATGTTTGGGACGGTGTATCCCATCCAGCAAGATCGTAATCAGGCCCTAGGTAGCTAATGTAGAAAACTATAATTGAAATAGCTGACTGGGAAACCAGGGGAATAGGGCAAAGGCAAATTACACACAGCTGGGATGGAACACACCAGGCCTTGTGTCATAAGAGCTTTTACAAAAGATAATACCCAACAATTAATTGGTGTTGTACCTGGAAGGTGTTAGAGAGGCACTCAGGATTTTCAGTGTTCAGAACTGCTGAAACTGGCCATTTCTGGTGCATTCCCAGCTGGATGGCGGGAAGGGTGACATTTTTGGAATAAAAAAACAGAGGGAGCAGAATTGGACACGGAAACATATAATGTAAAAAAAACTGAAAAATCAAAAATGTCCTAAAACACAATCAATGGTGTTATATTACACGAAGATAGGTACATGTACCAATTCAAAATGTCGTACTTCAGGGGGAGCCCTCTCTTTCTACTATCTCTGTACAGTTCAACCTTAAAGCATAGTGATTGCCGATTTCCTTTGGCCACCATATTTGCTTGGGACTGTGGAGGAGAGATTAATGGATATTCTTATTAAGACTGCCATCCTGGCTAGGGACTGCCACCAAAAATGTAAATTAACCCTCGTGACACAAACTACTGTCCAAACTCCAGTTACACCCCAGTCACCATAATCAACACTGCTGTGGTGTCTTCCCCAGAGCCATGCTGCTACAGGCCTACTCCACAGACCAAACCCACCCGACATGATCCCCAGGATGCTCTGGTACTTGTGGATAAGGTGTTGCTTGAACAGCAGATCGTTTCCAAAACAAAGAGACAATAGAGCCTGCTAGCAGGAGTCCCAGGGGTTTGTATAAAGAATTTAAATAATTACTGAGAGGGCGAAATCCTGGAGAATGTGGCTTTCCATTGGGGAAGTACTCAGCTGAGGAACAGCTCATCTGCGCAACCTGCACGCTATTTTTCAGGTATAAGTTGAACCACGGTAGAATGGTACTTTTGAAGCCCATGCAGTCAGCAAGTAAACCCTGCAAGATCTGTCAGAAATATAACATTTTGCAGATGGGTCACAGTTATCTGTGACCTGTAGAGTACTGATTACAACTTGAATAGTTTGCCTCATGGTCTGAGGAAGGAAGTGCATTTGATTTTGTTGTGGCTATCTAAGCCTTACTCTATGAATTTTCTGTAAAGAATTAGGGATGTGGGATTACATGGTTGCCGTGGAGGGGCTCCAGTTTGGGTATCTGAGGAGAAGGCGGCTCTATTATGGCATACTGTAAAGCCCTTTGTATGGGGTATGCTTTTACTGTATTTAATATAGAGCTTCTCCTGTTTTTTTAATTATTGGTTATGGGAGGATATCATCTTCATAAGCTTTGACCATCAGTGATTGTAGTTTACTCACGAGGGTAAGGGGCTGTGGTTGAGTGTCTGCACCGTCCAACCAATCTAGCACCTATAAGTAAAACAGGTTTCGGTTAGGAATCCCAAGATTATCCAACCAGCAAGGCCTACCTCAGAGAAATGTATATGTGATAAAAAAAATATGTTGGAGTTTCACTTTGAATTCAGTTAAAAAGTGAACAATTTAATCATTCAAATGGCACAAAAATGAAGTAACTCCAATGTAGGGATCTGGAGCTATTTAAAAAACAAATCTGCATTTTTTTCATCACAGTCTGTGCACCTACACTTTTAAGCTAAGCACACCACTACATCTTACATGTCTGGAATTTAAACAAAGAACAATATGCAACTATGCCTTATCTGTAAAGACACAATAATACCTCACTTCACTAGTGTCAAATCTAATATCCCAATTGCAAACACAAATTAACTTCTCCCGCTAAACTTCACAGCTTTATCTGGAGTGTGACATAGCTTCCTCTCAGCTCACTAATTCAGTTCTGCTTTCTGTGTCAGCTATTAAGCTATGTTTGCAACCAATATGTGGTAACTGACTTTTACACAGCCTACGCAATTTAAGTCCACTTATGGCTCACTGACAAAGAGCCAACGATGACAAAATAAGCAAACAGTTACCAAGATTTTAGAACAGGCAGACAGTCAAAGACTGTTTGGCAATTATTCCCTATGCTGGTGTCCAAAATATCAGCTATCCATGTCTGAAAAAAAGCAAAACTCCAGGTACGCCCAATTTTTTTATTTTTTCTAAACAATTATTTTCAAAATTTCAATTCATATGCACATAGCAACTCGTTAGTTCAGAAATGGACAGGTACATCCTTTGCTGAGAACGAATCTATGACAGAATTTCGACAGACAGAATTTCGACCTACACAAATATCGGCGTAATTATATCGATAGCAAAAATATCGACGCCCTATGTACAACATGGTAAGTACCAAAATATCGAAAAAATAATATCGATGTTAAAAATATCGTTGTCAAATATATCGTTTTTTTTAATTTAAAATAACATAAAAAATACTGTAAATAATACTTATTAATTACTTAAACATATTTAAATATATATAATAATGATAAAAAAATAATAATACATATTTAATAAAAAAAATAATATTTAAAAATCATATATAATATATACTTACTTAACAATAATTACTATTCCCAGTAACAGTAGGGAAAACTGACCCTGAACCCTAAAAATACCCCTTTACCCAAAAACCTAAAACTGACCCTGAACCCTAAAAATACCCCTTTACCCAAGAACTGAAAACTGACCCTGAACCCAAAAAATACCCCTTACCCAAAAACTGAAAACTGACCCTGAACCCTAAAAATACCCCTTTACCCAAAAACTGAAAACTGACCCTGAACCCTAAAAATACCCCTTTACCCAAAAACTGAAAACTGACCCTGAACCCTAAAAATACCCCTTTACCCAAAAACTAAAAACTGACCCTGAACCCTAAAAATACCCCTTTACCCAAAAACTGAAAACTGACCCTGAATCCTAAAAATACCCCTTTACCCCAAAAACCAAAACTGACCCAGAACCCTAAAAATACCCCTTTATCCAAAAACCCAAAACTGACCCTGAACCCTAAAAATACTCCTTTACCCAAAATTAATTAATATTACAATTAAATTACTTCCCACCCTATTCCCCTATAAACCCACAACCCGCTCCAGTAGTAAAACATATAATTTAGTTAAAAATATACATAAATTATCAATTAATTATTCAATTAATCAATTAAAATAATTCATTGCCAATTAATATTTAATAGCAAAATAAATTAATCATTAAGAAATAATTATTTAATTACAAATAAATTACTTCCCACCCTATTCCCCTATAAACCCACAACCCGCTCCAGTCGTAAAACATATAATTTACTTAAAAATATACATAAATTATCAATTAATTAATCAATTAATCAATTAAAATAATTCATTGCCAATTAATATTTAATTGCTAAATAAATTAATCATTAAGAAATAATTATTTAATTACAAATAAATTACTTCCCACCCTATTCCCCTAAAAACCCACAACCCGCTCTGGTAGTAAAACATATTATTTACTTTTATATATTTTTTATTTATAAAAACATATTAAACACATATTATAACAATTAATTTAAATACTTAACTAAAATTTCTAACACATATTAGTAAATCGAAATTACTTACATCGATATATATGCTATCGATATAAGTAATTTCGATATTACTTACCTTAGGGTCGATATTCTGGACATCGATATTCTGGACATCGATATTCTGGCCCATCGATATTAGGAACTCGATATAAGTGTAAGTCGAAATTAAAAATTCGATATTTTGACTGTGTACCGCTGAGAACACCCATGTTAGACCCTCTAGACTCCTAAAACGACAGACCTTTCTCCAGATCACTTTACTTGAAAAACTCGTGGAACACTACACTTGCAACCAGGATTAATGCTATACCAAAACACAAAACTTGCTTAACCAATCCCAAGTAGGTATTTGACCAGCAGTAATGAAACCTTGCTATTTTGGGCGGGGGGGCCCGTGCCATTTTTACACCTCAAAAATGTACCTCTACAGAACGCCTACAATTCGATGAATCAGAGACATCCAGAGAGGTTCAGGAGACTGAATTGCCATAGCCCAATTAGGATTGAAACAGTGACAAGTACGTATGTCCTGTTTTAATTGCATGTGATAATATATACATTATGCCCTAGTATTGAACTCCTAAATGCGCATATGGTATTTCTATAGCGTGAACCCAGCCAAAAGTTTGCGAAGTGCTATATGGTTCAATACAAGCGTTAATTTGCATAATAAAGGAAAGGAAGCTGAGTTGTAAACGGTTACTTAATGTAGTGTTTTCTTAAAAGAGGTGAGTCTTCAGCTCTTTCCTAAATTGGAGCAGCATTGGGGGCGGTCCTGGTGGACACAGGGATATTGTTCCAGATCATGGGTGTACAGATGAAAAAGACCTACTTGTCTTGTTTGTTTTCTTTTTCACACTTCTTAGTCTGATGGTGTCCTGGCTACAGGTGTGCTGAAAACCACCAGAGATGGTGAGCTTGTCTGCAAGATAAGCAGGGGTGATAGCTGAGACGAACTCCTATGTCTGGTTTTATTTTTGCCTTACAAACTGAGAATAGATCAGCTCATAAGTATAATCAAAGTGCTCTCTATTAGGCTGTTCAGCAGGACCTGGGCCAAAAAACTGCAACAGCGAAGGGTGACCGTACCAATTTGGAATGCACTGACATTCTTCCCTCCTCTTGCTGAAGTCTCAGGGACATCAAAGACTTCACCTGTATTTTGCTACCAGTGCCTGGGCTCCTATGCTGTGAGTCCTGCCCTGCCAGGTGGCGCGAAATCAAGTCCTGGGCCCTGGAGGGGAAGTTGGTGCTGCAACCAAGAAACTGACTCATCAACTCCAAAGCGTCAGTTCGGAACCAGCACATACCTGCGAAACTGACGCATCGCTGCTGCCTGCACCAAAGCCGTGGACACCACTCACCGCATGCATGACGCAACGACCTCGACTTTCTACACAGCCTGACTTTGCCACAGTGCATGAGTCTCGAACACCGCCTCACCTCTGGTTATGCTATAATCTAACCCTGGGCAGAGCTGGCGGAGTGCAACTAAGCGGAGGTCCACGGCGTTGGGGGGAAACATTTCCGTTCGCACTGGGGCATTTTATGGTGAGTTCTAAATCAAAACATGATTAACAATCATAAGTATAAACAATCAGCAGTGATAGACAATGGAAATGTATGCAACCTTGTCTGACAAGTATCAACATGTTCTTAGATGAATCAATCTTTAGCATTCACTTGTGCATACTTTAAATAGGTAGTGTGGGCTGCGTTTCTATACCTTTCCCCTTTTCTCTACCCATTTTTCCTTCTTCACTCCATTTTCCTTACCCTCTATGTTCTTTAAATGTTTTAATGGTATATTTTTTGTTGTATTTTGTAACTGATTTAATTGGCAACATTGTGAAACCTTATGTAAAGTGCTCTGATACCTTCAGGTCCAGCCAGCGCTATATAAAACTCTTGAAAATAAAATATTTAAAAATATATATATATGTATATACTGTTGTTACATTACCTGGTCTGTCTCTTTAAACATGGTGGACACCCACTGTAGTGAAGAAGAGACGCTTAGGCTTAAGGGCAGTGGCCTCCAGGATTTCCGCTGTGCCATGTAGCTGTTCCCTCCGATTCAGGGCTGGGGCTCACATCCTGCGCGGGTGCGCAGTCTAGGGAGCTTATAGCCTGATTGTTTAATCACAGGGACAGAGACACGATCCTTCAACATGTACACGCCCACAGCCCTCCCCGCTATGGAGACAGAAATATCCATGCTCATTTCTCACAAGACGTCTTGTGAGAAATGCGCGCGCACGCATGCACAGTTTGTGCAAGACGTACAGCAGAAAAGGAGGAGGGTAGCCCTGGACGCCACATTTCAAGTAAGTGACTTTATTTCTTTTAAATTAGGTTGTAAGTATTATTTCATCAGGGGGGTGGTCGTAGGGAGCCAATTTAGCGGGGCGGGGAGCTGGCTATTTCCGCTCCGCTGCGGAGTCAGAGTTTTGCCCTACTCCGCGATCTCAGTAGAGCGTGGAGTAGGGAAATCTCGGCACACTTTGCTGGCGGAGCGCCCTTTCTATAATCACACAAAAAACACAATGAATCTAATTAATCAGTAGTTAGTAGTACTAGTATTAGTCTGCATCACTTTCTGCTTCTTTCCTTTTGATTCTTCCATTAACTTCAGCTAGTTGTAAACACGATCTCTGACATCCTCCCTTTCATATTCTTGCTACTTTCTCATTGACCATTTTCGTTTATTCTTACACCTGCATTTTGGAAATAAACACTCAGACAAATCGGATAATCTCACAAATCAATACAATTATTAAAGAGATTATTAAAAGCCTAAAAAAAAAGACCCTTCCCAACCTATCAAACCATTCACCAACCTAGTTTATCTCACTAACCCAGGAACTTACTGTTTCCCACAAGCCATTTTCTTCTAAAATGTGGACTTTACAAGAAATATTAGTTATCTTTGAGACATAATGCACTAATAACCTCACTGTTATTAGGTATGAAGGCATGGCTCCCCTAAACTTCAAAACCCTACAAACACAGCCTTTCTTCACAAGAAGGATGTCTACACTAAGCAGGTTTGCATAATCATTGCATGCAGAGCGACTAACTCAGAGATAAGCATAGACAACTGTCTAATCTTCAGATAATTCATAGTCACACCTATAGATGAAATCATACGACTTAATATATATAATGCTATCTACACAAAGCCACATTTTACTATCTTCAAACCAACAGCATCATCTACCCCACTCACATGATAAACCCTAGGGAAGACTAAAGTAAGATAGCACAAACCAGTAGTTTTACCACACACATATTAATTCATATCAGAATAGTTTTTTCACCAACCAGGAAATCACCACTTTAAGCATCAGTCTTTTTATATTCACTTTCACCTACATACTCAATTGACCTAACTCCTGTACGTTCACAATGCACCATACACAACTCACCCTTTCTCTCATGCTGAATTCTCAATCTTGGATTCAAATTTGACAATCTAAATTCTTCTTCAGCCTTAATTTGCTCTCTTATGTTCTTCTTATTTTTTCATTCTCTCACAATCTTCACTCTTCTCTCATTGCATTCCCTAACAAACTGACACATAGTTTTGTTAGTATTTTGGTTAACGTGAGCGACTGTATTCAGAAAATCATCATATATTAACCCATTCTTTGCATCCTCAGATACAGGAAGCTTTTCCAGCGAGATGCCGAAATCTGACATATGAGGTGATAGAAACTCATTTTGATAAATATACTAACACACTCATTACAAGACAGCAAGTAGGACATCAGCAGATGTATATATGTTGTACCTTTGCCTGCAGAAGAGGGTTGAAAAGTACACAAAAAACAATTCTCAACCCCCATAATACCCACATACTCACCCAACATTTTAGTATAGCTATTATCCACAAGCTAAAATGTCCCTATTTGTTAATGGAGTAAAAACCAACACCATTCTGTACTGTAGTTAATTCAACTTCTGTGGAGACATATGCCATTAGAGAAATGAGGCATAAGAATAAACCAACTAAAACTACTAGGGTCATTTAGAAAATTAAGCCAACAACTTTGCAGCACTGACTATATGCCATTTCTATTAAGATCAAAACAAAAAGGAAACTTGACAACTTCAAAAAATCTGGAAATTTTTCTTTCAAAGCAATAATAAAACTTTATTATTTCCTTCTTTTAAAAAAAATCAAAATAGACTTCAAAGGTTTTTCAATAGATTCCTTTAGTTCATACAGTCCAGACTCTCAAAGCCTTTACTTAATCAGGATTCTTTTGCATATTCAGAACTGATTTTAGCACTTTTGAACTTTTCAGAGTTCATGGTCGTTCTTTTTCTTGCAGCTCATTTCTGAAAATAAATTTGAAAAAGTTTATTGCAGTACAGATCTCTGTATCTGACTATACTTCTTCAGACACAGATGCTAGATATGCGAATTTAGATTAAGCATACTTTCTGTTTGAAGTGTCTTTCTTTCTGGTCTTTTAACAACTGGCGACTCGCTTTCACTGAATCGATTTCAATAACTTCAGATTCTTCTTTGATTTGCTTTAGTCTCTCATTCTGTCAGTGCTTTCTTTGAATGTTCTCTTTACTGCTTTTGTTGTCTGAACTCTTGCACCTTCACATATGACTACTGTTGAATCTTCTCCACTCACCTTCAGCTTTAATCAGCATCAGCAACTCAGCTCACTGTGAAATGCTTTTTTCCTCTGAGAGTGTTTTATTTTTGCTGCTGCTCTTAACTTTGATACAGCTCTTCACATTGACCCCTGATTTGAAACTGAACACTGCTACTAATACCTTCACAGGATCGTCACTTTCATCAGGAGGTTCACCAGCTACACCTGTCTCAAAATTTGCACTCCCCTCTGGAACCATGCTGCAAACATGAGCTTGACTCTGTGAATCAGTGGTTGTGTCACTACTTTGTCACTAGTACCCTTCACTCTTCTTGTGTGAGCGACGTGGACCCACTGAGGCTCTCCAGCACACATCACAGCAGATTTAGTCATATGTATGACCTGGAATGGCCCCTTCAGCACTCTTCCAAACAATTTATGTGGTCAGGGTCCTAGATGAGAATCCAGTCGCCTGGATTCAGTGCATGACACTAAGTTTCTTTTGTCAATGCTGTTGCCAAACTCACCTAGTGAGAAACAGATTTCACCATATCAGCCGGATCTTTGTAGATAATCTAAAAACAATGTCAGTAGTAGGGGTGGGCTTAATTCATAGAGTTTTACTCCTCAGAATTCTGCTGAGTTACACAAAAACTTTGTGAGATTCCATGGAATTCTGCCCATCAATGAACTTGTTTGATCTCAGAAGTGGTGGTATGAGATGGCCTCAAGGGGAAGGTAGGGAGTTTTGAGAAAGCTCAATTGGTGAAATAATGTTTCTCAATGTCACACTAAAGAACTAGGTGTCGTGTGATGCCATCTGTTGTGTAAAATATCCCAGCTAATGGTGTTCCTTCATACAGTTCTGAACCCAACTCATCATTTTATCCTACTGAGGTCATTAAAAGTCAGACAATAGTGAAATTCATCGGGAGTTACTTCAATCTGCCCTGTGATTAACATATGGGGAAAGTGTATAAATAGTCAAAAACTGAAGTAAAAGACTGTTTGCTTGGACAGCAGAGCTAATGGCTGCCTGATCCTGTCTCTCTTACCGACATGGAGCCCCTAATAATACCCCAGCCACAGGCGAGCGCTAATTTTAGCATTCCTAGGATTTCTAACATCTCAGACATCTTGCGGGTAAATCTGACGCTTGCGGAGAGCATATTTCTGTGGAGTACAAGCAAGTAATTCATCCCCGCTGCCTCTCACCTTCAAAATGGCGGGGACCATCTGAGTTCGCTGATGTGACAATGCTCTTCCTGGACCTCACCAAACGTGCACCAATGGGCCTGCCTGGTAAATACCCAGAATATCCAAAACATGATTTGCGCCTCAGTATTCAACACAGCTGACCTGTTTTTTCCAGCATGGCAGCCTCCAACGCTCGTTGCCTGGCCACAAGATGGCAGTGCATGTCCCTAATGGCACTACGCACCTTCACTGCAACTGATCACAGTCGGGAATATCTAAACAGCGTATCTGTGCAGAGTTGTGCGGAGCAAAACCAGACTACCTCACCACTCCCAGTGTGCCCCAGTGTGCCCAGACGGCACTTAACAGCCTAAATATCCAGGAGGAAAAGCCTGAGAGGGTACACAAAATGGCAGGTGCTCCCACCGCAGCTTGCCTCTGTACCTCTGGTCCCTCGCGCCTTCTGGACAGTGTATAGATATAACTACCTGTGTCAGGCTGCAACCAACAAGTAAGGTTTGCCAGAGCCTACCAATTGTGCCACACAAATAGCTACCCCACAACTCTTCCATACTGCTAATGTGTCTGCTTTGTCAATGCTTTAACAATGCCTTATCAATGTGCTAGTTGTGCTAGTTGTTTCACAGATATTCCCACTTCTGAACATCCCAGAATGTATGCCTGACATTAAACTGGTGCTTACCGGGTCAGTCTGTTCAGCACACTAATTCTAGCCTGGTAGCCCTGTTCTGCCCCAGCAACTCCTGCCAACCTGCCTGACAGCCAGCCAGTGAGCTGCTCTGTTTGTCTCCCTGCCTGCCAGCCATTAACCTCAGTTCGCAAGCAGCCCCTTAGTACACTTGCCAGCACTTCGCAGGAGCAGCAACGGCCAACAGGCAACAAGGTGCAGCATCGGGCAATAAGTTGCTGCAGACTCATCCAACACTGCTTTACATCCTCCAGTCAGACAATCTGCCAGACTGCAGTTTGGTACTGTTAATTGTTGTGGGGCTGTAGTGTTTGCTGTAGTAAACCAACACCAACCTACATATCCCTACTTTCTGCTCGCTGCGCTCCCACCGCAGCCTCGTCCCATTATTCAGCAAATGTCTGACTCAGGGGGCACAGCTCGTTGTTTCTCGTCACAGCCCGTCTAACACTCTACTGTCAACCGCCTGGCACTCTACTGACAACCGATACAGTTGGTAAATCGGTAGATCATGTCTGAAAAAGAAGCTAAATCACACTTCAAGCGCTCAAAAGCCTTACCAGACTCTCCTATTAAGGCTAAGGCAGACATTAACAGCACTATGGAAATAATTCTGAAAAAACTAGCAGCTATACACAATCTCAAAGTCAACAAAAAAATACAGATGCTATGCAGCTAGAGATGACCACCATCAGAGCTGATATCAATACAATCAACTCAAAACTTTCTGTAGTCGAACAGAGGATAAGCGATGTTGAAGATGCCACTACTCAACACAACAAAGACATTGCATCCCTTCTTTACTCTACCAGACACTTGAAGAAATAGATTGCAGAGCTCGAGGATTGCAACAGACGAGGGAATATCAGAGTCTTTGGCCTTTCTGAGGGTTTGGAGTGCCCAGAAGATGTGCACAGTTCCTGCATTTCCTTCCTAGAAAAATGGACCTCTTAAACTACTGGAATCTCATTTAACAAAGATCTGGAGCTTGAACGAGGCCATAGAGTCCCAACCTATAAACCTGCCTCAATAAACACCAGACGACCAATCGTTTGCAACCCGCTGCGGTTCCAACATGCTGAAGCTATACTTAATTATGCCCTCAAAAATGTCAAATCACTTGGAAAGGCCACAAATAATATTCACACTAGATTTCTCAAAGCCTACGGTGGAAGCAAGGAGGGTCTTTCTATCTCTCAGAGACAAACTCCATGAAATGAACATCCAATTTTCCTTCCCAGGCCCAGCTAAATTCAGAATCACAGCAAAAGGGAAACTACACGTCTTCTCAGGCTCATCTGACCTCTCAAAATTCATAGACGAAATGACCTTGCTAGAGATGGAACACTCTAGCTCATTCTCTAACAAAAGGAAGTCATAGTGCCACCTCAACAGTCCTCCTCGGCATTGTTCCATATCACTAAATCTCCTCACGCTTCAGAGTCCAACGAGTATTCTAATTGTTCTAATTGTTATCCAAGTTAACAACTACAAGCCTTGTATCAATTTTAAGTCTCTTCTCAACCTATTTTCAAACCTCTTTCTCACTTCTGCATGCTACCCATTTTCTCGTCATGTGTGGGATCTGTATACATGACATTATGTCTGGCAACCCTTCACTCGCTAACCGAATTTCCTGCTGCTGACGTACATCAGTTCCTTTATTCGTCTGCAACAAGTTTGAACTAATGGCTAATTGTTTTCAAAGCTATGAACTGCTTACCTTGCATCAGTAGTAAGTCCCCACAAGAGAAGTGTTCTAATTGTTATTAAAGTTATCAACTGTAAGTCTATTATCAAACCTCTTTCTCGCTTGTGCATGCTTCCCATTTTCTCGTTATGAGTGGGTTTTGTATTTACGACGTTTGGTCTGGCTACATGTAATTAGCTAACCAAATTTCTTCCTGCTGTCGCACTTCAGTCAGCTAGGCATTTTTCATAAGTGCCCTTATGTACCATTATGTTCTGTTTAGCCTCCTAGGATATGTCTTGTTGAGCCACCTGGGTTTGCTCCGTGTTGGTAGATGGATAATCCTGCTGTTGCATCTCCCGTTCTCAATTCTTCTGGGGTGGGAAGGGAGAGGGAGGGACTAGAGATTAGGGAGGGCTTATTATTCTTACTTCCTTAGTTTTTTTTGTATTTGTTTATGCCTTTTCTTTTACGCCTACAGTGTATTGTTATTTTCACTCCCACTTCTGCTCGTGGACTACACAATACCTTACGATCATCTCAATATCAGGTCTTCTACTCCTGCTATCTCTATTAAATAGAATCTTCTCTCGTTGCACCTGTTTTTTTGTAACTCCGCCACTATGGTCTCAACATTCATTAAGCTCAAACACTTCGGTCAGAAAACAGAGTAGAAGAACTTCTGTTGCATACAGATTAACCTTCTCTTAGCTACACCCCTGGTTTAGACAACTGGACCATCTTAAATCACTGGGACCTATTATATTATGCCACAAAAGCTTCCCACCGCTTATACCTCCACAATGACGGCACCTAATCACCTCAATATCGTCTCCCTTAATGTGAAAGGTCTGAATCACCCAGTCACCCAGTGGGCTTAGGTGGATTAGCCTTGCCGTGGATCAGATCTTTTATAGCTGCCCAAACCTTCCAGGTTTTTTTGGCGTCAGCTAATTACAACTCTTCTCCGTACCCTTATGGAGTTCCTCAAGGGTCGGTGCTGAGCCCACTGCTGTTTAATGTGTATGTCCGTCCTCTAGCAGATGTTTTGGAAGAGGCTGGTCACTGCCTCTATTACTATGCTGATGACACTCAGATAATCTTTTCCCTTTCCTCTGTTAAGATGTCGGACCCCTCTGTTCTTCAGTCAGGTCTGAGTAAAGTTGCATCTTGGATGCAAAACAATCTACTCAAACTAAATGGTGAAAAGACAGAAGTTATGGTTTTAGGGAAAAGCATGATCTGTGGGGACCTCAGCATTGGCCCCCCGAAATGGGTGCACTGCCCTCGCAATTTGGGTTTCATCATTAACGAGCATCTTTCTATGAGTCATTAGGACATCCGCCATCTGCCTTACTATTTTAAAATGGCTGACATTTCTTTTATGGATGATTCCCTTCTCTGCCCAGAAAATGGTAGTCCATGCCCTAGTCACTTCTAAGCTGGACTACGGCAATGTTCTCTATCTGGGCTCCAATAAAGCTATAATCCAAAGACTTCAAGTGGTGCAGAATGCGGCTGCTAGACTACTGTGTTAGGTGCCTAAATCTTCATCAGTCACTGGCTTCCTCCGTAGCCTTCATTGGCTGATGGCGGAGAACTGTATAGCATTCCCTATGCTACACGTTTAAAATCAAAATTGGAATGGCCCCCAAATATTTACAAAAGTTTGTTCAATGCTACCAACCTTTGCGTCTTTTGCGCTCTGCTCACTAGATGAAGTTCTCTGTCCCAAAATTCAAACTCTCTTGCACGCGCAGCCATTCCTTCTCTTATTTAGGACCAACCCCGTGGAATTCTTTACCTACCTCACTACGTGAGGAAACCGTTTATGGTGTTTTCCGCAAAAGTTTGAAGACTTGGTTCTTCAGATCTTAGATCCTTCTTGCTAGATCTCAGCTTCCCTACCGGGCCGGTGCCGGGAACCCCCTCAGGGTATCTGTGCTCCATACAAATTGTATTCAAATTCAAACGCCACAAAATATTAGACTACTTAGCAAAAACAAAAGGATATATTATCCTTCTCCAAGAAACCAAACTTGGTGAGAAAGACGCGAGTTTTATTAACCACATCCGCGCTAGTGGAATTCTCCTTCTATGCTGAGATTTCTAAAAGCCCCTTATTCATGACGAGCTGGGCTCGTCATCAGTGTGCGAGGAGGCTACACCATGACGAGCCCAGCTCGTCATGAGCCTGGAAGGGGTTAAAAACAACTGGATCGCACATATGTCCTGCCCCCCAGCAAATCATAAGAAACATTGAGTAATTACCCTAATCTCAAAAAACTCCACTATCTCTCTCATATAAATTACCACAGCCACTGAGGGTAGAATCCTTATTACAAATCTACGGAGAGGTGATGACTCTTTTCACGCAATAAATATATAATGGCCCAAACTCGGATAATTCCTCTTTTCGATAAAATGTGTCTAATAAGATTGGCCATCTCCCCAAAAGATGATCTCATCATAGTAGGCAGTGATTTCAACCTGGGTCTTATAAAAAAGAGTGAGAGAGGAGTGAGTCAACCAGACGAAGCACACACTAGAGTACCAGTCTTCCGAGTGGGAGCGAGACGTCCTTCTACCAAGACCCATCAATCACCAAATGTGATGTCTCATCATCTGGGTTTGGGTGTCATCCCAATCAAGGAAAACCGATCTGTAATTTGATCGGAAAAACCTTGACAAAGAGGAAGACTATGGGTTGACTGGTCACCCTACATAGTACTTGCTCACATCCAGAGACTCACTTCAGAAGGTGAGAGGATCAGGAAGGTATAGGTAGAGGATGTGAAAATGTGCAGCGCAAAAATAAAGTGAAAAGGTGGTGTTCTAAAAATGACTAAGGAGTAATTTTATTCATCAAGCCCCCTTGCCATTATTAAAAAGCAGAGTGCTGACGCTTGTTGTTTCAAGACGTCAAACAGTGTAAAAGGTCGACATGTTTCTGCCCTCGCTAAGATCTACCTGTATCGGGGCATTCTTCAGGACCAAGCTATAAACAAGTACAGCTGCTGCTACAAGAAAAGTGAAAAGTATAATAGTGCAAAATAACGTTCGAATACTCCACCGGTAATGTCCAAATTAAGTGGTTAGGGATACATTAACCGGAACCTGCAATAGATAGAAAACATCATGTATGTGTCAAGCAAAGCTCCATGAATTGCACTCACTCTCACTCACTCTAAACTAGCGTCCAAAAACGCTTACGCATTTCTAACTATGTGGTGACACTCAGAAATGGTTTGTCACTTACCGATAACAATTGGGTGTCGCCCTCACCTCAACCTGGCACACTACTCAGGAAAGGGGGCCCGCTCTAAAATCAAGACAGAAAAACAGAGTCAGTGATGTATCTACATCACGACCACAACGTCTTGTATTTACTGCACTCACCCCTGGCTAGGGCCAACAGACGGTACAGCGCAGTCTGCATGTAGTACCCATCATTAATCTAAAACACCAATGGTGAAGGGGTGTCCCGTGGTATACACTCCATGCATACATATGTTTACCCACGTCACCCTTTATCAATGTTATACAATCCTCTCTGTCTGAGGCAAGCTGTTATTGTTTACAAAGGCAGATAAACACAGTCAGCTATAGACAAAGAGCAAGTAATCATAGTCTAAGGCAGTGAGAAGTATGTGTTAAATCCTGGATAGATCTCTAATGGGGCATCCAGCCCCACTACTAATCCCGCGTTTTCCCACTCAAATAACGCAGTCTAGATCAGCGTTCGCCTGTTTAAATGCTAGAATCTAGGTATCTCATGTGCAGGAGACTCACCTATCCGTCGGTACCCCGGGCCGTAAGGAGTAATGACCGGAGGTACCGACGTTTCCTTCTGTAATGTATTTAAAGTAAATCTACCTGTCTTCCCGTGTCGTGGGGTCCTTTTCCCAGCGTGCGTCCGCGGCGATGCCTGCGATGTTGCGTTAGTGCCGCGCATGCGCGCGGCAACATACACTGCACCTGGAGTGCCCGGCCCAATTAGCGCATGTGCAAGGCACCAGACACTATACGCCAGGCATGCTCGGTAAAGGAACATAATACCGAGCGTGCCCGGGTCCGTGTCACTGTTCCATACATATCCTGTTGTTTGTTATATAACGATGTTGACTCGCTGTGGGAGTGTGGGCAAAATCTATACGGGTGAAACAGAGATTTAAATCACCAATAAAGTATTCACCAGTAGTTACTAATTATTGTGAAAACTCCATCATGGACCAAATACCCATTTATTATACTCACTCTCCTTCTAGTGTGTAGGGATTATGCCTAATATAAACCTACAGTCTATAGATAATGCTGTTTTGTCAAAAAAGATAGAGTAGTGAGTAATGAATGATAAATAAATTAAGTATTTGGTGAGGATTACTTGAGTAGTCTTAAGTAAATTCTAGAATGTCTCTCTAAAAAAATGTTGTTTTATGAAGTAATTGTCAGGATTCGTGAGATTGAATCAGGAATTGTTACCCCTCAGCCGAGGGACAAACGACAAATTACCTCCCCTATTCACAACATGGCAATTTTCTACATAGGAGAATGCTACGTATCAGTATCTCCATGTAATAATATTGCTCAGATACCGCGTAGATGTATATGGGAAGCGGTATCTTCTGCAATACGATGGGTTCATTTATTGTAATGCCAACCACGGAATCTCTTCGTTGAGCCCATCCACATCTGTATGTAGTCGGAACACCCAGCGCTGTTCGCGCTGTAGGAGAAATTTTGGGATATCCGTAATGTGAGTTGGAATAAATGGTTTCTCTAGAATCACCCAGTGAAGTTCTGTATCCGAGTGTCCTGCCTCTATATAGTGATTAGTTAATTTGGTGGCACTCTTCTTGCACCGAATGGTACTACGGTGTTCGGAAATCCTCACCTTGATCTTTCTAGATGTCATCCCTATGTATCTCTTATTACAGGGACAAGTGATGAGGTAGATGACCCTCTCAGTGTTACAGTTTGTGTGTTTGTTTAGGGTCCAGGGCCTGGCCGTCCCTATGTCTACCTCAGTGGTATGACTGGTCAGTGGGCAAACCGAACAATTGCCACATGGGAAGTGGCCCATCACGGGTGGCATTCCCCATATTCCTGGTTCTGTGGGGTCCTGCTTGGGTTCACGGGGTCTCGTATGTACCAACCGATCTCTGACATTCATACTTCTTTTGAATGCAAAAAGCGGAGGGGGTAATGTCTTCCCTCTGATTACCAGCATCTTCCAATGTTTAAGGATACTCTTCTTCACGGCATTTGAATGTCCTGAGAAAGTGGTTACGCATGTCATCCTTTGTGCATCTGTTTCATCATTAGATGTTAGTCTCGGTTCCAATAGTGCGTCTCTATTCCCTACTGGAACCCTTGTCGACTTTTGTGGATTATTTCTTGAAACCCCTAGTAAAACAAATGCCAACATACATTCAGGACACCAAAGATCTATTACGTCTATTAACGACCATGCAGTATGATGAAGACCAGGATTTCCTTGTGTCTTTCGACGTAGAGTCCTTGTATACATGTATACCTCAGGATGAAACTCTCTCTGTGATAGAGACACTCCTGCTACAGACTGATCTGGACAGCATGACTCCGGTCAGCTTTATTATGGCATGTGCTTCCATAGCCATGAAAGAGAACTTCTTTCAATTTGGTAAAGACCTGTTTCTCCAAGTATCTGGCACATCCATGGGCAGTGTTTTTGCTCCATCGCTGGCGAACCTCTACGTTCATCATTTTGAGGAGACTCATATACTTTGCAACACTAATCCATATCAGAGCCACATTGTGACTTGGAAACGTTACATAGATGACGTCCTAGTCATTTGGAGAGGTACAGCTGAGACCATAAAAGAATTTCACCAGTGGTTGAATCATCGGAACCAATTCCTGAATTTTACTTGCGAATTTTCCAAAGAAAATCTCCCATTTCTGGATGTTAACATCTATTCTCAGAATGGGCATCTGAGTACTGAACTATATAGAAAACCAATGGCGAGGAACTCATTACTACATTTCCAGAGTTACCACCCCCAGGCACTTCGCGAAAATCTGCCCTTTGGACAGTTTCTGAGAGTTCGGCGGAACTGTTCTGATAGTGCGAAATACAACGAACATGCAGCAGCACTCTCTGTACAATTGCAGCAACGGCAGTACCCGAAGAAAACAATCAAAACCTCATTGAAAAGAGCGTCTAACAACAATAGAGACGCACTATTGGAACCGAGACTAACATCTAATGATGAAACAGATGCACAAAGGATGACATGCGTAACCACTTTCTCAGGACATTCAAATGCCGTGAAGAAGAGTATCCTTAAACATTGGAAGATGCTGGTAATCAGAGGGAAGACATTACCCCCTCCGCTTTTTGCATTCAAAAGAAGTATGAATGTCAGAGATCGGTTGGTACATACGAGACCCCGTGAACCCAAGCAGGACCCCACAGAACCAGGAATATGGGGAATGCCACCCGTGATGGGCCACTTCGCATGTGGCAATTGTTCGGTTTGCCCACTGACCAGTCATACCACTGAGGTAGACATAGGGACGGCCAGGCCCTGGACCCTAAACAAACACACAAACTGTAACACTGAGAGGGTCATCTACCTCATCACTTGTCCCTGTAATAAGAGATACATAGGGATGACATCTAGAAAGATCAAGGTGAGGATTTCCGAACACCGTAGTACCATTCGGTGCAAGAGGAGTGCCACCAAATTAACTAATCACTATATAGAGGCAGGACACTCGGATACAGAACTTCACTGGGTGATTCTAGAGAAACCATTTATTCCAACTCACATTACGGATATCCAAAAATTTCTCCTACAGCGCGAACAGCGCTGGGTGTTCCGACTACATACAGATGTGGATGGGCTCAACGAAGAGATTCCGTGGTTGGCATTACAATAAATGAACCCATCGTATTGCAGAAGATACCGCTTCCCATATACATCTACGCGGTATCTGAGCAATATTATTACATGGAGATACTGATACGTAGCATTCTCCTATGTAGAAAATTGCCATGTTGTGAATAGGGGAGGTAATTTGTCGTTTGTCCCTCGGCTGAGGGGTAACAATTCCTGATTCAATCTCACGAATCCTGACAATTACTTCATAAAACAAAATTTTTTTAGAGAGACATTCTAGAATTTACTTAAGACTACTCAAGTAATCCTCACCAAATACTTAATTTATTTATCATTCATTACTCACTACTCTATCTTTTTTGACAAAACAGCATTATCTATAGACTGTAGGTTTATATTAGGCATAATCCCTACACACTAGAAGGAGAGTGAGTATAATAAATGGGTATTTGGTTCATGATGGAGTTTTCACAATAATTAGTAACTACTGGTGAATACTTTATTGGTGATTTAAATCTCTGTTTCACCCGTATAGATTTTGCCCACACTCCCACAGCGAGTCAACATCGTTATATAACAAACAACAGGATATGTATGGAACAGTGACACGGACCCGGGCACGCTCGGTATTATGTTCCTTTACCGAGCATGCCTGGCGTATAGTGTCTGGTGCCTTGCACATGCGCTAATTGGGCCGGGCACTCCAGGTGCAGTGTATGTTGCCGCGCGCATGCGCGGCACTAACGCAACATCGCAGGCATCGCCGCGGACGCACGCTGGGAAAAGGACCCCACGACGCGGGAAGACAGGTAGATTTACTTTAAATACATTACAGAAGGAAACGTCGGTACCTCCGGTCATTACTCCTTACGGCCCGGGGTACCGACGGATAGGTGAGTCTCCTGCACATGAGATACCTAGATTCTAGCATTTAAACAGGCGAACGCTGATCTAGACTGCGTTATTTGAGTGGGAAAACGCGGGATTAGTAGTGGGGCTGGATGCCCCATTAGAGATCTATCCAGGATTTAACACATACTTCTCACTGCCTTAGACTATGATTACTTGCTCTTTGTCTATAGCTGACTGTGTTTATCTGCCTTTGTAAACAATAACAGCTTGCCTCAGACAGAGAGGATTGTATAACATTGATAAAGGGTGACGTGGGTAAACATATGTATGCATGGAGTGTATACCACTGGACACCCCTTCACCATTGGTGTTTTAGATTAATGATGGGTACGACATGCAGACTGCGCTGTACCGTCTGTTGGCCCTAGCCAGGGGCGAGTGCAGTAAATACAAGACGTTGTGGTCGTGATGTAGATACATCACTGACTCTGTTTTTCTGTCTTGATTTTAGAGCGGGGCCCCCTTCCCTGAGTAGTGTGCCGGGTTGAGGTGAGGGCGACACCCAATTGTTATGGGTAAGTGACAAACCATTTCTGAGTGTCACCACATAGTTAGAAATGCGTAAGCGTTTTTGGACGCTAGTTTAGAGTGAGTGAGAGTGAGTGCAATTCATGGAGCTTTGCTTGACACATACATGATGTTTTTATCTATTGCAGGTTCCGGTTAATGTATCCCTAACCACTTAATTTGGACATTACCGGTGGAGTATTCGAACGTTATTTTGCACTATTATACTTTTCACTTTTCTTGTAGCAGCAGCTGTACTTGTTTATAGCTTGGTCCTGAAGAATGCCCCGATACAGGTAGATCTTAGCGAGGGCAGAAACATGTCGACCTTTTACACTGTTTGACGTCTTGAAACAACAAGCGTCAGCACTCTGCTTTTTAATAATGGCAAGGGGGCTTGATGAATAAAATAGTTATAAGGACTCCTTAGTCATTTTTAGAACACCACCTTTTCACTTTATTTTTGCGCTGCACATTTTCACATCCTCTACCTATACGTTCCTGATCCTCTCACCTTCTGAAGTGAGTCTCTGGATGTGAGCAAGTACTATGTAGGGTGACCAGTCAACCCATAGTCTTCCTCTTTGTCAAGGTTTTTCCGATCAAATTACAGATCGGTTTTCCTTGATTGGGATGACACCCAAACCCAGATGATGAGACATCACATTTGGTGATTGATGGGTCTTGGTAGAAGGACGTCTCGCTCCCACTCGGAAGACTGGTACTCTAGTGTGTGCTTCGTCTGGTTGACTCACTCCTCTCTCACTCTTTTTTATAAAACCCAGGGTGTTCTGTATTGAGTATACATGTTAACAGGGGATATTCACCCTGCTGGTCTATAAAATTATCCCCTAGACCCCCCAGTAAGATATTTGTCGTGATATAAGTGATTTCAACCTCCCTCATGACACCACCTTGAACCGTCAATCCACCTGTAGACACTGCCCAACGACATCTCATAATCTACTATAAAATATATGATTGAAATACAACCTCAAAGATACTTGGCGCTTACAACACCCTGATAGCAGGGATTACACAGTCTATTCATCCCCTTACAATTCATACACTAGAATCGATTACATTCTAATCTCGTCAAATTACACCAACCTGATCGGCCAGACCAATATATTCGCAAAAACTTGTCTCCGATCAATCCTGCATAACACCCTTCTTTGTGGTATTCATGCAAAACCAGCTACTACATTTGGCGCTTTAATAACGACATTCTAGCTAACCCCGAAGATAAGGGGAAAATCGAAAATACTATCAAAAACTATCTTAGAGATAATGACCTCCCAGACACTAATTTATATACATTATGGGTCACCCTTAAAGCTACTCTAAGAAGAACCCTGACAGAAATTAAAAATAAGGTCAACAAGACAAATAATGCTAAATTACTATCATTAGAACAGGAAATAAAACAGCTGGAACTCTCACATGCGAACTCACTAGATAATAGCATTCTCTCCCAACTTATGCAGAAAAAATATGAATACAATAAGATTATAAAGGATAGAGTAGGTGTATGGATAAATAATTTCGACGGTCTCAAACTATGCGAAGCTAATAAAGCTGGCAAGATGCTAGACTCCTACCTCAAGCACAAACAAAATCAAAACAGAATCACAGTAATTAAAGATTAAAAATATATAACCCATACTAACCTAGAGAAGATTCTTGATAATTTAAAAAGATTTGATGAATCTCTCTACCGAAGCGACTAATCTTTGATCTAGTGGAATGTGAATCCTACATCAAAAAAGCTAATCTCCCCCAACTGTCAGAGGAAGGTAAACTAGTTCAAGTTTAACCGATTTCTCAGAATGAAACATCAAATGCAATTTAAAATCTTTTACTCTTTACAACCCGCATGGTCCCCACTTGGTGGGGCAGAATCGAGACCATAAAAATGATGATCACCCCTATAATAACTTACCTGATCGGCATGCTTCCCATGCTACTTTCAGAGGACTTTCACCACAAAATAGATAAACAGATCTCTAAATTCATTTGGCAGGACAAAAAAGGCAGAATTGCCTTGAAAAAGCTCAGACTACACAACTTGTTGGGGGGAGTCAACCTAGCCAATTTCAGGGACTATCAATCTGCCTTTCTGGCAAAACAAGGCTCAAATTGGATTCACCCATATGTGAATATACACCAGTCTGGCTAGAAATAGAGCGGATCCTCTTAAATAACTGTAACCTACTAACACTACTTACGCCTGACACAAAAAAACACCTCAACAGCTCCAAACATATTTTCCAAAACACAAAAAAATCCCTTTTAGTATAGATAAAAATCTATCAGTTGGTATAAAACTATAAAATTTCACCGCAATTTGGAACAACACCACATTAAATATAATGGTAAAATGCTGTATCTCCAAACATGGATTGACCATGGTATCTTCTCCCCCCACCAGCTAGGTCCTAACACGCAAGCACTTACCTTCACCGAACTACAAGCAACCTATCATCTAGAACAAAAAGAATTTTATAACTTCCTAAAAATCTAAGTGGCCATCACAAACTCCAAGGTTCATTTTGACACACCCTCTCTACCAAATTTCACCCTGACAATTAACAAATCTGGCCACCAAGTCTCCTACCTCTACACACTTCTACGCCCCAAATCGACACAACTAAACAAGAACCTTACAACCTTTTAGGGAAACCACTCTTCCAAGACCATTTCAACTACAGACTGGTCCCGCATTTGGAAGTTAGCCACCCACCAAAAAATCTCACCTAACTAAATTCTGGCTCCTGCATTGAGAGTTCTGGACCCCAGCCCGCTTACACTCACTGAAAATTCTAGACAACCCTACATGTTGGAATTGTAAAGAAGAGGTTGGCGATAATGCTCAGCTCATCCTACTCTGCCAGGTCCTCTCACAATTTTGGAATGAGGTTTTCTCCTTCCTATCAGACCTATTCAAATGCCAACCACAAAAAGAATTTGCATTCCTCATTAACGGGTTTCTCAACAGTAAATTAACCAACCACACAGATAACGCCTTGCTTGACCTACTGCTCACATCTGCAATTAAAATAGTCCTATACAACTGGAAAAATACACACAAAGTCTCTTTTAACACTTGGATATAATGGGTCACTCACATTAGAGGTGCTGCCAACATTTTCTTCAGCACTCACCTTGGAAATCTACCCCCAAACCTATATGGGTCATCCTAGACAATTACTTCACCACGAAAAAACCTCCTTAGACACAACTGTAATGTACACTCCTCTAATAACGAATCTTTGCAAGGACCTTTAATCCTCTTAAATGGTATGTGCCCCTCTTGACCTATACTGCGCTGAGCCCTAACTCACCTACTGCAAGTCCCCAGCACCCATGAGCCTATATCCTGCCCCGGCTCAACTTATCCATACCATAATAGTACTGCAGTGAACTAATTGGTGCTTAATTTTATACCATACTTGTCTATACCTTTTGTATCTACACCACTGCCTTAATAAACAAGGTCTCCTTCAAACGCTCATAGCTTACACAAATACCTGCAAAACCCCATTGCTAATGCACCCGCAGTAATTCAGACTACCACCAATGGTCCGGCCCCTATTTAATGGGCATGCAAAGACAAGTTCCTGCCTCCCCTTTGGCTATTCATCCCCTTTTTTGCTTTATTTAATTAGGGGCCTTTGTTCTATGTATACATAAGTCAATTATTTATCTTATGTTCCTCATTAAGTATGCTTTGTACTGTAGAATTGTTGTATAATTGTTTTATTATTGTTGTATTATTGCATACTTCTTGTATCTCAATCTAAAACCCAATAATCCAATAAAAAGTTTTGAAATATAAAAAAAGGCTGTTTTCTACATGTGGTCCTTTCTGCTCATCACACAAGAAGCTGCAAATGACTTTTGACTCAAATTTGCGAGTGTCTTTGGCTGCTTTCCACTTTTAAAACAGCTGAATGCCATTTTACTGGCACTCCAACTGCTAATCCAGGGGATCTTGCCAGCCCTGCCATTTCTGAGGCCCAGATACACTACATGGGACTCTGTGTGCGGGCCCTGGGGTATGGGGGGAGGGCAGCATGATAATACTTTATGGGTAAGGCAAGTCAAGCGTCATTAACTGAGGCAATGTGCTTCTCACCGTATATTAGAAAGAAACTGTACAGAAATGCCCATGTTAACATTGTTCCCCCAAGCTGCAATGTAATTACTCAAGCCACCAGCACTTAACAAGCCAAACGTCCCTGCTTATTAAATTTAGCGATGTGCATTTACAATGCAACTTTATTACAGCAACAAGTAGGGCCTTATTATGAGTTGGGCGGTCTGTGGATTGCCGTACCGGCAGTGGCGGTCCGACCGCAGTGAGCTTCGGCAGGCCGACTGCCGTATTACAAGTTAGGCAGATTGGCTTTGCGTAGACCGCTGCCGAGCCGCTGATACTGCCAGCCAACTCTGACACGGCGGAGCAGGCCAGCATTACTGTGGCGGTCCAACAACCACATCTGATACGGCAGAAAGGGAGGGATATAAGGCCGAAACTCAACTCTACTTACCTCTATTTGTCTTCTACTGTCATGGAGCCCATTGGACACGTTCTGCCACTGCTCTACCTGCTCGACCACATTCAAAACCCAGTCCGTCGCACACGTAATCTGCAGTAAGTCATACAACTACCTGTCTCCATAGACTCCTTAGGAAAACGACCCTGTCTTGGATTGTTTCATAACAATTATCAAAAATATATATGTAGGAAGCCCTCCTAGGCCAAAACATTTGTACTGCACAGGCACACTATACACAAATGGGCATGTGTTTGCAAATTATGTACAATGATAATGATGTGTGCATTATTTTGTGTTCCACAACAGCACGTCCTCAAGAAAATCACACCTATTAATGTCTGTCACACATCTTTTGTCCTTTCTCACTTATCTGCCATGTTACTACTGATCTTTACTAGTCATGCAGCTTGCCATCTTCCAAGTACTGGGAAAGTGATATTGAAGGGACTACAACTAGCATGCAGCCTTGTGACTGGCACTCTAACCAAAATGCTAGACTCCTTTTGCCCTTTCTCACTTGTCTGCCATGTTACTACTGATCTTCACTAGTCAGGCAGCTTACCATTTCCCAGGTTTTGAGAAAGTGACATTGAAGTGATTACAACTACCTAGAGGCCTTCTGACTGCAACTGTAACCAAGAAGCTAGACTCCTTTTGCCCCTTTTCAAATGTCTGCCATGCGCAATGAAATTTGTTTTATTTCTTTATTTATTTGCTTAACTCGATTCTGCCGTATGCCGGAGTTTACTACCCCCACCCTGCCACTGCCCTGCCCTGCCCTGCCCTGCCCCACCGCCCTCAGCACTCCCTCGAGGAGCCGCCACTGGTATTTCAGAAGGAAGTGTTAGGGGACCAAGATTTCACGCCCCTGCCCAACCCGCAGGTGGAAAGATGCAGCGGCGCACTGATAGAGGTTGATGTATGTGATACATGTATAATTGCCTGGAGAATCAGCATCTTGCCTAATAACAATCACAATTGTAAAACAAAAGGGTGTAGAAAGGAAAACTGCAGCCGAGCTACTGTGGAAGCTCTAGAGACTGGGAAACAAAAACAGGTTGAATGAAATGTGTGAAAAAAATTCAACGAAGATTACTTAAAATAATAAAGGTTCCTTGTTCACATCTAAAACAACAACGGGGAGACTTAGGGCCAGGTCCTAAATAATGCAAGCAAAAGAAATGTGGACAAAAAATGATTAACTGTTTTTGTTTCTAAAATAAGCACAGTAAATGTTGACCTGCATGCAAAGCAAATACAATCCAATGACTCAGTGCCGGCAGTGGTCTGATGAGAACCGATTTAAGTGCTATACGTGTGAGATAGGATAGGATAGTATTTATAACGCGCACTTATACCAAGTGGTGGTTAGAGGTATTGCCTGTCATGTCGGCATGCTAACCAATGAGAATTCAAGGGGTGGAAAAGAGGAAAACACAAATTGAAGAATAGCCACTCCCGTCAAGGAGGAAGGTCCTATTGCTACTGTGAAACAATTAGGAGTTTGAAAGAAATGTTTAAATCAAATAGAAAGCGATCTAAAATAATAACGCACCTTTGTGCAGGGCTAAAACCAGCAAACAAAATAAACGTGAAAAGTGGAGCCACGTTTTAAACAATACAAGGGAAAAAACGATGTCGCCAAATAAACGTTTTAAATGCTTTTTTAAAACCCACCAAGTGCTCACCTGTAAGCAAAGCAGATTACATTTCTCTGAACATTTTAGGGAGATATAGCCAAATACAAAGATCCATTTTGGAAAATATGACTAGTCCTCTTCCAAACCTAAAGAAAGACACATGGCTTGAAAATTCCCATGTGTCTACGTGTTCAGTTTTGTTTATAATATACTTGCCAAAAGGCTTCTTAAGTAAAGTTCTTCGAAGGCTTATCAAAATGGATTTTGAATAACAATATACTAGGTTAAAAATACCGTGCTTGTATTCCTCTTCATGTGAGAAGGAATTTCTCTGTAGTAGTGGCTTTGAATATAGAACAAGCCTTTGTATCGCTAAGGGGTAATTCCTCTTCGAGTCACTTTAGTGCCATAGGCAGGACATTGATTCGAAATTAATAATTTTGCCAGAATCTAAGAAGTATGTCAGAGACTTGATTCTCGATAACAGGCACCACTTACCCTATTTCGGCTATTACAGCGGTAGCAGGTAGGGATGGATGCCCATTGTAACGAAACTGGTGCTCATGTAAAGCACTCTGGTACCCGGTGTATCAGCTCTAATTCACGCTATATAAAACTCTAAAAAAATATCTTTTTTGTGGTAAAATCAGTTTTTAAATTACCATTTTGCAAATGCCAACTTTAGAAAGTTTGGATTTTCCTGCCTAACCCAAATGTGCCTTTTGGGCAAGGCTGGTTTTAGCGCTGGTGGCACCCAGTGTGTTAGTATTTGTTGGTGTTCCCCCAATGACCACCTTCCCCACGGATTCCCTCACTACCACCCTTTAACAGTGCCCCTCATGTTTCCATAACAATGTGATGCGTTGTTTCCTTACTCCCAGGGGAGGTGATGCGTCAGTTCCTTACTGCCAGGGGAGGTGATGCGTTGGTTCCTTACTGCTTATGTGTCGATTCCGCCCTGTCAATGAAAGTGATGCGTTGGTTCCTCACTGGAAGGGGAGGTGATGTGTCGATCTCCGGACACGCGGCCTCCGTTCCTTACTGCTGGGCAATGTTGATGAAGAATTTGGCGCCCTGGCATGATCCGCCAACAATCCAGACGCACTGTGTCGAATCCACAGCGATGATGCAGGCGCTGCATCGGAGTTGGAGCGGTATGTCATAGACTTCTGTGATGCGGTGTTCGAAACTCACGCTGTGGTGGTTCTTTTGATGCACTGCAACAGAAAGCTAGGGGCTGCGGTCAAAGCTGCGGTTGATGGCTGATCAGGAACCACGCTCCAGTGCTGCCAGCGGTGATGCGTCGAAGTGTGTAGTGATGCATCAATAAAAACAGACGCTGGGAGACAATGCATGTATTTTCTCCTTCAGTTCACCAGATTACACTTCCAAGGGCCCAGGGACTGGATTTAGATCCCCTAGACAAGTCAGGACTCTCTGCAGAAGAGCCCAGGCACTGGCAGGTGAAGTCTTTGATGGCCCTGAGAATTCTTAACAGGAGGCAAGCACACACAAGCCCTTGGAGAACCTTGGAAGCAAAGTCAAATCGTTTCACTCCCAGAAGCAGCAGGCCAGCACAACAAAGCAACAGGCAGAGTGGCAGTCCCTCCTACATCATCCAGCACTTTTTCCAGGCAGAATGTCTTTAGTCCAGAAGTGTTCTGATTTGAGAGTATCACATCTCAAAAGCATATACCACTTTCTGCCTCTGAAGTGGGCAAATCTCAAACGGAAGTCTTTGTAGTGCACCAGTCTCTGCCTTTGTATTGTATTGTATTGTATGTGAGGACAGGCACAGCCCTATTCAGGTGTCAGTGACAACTCCTCCCACCACTCTAGCTCAGGAAGTCCTATTAACTTGGTTATGGCCCACCTGGATATGCAAGGCACACCTCATGACTGCCTAGAGTGAATGCACAAGAGCCCAACTATCATCCTATCCCAGACGTGGATTCTACAGACCAGCAGAGGCACAGAATAGTTAAGCAAAAAAATCCCTACTTTCTAATAGTTTTATAACAAAAAAAGAAAATACAGCACAAGTGCACAAAGATTATAGTTTAACACTATAATCTTTTCTTCAATAGAAAAGTAGACAAAATCAGCATGGAAGAATGTCCAGGAGCTCACTCACTCATGGCTCTTTTTAGTCCTATATAACAGTGTTACAATTGGAGCCCTGCTAGTTCTCATGTATGAGCGTCATAACATTTAAGCATGATTAATGCAGCTTTAGTTTGTTCTTTTATTGATACTTATAGTTATTATTGATGTTGTAGATTCCCCTGACGAAGGGCTGATTTCTGCCCAAAATGCATTGGGAAAAGAAAATACAATTGTTACCTGATTCATTATGCTGAGTTCAGCATCAACGTGCTGCTTTTGAAGAAATTATGCTATGGACTGATTAAAAGAAGATTTAGGACATCTTCCTCGTTGGTTTTGTTTTGGAAATATATTGAGTACTTGCGCTGAAAGATAATGACTCATTGATCACTTGAATGAGTTTGTCATAACTTGTTAAAAAATGATTGTGATTACTTAACTGTACACTTTGGATTAAGTGTAAATGTATTGGCATTTATATAGCGCACTACTTACCCGTAGGGTCCCAAGGCGCTTCGACCGCTGCGAAACCCTTCCTGGCTTCCCTGAGAGATGGTCCCTTAATGGGTATCTCCAGGGTGAGACCAGGCATCCCCAGTGGTCTGGTGGGGCCGTTAGTGAAGATGAGGCAAGCTAATGCCCAGAGTTGCCGAGTGTGATCGCTGATCAGAGTGGGCACTGAGGCGAGAGAATTATCGTGTCCGCTGACCCTGGTCCAGAAACCTGCTGCGCCGGGAATCGAACCCTGGTCCCGGGCCGTCCTCTACTCTGGGGTCTGCCGCCTCTAACCAGTGAGCCACACTACTTCACGTGACAATATAGTAGTGCACCTTGAGCTCCTGGACATTCATCCGGGCTGATTTTGTCCACTTTCTAATAGTGGCATTTACAACTAGGCAATTTAAAAACCAACTTCATCAAAAGATGCACTTTGAAACTGTGAGTTCAAAGACCCCCAAACTCCAAATCTCTATCTGTTTACAATGGGAAATTACAATTAAAAGATATTTCAAGGCAATCCCCATGTTCCCTATGGGTGAGATAGTCCTATGAATAGTGAAAAACGAAGTTAGCAGTATTTCACTATTAGTACCTGTAAAACACACCAGTACAATTGCCACCTTTTTATATACACTGCACCCTGCCCATGGGGCTACCTTGGGCCTACCTTACAGGTGACGTACATGTAATAAAAGAGAAGGTTTGGGGCCTGGCAAAAGGATGCACTTACCAAGTTGAAAAGGCAGTTTAAAACTGCACACACAGACCCTGTAGTGGGGCGTCTGAGACGGGAAACACCGCTTACTATGAAGGCTTAAGTACAGAAGCCTTTATAATGAATCCAGAAGTACGAGGGGGGCATTACGATTCCAGTTTTAACAACAAGACTGCCATTACAATAAATGGCATTACTATGAAACGCCTGACTTCTCCACGAAAATCACCATGTATTGAGAAAGATAAAGATGACAAGTATCTTCATGTGCTGGCAGTAGTGGATTTCCTCTCACACTAAGGCGATAGATGCAAGTGTGAGCCTGTGAAGTAGCTGTAGAGAACCACAGGTGCTGCAGAGTGGGGGCGAATTACCTCTATCGACATGCTGGCAGGGCCGTAGGCTTGGCTGGACTGTAGAGTTGTTTGGTCGGCAAGTCATAAGCTGCGCTACTACTTGTTTGAGGTCCACCATCGGAAATATGCCACCCCACGTGACGTGCTTTAAAGAAGAGGGCGTACCTTAATATCAGCAAGAGGAGCTTAAGGGCCTCCAGATTAATAACTGATGAGAAGGAGGACAAACAATGATAGCCATTTACAATCATGACACGCAGAAAAGAAATGGTAAACAAAAAGATAGGTCTACAGCATTAACGGTTTGCTTCAGAACACATCTACAAAACTAGGATGCTGTATTTGACATTTTTCCACACTTTATCTTTGGGAAATATATTTTCTATATCTTTAACATTTCAAATTACTAAAACTGCTTATAATGTTTACTTGGAATTGGCATTTTAACGGTAGGGGTAGGAAAACTATGGGTGATATTTGCTGTTGTGATTCCGATAGTAATTTATGCGGCGTGATAATGGCTTTCATTCTATAAACTGGCATTGTAATGGTACTGTTGTTCTTCCGCTGCCGTTGTAGAAGCCTTCATTGTAAAGGCTTCCGTTGTTCTGTCATACATTCGTCTGAGACATGTTGGCAGGGCCACACATGTGGGTGGCACAATCAGTAATTTATAGGTCCTGGGCACACCTGGTGCACTTTACATGGGACTTACTAGTAAATCAAAAACGCCAATCATGGATAAACAAATCACCAATACAACTTACACAGGGAGCACATGGACTTTAGCACTGGTCAGCAGTGATAAAGTTCCCAGAGTCCTAAAACCAGCAAAAAGGAAATGCACCACACAGTCAAAAACAGGTCAGAAACATAAAGACAGGAAAAACAACGCCAAAGATGCCAGGTGTAACAATTGGTGATTAGTTTCGGGGTACAGTAGTATGGTAAAGTCCCAGGACACCAGAGCTAAAAGGTTCAGATAGCCACAATTCAATCTCAGTAGGTTCACAAAGTCTCAATGGAGAAGGTGGATGAAAAAACTGAAATCGGACCCAATTTAGCCAATATTGATCTACTGTTCATGCAGTAGTCTTTTTTGTATTGTGGTGTTTTTGTGCTGCATTATTACAATGCAATGTTTTGCCGTACTCTGGTTGTTGTATTGCATTCTGTTTTGATTGTTTTGTTGTGGGGTTTATATTGTGCTGTTATGTTGATTGTGTATGTTATTGTGTTATGTTCTGTTGTTTACTTTAAATATGTCGAATGCAGCAACATTCTCAGCCATAAGGAGTACCTGCCTTTAATGTTACTGTGACAAGCAACCATTTAACACTCTCTATAGTAGTGAAATACCACTACTCCAACTCTAACTAAACTAGAAACTAGTCAGCCCAAAACTGTGGGAATGTAGCAGCATGTGTCAGTATATATAAGTATCTGAAGTAAACAGGACAACGTAACACAATTATAGACATAAAGTAACATAACAACATAATTATGATTGCTTCACAACAAAACAATCAGAACACAACACAACAACCACAATGCAACACAACAATTACATACTGGAATATTGCAGTATAAACAAACAGAACTGCAAAAAACAAAAGGGCACATCGCCACCACAACAAAATGCACAACAAATGTATACACATAGTCTTGTTTCACATTACCACCTCCAGAATCCCATTTTCATAATACAGTGGTAATAGATGCTTGCAAGCACGCCCTTAAGTTGTTAGTATCAAGGACACAAATTTGCGATTCTAAAAAAATGTTTTGGGTGATCGACCTGTGTCTTAAATTAGCACTTGTAGTGCTCACTTTATATGACACGGCCTCTGGTCTCCAGGTTTCTGCTCCTCTTTCAGGCATGCTATAGCTGAAAATGGACCCTGTGCCATTGTGTTATCTCAAGTTGGTTTGTGTTTGCAGATACATGCACTGCTTTTGGTCACTGGCTAGGATGATGCTTAGAATAAGACTCCCCTTTGTTTCAAATACACCGATGTAAAGCATTTGCATGTGCTCTAATTTATAGCATATTAATTCTCTGAGGCACATTGACCAAATATTCACAAAACAATTAAAAATCTACACCCCTAGATGTCCACCTAAATTTGAAACAGATTCCACATTTCTTTTAAACTTCCAGGAGAACTCCTCGGAAACAAAATCAGTCATAGCGTTTCAGGAATACTCACCTGTACAAGAGTTAAATGCTTGGAACACCATATTAAGTGTACCTGGTGTATATGAATACGTGTTTAAATTCTCAGAAAAGTGCATTTACAGACGCTAACTTTTTTTGTTTGGGTGAATAATATTTTTCCATGTGGAGAAATCTCTTCACTTGCACCTCCAGGTTCAGGAGGTTTTCTTTCAAATGCTCACCTTTCAGTATGGAACATATTCACTCCTGGGTCTGAAATAACAGATGTTTATTGTTACCCAACTCAATAATAGTCAATTTGTCTGCCTCAGAAGGATGAGAGGCTGAGTGGACCTGACACGAGTCAAACCTGTGACCATTAAATCAAACACAGATTTCTGAGTTGGATGCATTACTAAGCCGCAGAGTAAATTGATTGAAGCAAGAACATTTCACATTTGCAGAACTGAGGTTAGCAATCCATGAGCTGGCTCCTTGGAGATGGGAGGCTTTCAAAAGTACAGATGGGTCAATAAGATTTACCTCGGAGGCCTCTTTTCCGTCGGTGATACAGCGGGGCACACGTTCTGAAACATGCTCAGCAAGCATTGATTTCCCAGGCCTTCTTAATGGAAAACTACCCCCTCCGAATTAGATAAGAGAATTGACTCGGTCTGCGCCGAGCCGCCAGTGATTGCAAACGATGTGTGAAGCTAAAGGAAGCATGTACTTCCGGTAGGGACGTTCACTGTGTTATGCATTGGCCTGTCGGCTGTACGAAGATGGAGTCACCTATTAGAAATCCGCATTATTGGACTTCACCTTGCCGAGGTCCCAGAGTTCACACCGTGTACCATCGATTGTCCAACAAACGGGCAATGCTTCTGAATTTGTTTTCAAATTTGTCGTAAGGACGTACAGCTATACACGTACTTTATGGAGCGTGACTGCGCACGCTCAGTCGCGCCAACCACTTCCACTGCACGGCTTCATTACAGAAAACCATGTGATTTTCAAACTCCTATTATATGTTGTTTGGGAAATCTTTCCAGTAATATTTACAATCGCCCCTCTGCTGTATGCAGTATAAAAAAGGGAAAATAAAATGAAAATAACTCGGAGTTATCATCATTTTATTTTTTGCAGTTGCGCCGTCTTTGTGGAGCGGGGCTGCTGTCAGAGCAGGGGAGGAGTGGTTTCCACTTCCTATGTGAGTATGATGGATTGGCCGGCCCTCTCGGGCTGGCCAAACAGTCGTGCGTACATAGCATGTTCTCTGTGTAGTCTGCATTACAGCCTGCGTGGAGAACATGCCTGTGGTGTGCGCTCTAGCCTATCGGCGCATACGGGATCACGCGTGCGCCGTAGGCTAGAGCGTCATTGGCGCGCATGCGCAGGAAGGAGAAAGAAACGGCGCGAAGCGAAGAAAACGGGAGCTGGCGACCGGAGCAGTCGGATGTTAGACGCTCGGCGCCCTTAGCTTGTACCTTGATGTTATAACTAAATAAACGTGGACCTGTTCACCCACTACCAGTGTCAGAGCATCGTGTGGGAAATTTGCTTACATTACAGTGGCGACGAGGCTGGGACCCGGACTCCATCGGGCACAAGACGACAGCAAGGGAATTAACCCCCACACCCACGAGCCAGTAAAGGCACAGGAACGACAAGGAGAGCAAGGGCGTGGCAGCAGCGCAACAGCACGACCAGAGTCAAGCCAACAAAAAAAAAAAAAAAAAAAAAAAACCAGGTCAGTGTGGCCCAAGACTCCAAAAGCCCCCAGGCAGCAACCTGGCAACCAAGGGAGATACCCCCGAGCCAGAGGAAGGGGGGAGGACTGCGCAGGCAGCGCACTCTTCGAGGGACAATACCCCAGGTAGCCCAAGGGGCCAAGGAGACACGGCAGGCAGCGCAGGAGTGCCCGGGGTACCCACCAATAGGACCCAGGAAGAAGGTGTAGCCAGAATGGCAAATCAGGCATCGGCCCTAATGGCACCAGTCCCATTCCTAACCAGGCCAGGGGAACCCCAACTAAAATGGGAAGACTGGAAGGAATATTTCCTAAATTACATCGAAGCCCTAGAAGACGAGAGTGAAGGGGAATACAAGCCGGAAAGGAAGAAGAGGCTTCTGCTCCACAACTTAGGCCCAGAGGGGGTCAGAGTGTTCAAGAACCTAGTGCCCAAAGAGAGGGGCGCGGAGGAGACAGACGTCTTTGTGAACGCATTGGACGACCTGGACAGCCATTACCGCCCAGCAGTCTGCGTCTCAATAGACCGCTATAACTTCCAACAGAGGAAACAAGAGGCGGGAGAATCCATCGACGACTATGTAGCAGCCCTCCGCAGGTTGGCCATCACGTGTAGATATGGAAATCTACAGGATGAATACATAAAAGACCAAATAGTGATGCACACCACCAGCAGAGCAGTCCAAGACAAGCTATGGGCAATGAATGAAACCACATTGAAAGAAGTAGTGGCGATGGTCAAAAAGGCGGAAATGTCGAAGAGAGGCGCGGACGCGGCGAAAAGAGAAAGCGGGCCCAGACAGATGATCAACAAGATAGATGAAGCGCCGCAATCCAGTAAACCCAAAAGCACGCACGGAGATTCGAAGAAGGACACAAGAGGACAGGTGAAGCAGATGCCTCGCCCCAGTCCGGGAGCGAAATTTGCGTGCTACAGATGCGGCAGTGCAGCGCACGCTGCCCAGGATAGGCGCTGCCCTGCGTTTCGCGCCAGGTGCTCATTCTGCGGGTTGACTGGGCACTTTGAGAAGGTCTGTCGAAAGAAAGGATCGAAATCCACGGTCAAGTGCATCGACTCGGCCACGGCCAACGTCAGTGAAGAGGATGAGCAGGAAGAGGATGACCTTGTGTTATGCATTGAGGATCAAGTGCTGGACGTATCCGGGAAGCGCAGGGACAAACTCCGCACCCACATGCACATAGGAGGCATCAAGGTATATGTGGCTGTAGATTCGGGATCCCCATGGACCATAATACAAAGATCGATATGGGAAGAGGACTTCGCGCCAGTGCTAGGTCCCGACCTGGAGCCGCCGGACATCAGACCCATCTCGTACACGGAAAATTCCATTCCATTGGTAGGATGCAAGGACTTGGTGTTTGAATTTAGAGGACGGTCAGCCACATGCACCCTGTACGTAGCGGAAAAGGGCCCATCCGTGCTAGGATGGAGAGACGCAGGTGCCCTAGGCATCGTTCTCAACCCCGGAGGGAAAGAACAGATCCTGCTGACAGACGAATGGCCCCTCTCGAGGGAGGAGGATTGGAAAGCAGCATACCCTAAGGTATTTGAGGGTACGGTTGGAAAACTGGATAAATTCGTGCATAAGATGATCCTGAAGGAGGGAGCAGTTCCGGTAGTACACAAAGTACGGAACATACCGATCTCCACAAGTGAGGCAGTGCGCCAGGAACTACAGAAGCTAGAAGAGCTGGAGATCATCGAGCCAGTCGACAGTGCAGAATGGCTATCGCCCTTGGTGGTAGTTAAAAAGCCTAATGGGAAGGTCCGGCTCTGTGTGGACCTGAGGGAGCTCAACAAAAACCTCATAGTGGAGAGGTTCCCGCTCCCCAGAATTGAAGAGATGCTAGCCAGGACAAAAGGCATTACTCACTTTTCCACCATAGACCTCACGTCTGCATACTACCAGATAGAACTCCACCCGTCGAGCAGGAAGTACACAGCGTTCATAACGCCCTTTGGATGCTACCAATTCAAAAGAATGCCCTTCGGCCTGGCATCCGCTGCGGCCGTTTTCCAGAAGTTGATGCACAGGTTGTTTAAGGACATCGCGGGGGTGCAATACTTCCAAGATGACATCTTAGTGATGGGCTCCGACAAAAGTGACCACGACGAGAAACTACATAAAGTTCTGAAGGTGCTGCAAGGCAAAGGAATGACGGCGGAGTGGAGCAAGTGCAGAATCGGATCACGCACGGTGACCTACCTAGGGCACGAGATAGGAACACGAGGAATCTCGCCGAAGGAGCAGAACGTGAAGGCGATAAAGGATGCCAAGGCCCCATCCACCAAAGAGGAAGTGCGGTCATTCCTAGGAATGGCCGAGTATTACAGCAGGTTTGTTAGACATTTTGCCACAAGAACACACAGGATGAGGCAACTGACCAGGCACAATACAAAATTCGAATGGGATAAGGAAGCCCAGGCCGAATTCGAAGCCATTAAAGACTGTATCAGCCATGCCATTCCCCTGCAGGGATTCGCCCCCACAGAAAAGTCCATAGTTACAACGGACGCCAGTGACAAGGGCTTGGGGGCTGTCTTGGCGCAGGAGAGGGAAGACGGAACAAGAGAAACCATCAGTTTTGCATCCCGGGCGCTGTCCCCGACGGAGCAGAGGTACAGCGTGATCGAAAAGGAGATGCTGGCGGTCACGTGGGCGTTGAGCAAATTTCGCCAGTTCATATGGGGCACGAGATTCAGGCTCCAGACGGACCACAAGCCACTCATCAAAGTATTGACGTCATCAGGTCATGACACAGCCACTCCGAGAATAGCAAAAATGACCCTGAAATTGCTGGATTTCACATACGATGTGGAATATCTCCCAGGTACGCAGAACAGGGTGGCTGATTACCTCAGCCGGGCAGCGGCCATGGAGGAAGCACCGGGAGAGTCTTTGGACACAGAGGAGATGGTCGCCAGCATGGAGGATCATGAGTCGTCCATCAGTGCGCAGGAATGGCAAGCAGCATATGAACTCGACGAGGAGAAGATGGAGATTAAGAAACATCTCACGTCGGGGTGGCCGGATAAGAAGAAGCTAACAGAGGGGGTCCGCCGCTTCTACGAGATGAGAGAAGAGTTGTCCCTGAGTGACTCGGGAATCTTCTTGTACAGAGGAGAGAGAGTTGTGCCCCCAGTGACGCTGATACCCCGACTCCTGAAGGTGCTTCACGAGGGGCATCTGGGCATTGTGAAAACTAAGGCTTTGGTCAAGCAAATGTATTGGTGGCCAGGAATGGATGCCCACATCGAGAGACAGGTGCGGGAATGTGAACAATGCCAAGGTGCGGACAAAGTGCTACGCCCACTCCGACCTGCATTAGGGAAATTCGACACCCCACATGGCCCATGGGAAGAAGTGGCCATAGATATACTTGGGCCCATCCTGGACAACAGAGGCGTCAATAAGTACATATGTGTGGTAATAGACAAGTATTCCAAGTGGCCAGAAGCTGACATACAAGAGTCGATGGACACAGACACGATCTTGAAGTTTCTGACAGGGCTCTTCCTCAGGGAAGGAATACCCAAAACCATCCTCAGTGACAACGGACCGCAATTCGGGTCAGATAAGTGGGAGAAATACATGAAGAGGAACGGAATCGAAGTGAGACACACGGCCGTATACCATCCGGCGTGCAATGGCCAGGTCGAAAGGTTCAATAGAGTGCTCATGGGCTCCATTCAGGCAGCTATATCGCAAGGAAAGGACTGGGAAGTAGAAATGATGAACATGATATGGGCCTACAGGATAACGCCCTCAGTAGTGGGGTACAGTCCGTTCCAAGTGTTAAGAGGACGGCATCCCTTCACACGGGACAACGTGGCATGGAGGGAGAAGACCATCACCAGCAAGTGGTCCCCGGCCGTGGTGCAACACAATCTGGAAAAGGCCCAGAAGATCTATGCAGCACACTATAACAAACGTTGTGGCACTAAGGACACAGAGCTAGAAGAAGGGGAGTGGGTGAGGATCAAACTCCCTACTTTACAGAGGAAGGGCGAAAGCAAATTCAGCCCGCCGCTACAAGTCACGGAGGTGCGGGGCAGGGCGGCCCTCCTCAGTGATGGCAGAGTCTGGTCGCAGGATCGAATGGCCAGGGTCAACAAAATCCTAGTCTGGCCCAAGACTGAGGAAATCGAGAGAAGCTTGGATCACCAGGAGGCGTTCCCGCTCCCGGAGTGCGGCGCAGACGACCGAGAGGAAGACGTAAGGGAGGACCATGAAGAAGCAGTATTGAGAGCCAGGCCTAATGACGGAGAAGCAAGACAAGTGAGTGCGGAGCCGAGAACAGGCGGGAGAGAAACTGAGGTGTTCCAAGGAGAGACAGCGGTGAGAGAGAACATGCCGGTAAGACACACCCGCAGCGGAAGGGCAGTTGTAGTGCCCTCCCGTTATAATGACTTTGTGATGAATGGACACTAGATTGGTGCCAGCCCCCCGGGCGCCCCACATAGACAATGGACACTGTTGGAGGACATTCACCCTGGGGAGGAAAAGTTATGTTTAGTATTGTGTAAAGGGGGGAGATATGTGGTGTGCGCTCTAGCCTATCGGCGCATACGGGATCACGCGTGCGCCGTAGGCTAGAGCGTCATTGGCGCGCATGCGCAGGAAGGAGAAAGAAACGGCGCGAAGCGAAGAAAACGGGAGCTGGCGACCGGAGCAGTCGGATGTTAGACGCTCGGCGCCCTTAGCTTGTACCTTGATGTTATAACTAAATAAACGTGGACCTGTTCACCCACTACCAGTGTCAGAGCATCGTGTGGGAAATTTGCTTACATTACAATGCCCATCCGTCCAACCTCTGGCTGCGCTCAGACCAATCACAACGCTACATTGCAGGGTTGTGATTGGCTGCGGGGAGCAGGAGCGGCTCCTCTACCAGGCCACTGCTTTCTCGCAGTGCGAGAAGCAGAAACATAAAATGGTAATAATACCATTTTATGTATCTGCTTCTCACACTGCGGGAAAGCAGAAGGGTTTTATTGTGGGCGGGCGGGTGGACGGGGCTGCTCTGCCAGCAGGGGAGGAGTGGTGTGCCCAATCCTGTGCGCGCAATGACTGTTTGGTTGGCCCTCTGGTGCCACCCAAACCGGTCATGCGCACTGTATCCTTTCTCTATGCAGGCTGCAATGCAGCTTACATGGTGAAATTTGCTTACATTACAATGCCCATCCGTCCAACCTCTGGCTGCGCTCAGACCAATCACAACGCTACATTGCAGGGTTGTGATTGGCTGCGGGGAGCAGGAGCGGCTCCTCTACCAGGCCACTGCTTTCTCGCAGTGCGAGAAGCAGAAACATAAAATGGTAATAATACCATTTTATGTATCTGCTTCTCACACTGCGGGAAAGCAGAAGGGTTTTATTGTGGGCGGGCGGGTGGACGGGGCTGCTCTGCCAGCAGGGGAGGAGTGGTGTGCCCAATCCTGTGCGCGCAATGACTGTTTGGTTGGCCCTCTGGTGCCACCCAAACCGGTCATGCGCACTGTATCCTTTCTCTATGCAGGCTGCAATGCAGCTTACATGGTGAAAATGGCCTCCTTGTAAGCCCCTGGCTGGGCGGCGTCCCACCAATCACAACCCTGCCATTGCACGGTTGTGATTGGCTTATGGGAGGGCAGCTGCCTGCCTCCGGCAGGAGAGCAGGCGCAGGCACAGAGACAACATGGGACCCGGCCAGGCGACGGGTATGTTTTTTAAAAATGATTAAATTAACCCCCCACCCCTCCTTCCACGCGACCCTCCCGGCTGAGCGACTGGTATGTTTTTTAGAAATTATTAAATTAACACCCCCTCCTTCCACTTGACTCTCCCTGCGCTACTCCACCCCCATCTCCCCACCCACAATTAATGCCGGACGCAACTGGCAGGGAGCGTGGGAACCCCAGTGCTTCCTGTTTCCCGCAAGAAGCCAAGAAGACGACTCAGGAGAGGCGGCTGTGGCCGGCCGGGAGGTAAGTGATTATTATTTCTTTTTTAACCCGATACCCTTCGCCCCTTCTCTCCTACCCGCCCAACTGCTCCTTCCAGGTAGCAGGCGCCACTGCAATTGGGTTGTTAATCTATCTGCTAGCTGTACAGGGAAGTATAGGATTATTTGTTTTCACTTTATCTATGCTGTAGATTTTTTACACAACTTCAGAAATACATTGATTAATTAACGGTCATTTTCATTACACCCTCCCTTTCCGCAGTACTTACAATCTGAGGTGTGCCCATCCCTATAGAGACCACATGAGCTAGCTAACACAAACAAACTATTTCCTCCCCTCCTCCATTGTCCTCCGGGTCAGGTTCTCCCGCCTCACTATGATGAACAAGCACTAGGAAGGGAGGAAGGGTCAGGAGCACTGGAATGAGGAAAGTTAATTGGAATAATTAAGAATACCAGTAAGTAATCAAGTCTTCAAGCCCTCTTTGTACTAGTCATTGCAGTATTAGGATAAACCATTGCAGCAAGCCAACAACATGACCCAAAGCACATGAAACCTCTCGGCAACAGAAAAAGAGCAAAGCAGCATCAGTGTAACAGAACCAGAAAGAACAGAGGAAAGCAACCAGATCCTAATGCCAGGAGCCACCATACACTAGGGTCGGAATGGACTATAGGGCAATCTGGAACTGTCAGAAGGGCTGACCTGACAGGTCAGTGTGCAAACCTTTTTTTTTTGCTGTTTGATAGCCTTCTACAAACATTGCATTCAGCAAGCACAAATACACTCAGTCTCCCATACCTTTCAAAACACCTATGCTGCATGTCTTTACTAGTTCAAAGATGCCCCAATTTGCAAACGTAGGTGACTTTTGTAGCTATCTGATTTTTTAAAAGGGGCTACGTTTATGTTTGTACCCTGACTGATTTTATGTCCCAGCCCATCCCTGTTGTATTACAAAAACCAACACAGTACAGAGCATGGAGGCAAACACCATGGTGTCACAAAGGCACAAAGAGACGGGCCAATTAATCCCTGAAGAACAACAAGCCAGGATGAGAGTAGAGATACTCCTCCGGGAGTTGAATCAAGCGCTATACAAACCCGCAAATAAATAAATAAATACCAGCTGGGAGCCAAGTGGCAAGCAGCAGATGATCTATCAAGCACCAGCAACCTCAATTACCTCAATTACCCCTACAACTCCACACTATGCCAAGACCACTGACCTGGAGCCAGGTAAGAGAACACCACAGTGTGAACACCATGCACCATCACTCCAGGGGGCCACCAGGGACACAACTAACAGGTGGAAAGTCAGAAGGCAAAACCCAAAAAGTAAGATCAATGGATGGGCACGGCCACCACCTCATGCATCCCCTCCAGCAGAGGAGGCGGGGCAGGAGAGCACAGCAAATACTAGGACCACACTGGGGGAACCACAAACCATGGCATACCCCAGCCAAAAAGTCAGAAGCAACACTTGACGCAGACCCAACCGAATAAAACCTGCACATCAGTGTGTAGCAGCTAGAAGTCACTAAGGCAACCACAGGAGATCCTGCCAACTTTAACAAGGCACCAGGGACAGTCTCAAGCCAACACCCTAGATACAAAGGGAAAGATGAAGGGCAGACACTCTATCCAGCAGTAACAGGGCCCAGGTGCAAAACCCCAAGCTCAGCACGGAGAGCAAGGTGTGTGCAACACCCCCCTCCCCGCCAAATCAGAACAGAGGGCTGGGGGGACAGAAGACCAAAAGAAGGCTCCCAGGACTAGGCTATATAAGGGAGCCAGAAGAGACGCAGAGCAGAAGCATTTAGCTCCCTATCCCTATCGGTTTTGAGGAACACATAATTGGAAGCAGAGAAGTTCCAAAGTCTCAGCAGCAGCCAATGGCAACAGAACTCTGCTTTGGGCAAGACACAAATCTATGCTCGGAGACAAGTATCTCAGGCACACAACTGTTCTATGTAACTTAGCGCATTTGAGCTGTGACTTATGGCAATGTTTGAAGACATGATCTCACTTCTACAGGCCAATGACGCCTACTCTGTGGCAAGTATTACAGCCACATAACACCTTTGTTAGGGCAACGCTTACAGACAAATATCCCTGTTCATGGGTAAGAAGCGCAGCCCGATTAATGCTGCTCATGGGCAATGTTCACAGTCGGCAATAGCTCGACTTTGTTACTTAGGTTCTCCGCCCTATGTTGGGGGCCTTGAACCCTCTTGGGCCCGGTACTGGCTCTTAAAGAACACCAATACAATAAATAATATGAGGGGCGGTGACCGGACTGCAGTCAAAGTGACATTTCTGCAGGACTCTTTTAACACCATTCCTCCGCCTGTGGAGCAGTCCTTACCTCGGGGAAAGGCAAATGGTACAATAAACACTGACAAAAATGAAAGCACAGTAACTGCTCTGATACATGTATTAGAGGAGCTATAACTCTTCAGTGGGGCGGTGTAAACAAGGTATTAGATGATTCTCTGGGGGTAGGGGTATGTGTCGCCATCCAAGACCAGGACTGATACTTCACCAGAAGAGAGGGAAAACTCTAAGCTGCTCCCTACCGGGTAATATTTTAAGAACATTAAAAATGCGGATAAATCCAAAAGAATGTATATTAAGGAAGCGTCCGCATTGATCTAAGCTTAATTAACTAGGTGGAAGTATCCCGAGAATACAAAGTATCAACAATACAAAGTAAAGAGGATGCATATCAGATTTTGTCTGAATATGATTTCCTCAACTTATAAAAATCTGTTTAGATGCATATCATTATTTATTGGTTGTGGAATGTGATGGAAAGATAATAATTGGTTAAATCCTGTGGAAGACTGCCTCTGTGAAAAAAACATTCAGATTATTCGTGTTTGATACTTTACCATCAAAGGGGATGTGTTAGACCTGGCATCTTTTGTCGTGGTTTCCCCTGTCTTTTTGTCCCTGACCTCCTGTTTTTGACTGTGTGCTGGATTTTGTTTTCGCTGACTGTAGGACTCTGGGCACTTTACCACTGCTGACCAGTGCCAAAGTGTAGATGCTCTCTGTTTAAAATGTAATGGTATTTGGTTTCTCCATGCCTATTTGATTTACTAGTAAGTCCCTAGTACGGAGCACGAGGTGTGTCCAGGGCCTGTAAATCAAATGCTACTAGTGGGCCTGCAGCACTGATTGTGCCACCCCCGCAAGTAGCCTTGTAAGCATGTCTCATATGTGCAACTGCAGTGTCTTTGTGTGCAGTTGTAAACTGCCATTTCGACCTGCCAAAGGAACCCACTTGCCAGGCTCAAACAATACCTTTTGTTACATGTAAGGCATCCCTTAGGTTGGCTCCAGGTAGCCCCATGGCCAGGGTGCATTGAATTTAAAAGGTAGGGCATGTTCTGTTGTGTTTTACCTGTCCTGGTAGTGAAATACTGCCAATTTCGTGTTTCACTACAGCAAGGCCAATCTCTCCCGTAAGTTAGCATTAGAGCTGCCTTGTAACATCTTACAAGTGTATGTTCCAATTGGGAGCTAAAAGAAAATTGGAGTTTGGTGTCTCTGGACTCACAATTTCAGTCAGAAAATCTTTATTTCGGCCACACGGGCAAAAAAAGCACATAAAAGAAAAACAATAAATTCGTACAAAATATAGCCACATCATTTAAAACATGTCTATGTTTGAATGCCACTATAAACATACATTCATATCTACGTTCTTAAATAAACCAGACCAACTCTTCTAAACACCCTCAGGCAGAGGGTTATGCAGTATACATACAATACATGACCTCTACATTATCTGCGCAGTGGAGAACAATAAGGTGGATTTAGACCAAGACTATTTTATTCAAGTATTTGAGGGAGCGCCTAGATAATACAATTTATAAGAGGCTGTCCAAATCTAAAGGTAAAAATAGCTAAATATAGAGGTCGTACTATGATTAAGATGGAAGAATAAAATTCCAAGAATTATAATACACCTTAGCGATCAGTGATTTACAAAAGGGATAAAAAACGGGACGATGGTAGCATTCAATCGGTTTAGGGAAAAGGTACCTAACGCATAGAGCCTAGTAGGTAGTGTTAAACTGCGATTGTCCTATGGGGTCTTCTTTAGGATGTCTCTACGGGTACACCACAGAGTACAGAAAACCCGAGATGGAAAATACAATGGGCGTGTCAGTGTCATACTTGAAGAGCCTAAAAACCTCAGAACAATGACTAGACCCCATATACCTACACAGCTGTAGCAACCAGCGATGACTTCCTGTAGGCAGGGCAGAAGAAAAGTACATACATGCGTTTCCTCTACGTGCTCACAGGCTGGACAATCTGGATTACATGTACCCAACCACTTGTTGGTAAAAGTTCGAAGCGGGAGCACCCCATGTCTAAGTTGGAGGTAAAGCTTCTTCGCTAGAAGCGGCTGGATGTAGTCTAGCGCCGGTTCTAGCCTATATTGCAGTTTTATTTCCATGAACCTAGAAGTTAGACACCCAAGCTTGGTGCTCCTCCATAACTGGGCCAGTTTGAATTCTCTGTAGGTCTCGAGGAGTGCCTTTCTGGTGGTCTTGGTACAGGTTTCTTCAGTAGAGGTCCACATGTTTGCCCTCCCCAGGGCCTGGCAGGTGTTCCTGATATAAGCAAGCCAAGGAAGTTTCCCCGCACCTTGTAGACTCATAGCATCCTTCAACGCATATCTGTATGTGGCTAGTTTGGGAGTACTCCAGAGACGTCACCAATATAGGAGGGGTCTAGACGAGACTACAACTGAGATATAGCTAATCCCTAGGTCCATTCTGAGGGGTATTAGGGGGGAGCTAGTGGGGAGACCCAAAATTGCAGTGCAAATGAGTTCTCTATCATTAATAAGGGGGTAGTTGGACAATGACCTCTTAGCTCTGCCCCATACAAGGCAGCTTCCCTTGCCTGTAACTTGTAAATTTCAGCTATAGTGTCTAACACTTTGTGCGTACAGCTCGTATATACCTTTATAATGCTCCACGATGACTGGGCCAATTTAGGCTAGCTTTCTTTATTTGTGTCCCCAGTCCTTTTTTATAGTTAATATAATCCCTAGGTACTCAAAGATATACACCCACTCTAAGGCCCTTCCATCTAGCCGGGAGTTTGGGCGATTGCTAGTATTCGTATTGAAGACCATATATTTGGTTTTTTTAAGATTGATCTCCAAACCCTTTTGAAAGCAAGAGGGTATCATCCGCAAACATAAGGGCATGTATTTTGCGGTTCGCTAGCCTAGGGGCATCAATGTCTTTTCCAGCCAATAAGGATCTATTAAGCCATTAATAAAAAGGGAGAAGAGAGTCAGGGTCAAGACACATCCTTGGCGCACCCCTTTCTCTACAGGAAAGGGAGCCAAGAGTTCTCCATTTGTCCCATACCTTATTCGTGCATAATTATCTTGGTGAAGGCGTCTCAGCTCATAACAGAGATACTCTGGAGCTCCCATGTCCAGTAGTATACCCCACAGTTGGTCCCTCTGGACTAGATCAAATGCGGATTTAAGGTCCACAAATGTGAAATAGAGGCTGCCACCCTCTAGGGTCATAGTTTTCCAATAGATAAGTTGAAATCTAAAGATTTGGTCAATGGTGGAGGTCTTAGCCCTAAACCCAGCTTGGAGGGGTGTTAGTACATTACTCTCTTGTATCCAGAACTGGAGTCCCCCAGAAGTACATTTGCAAATATTTTTTGACTTGCGTCTAGGAGACTAATGGGGCGATGACTGGCTGGATTAAGCAGTGATCCCTTTTTGAAAATTGGGATAATTTCAGCCCCTGCCCAAGTGGATGGAGGGGCCATGCCCTGCAGAATGGCATTAAAAAGGGACCACGGGTAGGGGGCCCAAACCAGAGGCTCAGAGCAAAAAAGGTCACCAGGAATCCTATCCAGCCCTGGGGCCTTAGCTGGTAGTAGCTTGCCCAGTGCTTCTGTGATCTCCTGTAGTGAGCATAGAGGCATATCTCGTTGAGCGAGCTCCTAGTGGAAAGAGGACATTTCCACCCACCCAAGTTCCTCATTGGTCATAGTGTATAGAGATTTAAAATGGTTTCTCCAGACTTCCTCCCCAAGATTTGGCGCAATGGCCGATTTACCTTCAAACGTGCCTGTGTTAATCATATTCCAAAAAGCCCTTATGTCGTAATTGTCTAGCTCGTTTTTGAGGGCGTCCCATTTTTCGCTTTCTCAACTACTTTTTGCGTTGGCTACAACATTTTTGTAGGTGGCCCTTGCCTCCTTAATTTGTAGCCTTTCATTGGTTCTGAAGGCAACTAGGAGGGCTGGCATGGCTACCTTACAATATTCATTGAACCATGGATGCCGTGGTTTGCAATTCAGCCTAGTCTTTTTGTTGTAAAAAAATGGTGCCAGAGGGAGCAGCAAGCAAGTGTTGATGGTTGTTTGAAATTCTAGTTTGGAAAGTTAAAATACCACTGGTCGCGGACAATTGAGACACAACATCAAGAAAGGGAGTGATTTGTTGGTATAAAGAAGCCAATTTATCCTGTGATTGTGCAAGTTCCCCCCAGCGGACTCTCCTCCCTTCATTGGCCAATAATAGGCCAGGATCAGGTTCTGGTGGTATGGTCTGTGGGTCTTCAGTAATTAACGAGGTTACGTCCAACACTAGAGCATTGTGGTCGCTCTCATGGCTAGAGATGGTCTTAAAATCAAGCACCCTGTGCCAAGATCTGACATCAACCAAGATATAGTCTATGGTTGAAGCCTGCCCAGGTCTATTGAAGGTGAAATTCCCGGAGCTATCGGATGATGTTCAGCCATTATAAACCCTCAGGGAAGAGCTCAAAGCAGTAGCATGCATTTGTAGGACCAGAGGAGTCCAGGCCCAAATTGGAAGAATATTAGGGTCTGGAATAGCAAAGGCGGAATCCTCCTCGCTTGTGATACGGATCTATGATGTTACAACCCGTTATTTTACAACGCAGACCGTTACATCGCAATCTTTACAACGCAGGATCCATTACAATGCATGCCTTTACAACGCATGTCATTACATAGCAGATACTATTACAACGCATGCCATTACAACATAAGTATAGGTAAGTATATCTTTTTAAAAAAAATGTAATTAAGTTAATTTAATTAATTTAATTTAATTAATGTAATTTTATTAATTTTAAAAAAGTAATTAATTTAATTTAATTTAAGTAATGAAATGTAATTAATATTAAAATTGTAATTCATTTAATGTATTTAATTTAATTTAATTAATGTAATTTAAATAAATTAAAAATTGTAAATAATATAATTTAATTTAATATAATTAATTTAATTTTAATAAATATAAATTAATAATTAATTTAATTTAATTTAATTAATGTAATTTAATTAATTTAAAAATTGTGAATAATATAATTAATTTAATTAATTTAATTTATTTAAAGTCGTAAATACCCCTGTACCCCAAAAACCAAACCCAGCCCTAAAACCTAAAAATACCCCTGTACCCCAAAAACCAAACCCAGCCCTAAAACCTAAAAATACCCCTGTACCCCAAAAACCAAACCCAGCCCTAAAACCTAAAAATACCCCTGTACCCCAAAAACCAAACCCAGCCCTAAAACCTAAAAATAATCCTGTACCCCAAAAACCAAACCCAGCCCTAAAACCTAAAAATACCCCTGTACCCCAAAAACCAAACCTAGCCCTAAAACCTAAACATACCCCTGTACCCCAAAAACCAAACCCAGCCCTAAAACCTAAAAATACCCCTGTACCCCAAAAACCAAACCCAGCCCTAAAACCTAAAAATACCACTGTACCCCAAAAACCAAACCCAGCCCTAAAACCTAAAAATACCCCTGTATCCCAAAAACCAAACCCAGCCCTAAAACCTAAAAATACCCCTGTACCCCAAAAACCAAACCCAGCCCTAAAACCTAGAAATACCCCTGTACCCCAAAAACCAAACCCAGCCCTAAAACCTAAAAATACCCCTGTACCCCAAAAACCAAACCCAGCCCTAAAACCTAAAAATACCCCTGTACCCCAAAAACCAAACCCAGCCCTAAAACCTAAAAATAATCCTGTACCCCAAAAACCAAACCCAGCCCTAAAACCTAAAAATACCCCTGTACCCCAAAAACCAAACCTAGCCCTAAAACCTAAACATACCCCTGTACCCCAAAAACCAAACCCAGCCCTAAAACCTAAAAATACCCCTGTACCCCAAAAACCAAACCCAGCCCTAAAACCTAAAAATACCCCTGTACCCCAAAAACCAAACCCAGCCCTAAAACCTAAAAATACCCCTGTATCCCAAAAACCAAACCCAGCCCTAAAACCTAAAAATACCCCTGTACCCCAAAAACCAAACCCAGCCCTAAAACCTAGAAATACCCCTGTACCCCAAAAACCAAACCCAGCCCTAAAACCTAAAAATACCCCTGTACCCCAAAAACCAAACCCAGCCCTAAAACCTAAAAATACCCCTGTACCCCAAAAACCAAACCTAGCCCTAAAACCTAAAAATACCCCTGTGCCCCAAAAACCAAACCCAGCCCTAAAACCTAAAAATAAATATATTTATGTACATTTAATATTAATCAAATTAATTAAATAATATTAAATAAAATTTTTAAAAAATTATATACTTACCTATACTTACGTTGTAATGGCATGCGTTGTAATAGCATCTGCTATGTAATGACATGCGTTGTAAAGGCATGCATTGTAATGGATCCTGCGTTGTAAAAGTTGCGATGTAATGGTAATGCGTTGTAAAAGTTGCGTTGTAACGGTGCTATACCTTGTGATACCGGTGGCCAGGCCATTCAAGGGTTCAAATTGACAATTAAAATCCCCGCCTATGATAACCCAATAATTCTCCAGGATTGTTTGGAGAAAGGAGGTCAAGTGATCAAGTGTGGGGAAAGTTTGACCATATCAAACCGGACGTGAGTAAATGTTGATTAAAGCAATCCTGGTTTTGGTGGCAAGGGACAGAAAGATGCAAAGGATGTCTGGTGAAGAAGTCTCTATCTGTTTAGCCTCACAACTGAGGTGCACACCAACCCAAATGCATATACCCCGAGACGGTCTTCCCCTGACCCCCTGAACTGCTGGGATACCATACGACGCATAGCCCACTCTGTGTGTATCTGCCCATGCCCATGTTTCCTGGAACATACATAACTCATGTTGGTCTATAAATTACCCCCAGTCTGGAGAATCCAGTTTCGAGGTGCATCCTGCTATATTCCAAGATAGTTTCGGCGTACTTGGTGGACCTACTTCATTGACTATAGGGGTTGAGGAGGTGGAGCATGTCCTTGGATGGACCTGATGTGAATTTTTGATCCCCACCCTTCCCATAGGCCTGTGTTCATAAGCCAACTTTTGGTTACTGATTAGATTTGGGGGGATTCTGCCACGCCACCTGTAGGAACCATCTCCTGTTCTACTTTCTGCTTCCTGTAGTCACCCTTTTACAATTGCTCAACTAGGTACAATGATCTCGTTCTAGTTTCTAGTTTGCGACTGGTACTTTGGTAAGGAAGCCCAGTACATGCTAGACAGTCTATCGAGTCTAATGGGCTGAATCTATTGGCAACGGGGAGGTTATAAAGATTAAGGGATCTGGGCGGGTCCTGGTTTATTAGAGCCAAAGGCCTACTTTGATTTCTCATCCCCCAGTCATTGGCCAATCTTCCCGTAATATGTGGCATAGACCTTGGTGGGAAGAAATATCCTAGAGGGAGAGAATTAATGCCCCCAACCTTCCTCTGGTATACGCAATCTAAAATAGATTACACAGCCCATGTATCCCTAAAGTTAATCACTATGCAGTCCCAGCTACACCCTTTGGCCTCCATCCCAGCCAACCTACCCTCCGCGTGTGAAGAATTTCATTGGCATCTAAAATAGATTGCACAGCCCATGTATCCCTAAAGTTAATCACTATGCAGTCCCAGCTACACCCTTTGGCCTCCATCCCAGACAACCTACCCTCCGCGTGTGAAGAATTTCATTGGCATCTTTATAGGGAAATTGCCTATTTTTGGCCAACCAAAAAATGCATTTAATTTTAAGCTCAGAGTGAGATTCCCTACACCCCCTTTTCACTCAGGAGCTCCTGATAACACAATAACGTATGGAGTAGAGACCGGGGGTAGATTGATACATGGCAGTACAGTTGCTATTTAAATGTGTTTTTCACGTGGTACAGTCTTTACACAGACCCCATAAGTTGAGCTTAGTTGCTGATTGTTTGGTGGATGAGATCTAACCGATGATATCCTAGAAGTAAATTTGGAAGGTGGACATTGGGGGGGCCTCTGGTGAAGGAGGTCTTAGGCATGGAGCTGCAACCCCATGATTGGTTGAATTGGGCCTAATAGGAGCCGTCTTTACATCAGATACTATTGAGGCTGCCTTATTAGAGAGCAAAGCTAGTTCTTTAAACAGGGTTTCAGTTTTCTCAGCTGCCTTATGAGTTGACTCAGCCTTGCCCACCCAATGATCCACCAATGTTGCTAGTTTATCAATCCGATCCAAAAATGTATTTAATTCATCCTTTACGACAGTTCTAAAATGTACCTTAGGGTCCATCACCAAGTTTGTCACCCACGATGGTTGCTCTTGGTTCATCTGTAGTGTGTCCCCGGTTCCAGTTGCCCCCAAATCTCTGATCATTGATATGTTCATTTTTTTTTCCGCTTGGCTCCCAGGTTTGTAGTGGGTTTATGTTTCCCCCCTTTCTTTTGTCCACCACTCCCCTGAAAGGTCTTGGCAGTATGTCCCGCTCCAGACTGTGTGCGTGTTCTTGGAGGCTCTGGATCTAAAGTCCATGGTTTGTATTTGGGGCAAAGAAGGGGTATCGAAGTCACGAGAAATAGGACCGGGAGCTGTGATCCGGGTTAGAGAGAGGCTCCTCTCAGTTCGCTCATTTTCCATTGAGAACGCTCCAATTACCCTTTGTAACATTTTATCAATTGAGGTGGGTTGTGGGGGAAGAGCAAGTTGCTGAGCGATGGAGCTTTTTACTGTAAGTGTGCGTTTACCCATGGCTACTTGTGATGTCCGCGGGCGGAGGGGGTTCTTGAGTGTTACATTTTTGAGTGTAAGTAAAGCGGAGTAGTGGTCAAGACTTCCCCATAATTAGAGATACCAAGAACCGTTGCTCCGTGGCGATCCAATTAAGGCAAACACACATCAACTGTCGAAGGCACTAATCTTGTATGAACTTCCCACTTGCTCTGTTGGTCTGGTCTGTCCGTCGTCCGTAGTCAGGGGCCAAGAGGGGTGGCCCAGCCCAGTTCCCTATGGTCAATGATGGGCGTGGATGGGCCCGCCCTTGGCCTGGGCTTTGCCCGGGCGCTGCCCAGGCATGACCCGTGCAGGTCCCACGTTGCGGGTTCCCCAGCCGCACTTAAGCACCTCCTGGCGTGAAAGCCTTGTGTTGGCGCCTTCTGGCGCAAGGAATTACAAGGATTGTGGTCCCCCCAATGGAGGACACTGTGGCTGTGTAAAACTGACGGGCACCCGCGCTGAGAGAGCCCCAGTCACACTTATGCACCTCCTGGCACAAAAGCCTCACGTTGGCGCCTCCTGGCACAAGGAATGCATGGGATTGTGGTCCCCACGATGCAGGACGCTGTGGCTGGGTGAAAGATATGGGCTCCTGTGCTGCGGGAGCCCCGGCCGCACATAAGCGCCACCTGGCGAGAAAGCCTTGCATTGGCACCTCCCGGCGCAAGGAATCACGGGGATTATGGTCCCCCCAATGCAGGTCGCTGTGGCTGGGGGAAAGTGATGGGCTCCCGCGCTGCAGGAGCCACAGCCACCCTTAATCACCTCCTGGCACGAAAACCTCACGTTGGCGCCTCCCGGCACAAAGAATCTCAGGGATTGTGGTCCCCCCGATGTACGACGCTGTGGCTGAGTGAAACTGACGGGCTCCCAAGCTGCGGGAGCCCCGGCCGCACTTATTGGCCTCCTAGCACAAAAACCTTGCATTGTCTCCTCCCGGCACAAGGAATCACAGGGATTGTGATAGCCCTGATGCATGACCCTGTGACTGGGTGAAACTGACGGGCTCCCAATTTAAAAATATATCTTTTAGTCAAGTTGGTTTTTAAATTGCAGGCCTGAAAAAGCCACTTTTAGAAAGCTGAAGACAAACAAACGATGAACAAAATGCAGAGCAAATCAAACATTCAGCCCCAGTCATTAGATCTGGGTTAAATCCATCGTTCTTTTGCTCCCCATGCCACCCCAGTATAGACCCAGCCATATGCAAATCAGTCTTGACCCAGTGCCTCATGGGAACACTTCAGCCTAAACTGCCAATCCAGGTCCGCCCTGGACAGGAAACAAGCATCCGGGAACTGGTTTCCAGGAAGGACTGGGCCTGGCAGTTCCGGCTTGACTATTTCAATGGGGAACAGGGTCAATACTGATTTGCACATGGCTGGGCCTCAACTGGAGCGGCATGGCGAGCAAAAAACGATGGATTTAGGCCTAGATCTCTTTACTTGGATGAATGCATGACATTGTTCAGTATTCTGTCCCTCAATCGTTCTTTTTGCATTTTCACTCAGAGTGGGATGGGTATGCCCAGACAAGGGTCCCGTGCACTGGAGTCAAGCTGGCCTGGCTGATGAGGGTTGATAACCTGAAACAGATCCTAGGACGCTTCAAAAAATATGTTTTCAGTTCAGGGAGCACCCGGCCTAGCAGTTCGAGCTGGAGGGTCAAGACTGATTTGCATATGGCTGGATCTAAACAGGAATGGCATTGTGAGCAAACAAAAAGATGGATTTAGCGCCAGATCTCTGAGCTGGGGTGAATCATGTCATTGTTCAGCATTCTGCTCACCAAATGTTCTTTTTGCTCTTTTAGAAATCTGGCATTAACTTACTTTAGCCATTCTGTGGCTTTCCTGTCTCTGTATGCACGTCTGGGTCATGATGACAGTTGGGCTGCTTGCGCATTCACTCTAGACAGTTGCACCAAGGGAGCTGAGGTGTGCCCTGCATATCCTGATTGCCAGTCACCCAGCTGATGGGCCTTCCTGAGATAGAGTGGGGGGAGGAGTTGGCTCTGACACATGAATAGGGCTGTGCCTGTCCCCCACAAAGGTGTCTCCACCCCCTGTGAAGTGTCTGGAGCCAGAGCAGGGGAGGGCAGGGTCTTGTGCACTACAAAGACCTTTCTTTACAGTTTGCCTACTTCAAAAGCTAAAATGGGTATAAGTACTGGACCTCTGACAACATATACTCAGAACACTTCTGGATTGAGGAGATACTTGCAGGAAGAAGAGCTGTGGTGTTGTCACGAGGGACTGCCACTTTGCTGTTTAATTTGATGTGTTGACCTGCTGCTTGCTGCTTCTGTCCTGGGAATGAAATGGCTGAACTTTGCTTTCTACATCCTGCTTTCTAAGGTTCTGCAAGGGCTTGAGTTGAGATTGCCTCCTGTTTAAGTCTCAAAGACATCGAAGACTTCATTTGCCAGGCAACTGGGGACCTCTGCTGAGAGGCCTTCACTGCCAAGTGGTGTCAATTCCAGTTCATGGGCCCTTGGAAGTGAGTTCTGGTGCTGAAAAGGAAAAAAACCAAAGCATAAACTCTTAGCCTTATTCCGCAACAGGCACATCATCGAAAAACTTGACTCATGGCCCCTGCCTACATCGATGCGTGGTCCCCACTCAACGCAACAACCACAGCTTTCAACAAAGGCCCTGATTTGTTGAGATTCAAAAAGGGGGTGGTGATGAACAGAGTGTCTGAATTAAGCAGACCACTCTTACCCAGTCAAGAGATCAGGGCTTGATCCATCACCATTATTTAGCTCACTGCATCACCCCAGTTCAGAACCTGGCTATATGTAAATTAGTCTGAACCAGTGCCTCATGGGAACAGGGCAGACCAAACTACCAAGCCAATTCTTCACCGGAAAGGAGACAAGCTTCCGGGGACCGGTTTCTGGCATTTCAGCCATCGTCGGCCCGGCTTGCTTGAATCCTGGTGGTGCAGTGAGCAAGGGACTCATGTCTGAGTATACCCTGCCACACTTGTGGTGGCCAAAAACGATTCAAAAAGGGGGTGGTGATGAACAGAGTGTCTGAATTCAATGACGCATCGTCCCTGAGCGCCGCTTTCATTTATTTATTTTATTTATTTATTTGTTTAATTATAAAGTGCCAGAATCGACCCCCGAAGTCCACAATTGAACGGCCTGCGTGAGGGACGACTGTCAGCTAGAGATCAGAGGATACGGCCTTCCCACCTTGACTGGCTTGTTTAATTCTAGGCACTGCAAGGAGGTGCTTGGATTCTGAGCGGAGAGACCGCGGAGAAGTGTAGGGGATACATTTATCCACAAGATAGCTAGGGCCAGAATTGGACAAGGCCCTGGGAATGGTGCAGTAGACTTTAAACTGTACTCGCTTCCGTATCGGGAGCCAGTGGAGCTGATAAAGCAGATGCCGAGAGGCTGTCCTTGGGGGTGCATTCAGAATCAAACGTGCCGCCGTATTCTGGACAGCCTGTAGTCTAACAAGGGTGGCCTTATTGGCAGACAGCAGAAGACTATTGCAGTAATCCAGGCGGCTTAAAATAAGCGCATGGGTTAGCGTCTTCCTGGATGAGTCAGGGAGCAGAGGAAGGATACGACGCAGAAGTCCCAACACATGAAAACAGGAGCCAGCTGTCTGAGCAGCATGCTCTTTCAAGGTGAGAGTTTGCTCAAGGCGCACACCTATGTTTTTTACACATGTTTTTGGAACGGGGGAGTGCCTAGGTCTGAGGGCCACCTATCGGGTTTCCACAGTAGTTAAGCGTCTCCGAAGAGCATGATTTCCTTCTTCCCCACATTGCACTGAAGAAAGTTACTCATCCACTGAGAGATATTTCTCATTCCCAGGGAGAAGCACTGATGGAGTAAACTTTGCAAATGGAAAAAGCAGCTGGGTATCGACTGCATAGGAGACAGGGATGAACCCACTACTCCTCAACAGATTGGCCAAGGGAGCCACATAGATGTTAAACAAAGTTGGGCTCAAACAAGAGCCCTGTGGTACTTCCTTGGACAATTCTGTTGCAGCTGAACGATAAGACCCAAGGTTAAACGTCTGAGAACGAGAAGAAAGAAAACTTGTTAACCACTGGAGGGCCGAGTCTCTGAGTCCAATCTCCTCCAACCTCCTGAGCAAGATCTAATGGGAAACCGTGTCGAACGCGGCGGACAGATCCAACAGCACCAGAATCGGGGAGTGGCCTCTATCTAGGGTAATCCTGATGTTGTCGGTTACCGCTAGTAGGGCTGATTCTGTGCTGTATTTAGGGTGAAAGCCTGACTGAGATTGATCAAGGCTGCCCGTCCGTTCGACATGGTTAGAGAGATGAGAGTTTATATGGTTCTCCAATAGCTTGCCCAGGAAAGGGAGGAGAGAGATAGGGCGGAGATTGGAAAACTCAGTTAGCGGGGCCTTGGTGTTCTTCCAGATAGGTATAACCTGTGCTGCTTTCCATTCCAAAGGGACCAAACCTCCTCGCAGGGAGGCTGGCAAGAGAAGTGGTGATTTTTTCCGATATATGATCCTGAGGTGATCCGGATTTTACTGAGTGAATCAGTGACTCAACCTCTACCTGTGTCACCCGGGGAAAGCCTCCCAACAGTTAAGTGACTGTCTGCCCAGGTTCTACGGGAATCATGGTGATGGAAGAGTGCTCCCTGATTGGACAATTTTATGATAGATAGTCTCAATTGTTTGTATAAAGAAAGTGCTAGTGTCATCGCACAACATTTGTGTAGGGACCATCGGATTCGCACACACCTTGCTATTCGTGAAGAACTGTAAAATGCGGTATAGCACCTTAGGGTCATTTTTGGCCTGGTCTTATTGTAGAGCTATATGAGCTTTGCATGCTGCCCCAATTCTCCTGTGGTAATCTGCCAGAGCCCCATGAAACCAAGCTTTGTCCTCCTCCTCATGACTGAGGCGTCAAGGTTTTTCATGCTTCCTGCAAATTTGTTTCTGGATACGAAGTAGAGGAGAATACAAGGCATTCTGGGGAGCCTAGGTGTACTAGGGAAGGGTTTTAGAGGGGCTAACTGGTCCGCGGCACTAGAGAGTGCCAAGTTATACTTGGAAAGCACCTCTTCGATGTTGTCTGATTCTAATATCTGTGGCTCTATAGAAGAGGATTTAAAGCACTCTGGGGTAACTCTCTTCCACTGTCTGAAGAGGGGAGGGGTGTCACTAGTAGCAAAGGTTCTCTTCCCAGGTGTCTGAATGCAAAATTCAATTGAAGCATGGTCAGACCAGGGTAAGAACTGGGGGGAATTGCAGGAGACGTGAGGGGAGTTGGAAAAAACAATATCCAGAGTGTGACCCGCTGTGTTTGTGGGGCCCTCCTTTAGCTTGGTTAACCCAAGAGTAGCTAGCTCCGTTACGAGTGACCCTGTGTCAGCATTGGAACCGCACTCACTGTGTATATTAAAATCGCCCAGCAGCAAAAAATTGCTGCTTGCGATTACATGAGGTGCGATTAGTTCAGTAAGATGAAGAGGGAAGCCATTTAGCGGGCCAGTAGGCCGATATTCCAGGGCCCCCTTCCAACTTATATGGGACGAGAAGTCAATGCGGAAAACCATCACTTCCATGGTCGGGTCACTGTGTTGGTCCAGCACAGTAATCTTGATGTTATCCCTATGCGCAATAGCAATTCCATCTCCCATTTTATTCTGTCTGTCCATGCGAACAAATCTGTAACCATCAGGCAAAGCGAGAGCTATGGAGGGTACCGAATGGGGCTTCAGCCAAGTTTCGGTAAAAAACCTGAGGTCAGGCTGCATCGAGGAGAGGAGATCCCAAATATTGGCAGAGTGCTTGTGGAGATATCTCACATTATACAGTAGACTTCTCCACCCCTGCTGCGAGTTGGTGGTGGGGGGTTACCTAAGTTGGCTATGGGGGCATAAGATTGTATGTTAGTCATGTCATGGTTAGTGGGTATCTTCTTTTCAGTAGTGGCCTGAAAGCCGCAAGCCAGACATGAAAAAGGACCCTCACACAATGGCCAGGGGCCCAACCCACCAGCGGGGCAGGGGGTAGAACTCATCTCCACCAATTCTTTAATAGAATATGTCTGTCTCAGTGAAGGGCCTTGATCTGAGGAAAAAGACCAGGGTTTCTGGCTCCTGACGACTCCGTGGGCGCGGACGGGCGCAGACGGGCTTGCCTTTGGCGCCTTCGGCGTGCAACCGGTGCGCCCGCTGCGCGAGTCCGCTACACGGGAGGGAGAGCATTGATTCAAATGCTAGAACTGGACTCCGCCCTTTCCGGTCTCCCACCCGGAAGAGGGGAACAAAATGAGGTTGTGGCCGGTACTCCCTCCACACAACCGGGATAAGGACCCATGATGGACTGGGGAGCAGTGTGGGTCAGGCTGCAGGTAACTTTCAATAGTGCAGGTATTTCAATTTAAAATGTGATTTAGAATGAATTTAAAACACAGTTCACCCCTGCAAACAAATCAAGCACACACTCAGCTGACTGGTGCAGCGTGCGTCTGCTGCGCGGAAGGGAGAGCATCGATTTAAATGCTAGTGCGGGACTCCGCCCTCTCCGGTCTCCAACCCGAAAGAGGGGAACAAAATGAGGTCGTGGCCTGTACTCCCTCCACACAACTGGGATAAGGACCCATGGTGGACCGGGAAGCAGTGCGGGTCAGGGTGCAGATACATTTCAATAGTGCAGGTATTTTAATTTCAATTTTAAAATGCGATTTAGAACGAAGTTAAAACACAGTTCACCCCCAGCAAACAAATCAAGCACACTCTCAGCTGACTGGCGCAGTACGCGTTCACTGAGAAAGTGAGGCAGCTTCAATTTCAATGCTTGTGCGGGACGCCGCCCTCTCCGGTCTCCAACCCGGAAGAGGGGAACAAAATGAGGTTGTGGCTGGTACTCCCTCCACACAACCGTGATAAAAACCCGTGGTGGACCGGGGAGCAGTGCGGGTCCGGGTGCAGGTAAATTTCAATAGTTTAGGCATTTCAATTTTAAAATTTAGATTTAGAACAAAGTTAAAATACAGTTCACCCCTAGCAAACATATCAAGCACACACTCAGCTGACTGGTGCAGCGCGCGTTCCTCATTGACACACCACCACAGTAAGGAACCAACCCTATGCATCACTGTCTACACGGACGCATCAACTCCTGTGCACAACGCACTGTCCCCAAGCTTCAACGTGCCACCAACATGCAAAGCAGTAAGGAACCAACATATCCCCTGCTTTTTTGATGCTTCTCCTCTTCTGCGCAATGGATTGTCTTTGAGCTTTTTACGCATCGAAGGTACTTTGTCCTGGTCAAATGCAACCATTGATTTCTAAGAACTATAACTTATTTAACTTTGAAAATTCACTTCCTGAGTTGTTCTGTTGGTTTTTCATCCCTTTGGACTTGTTTTATTCAAATAAATATTGAGTATTTATCTGAACTGGCGTGGATTCCTTTTGTGGTGTTTTCACTGTTACTGTGTGTGTGTGTGTACCAATACTTTATACATTGCCTCTAAGACAAGCCTGACTGCTCTTGCAAGCTACCAAGGAGGTGAGCATCAGTAATTCTGAGGGTGCAACTTACTCTGACTAGAGTGAGGGTCGCTACTTGGACAGGGTGCAAACCACTGCCTACTAGAGACACCATTTCTAACAGGATGGTAAACCTATGTAATAAGAGTTGTCCAGAGAGTCTGTGTTGTGCTCTGGAAATGGTCGATAACAGCTTCCACACACTCTTTGAGAAAACTAAATGCAAACTCTATAGTCGTACAAATGTTGTGCTTATTTCTTGAAGTGGGTGATCTCGAGAGGCATTAGTAAAATGATGAGCATTCCATTATTCATATCAAATGTTGGGCTAATGTTGTAAACATTTAATTTCTTATCTAATGTGATTGGTGGTATCTGAATGAGTAGTTATCGGGTATGAATACTGACACTGCTCTTATCTTTGCTGAAGCAAGTGCTGCCACCCAGCAATTCTGAATATTAAGGCTGATTAAAACAAGTTATAGCCCTCTAATGCAATGCAATATGCAACACACTAAGCACACAAATGTCTCATAAAAGGTTTACAAATTTACACCAAAATATATTTCTTAGATCTTTCTTGCAATCACAAATATAAGTCACTCCAAGTGTTTTAATGGGCTGTGGTGAACAAACTTTTTCTATGCGGGCCTATGTGCTTGATCACTTTATGAGATGATGTAGGGTGATTACGTCCATTGACTGGGTCACCAAGAAAAACATAAATGTAGGTGAATCATCTGATGTGCTTAGACTTTTATTTCATGACACACCTACAAATTATATAATGTGGAACAGAATTTGGATAGCACTGAGGTCCATAAATGCTAATGCTACAGAATTGGCCTTTCCTGGAATATGTTTCAGAACACAGATGACTTTAACTTCTGGCTAGGGGTGTGCACATAATTAAGAGAAATGTGGGGAAAATTATTTAAAATTACACACAATACACCTAATTTAAAAAAAACATAATTGCCGCAAACAGACGTTCTGGTTGCTTGCATTGTTCTGGTTGATTTGGTTGTTTGCATTGAACTTCTCACACTCCCACACTATAATTACTGATGGAATTTCAAGTAACAATGTGAATTTCCCGAAATTACATCGATTAGCAGCATAATTCAAATTTTGCCCCAGCCTAGTTCTGGCAGGGTGCATAACAGGAACTGCTGGAGAATGATGGTAAGTGGAAGGAATAGGAGGCTTGAGGTGTGTGTGCTTGCAAATTCGTGTGTTAATAGAATTACTAACATTGGGTTCAGTTAACAGCACTAGTTACTATTTCTTACCCTACTCACCTACCCTCAGCTGTGACACAGGCACATAATTTGAAAGTGGTGTAATTTGAGGGAGGTGCAATAACTCCAAATAACTTAGCAAGTTCAACTCTTGTTTATTACTGCTTGCTTACTGATCATAGTCTCTTGCATTCTTGCACAGTTTTCTCCCTAACTTTTTACTTTCAGATCTCCTGCTTTGCTGACATCAGTTTTGCTGGCCTTAGCACTCTGCATACTTTAGCACAGCTAACCAGTGCTGAAGTGCTTGTGCTTTCTCCTTAAAACATGTTAGATTAGCTTATACACAATGGATATATTTAATTTACTTGTATGTCTCAAGTAAAGTATCACTACCCATGCCCAGGGCCTGTAGATTAAATGCTATAAGAGGGCCTGCAGCACTGATTGTTCCAACCACTTAAGTAGCACTTTAAACATGTCTTAGTATTGTCATTGCAGCCTGTGTGTGTACGCGTTTAAACTACCATGTCGACCTGGCAAAGTAAAACCTTTGCCATACCCAAACCTTCCTTTGTAATACTTTTAAGTCACCCATAGGTTAGGCCCTGGACATCCCAGAGGGTAGGGTGCAACATATTCAAAATGTAGGTCATGTACTTTTAACTTTGACATGTCCTGGTAGTGAAAAACTCTTAAATATGTTTTTCACCACTGCAAGGCCAACCTCTCGACATAGGATAATGTTGGAGTTGTCTTATTACCATTCATAAGTGTAGTTTCCAAATGGTAACATGTAACCATTGGTGTATCTGCAATTGTAATGAAAAATCGTATTTTATGGTGAAGTTGGATTTAAATTACAATTTTGAAAATGCCACTTTTAGAAAGTTGGCATTTTCTTGTCTTAGCCAGTTGATGTCTGCAACCTGTCTCTGAGTCACATGACTGGGTGTAGTTAACAGTTGGGCTTTGTGTATTCCTCCTAAAAATCCCACCCACAATGAAAAGGGTAGTTGTTTAGGTGGGCCTGGTTGGGCAGTCACTGGCATGATGGGAGTGAGGAGCTGGGTCCAGCCCCATTTACACTTGAACGGCTATGTCCTTTCTCCACACAAAGTGCTGCTAACCCCCTGTCTGGAGCCAGGGCACCTGTGCACGTCAACTGCATGCCTCTAGAACCTTCTGCCCTCTTCAAAGGAACAACTGGGTATAAACACTGGACCACAGACACCACCTCTTCTGGATACTCTGCCAGGAAGAGGCACTGCTGTGCTGCTGAAAGGACTGCCACTCTGCTAGACTGCTGCTTTGAATGGCTGCTGCCCTGCTGTGCTGACCTGCTGACCCTTGCCTTGGTGAGAAGGACTGGACCTGCATCTCTTGAACCCAGAGTGACTCCAAGGGCTGGCCTCCTCATCAGAAGCCTCGTGGACATAACAGGCTTCCAACAACCTTGCACCTGCACCTGGACTCTGCCATCTGTGTGTCTACTTTGGCAAGTGGTGCCACCCCAGTCCGGGACCCTTGGAAGTGGGCTTAAGCCGCTCTGCCAGCCTCTGTGGATCAAGCGGAAGCATCGCAACTCCTCTGCTGTGTGGCGCAAACTCAAACAGTACAAATGCATCCCTGCTGCTGCATGGATTGGACCCATCACAAAGACGAGGATCACAATGTAGCTCATCGGAACTGCAGCTGCTCAATGCATCCTCAGTGTAGGCCCTTGCATCCCTTATTAATGGCAGCCATGACAGTGACGAGGGGCTCAGCATCTGAGCCTCGCAGCTTCTCAGAACTGATGCATCTTTGACTGCTGCCACATCCTCGACACCAGACTTTGAATCGCAAACCCCATCAACAGAAACCTACACAGTGATGCAGGACCGCGCATTGCAGCCCTGCCGCATCCCAGACTCGATGCATCGCTTCGGCGGTGCAATGCATCTTCCACTCTGATCCTCGCAACGCTTCCCAAATCTGAATTTAAGATATTCTGTTCAGCGAGCCTATCTGGGTCCATGTAGCTGGCCATGGTCCATCACAGTCAACCTGAACTTGTGGCTTTGTCCCTGTCCAGTGCAATCAGATATCCACAGTTGGTGCTTTGTGCTTTTATGTGTTATTTTCACCAAAATCTTTAATATTGCATATCTCTGAATCTACTGATTGGATTTTTGTTGTTTTTGTTGTTTTATTTATTAAAGGAAATTAAATTTCCCTAACTTGTTGTGGGATCTTTTTTGTGTGGGGTTTACACTTACTGTTAGAAGTCTTGCACAAGTGGGTGTGGTTTCGGCGCCGGTCAAGATGGCAGCCTGACGGGGAAGCTCCGTCGCATCGGGATCTCTTCCTGACCCGAAGGTGCGCTTCCCGCACACAGTTCCGCCAGAAAATCATCTGCATCTAAATCGGAACATGCCGGGACCATGGTGAGGCGTTTTAAAGACACGCTCACGTTTCTTTCTGCCGCTGACAGTTTTTCTTCAGCGCATCTGCCATTTTAGTTGACTACCGGCTCCCTAAAAAATAAAAACAAGCATGGACTACCATTCTTCTTTCATTATTTAATGTTTCATGGCTGAATAACTATTTTATCATATCATTTGCAGCAAGCATGGCTACAGTGTGGTTTTCTCTATCCTTTGCAATGTGAAGTTGTGGGCATCTCATATGTTATTTACTCCACCTCAGAGTGCCCACCATTTTGTTTTCATTATTTTGTCAAGCCGTCTCAATGTCCCACATGCAGTGCTGCAACTTTCAAAGCACACCTCATGTTTTGACGGCGTATTTGGAACTCCCATGACTGTCTTCTATGGTTATTGCCGCATATATTTCTCCTTGCCATACCTTTAAGCAATATTACTTATATTAGTCCCTCAGCAATGTCTGTTCATGATTAGCCTTTCTTCTCATGGAATTTTTAGTTACCTCAGGTGGCAGTTCTGCACTATTCTTTTTTTTTAATTTACAAGCTGCGGCTGATGTTTAGGGGGTGCAACAGTCTCTGTACTACCTGAGTGATTTCTATATAGCCCCTATATAGCACCAGGCTGGGTCGCCTGGGGCTGCACGTGAGCTTATGCACTAGCGCGGGGACACACTGTTAGTTTAACCAGGTGCTTTAGAAATTCAGTTTACTGACTTACATATGGGAAGACTGCGTAAACCGCAATTTGTTTTTGTACCTAAAAAGCACGCTTCTTCGTCAACACAAATTCCTTCTTCAGCACTATCTTCATCTCAACGATGGCAGGTGTTGCTTCCAATCGCCACTCTTCATCGCAGTCTACCACTACTAAAACTTCTCCACCTTCTTCGTCTTCTAAACGTCTAAAGCATGATCCTCCCTCTACTGACAAGTCATCGTCTCCTATTTCTTTAAAGCTACTATTGGAAGAAATGTGTCCCTTGGCCCCTTTATAGAACCAACAGCAAAATGCAATTCCTGAAGGAAAAATGGTCTACAGTGGAGTGTAGAGTATCTTCATTTGAACAGCAACTTTCAACGGTTAAAGGTGACTCTCAAAGGCTCTCTTCTTTAGAAAAGGAGGTTTGTAATCTTCAACAGCATATTGAGGATTTGGAAAACAGGAATAGGAGGAACAATGTACGTATTTACGAAGGTGATGACCCTGTCTCCTTCTTTTCCTCATTTTTGCCAAAACTCTTGGAAATGCCTTCTTCTACATCCCTCAGTATTCAGAGAGCCCACAGACTTGGTCAACGTCCTTCAAGTTCTACGTCCCCGGTCAAGCCAAGGGAAGTCACGTTCTATTTCTGAAATTTACTGACTTGCTCTCAATCCTTTCTGCAGCTAGAGCCAAACAACAAATTTCTTGGCTTGGTCAGAGGGTGTATCCTTCTCAAGATGTGTCTAATGCTACAGCAGCCAGAAGGAAGGAGTTCCTTAATTTTCAAGCACCCTTATACCCTTACACTCTCTTGGTGCTAGATATGGTCTTACTTCTAAGTATTTTTTATTCCATTCCTTCTGATGTAGCTTCAATCACTCAGAAATCGCTTCTTAAAATGTTAGCATCCAATCCAAAAGCCTCCTTAATTTATAAATTTGTCTACACTACCAATCCAGAACGTGGTAAAACTAAGGTGGAACTTGCTTGGGAATCTGACTTTGATTTTCAGTGGAGCACTGATATATGGAATAACATTTGGGCTCGGTCGCTGAGGATTTCAAGATCCACTTCTACCACTCAATCTATGTTTTTTCTATATCACAGAATATATTTCACTCCTACTTCTATAGCTAATTTCACACACATAGACGATAAGAAATGTTGGTCCTGTGATTTTCCATCAGCAGACCTTTCAAATATTATTTTCCCATGTCCCTCTGTAATTTCTTTTTGGACACAAATCTGGGCCCGATTATCTACCATTATTCAGATCCACACTCCCATGTCCACTATTCTTCTCTTTATGGGAAGTCTGTCAGAATCCATTCCTTTACCATCCTCTGAAAAAAGGTTGTTTGATCTTTAGCATTTCAACAAATTACGATGAGCTGGAAATGTTTGACCAGACTTTCAATTAAGTCATGGTGGAATACTGTATAACAATACCAAAGATTAGATATTGCTTATGCCTCCCAATGCAATCCACATGTTAATAGAGATGTATTTTGGTTGCCATTAACTACTTATTATTAGTTTCCATTATTAATGTTTCTCATTATCGTTCTAAAAATTTCAAACCCCCTTGAATTCCTTCCTCTTTGTTCTATCTTTCCTCTTCTTCTACTATCTGGCAAAGTTTTTACTCAACAGTTATCTTGTTCTTTATATCCTACAATTCCCAGGAGCATAATATTAACAGTTACTTAGTGAATATGAATATATTTTGTACCCCTTCTTTCCCCTTTCCCCCTCTCTCCTTTTCCTTATTTTCCCTTAACATATAAACAGCTTTCTACTATGACTCTGTTGCGTACTCTATTTTGCTTACAAGTTATCTTTTATATTCTTATTTAATTAGGACTTTAATGTATGTTATTGATTTTTTATGATTCAATAAAGCCTATTAAACTTTTTTTTTAAAAAGACGTCCTGCACAAATACTTTACTCATTGCTTCTAAGCTAAGCCTGACTGCTCTGTGCCAAGCTACCAGAGGGTTCAGCACAGTTTAATTTACAGTTGATTGTACCGCACCAATAACGATTTTGGTTGCTCCTTGACCACGGTTCACACCCCAGTCAACCTACAGCCCAATTTCTTACACTGTCAATGGAATATTTCGAAAAGATAAAACAGTCTGGGGCATATTTACAAGCCCCTATCTCCACAGGAACATCACTTTTTGTGACATTTCTATGGCGATAATCCCTTTGCCTTAACCAGGCACTCTATTAATGGTATTTTTATGGCATTTCATTCTTTCATTCATTCATTCGTTTACAAGGCGGCAATAAGCCACTTAATGTGGCTTAACACCACCTTGTAAATAAGGCCCCCTTTCATGCTACACTTAGCTTGAAATGGGTGGGCAATGGGTGTTGCGGTCGGCGTTATGCCCCAACACCCATTGAGTTTGACGTTGCCCCCAAGTTATAAGGGTGGTGCAAATACAAGTCAGCTTCAAAACTCAGCCAGGGAAACCCTGGTCTTAACATGGTGAAACGAGGAGAAATGGTTAATTTATCCTTGTTTTTGCTTTTTCTCTGTGTGCTGCGTTGTGCAGTACACAAAGAATAGCAAACAGGCATGAATGATTGTGTATGGGCAGGAAGATGACCCTTCCAGCACATAAACAATCATTAAACAAATGGCCATTTGCAACTTCAATGTCTGCTGCACACTGCAGCAAACATAGGGTTCAAATCGGTATTCTGGATTATTTATGGGCAGGAAGAAACACCTTTCTGCATATACATAATCATTCCTCCCAATGCAGGTGCACTAAGGTGCAAGTGTGCCTGCATTGGCATGAGGCAGCTTAATTTAGTAACAGTCCTAGGGAATTGCAGGCGTGCATTGCATTCTTGTGAATACGGCGCGTCTCCATGTTTTCGGAATGGAGAAGCGCGAAGTTAACAATTTTTGCTTAACGCTACACTTCGCCATTCTGTTGTAAATGTGTCCCCAGAAGTGCAAGTGATCTGCAGAGGATCACACCATTTAGTCAAGAAGTCAAGTCAGACTTTGAACCCAAGTTTCCTGCTTACCATGGATGCATGGAATGTTTCATTCATCCTGCGGAGTTGTCAGAATTTGGGGGCTTCTTGTTACTCTTGTATCCAAATTCTGCTAAACGCCGCGTGGTGGAATATTTTACCCACCACTATCCAGAATTGCGCACTGGTGAGTGAGATTTAGCCATCCCTTAGTGTAGTTTTCTACCCGAGCAGCAAAAAAAATCAACTCAAATGGCTGTGTGCTCTTGCACACCACATGGTGGCATTCCCACAGATTTTTCAGCACTGCTTGTGCTACTGGTGCTAAATCGTAGCAGATCTCTCACAGTTTTTATGTAACTCTGCAGACTTCCACGGAGTGAAGCTCTGCGAGTTCTGCTCACCCCTACTGCTTCCCTACAAGAGGCCCTACACACGTGGTGGAGGCTCCGCAGTCATGGCGGGATATCTGCACTTGTAGCATCTCTGCAGTGCTGTTTCTCATTGGGGCGATACCGCCTCGGGTGCAGAGATCCTGCAACGATTGCCGAACCAACACCACGAGTGCAGAGGCTCTTCGTGAATTGGGGCCTGAATGGATATCTCCTACTGGCTTCCATTTAACACAAGAAGATAATGCTTTTTTAATTCTTTGAGAAGCTAAATTGCAACCCCTTTTAAAAAATACAACTATAGCATTTTAAGTTAAGTCAAAGGGGACACGAATCGCTCGAGCTGGGGCTAGGAACCACAGCCCTAGGCTCCTCCACTTTATCCGCATCATCCCCCAGCACCTGGATGTGCATATAGATGGCTGCAGTGGCCCACTGCACAGGACACAAATCACTCGAGCTGGGCTTGTAACCACAGACCCCAGGCTCCCCCATTTCACCTGCATCATTGCCCAGAGGCGCATATAGACGGCTGCAGGGTCCTGATGCACGGGACACTAATCGCTGAAGCCGGGGTTAGGAACCACAGCCCCCAAGCACCTCCACTTCACCCACATCATTATCCAGTGCCTGGAGGCACATATAGACTGCTGCAGGGTTCCGCTGCGTGGGACACGAATCGCTCGAGCCGGGGCTAGGAACCATAGCCCCCAGGGCTCCTCTACTTCATAACCATAATCGCCTAGCACTCGGAGACGCATATAGATGGCTGCAGAGTCCACCTGAGCGGGATGTGCGTAGGCCACGCCCGGGCTAACCCTGGGCCAAGGGCGGGCCCATCCGCACCCGTCAGTGCCTGACAGAGGTTGGGTGGGGCCACTCTTCTTTCGCCCAGAAGACATCATAGGTAAGTGTAAACAACCATGCAGCACTGATTTGGATAAAGTAAAAGTAAAGGTACCTCGGAATTGCGCTTCTATCATATAATATTTAACAACATCTGTGGGAGCACTGATGGATGAGATACAAAACATAGAGGAACAGTTAGGCCTGGGGGCTGACACAGTAGTCTTAAACAATTTACCTTTTGTGGCTACACGGAATGCAATCTCGGGTGAGGGAGCTGACCCAGATATTGAGCAAGGTGCTTTCATACAGGATGGGCAGGGTTTTGCTCCTTTCAGATCCCAGGACTTATTACAGGGTCCATCAACTGTAGTAGGGGGCAAACCGGTCGGGGACACATTTTCTCATCTAAAAATGGCCCCCAAATAGAAAGGCAGGAAAAGAGGTCCAAAAACCGAAACTGTCACGGCCGAACCCTTATCACAGCAGGAATTTGGAATGACTGTTAGACTTGGCCCTTTTTGCAGGGTCATCCATGATCGTTTGACTTCCTCCTGGTAGTTTTCCTGACCTGGTCTTGGTGGTTTTGGGACTTTGGGCACTTTATCATTGCTGTCCAGTGTTAAAGTGCATGTGCTCTCTATGGTAAAAGTGGTAAGAATAGTCTACACCTGTTTGGCATATTTAATGTACCTATCTGTCCCTTGTAAAGTGGTATCTCATATACCCAGGGCCAGTAAATTAAATGCTACTGGTGGGCTTGCAGCACTGCTTGTGCCACCTACCAAATTAGCCTTTTAAACCGGTCTCAGGCCGCTGCCATTGCAGGGCGTGCACTCAATGTTTTACTGCCACTGTGATGTGGCACATAAAGTGGGTGCCATGTCTGTGACTACTCTTTCTCCTAGCTATCCCTATGGGCAGGGTGGTCTGTAGGTAAAAGTTAGGATATGTGCCTTAACCCCTTCGCTGCGGCGGCTATTCCGCCGCCGCGCTAAGGGGGCGGGGCGGCCACGCGGCGGTTCCGTGTTTGTGACGGAACCGCTCCGTCACGGCTCGCGGGTGAGCTGTGCTTGTGACAGAACGGTTTCGTCACGAACCCGCCCGCCCTTTATTTCGTCAGCGCAGGCGCGGGATTCGCGCCGCGCAGGCGCGGCGAGCAGGCCGTGACGGAACCGTTCCGTCACAAGCACAGCTCACCCGAGGCTTGTGATGGAACGGTTCCATCACAAGCATGCAAGGGGTTAACTGTGTGGCATGTCCTTTTAATGACAAACATCCATTTTGGTTTCTCACTACTGTGAGGCTGCCTGCTCATAGGAATGCATTGTGGATTCCCTGATATGTGGGTCAGTGATAATTCCTGATATGAGAGGAGTAGCGTGATCAAGTTTGGAATAGTGGTAGTATATGCTGTAAAATGGTGTTCCCAGATTTATTATCACTATTTTAGAAATGACACTTTTAAAAGTTGGTGTTTCTGTGTGCTATGTGTCTTTGTGCCTGCCTGTTGTGTATTGCATGTCTCGCTCTGGAGTGACAGAGACTGGGGAGGTGCAGTGGCTCCAGAGGGGCTGGGTGAGTCAGCGCTAGGCTGAATAGGCTGATCTGCATTTGGAGTGGTGAAAGGAGTAGCACCTGAATCTGACTAGGACTGCGCTTGCCTTCCACAATGCTGGCTCCGCCCCCCGTATTGTGTCTGGGGCCAGAGCCTACACTAACAAAAGAGATGGTTGTGCCCTTAAAGAAAGGTGTAAGTGCCCCGCAGAACTGGTTTGGACAGGGCACAGGGCCCTGGGCCAGGGGGACCACAAAGACTTTTGCAGTATAAATATTGAGGCTGTGACCCCATGTTTTTGGTACCTGCTTGGAGCTGTGAAGAATGGACTGCTGGGCGCCAGGAGGAACCTCCATGAAGGACTCCCCTTCTGCTGGAGGGCCCTGTGACCTGGCCTGCTTGGGCCCAGCCTCTGCCCTGTGTGCTTTGGGGACTTCGGGCGCTGCAGGAGTCCTAGGTGTTGAGCCCCTGGCGTGGGCTCCTACCGCAGCAGCAGAGCGTGGTGAGTGCTTTGCTGGATGCACCACCCTGGAACCTGAGGCTTACCTTGTCCTGACTGGGCTCCTCAGTGCCATGCCAGCATGTCAGGAGCGCATGGTGAGCGCTTTGCAATTATATTTCTAGAGCCCGGGAAGGGGGCTCCAAGTTTGCTCGTAAAGTAGCGCTGTGGCCAAACCGGAAGTTAGACAGCTGTGGCCTGGCTGTGGGGCGAACCGGCAGCAGCAACTGAGCCAACGAGTGGGGAATGCGGCATCTGAGTACCCCTGAAGAGAGGGGGCTCTGCCCAATGGAAGCTCCTTATGAGAGCTTCAATTTTGCCCCTTCTGAGCCTGAGGAGGGGGCCCGAGTTTCCCAGCGCCTCTTGGTACTTCACCAAAGTCGCTAGAAACAAGGCGGCTGTTACCTGGTTGTGGGCAGGGGCTGCGCTCAAAAAGGAAGTCAGCATGTAAGGAGATGCCGGGGCATTGCTAAGCTACCAGCAAGGCAGCTTGGAACCCATGGCACTGCCCGGCCATGCCCCTGGAAGCAGCGTGGGACCCCCAGCCACGCTGGATCGACGTGCCTCCAGCGGAGAAGAGAAGTCCTGTGGAGTCATGCAGGACCCACCGCACCAGTGAGGAGCCTTGTGAGGCTTTGCCCAACCTTGAAGATTCGTTGGAAGGGGCGTGTTGTTCTTCCTACGTACGGCCACTGAGAGGGAAGGATCCTCATTGGAGGTCCCACTGATCTCTGTTACTAATAAGCGGATTAGTGCCTTGGGGGACGGAGTATCCCTTGTCCCGGGCCATGCTGTGGTTTTCTGGCCCAACGGGGTCATTGATGAGTTTCCCTTGGGTGTTGAGGTGGCACAGACTTTTTCCCCGCACTCCTGGCATGGTTATAGCTGTGCCGCATGATCACGGGTGGCTGCATACTGAGCGCAGCACTGGGGCAGTCTCCAGGGAAGGAGACAGGGGTAAGTTGTGACCCCTCACCCCTCCCTTTGGCATTGTGGGGTGAGCCCAGGATGGGCCCTCCACTTCAGAATGTGCTGGGTTGGGGGCAGGATGGGTCTATGGGATATGGACCTGCAAGGTATGTACAATTATGGTAGACAATAATGTTATGCCTATAGACTTCTAGTATGTGTGCAGCTGCAAGTGGTTCAGATGGGCCAATAATTATGATATTTTCTACCTAATATGTTCTGCATATGCTAATTGCTGTGTCACCAGTAGCTACTGATTGTTTTCCATAATTTTGAGTGCAGATGGTTATGACAGTGGCCCTATTGGCCCTGTAATATATATAATACCCTGTAAAGTCATACTAAGTGCCAGGTGGCACAGTGTATATATGTGATTAGATTCTAATGTGTTTTATGAGTAATAATACAAAGGCTATTTTTACATAACCTTGTGTGGAGTTTCTTTTCTGGTGTGCCTAGTGTGTGGCTGCTGTGTGAGTGTGTAGCGCAAACGATTTACACATTGCCTCTGGGAGAAGCCTGAACGTCTCTGCCAAGCTACCAAGGGGATGAGCAGGGGCTACCTTTGGTGTGTAACTCCCTTGCCCTGACCTGAGTGGTGGTTTCTGCCTGTCTTAGGCGAATGCCGTAGCCAACTAGAAATCCAATTTCTAACAGTGACCTCATACTGTCACTCTTGGAACCTCTTTTTGCAACGCTCCAGGAGGAATTAATCACATGTATTAAGTCCATGGTAGAAGGGTTGGTGGGAAAAATGTCACGAATAGAGACACAACTGGTGGAATTGAACTCTAGGGATGTGGACATCTATTCTAATGTTGTGCATAATCTGTCAAATATCACCCAAAGCAGACAAGGGGTGGGATCTGCGAGAGGGGAATGACATAGCACTCTACACCCTGGCATACTCAATCCTAATAAGGATAGATGTAGGAAAGATGCAGATGTCAGGTTGGCAAAAACTATCCCCAATTATTTGGGAGTGCACTCTTTGTTATTGCCAGACGGGTGGGATGGGTAGTTTGGAGAACTAAACCAGGAGAGGGTGACTGTATTATCATCAATTTTGATCAGATTGACATAGCAGGGCGGTTGTTCCAAGATTGTCAAAATCAAGGCCCAGGGGGTATTATAGCACTGCCTCTTGATTTTTTACCCCCTATAGAGGAGAACCAGGCTAAATACCCTAGAGATATAGGAAGGTCAGTTTATGTACCTGTACGGGGCTGTCAGTTAACAATCAGGAAATAGGGATGGGCTTCTTCACTTGTTTGGACCCTCAACCTTTTCTATATCTCTCTCAAAATCAGCAGAGGCAAATAAGGGGGTGGACAGAGGACAACAGATTTGAAACTACTCATAGATTCTTTTCCACTGAGTCAGCTGGATACCAACGACTGACTCGCAATATCCCCCCACCTAAGACAGAGAAAGGTTAACCAAAGAACCATTATTCCATGCTCTACTAAAGGTAAGGCAGATAGAACAAATATTTACTCAAAGGTCCTTAGTTGAAATATAGCAAGTTTGAGATATAAAAGAAATGATTCTGGGTGGCTTGATATCCTAAGGGATTATGATATTATTGGGCTGCAAGAGAGTTGGGAAACAGATATTACTCTCTGGGTGGACGGACACACAACATACTTTGAACCCGCACGGCCTTCCCCAGCGAGTGGAGTAAAGTATGGGTTAATAACCCTAATTTCCCTTAATATCTTAGGCACCAATTGTAAACTAGTTTGTGGCTACTGTAACTGTTTAGTGGTCCAAATAACACCTATAAATGCGCCAAAATTACTTATTGTTCTTTTTTATAACTCCTTTGAGAGAAACTTTGTGAACGAATATCTATGTAGTTTCAAATGCTTTGTAGATTCAAACATGGAGAAGCAAACTAGTCTTTATTCTGTGATTATTTTAAGGGATTTTAATATACACTTGTGTCAATATTTTACAAAAGTCCTGAAGAAGGTGTGAAGAATTAGAAAACACCGAAACGCCGCGTCGACTGTTTTGTTCTACTATATAGTCATTTGCCTTACCACCTTCGGTGGTTCTTAATCTCAATGTTTTTTATCATGTTTTAGACTGTAACCCATACTGGGAGGTAATAAATTGTTTTAATCTTTTTTGCAACCAACAAAAATTGATCTGTGGAGTATACTTTCGAATACTGCTGTGTGAATGTTTAATCCCTGCCTGCTTTAATAGGTTACTATGAGTGAATTATCATAGGGATAATTATTCACTTATCTCCTACCCCGTCTAGCACTATTTTGTCCGGCCACTTTAGCCTACCATTGTTTTAACAGGGATTTTTGTTTTCTGGTACAGTCTGTAAAGACATCCCTCAAGTGAGGGACCACTTAATTCCTGCGCTCTTATATGCAGGTGATGCAGTTTTCTTGGCACCCAGCAGTTGGGTTTCAGTGTCTCCTAAATTCCTTTGCAGATTTTATGAGATTGTTGGATTTAAGTGTTAATTTTTCTAAATCTCACACTATGATTATGGGCCTTAGACCCCAATAACTTAAAACGTATCTCTGTGAAGGAAATGAAATATCAAGGGTGACCACATTTTCGTACCTAGGGGTATTGCTTGATAAAAGGGGCACGTGGACACTGCAAAAGAAAGCAAAAAGAAACGCTATGGCAAGATCAAAAGTAGCGGTCCATGATTTTGCATGTAGGTTAGGGGCCAAGCCGGTTCAAGCAATGTTAAATATATACAGTGCCAAATGTATTGCTATCTCTAATTATGGGTCTGATGATTGGAGTGGCACCGCTACTGAGATGGATAATGATCTGGACTAACCCGGAATTAGAGCTGAATTGTGAGATTGACTGGTATTGTTTATCCCTGGATAGAGTAGGTGTTATTTCTTGGCTAGGTTATGTTAAGTATTTAACAAAAATTCAGGGCGCCCGAGTTTTTTGACAAAAAACACTTCTTATGTATGCTGCAAATAGAAAGAGAGGCAAGAGAGTCAATTAAACTAACAGTACAAGCCTACTTACTCCTGAAAACAAACCCAGCGATAGAACCCTATTTAAATGAAATAACAAAGCCCTACCACCGCTTTCTTTTAACAAGATTTAGATTTACCTACTTGCATCTTTTATTGGCTGGACCCCAGGGGTGGCGAATGGTGAAAGATCTGGGCCCCTGCGATAATTTTTCTACACAAGACACTTTGAACTTTAATATGTTCTATGACCTTTATCTTCATATTCGCAAAGGTTTTTAGTACCTATCCTAAAGAGAAAAGGCTTTATGAAGGTGAGGCATGCCTTAGTATACCTACAGATGTTGAATAAAACATGGGAAAGTTTTAATATTGCTAGTTTTTTAGTTGCGGCGGTCAAGGAAAGGAAAATAAGGGACCTTATGATTTGATTATATATTTTAGCTCTTTTATAACTGTAATGAAATTATTGTTTATCTGGATGCTTTTTGTGCATTAGATTAATTTCTAAAGAAATTGGCACAAGGTTCGTTTTTAATATTATAAAGATGGGTTAATTCTATTTTGATATTTTATGGTGTATAAGAATATCCTGAATTAATTTTGTATAAGTTTTATTGTTGTTTTTGGAAGATTTCTGTAGCATACGTTTATGGTTTTAATTAACTGAATAAAGTGATTATGACTGACTGACTGACTGAAGTCAAAGTGGCACACAATGTCTGTCTGGAAAAAGTACAAAATTCAGACTATGCATTCTCTCTATTTTTATTTTAACATTACTGGCTTCCCATTACTTAAGAGATTTCTGTTGCATGAAATGGTAAGTATGCCATTGTTTGGAATTATAGTCACGGTCACCATTCTGTTACTAGGTGGTGCATTATTGCAATGTTGGGTGTTTGAGTTATACGGTGCAGAGCTGGCTGGAAGAGGACGTGCTCTGTTATTCCTCACCAGTGGGTTTTTATTGTACTCGTAAATAAAACCTATCCCACCATCTTATCGGCGTTTTCATCCTCTTTACAATTACCCCTGACATAACAGTATGATGGCAGTCACATATATTATGAAAAGAGGCATCAGACATCCCACAGGAGGGGCCTCCACTGCTCAAGACTTTTGTACTGCCGAAAAACGCTCAAGCATGAACGTGCTCTTTCAGATTTGTTATATGTGCTTTTCTGTCCCGTGTTTAGCAGTATTCATGCTGAAAAAGCCGCAGTCGGGAGGGAAACAGCAATGTTTGGGATGCTGCACAGCTCTATTTTAGCTCGCCAGTGCCCTTGGGACAAGAGCCGGGTGAAAGCCGCCGCCAAGCCGGGCCTTTAGCCTGAGCTAAGCTCGCGCCTTGTTATCGCCACATAATAAATGCACTCTCTGTTTAAGAACTGAATGGTTTCAATTCCCACAATGCCCTTTGCAAAGTGCTGAAATGCCCTCAAGGGTAGTTCACGCTTTAGAAAATATTCAATAACGAAATAAATTATTGGATTAATAAATTGCCCAGGTGTGCAGTCATTTGTGCAACATTATCGTATTTGATGATCCATAATAGAGTAAAGCAAAGCGGAAAGTCACGCGAAGGGAGTGCTGCGATGCAGAGGAAGCACAGTGACCATCAGAACCGCCGCTGCTGAAAGCATTCTCAGCACAGGCCCTTGCATCCCTTGTTGACGGCAGCCTTGACAGCAATGACAGACTCCGCATCTCAGCCTCACAGCTTCTCAGAACCGATGCATCTCTGACTGCTGCCACATCCTCAGCACAGGCCCTTGCATCCCTTGTTGACGGCAGCCTTGACAGCAATGACAGACTCCGCATCTCAGCCTCACAGCTGCTCAGAACCGATGCATCTCTGACTGCTGCCACATCCTCAGCACAGGCCCTTGCATCCCTTGTTGACGGCAGCCTTGACAGCAATGACAGACTCCGCATCTCAGCCTCACAGCTGCTCAGAACCGATGCATCTCCGACTGCTGCCACATCCTCAGCACAGGCCCTTGCATCCCTTGTTGACGGCAGCCTTGACAGCAATGACAGACTCCGCATCTCAGCCTCACAGCTTCTCAGAACCGATGCATCTCTGACTGCTGCCACATCCTCAGCACAGGCCCTTGCATCCCTTGTTGACGGCAGCCTTGACAGCAATGACAGACTCCGCATCTCAGCCTCACAGCTGCTCAGAACCGATGCACCTCCGACTGCTGCCACATCCTCAGCACAGGCCCTTGCATCCCTTGTTGACGGCAGCCTTGACAGCAATGACAGACTCCGCATCTCAGCCTCACAGCTGCTCAGAACCGATGCATCTCCGACTGCTGCCACATCCTCAGCACAGGCCCTTGCATCCCTTGTTGACGGCAGCCTTGACAGCAATGACAGACTCCGCATCTCAGCCTCACAGCTGCTCAGAACCGATGCATCTCCGACTGCTGCCGCATCCTCAGCACAGGCCCTTGCATCCCTTGTTGACCGCAGCCTTGACAGCAATGACAGACTCCGCATCTCAGCCTCACAGCTGCTCAGAACCAATGCATCTCTGACTGCTGCCACATCCTCGGCATCAGACTTCGCATAGCAAGCCCCATTGACAGAAACCTCGCATTGCAGCCTTGTCACATCCCAGGATTGACGCATCACTTCGTCTGCGCAGAGCATCTTCCTCGCTGATCCGCACAAGGCTTCGCAAACCTGAATTTAAGGTATTCTGTTAAGCGAGCCTATCTGGGTCCCTGTAGCCGCCCACGCTCCATCACGGTCAACTTGAACTTGTGGGTTTTTCCCAGCCCATTGCATTAAGATATCCACAATAGGTGCTGTTTGCTTTTATGCGCCATTTTCGCCAAAACCTTTAAAATTGCATATCTCCGGTTCCACTGAATGGATTTATGTTGTTTTGGTTGTTTTATTTATTATAGAAAGTTCTATTTTTCTAACTTTGTGTGGTATCCTTTTTGTGTGGGAGTTACACTTTATTACTGTTTGAAGTGTTGGACAAATACTTTACACATTGCCTCTAAATTAACCCTGACTGCTCTGTGCCAAGCTACAAGAGGGTTGAGCACAGGTTAATTTAGGGTTGGCTTGTGCCTCACCGACAACGATTGTGGTTGCTGCTTGACCAGGGTTCACACCCCAGTCAACCAACCCAATTTCTTACATTGACAATGGAATAATTAAAAAAGATAAGACACTATTGTCACAGAAACGTCACTTTTAGAGACGTTACTGTGGCGATAATCCATTTGCCTTATTTACAAGGCGCCGTTAAGCCACTTATTGTGGCTTAACACCGCCTTGTAAATAAGCCTCTCTTTTGCACTACACTTAGCATGAAAGGAGTGGGCAATGCGTGTTGCGGTGGGTGTTCTTCAGCAACACCCATTCATTTTGTTGCTGCCCCCTATTTACAAGGGTGGTGTAAATTGGAGGCAGAGCCAAAATTAAGATCAGTGAAAACCTGTTCTTAACATGGTGAAACAAAGAAAAATGGTTAACTTCTCCTAGTTTTTAACATAACATATGTATTTGTAAAGTGCATGGTCACTCCCAAAGGGGCATCTTGGAGATGAATGACAGATGTTTATCGTAACCCAACCCAGTAATACTCATTTTTTTGGCCACATAAAGGATGAGAGGCTGAGTGGACCCACTGGGATTTGAACCCATGACTATGAGGTCGAACACATGCCTCTGCAGTGGATGCATTAGTTCAATATGCCACCAGACCTGGCAGCTTTTGCTGTTTCTATATGTGCTGCATTGTGCAGCACACATGGAAACAGCAAATTGGCAGGAATACTTGTGTATGTGCAGGAAGCTGTCCCTTCCAGCTCATAAACATCATTAAACAAATGGTGATTTGCAACTTCAAGTGTGGTGCACAATGCAGCACACATAGGAGTTTCAAATCCGCATTCTGGATTGTTTATGTGCAGGAAGGGACACCTTTCTACGCACATACAATCAATCCCCTATAGTGCAAGGGTGTCTGCGTTGGCGCTAGGCAGCTTAATTTAGCACCAGCGCTAGGGGAAACGCAGGTGTGCGCTGCATGCTTGTGAATATAATGCATCTCTGTGTATTCATAATGGCGAAGCATGGCATTAGCAAGTTTTGCTTAACGCCACGCTTCATCATTCTGTTGTAAATATGCCCACATAAGTGCAAGTGATCTGCAAAGGATCACACAATTTAGTCAAGCAGGTAAGTCAGAATTTAAACCCAGGTTTCCTGCTTACCATGGATTGGTGAAATGTTTCATTCTGCCTGAGGAGCTGCCAGAATCTGGCGACTCTCCGTTATTCTTTTATCTAAATCTGCCAAACAAAGCACAGTGGAATTTTTACCTGCAAGCCTCCAGAATTGCACACTGGTGAGCGCGAGCAAGATTTAGCAGTCCCTTAGTGCGCATTTCTAACGCGGGCGGTCTCAGTTTGAGGCCTGCTTCTCGAGTAGATTTGCTGCCACTCCAGTACATTTTCGACTCGAGTTGCAGCACATTCAACTCAAATGGCTGTGTGCTCTTACACACCGCTTGGTGGCTTTCCCAATGATTTTTCAGTGCTGCTTGTGCTACTGGTGCTAAATTGTAGCAAATCTCTCAGAGTTTTTATGTAACTCTGCAGACTTCCATGGAAAGCTCTGCGAGTTCTGCCCACCCCTACTGCTGCCCTACAAAGAGGCCCCACACACGTGGTGGAGGCTCTGCAGTAATGGTGAGATCTCTGCACTCATAGCGTGATCTCTGCAGTGCAGTTTCTTATTTGGGTGACCCCACCTCGAGTGCAGAGATTCTGCCATGACTGCGGAGCCACCGCCTCGAGTGCGGAGATCCTGTCACGACTGTGGAGCCACTGCCACGAGTGAGGAGATCCTGCACGACTGCAGAGCCACGACCTTGAGTGCGGAGATCCTGCCATGACTGCGGTGCCACCGCCTCAAGTGCGGAGATCCTGCCACGACTGCAGAGCCACCTTGAGTGCGGAGATCCTGCCACGACTGCGGAACCACCGCCTCGAGTTCGGAAATCCTGCCATGACTGCAGGGCCACCGCCTCCAGTGCGGAGATCCTGCAATGACTATGGAGCCGCCGCCTCGAGTGTGGAGATCCTGCCACGACTGTGGAGCCACTGCCTCGAGTGCCGAGATCCTGCCAAGACTGCAGAGACACTGCCATGAGTGAGGAGATCCTGCTACGACTGCAGAGCTACCTCCTCGAGTGCGGAGATCCTGCCATGACTGCAGAGCCAACACCTTGAGTGCGGAGATCCTGCAACAACTGCAGATCCATAGCCTTAAGTGCAGAGATCCTGCCACGACTGCAGAGCCATCACCTCCAGTGCAGAGATCCTGTCATGACTGCAGAGCCACCACCTCGAGTGCGGAGATCCTGCCATGACTGCAGAGCCACCGCCTTGAGTGTGGAGATCCTGCCACGACTGTGGTGCCACTGCCACAAGTGCAGAGATCCTGCAACGACTGCAGATCCATAGCCTTAAGTGCAGAGATCCTGCCACGACTGCAGAGCCATCACCTCCAGTGCAGAGATCCTGCCATGACTGCAGAGCCACCGCCTCGAGTGCGGAGATCCTGCAACAACTGCAGATCCATAGCCTTAAGTGCAGAGATCCTGCCACGACTGCAGAGCCATCACCTCCAGTGCAGAGATCCTGCCATGACTGCAGAGCCACCGCCTCGAGTGCGGAGATCCTGCCACGACTGCATAGCCACCGCCCGAGTGCAGAGATCCTGCCAAGACTGCGGAGACACTGCCACGAGTGAGGAGATCCTGCTACGACTGCAGAGCTACCGCCTCGAGTGCGGAGATCCTGCCATGACTGCAGAGCCAACACCTTGAGTGCGGAGATCTTGCCACGACTGCATAGCCACTGCCTCGAGTGCGGAGATCCTGCCACGACTGCAGATCCACCACCTCTAGTGCGGAGATCCTGCCATGACTGCAGAGCCACCGCCTCGAGTGCGGAGATTGCCACTACTGCGGAGCCACCACGTCGAGTGCGGAGATCCTGCCATGACTGCGGAGCCACCGCTTTGAGTGCAGAGATCCTGCCACGACTGTGGAGCCACAGCCACGAGTGCAGAGATCCTGTTATTTTACCGGGAACATGACTCGGACGCTATAATGGCGGAGGAGCACAATGGCTACTGCGAAGGTGCGGCGGCACCGCTGCGGGTATGGCAATCCGGTGTCAACACCGGATTGCCATACGAGTCATGTTCCCGGTAAAATAACATGCCGAACGGACTCCCGGTTAAATAATATACCGATTGGACGATCAGACTTATCAGATCTATCCCGACTTATCAGCTTCGGAATGATCCCCGCAAGGAAAGCCACATCATGTTACGAATAAATGTAATGAAAAGGCTTTTAATATTGCTTTTGTCCAAGACAACAATAAGGTCAACCCTTGTCCTGATGATGATGCCTTCATTTTTATAGGCATCGAAACGTCGTCGACTTGTAAACCCCATATGCAAAATATTTATGTGAAACTTTCAATTGCAAGGGAGTGTTTTTCTTATACTTTATGTCTGCCCTACTGAAGTACAAGTACGCAGACTCATTTGCTTGCTGTGTTTACATTGTCTCTCTGTTGTTCTGTCTTGCATGTTAAGGGTCACGGCTGTGCCCGCTTGACATTCTCTCCTAGAAACACTTTTATCTCTGTACTTATTGAAAAATAAATCCTGTCCGGACGGACAGAAGTCATATTACTTATCAAGTATATGTTCATTTTTTCTGTATATATCACTTTCATATAGGGACCACTGTTCTTTGTAAAAAGTGAAAACGTATAGAGCACATGTACACCCACGGGTTTCTTGCACTGTGACATCCTGGAGAGAAAGGAGAGTTGGTTCAGGCTAATCAAAATCTTGCTTGAACAGCCAGGCCTTCGAAAGCTTCTTGAACCTCAGGAAGTGAGGCTCCGGCCTGACCAAGGAAGGTAGAGAGTGTGCAAGATGGGGGCCAGGGCAGAGAGGCTCCTGCCCAGGGCTGGTTTTAGCACTGGTGGCGCCCTGTGCAACAATGTTTGTAGGGGCCCCCCTCAATGACCACCTCTGCCACAAATTCCCTCACTACCACCCTTTAACAATGCCCCTCAAGTCTCCATAACCACTGTCTTCGATTCATTTAGTTTGATAGCGCCAATCATCCCAGGTTAAGGTGTCAGAACACTTTACATCACACATACATTGCATGGAGACAATCATACATGTGCAAATCAGTGTATAGGAAATGTTGCATGAGACAGAGGCCTACAAGGTGTAGGAGTCACATGTCATCCATACTGGTAGGCAGTGTAGTTTAAGAGTCCTTGGACTGGAAAAGCACAAATTCAGAATTAAAAATGTAACACCATTGTTAGGGGTTTTCTTTAATAATAAGAATTGATTTCTAACTAAATGAACCCCTTTTGCAATATTAGGACAACGAAAGACTGGGCAAAAATATATGGCTCTAATATTTTCCTTGCAGTTTGCATGCTGCTCTATGATGATAGTTATTAGCTCACTGCTCTATATTAGGATTTTAACTTACAAACTGCAAGTAACAAAAGGATCTCTGACAAAAGCGGTAACCCATTGACCTATTTATATTATATGCAGTTTGTGATGTGAATGGGACTCATTCTTTGCAGCAGGCATATTAACCCTCAGCGCTATGATTAGTCAAAACTTTCACTAGACAAAGCTCAGGTCTCTCTCCATGAAGAACGTTAATCGCTGGAGTTGTCGTTTTTATTGATGCCTGAAAATTGCTGGGACAATGCATGCAAAAACAACAGTTGATGGACAGAATGCAGAACAATGTCATACATTCACCCCAGTACAGAGATCTGGGCCTAAATCCATCGCACTCCACACCACCCCAGCTCAGACATGGCCATATGCAAATCAGCCTTGACCCTGTGCCTCGTGGGAACAGACCAGCCCGAACTGCCAAGCCTTGTCTTTCCTGGACCGGAATCAAGTATCCTAGGACCGGTTTCTGGCTATCCGCCGTCTTCAGCCAGGATAGCTTGACTCCGGTGGTGTGGAGAGCATGGGACTCACGTCTGAGCATACCCATCCCACTCGGGGTGAAAAATGCAAAAACAAAGGCCTGCAGGTGGTCTGGTGCTATGGGTTCGCCAGAGCCTGCATTGCAAAGTTCAGCGTATTTGGTCCCCAGACAACGATATCTTGATGGTTAAGCTTGGATGGAGCCATGATTGCTCTGTGGCCATTTTTTTAAAGAATTATTTAACACAATATAAAAAACATTAAATTCATTCAATTAATTATAGACCAAAGCCAATATCATAAATTATCTATAAACAGCATTAAGAGAGATAAAATAACCATTAAGATCCCATAAAATTCTAAAACATAGAGAGATACCATTGATACAGTTATACATACAAGTATTATATTAAATATATATTCAATATATACAAGGAGAGAGACAGGTAGAAAAGCCATTATAAAATCCATTTCACAACTTAGAATTGATTATTGCTGCAACCTGTTGACCCTCCAGAGCTCTACGGGTGCCCACATCTTTGAGCCCATCTCCCGTGTTCTTCTACCCTTTAGCTCGTAGAGTGCGGCCTCTATATTATGCTTTCCCAAGAGTCTCATCAACCACATCTGAAATGAAGGTGCCTCCGTATCCTTCCATGCTGCTGAGATCAAGATACGAAGTACTGCAACTGAAATAAAAACCAAGGCCTCTGTCTCAGCATTTAAAGCCAACTTACTATCGCAGCCTAAGATCATCAATGTCGGGGATAGGCTTATTTTTATGCCTAGCAGCCCCTCCAGAATGCCTCCATCTCTTTTTTAATCATTCCTAGTTTATCGCACTGATAAAACATATGTACTAGATCCCCCGGACCCTCTGAGCACCTGGGGCATCTGTTATCCTCCCTCTTCCCCCATTCAAATAGCTTAGAGGGTGTATAATACAGATTAAAAAGTGTCTTAAAATGTTGTGCTTTCAGGTTAGAGGAGCGCAGGAGTCTTTTATCCAGAAGTAGTGCTTTGTCCAAGTCGACATCAGGATTTTCTAGTTTTGTGGCCCAGGAGGCATCAGTTTTTTCTATGTCATCCTGTATTTCTTCTAGTAATATCCCATAGATGCCTTTGATTCTGCAGCCTCCCCCTAACAGATAATCCAGTATACTATACCTTTTACCTAGAGTGATCAGTGGCCTCTTAGATTTGATTGTTTGAGTGACTTGTGCATATTTATACTCTTGATTCCCCAACATAGAATACCTCGACTGTAGATTAACCAGGGGACTAATCTCGTCCCCAACCATTATGTCCCCCATTTTCAAAATGCCATTTTGCACCCAATGTTTCCACGTACCATCCCTAGATAGGTTAGGAAACAGCCCAGAAAGCCACAGGGGGGGTATGATGACGACATCTTGGGATTTTCAGGCATTTTTGAACCAGCGACCAGATCCCCCATATCGCATCCATTGTCTTATATCCCATTCTCTTGTAGTATCGTTTCTCTGTTTTCCTCAATAATACACCTATTGCCTCCCTAACTAATATTAATTCATAAATTGTAGGGGAGTTGTCATTTCTATAGGAACTATTTGGTTCATTCACCACCGAATCAAACAAAATTGCCATTTGCATGAGTAAACAAGACCAGTGATAATACCTTACATTTGGTACCCACAGACCTCCCATTTCCTGTGGCAGTGACATAAATTTTAAAGATCTTCTAACCTTGCCCTGCTGCCAGAGGAAGTTCATAAAAAGAGCTTCTATTGATCTGATAAGTTCTTCATCGATTAAAAAGGGGATAGCTCGAAACAAATATAGTATCTTTGGAAACAATCATTTTTAGGACGTTTGCGCGGACTACTATTGACAAGTGTAATGTATCCATTCTTTTTATTTCTGTTTCCATTGATTTCAACACAGGAGTAAAGTTGTCCCCAATTATTTGAGCGGGTATGGCGTTTATCGTGATCCCTAGATATACTGCGGCATCAACAAATCTAGGATCTGTTTTAACTATGTTCTGTGAACAAAGCACCTGGGTCTTCCCTTCATTGAAGTGGTACCCTGAATGTCTACCGAATGACTTAGTAATATACACCACTGCCCGAAAGGCGGCATCTGGTTCTACCGTGATGACCGCCAGATCATCGACATAAGCCAATATCTTTGTTTCAAAGCCCTTTGTATTAACTGGTTTGATGTTTGTACTATCCATTATCCATTGTATCTGGGGATCTATATAGAGCTCAAAGAGAATAGGTGAGCAGGGGCACCCCTGATGGGTCCCCCTTGTTATATATATCTCGTCTGAGCTCTCGCCCATCATTTAAATCCTTGCGACTGGATCCAAATACATTGCTTGTACAGCCTTCCTGAATCTTGGTCCAAACCCTCTATCCTCCATCACCCCCCACAGATAATCCCACCTAACGCGGTCAAAGGCTTTCTCCGCGTTGAGGAGGATCATTGCCAAACCCCCTCCCCGGCAGCATGTATGTCAAACAAAGTAATTGCACGTCTTACGGCAAGGTATGAAACCATGCTGCCAGGGAGAGACAAGGCCCCCAATGATCTTCCCCAACCGGTTTGCGAGAATTTTTGCATAAATTCTATTATCGGTGTTTATTAGACATATTGGTCTATATGAGCCCGGATTTTCCTTTGCCTTCCCCTTTTTATGAAACACCACTATATTTGTATTTCTCCATGAGTCAGATATTTTCCCAGTGTTTATGATCCCATTGAATAGATCCAGGAGCATTGGGGCGGTCTCCTCTAGTACCTTAACCCCTTCCCTGCTCATGACGAGCTCAGCTCGTCATGAGGCACACTGGAGCTGTGCTTATGACGAGCTGAGCTTGTCATAAATAAAGAAGAATAGCAATTTCCAGCACAGGATGGGAATTGCCTTAGCAGCCAAGGTGTTAATATACACTTCGAGGGGTATACCATCAGGGCCTGTCGCTTTGCCCAAAGCTGGATCTCGTATGGCCCCCAATAGTTCTTCCATCGTGATATCCTTATCCAGGATTTCCCTATCCCCCTGATCTAATCTAATTCCTGGCTCCCCCAGTTCTTCTAATGGTATTTCTGCCGTTGATTCTTCCTGGTATCATTTCTGATAGAACCTTTTAAAAACATTCCGGATTTCCGACGGCTCAACATAATCCTGATCCTGCTCTACAATGCGAGTTATTACACTTTTAGAAGCAGCCTGCCTGATACGAAGCGCAAGTGCCCTTCCCGCCTGTTCGACTGTTTCATAGATTCTGCCTTTCTGCGCTTGATACACATGAGCTGTCCTTATTGCCATTTGTTTATGGATTTGCACTTTAATGGAGCTAACTTTTGCTAGGCTCTCCGCACCCTCCCTGCCCTGTGATATATCTAACCCATGTTGTTCTTCTGCCTCCATTAGCTGGTTCACTAACCGTTCTCTCTCTAGGCGGATCTTTTTCCAGGCTTGGGCAGCATAACTAACAGTCTCACCCCTAATGCTGCTTTATAGCTGTCCCAGACTATATTTCGTAAGGCACTAAACCTATTCGCATCAAAGTACGTCTGTGGCCAAGATTTTATATGTTCTACATGAGAGTTATCTGTCAATAGCTTCCTATCAAATGTCCAGGCCCTATGCTTTTTACCTGGCCTGGGGTGATCCAAAGTTAGAATCAGTGGATTATGGTCCAAAATTATTTTGGGTAAATTCTGGATCCTTGTTTTACTAAGTATTTGAGTGGAGATCATAAAATAATCCAGTTTAGTAAACTTCTGAAATGGGCATGAAAAGTATGTGAACCCAGGGTTTCCCGGTTCCTTATCACCCCAAACATCACTTATTCCATGGGATTCCATCATGGTGCGAACTGCCCGATAGACCCTGGGGTTGCGACCAGTGTAAGGGATATCGCCCAGAAATCCTGCTGAAATATTAAAGTCAGTCAACAAGAAAAGAGTGCCCTATGGTTTATTTTGACCACATTTATGGAGGAAAAGAGAAAGTTTAACAAACAGCCTGATTTAGGGTGTTTTGGAAGAAAGCCCTCACTCACCACCTGGTGATGACATGCTTCATCATTGGGCTCCACCAAAGAGACCGAATGTCTCTTTGGTGTGCTACAACGCCAGGTCTACTGCGGAGCTGGTAGGTGGGAGTTAAGGCGTGTTTTTTTGTGCAAAACTAAGCTAGTGAGTGATGAGGGAATAAAAATTAGTCAGTAGTGTATCAACCGGAACTTTATTCTATGATCACTAAAGACAGTATTTAAAATCACCCAAGGTGTCCATCTGAAACACCAAAAAGTGCAGAAACCGCAAAGTCGAAGCCTCCAAAACCTGGAGTAATGTAGAAGACTGACTTGTCTTTCTACCTTTTGCATTTTTTCACAATTTTTATCTTTATTTTCACTTTCACGTCCCTAGGCAAGGTTGGGCCTTAGCGCGCCCATACCACCAGGGTTTAAATACACCTTTCTAGTCCTGAAGAATTGCCCGGTAAATTTACACCAGTTTCATGGCAAGAAACATGTCGACTAATACCTAGGAAACCTCCACTCAATTAAATGTGGACTGCTTCCATACACATTGATTTTAAATACTGTCTTTAGTGATCATAGAATACAGTTCTGGTTGATACACTACTGACTAATTTTTATTCCCTCATCACTCACTAGCTTAGTTTTGCACAAAAAAACACGCCTTAACTCCCACCTACCAGCTCCGCAGTAGACCTCTTTGGTGGAGCCCACTGATGAAGCATGTCATCACCAGGTGGTGAGTGAGGGCTTTCTTCCAAAACACCCTAAATCAGGCTGTTTGTTATACTTTCTCTTTTGCTCCATAAATGTGGTCAAAATAAACCATAGGGCACTCTTTTCCTGTTGACTGATCATAACCGGGGAATAAGAGTGTCACATCAACTCTCCCTACCTCTCTTTTTGTTTAAGGAAATATTAAAGTCCCCACAGACCACAAAGGGAGCAGACCACCCTGTTAGCTCCTTTTCCATTATCTCAAAAACCTCTGGGTCATCCTGATTTGACCCACATATCCCATATATGGTAATACCTATATTCAGCTCACATACTGCCCACCTACCCAAAGCGTCGTCCTTGCTGCATTTAGCCCATCCAAGCCCTATCTTTCCAATATAGCCACCCCCCTTACTGATGAAGTCTGAGAGGAGCACGAGAGGATCTCATATCCAGTTAAATTCAGCCAATGTATATTTCCCCCATGGCAAATGTGTTTCTTGCAAACACAGGATATCCTTCTGTTCGGATTTAACAAATTCTGCAAGCCTTCCTCTCTTTTTCCAGTCATTCAGGCCACTAATATTCAATGAACAGATTTTCTGCTTACACTTTATCTTCTCTACAACCTGTGCCAGATGATTGATGCAAACAAATTCAATACAAAGATCTCGTTCCATATACCAATTTACATTTGTGTCAATAATTCTCTTTTTTACATTTTTCCCCTCCCCCAGCACACCACCCCCCCTCACCCCGGCCCCATCTACCCTCAACCCACTAGCCCACCAGCCCCCCCGCTTTCCCCCCACGCCCACCACCCCCCCAGCCCCCTTGACCCCTGACCCCTGCACCCTCCCTCTTGAAGCGCTCAGACTAAGTCTGTGCGTATGATGGTTGCAGTGAGCAAACAGTGAGGACTACCTTCTAAAAAAACCTACTTCAAAAAACACCACTCCCCTCCTTTTCCAAGCATAATTACCTTACATACCGAGCCTTTTTCCCCCCACCTGCAGTACTACATATTCGTGGCTAAGCCTCAGAGAAAATAGTTCTCTAGCCGCCCAAAGAGTCCAGGTACTCCTGTGCTTTGATTTCTGATGCAAAGTATTGTGTCCGACCTTCATTGACTATCTTCAATTGTGCTGGGTGGATCAGATAGGCTTGCATTTTCTTGTCCTGAAAAGGCTTGATCATTTGTCTTAACCTCCAGCGCCTTTCAACGGTAGTATGACAATAGTCCGGGCGGACAAAGAATGACACTCCCTCACTGGACCTTCTTGCATTTGGTCTTGCCTTTTCTGAAATGGCCTGTCTCAGAACAAAGTTACGAAGGAAAATTAGGATCGCCCTTGGCTTGTCTCCTTCTCTTGCATTGCGGGGTACTTTAAAGGGGGTACGATATGCCCTCGGAATTTCTCGTGACCAATTCCAACTGGAGAGCTCCGTGAATGCTAGCTCCAAGAGCTTGATGACGTAGGCTCTGACATCCGTACCTTCTGCCCCCTCAGGGATACCTAGCACCCTCAGATTATTTCACCTGAGCCTATTTTCCATGTCCTCCAGTTTCCATTGGATATCTATAACTTGGGCATGCTGAGATTCAACCTTACTTGTAGCCACAGCGACCTCTGCTTCCGGTGAAACAACCCTGTCCTCCAGGTTCGAAACCCTGTCTCCAACATTCACACAGGCCTTGGACAGTTTTCTAACGACCCCCTGCATTTTCCTCATTGAGGCTTGAGATTTGCGGTTATCCTGCCGTGTCTCTTCCCTGTGCGCTATGATTTCTTGGTGAATCACCTCCAATAAAGAGAGCTGAGTCTTTTCCAGAGTAGGGCTTCCCTGTAGCGGCATCGAGGAGGAGTGATCCCAGCTTAGTTCACGTTGAGGATGGTCACATGTTTGGAGTAGGGCGATAGATTTTATTGCCGTTGCCGGGAGTTCATTCTCCGGATCACTCTCGGATTCCAGATTACTATCCCCCACATATGAGCTATGTTCGTCTTCCTCATCTGACCACTCTGCCTCCTCTGATACCGAGTAAAAACACTCGCTGGGGACCTTTTTTTATCCTTCTCCAGAATCAGAATGTTCTTACTACTCTCTTCATCCATGGGGCCCAGGTAGTTGATCTCGGATCCTCCAGTCATGGCTTCCTTGTTGTTTGTCAGTGTTTTCATGACCTGTTGTGACTCCATTGCTATTACCATAGGATTTCCGAGGTTTCGGCTCCCATTCTCCTCTCCAACGTTAGCACCGATTTTTGCGCCCTCCTTGTCCTTCTTATCACGCTCCGCTGGGGCCCCCTTCAAGTCAACCATCGGACCGGGAGTTACGCCTTTTGATGCTATTACCGAGGAGATCAGTGAGCCTTGCCCAGTGCCTTCCTCCAGAGGGGAGTCTTGTGTAGCTACAATCACTGCAGAATCTGTATCAGCGATATTGTTTGAACTCGTTTTCCAGCACTTCCCTTAGAATTGAAGACCTCAATACCCTTAATGATTTTATCCTTACTGTTCCTAGTGAACATCTCTGGAACTGAGGCCGTGGCTAGGCGAGTCCTAACTGTTTGCCTTTTTTACCTGGATCTCCCTGGGGCGACTCTTCTTTCCTCAGCTCCGGCGTTTCCACCATTGCCGGAATTTGCTGCGTTCCCGGCTTTTTATTTTTTATAATGCTGCCTTGGTGCCGGTGATTAATTTCGGAGCCATATCTCCAATTTGCCACGTTCCTGGCTGCCGTGCGATCGAGTAATACTGGCTCCTCACGCTCGATCTGGTCCCGGGTCTTGCCTCCCGACCTCTCAGCCTGCTCTGTCTACTTCCTGCTCCAACACTCGCGGAGATCCAGCGGCAGAGAAATAGGACTACCCGAGCGAGCGCTGCTGTCTGGTCGGGACTACACACCGGTTTCCCAGAAAACGCTCGGTAAGTGAGGGTGAAAAGCATCTGGACTTTCGCTTCCAGCTATCCGATTTTGGGGGTAAGAACTCGGTAAGAACTCGGCTACTTAGTCCATTTCAGGGAATAGCCGTAACAAGTCCTCGCTGCTGCACTGCTACTGGCCACAACTACACGGCCGCCATCTTACTTCCTGTCGGCGCTCTGTGGCCATTTTTAACGTTTATGCTAGGGGGCTAATTGGGGGGCATAGTTCGGAGACAATGTCTTCTCTTGGCTCACAGTTAGATGCTTTACCGGACCAAATTGTTCCTATTGTGGCCAGGGATTTTAACACCACTTTTGAACCACTTGGCCAAGAAGACCAGGAGCTATCTGCTGAACAGGATCTCAGATGGGGTATTCCGAAACTTGAGGTACCAGTTGTAAAAAGATGGTCAGCAGCCGCAATTCAATTAAAAGCTATGTGCCTGGAAAGAGGACTTAGAGCTGCAAATGGGCGAACCCTCTCTGACCAGCTGGGAGCTAATACTTTTGATAATGAACGTAATAGTAGCCGTATAGACTACTTGTTGGTTGATATAAGACTTTGGTATAGTCTAGTGGACATGGTCGTTAAGCCCGACTTGAAAGCGACCATAACCCTCTTTGTTCTACATTTCTAATCCATAAGGGGGATAGAGGTGAGCCACCTAGGGAAGGTGTATCAACACTTGACATTGTCGCCTCCAACGATATGCGCCATGTCAGATGGAACTAATTTATTGAAAATCCAGTTAAACTGACTGCTCTTAAAGAAGAGGTTGTGAGTCAACTGGCCAATTTAAATTCTCAAATCAATGGTTCGGGTTTTCCTCAAATTATGATAGAGGCCCACCCCCGACTCTTCTCTAGCTTAAAAATCTACTTTTTAAGTTAAAAGCGGTTAACCAGGGTGTAACAACCAACGTGGCTAGGTGGTACAACGAAGCCTGTGGATTAGCCCGCCATAAACTGAGTGTAGAATTAAGATCTAAGGACCATGTTAGAGTAAGAGAGGCAAGGGACTCCTATAGGCTTACACAGAGGGCGGCAAAAAAGGAATGGGACCAAGATAGGTGGCAGGATTTGAAACGCGCCTGCGAAGCTAAAGATTCCAAACAATTTTGGAATATCTTTAAATGGGATAGGGGAGGACGTGCAGAGGCTCCTCAAAACAATGTTGCTCAGTCCCAGTGGCTAGAATTCTTAAGCCCCAGTATGCCTGCAGCCCATCAGAGGAAGATTACTCTTTACCTCTCTATACCTTTAATCAAGGCCAGGTGTTTTCCATTGAAGATGTCAGCTTAGCATTAGATTGTGTGACGAGTGGCAGAGCCCCAGGTATGGATGGTATCCCTGCAGAAGTTTTCCTAAGTGATAGATTGACCTGGTGCCAGTACTTCGTATTATTGGCTAATTCAGTGGCTAAGGGAGCACCCATTCCTCCCTCATGGCAGGGAGCAGAAATAATTCCTGTTTTTAAAAAGGGAGACAAATCCCTCCCCAGCAACTATAGGCCCATCAGCCTAATAGATTCAGCACAAAAGGTAATGGGCCGATTAGTCGAGAATAAAGTTCAGTTGTGGATAGAGGAATTTAACGTTCTATCTCCATTCCAAGCTGGCTTTCGCCCTTGCACCAGCTCTATTGATCACATTTTTCGCCTCATTACAATCTATTGGAGGAATGTGGTTTTGACTAAAGGGACACTTTATGCGGTATTTGTCGACCTGAAATCGGCTTTCGATTTGGTCCCTCGTTGTAAACTCTGGAGAGTCCTCGGGGAACTGGGAATGGCATCTGAGTTATTGACGCTCCTCGTCCGTTTACATGAGAACAACTTTGCAAGGATTAGATGGGGACACAGGGTGAGGTTACCGATTCATTTCCAGTCTAACGTGGTGTTCGACAGGGATGTGTATTGGCCCCCACCCTGTTTTCTTTATATATCAACAGGATAGTGGACCATCTCTGTAGATCCCCCACTTACGCCCCTGTGCTTGCTGGGATTCGTGTTCGCGGACGACACTTTGATCGTCTCCAGGACCCCGAGTGGTCTACAGAGGGCTGTTAACGCATTTGGGGAATTTTGTCTTTCTCGTGGGCTTGAGGTCAACACTGCAAAAACCAAGTTTATGTCATTTAACCAGCACAAAACCTTTAAAGGCAGAATCTACTTGAATAACACCCCCCTAGAGCAGGTGGATGCTTTTACCTATTTAGGCATCACAATTCAGAAGAACATGGGTTGGAAAAGCCACATGGATATGACCATCTTAAAATACCATCAGCATGTAGGTACATTATCCACCAAACATAAATCCTCCTTCACTAAACCAATCACTCCAGTTCTAGAAATATATAACATCAAAGTGATAAGCTCGGCCCTTTATGGAGCCGAGTTATGGGGATTTACTAATTTGAGTCATCTTTTAAAAGCTGAAAATAAATTTCTACGTGGTCTAATCGGTGTCCCCCAAAGTACTCCCATGGCCCCGCTTTTACTAGACCTAGGCAGGAAAAATGTGGTGGATATGGCAAGGCTACGCCCACTATTGTATTGGAGGCGAATCTGGACCACCCCTGAACTTATACATTATGCCCAGGGTCTGAAGGACGTGATTCTTGTAGACTGCTTTCACAAAATACATTTGCTAAATGAACTAAGGTCTCTTTTGGTAAAGCTGGATTTAAAATTGTTGTGGGACGAACCAGGTACTGCAGTTTTTCCCACAAAAAAACAATTGAAACAAAAATATTGAGAAATGGTCCTAATGTCATCCTACTTGTCCAGTATGAATACTAATTTGACAGGCCGATTTTTAGATCATAAATCCTGGCCGTCCTGTGAAGCATACTGGGACATAATCGAGAGGCCTTTTGATCGAAAATTGTATTTTCAATTTAGGATAGGAACCCTAACAATCAAAGCTTTTACTTATAAATGGGCTCCCTTTTTAGATGAAAAATGTCATAATTGCTCAGCCATGGCGGAGACCACATCTCATTTATTTTTTGTATGTCCTTTATATGCAGCCACACATCGTAAATGGTTGAGACCTATCTGCACCTCCCTGGGCACTCTGAGGTTTTCTGATGCTTTAAGGATTTTACGATCTGATTGTTCTCCCCATATAGCTATTGCATTAGCCAAAGTTAGGCTTGGATCATTCGCATACGCACTTTATTGCCAATTGTTGCTAGCTAGCCATAAGGTCTTATTTGTATTCAAGAATTGTTTTTACTCATGAATCAATTTTAATATATTATAAAAACATTTTATCAAAGTTCTTTTTATACGACAGTAGCTAAATGGAATTGAATATCTTTTTAACTATGTGTAGTGTATATGTATTATTTATTGTGTATTGTGATAGTTGTTAGTATTGTGTGTGCTTTTATGGCTTACTGTCGAATAAAACTTTTTGAATTTGAATTTGCATAGCTATTTGTAGTGGCTGTACAAGCAACATACTCACATTTGTTTACCAAAGCTGCCGGCTGTGCAACTTAGGTTGAAAACCTGAGCTCTGAAAGCCCTGCCCAGACCACTCTAGAATAGGCAAGAGCTATAGCCAAACCTGCAAAACACTGTGAAGGATTTCACCCTAAACTCTGATGTCTGTGTATTCCTTACATGCTGGAACCTCTGGGAGATGAGAAGCCCTCAGGTCTCATTTGTCCATTTCCCTCTTCAGTTTAAGGCCTAAGTAAACCAATCTATTAGACCAGGCTTCTTCACCGAGTAGCTTGTGAGCTACTGGTAGCTCTCCATCTACCTGTAAGTAGCTCTCCTGTGTGCAGACCAGCTTACTAAATAGGTAGCTTTTGCTTGGTTAAATTAATTTACATGTACCAAAATAGAGAATGCCTATTTGATAGAAAAATATGTTCATTTTCAGAACTCTTAAGCTGATATTTGGAGTAAAATGGCTGAATTTCTAAAATATATTTATAACGGATATTTTAATGATAAATCATGAGGCATTGGAGAGACCTTTTACAAATTGTACTACCTTGGTGCTAGAGGCAATGCAGCAATGGCTGTTATGTATTTAACCCATGTAGAGGCATTCCATATTGACAAAGACTTTTTTTATATTACTGCTGGCAACATGCCTAATTCACTGAGGTGATTGTGGGTAATAATCTTGCATATGGTGGCCACTTCTGTAATCTTGTTTTTTGTGGTCACTCATGCAACACTAATATTAGCAGCTCTCAATGAGTTTCATTGAACATAAGAAGCTCTTAATACAGAAAAGGCTGAAGATCCCTGTATTAGACAAACGCTTTTTTGAGAGTTCTGGTCATAGACATTTCAGAGTAAGAAGAAAAGACAAACTGCTTGGTAACAGTGGAATAAAGTATTGCACATCCACAATCGTAGTGTCAAGGCAAAGACACAAAACAAAATACCTCAGAGATTTTATCGCATATTGATGTGGTGCTCACATGGTATTCATTACACTTTACCACCAATCAAGTGTAAATTGTTTGGGATCTAAAGAGTTCACAAACCCATATGTGAAATATCGATACCGAAGCACATGCCATAAAACTACAAGAGTAAATCCATTAATCAGTCCTTTTCAGTAAGTTTCCATAGTGTGAGAGTTTTCATTGGAAACAAAATACAGAAAGTCGAGCCAATTCAAAGTTAACAATTCACTGGTTGCACTTTGATAATTCCTCAGATCTTGATTGTGTAATTCTTGCGATGGTCTCGCAGCTGACGCGTGTTTCAACTTTATGCAACCTTTTCAAGGCTTGAATATAGATGTAATAAAGTAAGTAAATGAAAAAAAAGTCTAAAATTCAAAAGCAAATCCTGAAACCTCGTGGAGTGAATTCCTCTGGAGTACAGATCGACCTTCCAGCTAAAGGCTTATTATAGCCTGTTCCTTTTTTTTGGATTTATACCACAAACGTATGGTTTTGTTGAAACAGTCACTAGTCCAAGTGAGTATCTACTGAAGTTTCAGCATCTACTTTGGACTTTTTTTTCATGAGCACACACTGCATACGATTGGGCAAATGGATTGGTCTGAGGTTTCACTGCGTACAATTGGGAAAAATTGCCCATCACTGTTAAGGGAGAAAAGTTTTCCAGTTACTGTTTTCTTCTACTTATTGAATTCCAGATATATATTCAATCCGTGAAAAAGTTGCATAAAGACGAAACATATGTCAGCTGCCAGAGCATCATAGGAATTGTACAATCAGGATCTATGGAATTGTCAAAGTGTGACCAGTGAATTGTTAACTTCAAATTGGCTGGACTTTCTTTATCATGTTCCCAAATAAAACTCTCGCACTATGGAAACATACTGAAAAGGATGGATTAATGGATGTACTCATAGTTTTTGGTATGTGCTTCTGTAACAATATTTCACTAAGAAAAAAAGATTATCACTTGTCGCCAGAGACTTTTGTTAATTTGCTCAGATATTACTTGAACAGTGTACATTGATCTCTAACTCAAGCCCTAATTCCTCTCATAATCTACACTCACTCCTCAATCCCCATCCCAATTTCTACCACCCTCCTTTTCCTGACCGATGCCGTTAACACTCTTCCTTCCTCTATCTCTACCTGCTGGATACATTCCTAGAGTCAGCTACCCACAACACACCTTTGACTCATCTGGCGACCTACTAGTTATATGGAGATGCTCTCTTTAGGTCGGGCATTAGCCAAGTCCTTTCAGTTTTACTAAAATTCTCTATAAATACACTTAGTGAAAAAAATCCACCTTTTCCACCCAATCCCTGCAGATTTTTCACCTTTTTCTGAACCCTATTATTTGCTGGACTTGGAACTCTGTGCGCTGTTACCCTTGAAAAACAGGAGTAAAGTCCCTGTACGCCCCCTTTAAACATGGTTAAATTGGCTGAACCCTGATTGGAACAGTTAGTTTTTCTTTAGGGCCATAGTACATGGTGGGGAAATACACCCATGGCCAGAAACGTTAAATTCCACTTGTGGACTGTAGGAGCTATGGGGCAACCCAGTACAGTGGCAGCGAAAACGTGGCTTCAGGCCTGTCCTGTGTAGCCTGATAGCTGCAACTTGAAACCTTCTGCACAGATCTGTCAGAAGTGACCTTTTAATGGGTAGGGAAACCTGAATTAGAATATTAAATAAGTCACTCTGAGGTGCACCTTGCTGCCCACAAAGTGGGTTGCACGTTATTTAAGAGTTGAACCTGCGTGACGTTCAAAGTGGCATGACCCCCCGCCCCCCCCAGTTTGTAGGCCCAAAACAACATTGTCACTGGTCAGGCTATAACTGCCACAAAGCAAAGTCAAAGTATAGATTATACATTTTAATCTATAACTTTATGTAGGAAAGTGGGTTTCTGTTGCAGTAACACCCCCACTTTTTGCCAGACTACTGATGCACTTTGACTTGATGTGCCCTGGGTCCCTGCCAATTTGGTTCCCAGGACCTGTGTTCTTTCCCCTAAACTAACCCAATTGGCATCTCTAGCCACAGGTCAGCCCCTGGTAAATAGTACGACAGGTAACCAGGGCACTGTGACCAGGGAAGACCTCTAAGGGCTGAAGCACTTATTGTGCCACCCTTAGAGGCCATGTACCTTTACACACACACTGCCTTTGTAGGCTGCATGTTTTGGTGCTGAACAAAGTGAAGAGTCGACATGGCACACATCCCTGTGTCACTGAAAAGGTTATAACCTGGTCACCTAAATTATATACATTTTACAAGTTAGACAGATTTAAACAGATTTAAACAGCCGGTGGTTCCTAGTGTCCCTGACCAGTTCCTGCCAGGCATAATCAATCACAATCATTTGGGACACATGACTATCACACAATTACAAGGAGCACTTTTCACAAGCCTATTAGTGGTATAGTTTTCTGCAATTTTTAAACAATTTAAAACAAAATGTATCACAGTAATATTAGACTATGCAAACAAAATCTCATCCACCAATTTGTTTATCGCAATTAAATAATCAAGAACTCAGCAGTTCAACAGCATTTCTCATGAAGCTTTTTTTGTTCTTCTTTTATGGTGCAATAAGTTTGTATGCAATTATAATCTTCAAGTTCAAATTCATTGTAGTGTTACATTTCCCATGTAGTGTTATGGGTCCCAATGCAGTTCGGAATGACCCTTCATCAGGGGAACACTAAAAGTAACAATCAAAACAATAAATGAACTCTTCACCATTTCTATGGTTCTGACAAAATCATAATTATATATCATGCTATGATTCAATTCAAAGGTTTATCAGGAATATACCGTATTTTGCAAATAAATAAATAAACACAAAATAAAAAAGAAGAATGTAAAAGGAGGTTCAAGCTTGTCACCAGAGTGGTAGTGTGTCATGCCTACAACCTGCTGCCCTAGAATAGATCAGTCACCCCTCTAGCTGGGTGCCCTATACCAGTGGTGAGGGTACAGGTGCATGAGCCCTGTACCCCCACAGTGTCTAAGTCCATTCTTAGACATTGTAAGTGCTGTGCTGCCATTAAGAGTATATGGTGCTTGGAGCTTGTCATTACGAACTCCAAGGCACCATAATGGCTACACTGAAAACTGAGAAGTTTGGTATCAAACTTCTTAGCACATTAAACACACACTGATGCCAGTGTGGGATTTAATGAAAAATGCACACAGAGGGCATCTTTGAGATGCCCCCTGAAAACTAACCTACTTCTAGGGTGAGTGGCTGCTTTCAGCTCCCACCACCAGATATGTTTCTTGACCCCTGGGTCGAGAGCCTGCTGCCCTGTGGGGCTTGAAACAATGTACATCCTGGGATGATGTGACAAGCCTCCTCCCCCAGGATGGGCAGGGTTCACGAAGGGGATGCTTCAAAGACTTGCTGCCTTTGCGAGCTTTCTCAGGTCACTTGCTTCTTTCAGCAACTGGTCCCCACCCTCAGCCGTGAAACTTGCATCCTCAGACAAGAAGAAACTATAAGAAAAAGAAGAAGAAGGACCAAACAGCCGTGCAGCAGCTGACGTCCACTGCCTTGGCCCCAGCCCTACCGGACTGTCTCCCCTCAAACCTGCTCCTGCAAAATCCCAGTGTGTCCTGCAGCCATCAACCTTGAAAACCCCAGGGGACCTGCCTGCCTTCAACCACAAAGACTTTGTCTCCCGTGAACACTGGATTTTTTCGCCTGCAACCTTTGGCCTTGGCCGGAAACCGCGAATCCGCACAACACGGAGCACAAGTGGGCAAACACCACGAGGAGGTCACCCTGGCGATCCTGACCCAAGATCCGGCAACCCCTGACCTGCTTCAAGCCTCCAGCCAACACTGCAGCTTAAATCCAGGAGGTCTCACCAACCGTGACCTGGTGCTGGTAAGAAGATCAGACCCCAAAAGGTACCCAATGCCCCGCGGCCTTGTGTGCCCAAACTGACGGTGCCTAAACAACCCCTAACTTCCCAACTTACCTCTCTAAGTGGTTGTCGCACTCAGAAGACCTTCATCCCCAAGCCTGCAGTGCCTTTGCAAACCGGAGATTCCCTACTGAAAACAACTGGGCGCCCGACACTGAAACAGCACCCTGTACTCAGCCGCCCTCGTACCGCTGAGGGTGCACCTTTGGCTCTATTTTGGTTCCCCGTTTGTCCTGAGCTAAAGTCTAGGAGCTTTGCTCCCACACCCAAGTGGCCTACTTGCCAGCAGCCACCAACCGGAGGCCCTCTATCCCCCATTGGATAACATTGGGCCTCAGCACTCTGCACCCAGCCACCCTAGTGCTGCTGAGGGTGTAACTAGAGTACATTGTTGACCTTAGGAGACCCCTGAGTCTACTCCCAGACCTCAACTCCTACTACCAAATACTTACCTCAAAACTGATAACACTATTTTCCTCCGTTGGATAACAAAGACTGTTTTTCTGTGAAAAGTATCTAAATGTGGAGTTTGTGAAACTAAAGAAATTCTTTAAAATTGCATAATCTAACAAAAACGATGTTACTCACCTGTTTTCAAGAAATGTCCCAGAGTAGTATCTAGGTATACTACTCTGTGTAAGCCTAGTAATCTCAAAAGTTACTTGCCTGCTATTCTACTAAAAAGCCTATTCAAGTCTATCTACTGCATTTACTAAGTATTGCATTCCTCTACATCCATACTGTAAATCAAACCAAAGTTCATATACAATTATCATTCAAACTGTATTTCAATTGCATTACTACTGTAAAGTATGTATTGCTTACCTGTGCCAGGCTTGCTTGTTTCTAGAAAATAAAATAACTAAAAGAATATTGTTATACAAACACAATTGGTCTGAAGTTCAGTCTTTGAGTGTGTGAATTCATTTGCTGACTGGATGTGTACAACACATGCTTAACACTGTCCTCTGATATTGCCTTACTGCTCACCCACACTACCACAAATAGAGAGTGAGGTGCTATCTAACTTTACCTCTGCCTACCTTTGGGGTTCAACTGGACTCTGTGCACACTATGCCTCACTTTGCTATAGTATATACAGAGCCAGCTTCATACATTGGTGGCAGCAGTGGGATATACAACTTTGCATTTGTTGGACTACTTGGTTACCACCTGATCACACAACAGAACTCTTAATTGTCTTTAGAATTCTTATTTTTCAAATTGGCATTTTTTGCAAAATTACTAAAAGTCTTGTTAGGGCCTTAGATAAGTCCCTTTAGGATTTTAGAAAATAAAAAGTCACTGTAGCTAGGGTTAGAAGTTTTTTTTAACAATGTCTCAAAACAAGAACCCAGCTGTTAGTCAAAATACCCACAGTGACATAGAGGACATGGTTGAGGAGCTCGACCTCACCCCTTACCTTCACTTTCAAGGAGGTAAGGTCCCTAAGTAAACTTATAAACATCGCTCCAGGAGCTGTTGGTTGAGTATGCTAAGGACCACCTATCTGAAAATGGTGAAGACCAGTCAGATGGAAAAGGAGGGGAATGGGATGACCTGGTAGACCAACCCCCTTCACTTCCTAGGGAGAAAAGGTTCCAAGTACCCTTGACTCCTAGAATGAACCTCTCAGTACCTAGATCTCACACATGTGGAACAGGTTCCACTGAGGACATTGATGACAGCCTCAATGAGGAGGACAGCCTTTTAGTGAGACTGACCAAAAGACTGGATCTAGAGACCAGGTTGCTGGCTCTAGAAAGAGAGAGAGCAGAGGTAGGCCTAGCACCCGTAAATGGCAGCAACAATTTACTTAATAAGGATTAAGAGCAATCTTATGATCCTAAAATCCCCAAAGGGATTGTCCCTAAATATGAAGAGAGTGATGATATCACAAAATGGTTCACAGTCTTTGAGATGGCTTGTGAAATGAGAAAAGTGAAGAAGTCACACTGGGGGGCACTCCTTTGGGGGCTGTTCTCTGGTAACGGCAAAGACAGACTCCTGACCCTTACAGGGCATATGCTGGGTCTTATGACCTCATGAAGAGAACTTTGATTGAGGGATTTGGACTCACAGCTGAGGAGTATATAATAAAGATTCAGGGGGGCTCAGAAACACAAAGTAAGCCCTGGTTGGAATTTATAGACTACTCAGTTAAGACACTAGATGGCTGGTTGACTTGAAGCAAAGTGCAAGATTATGATGGTCTCTATAATTTGTTTATGAAACAACACATATTAACCTCTTCCATGCATGTGCGCACGACGGCTGGGGGCCGTCTGAGCCGCGATTGGAATGTTCAGCACCACGGCTGAATTCACGCCGCAACAAACACGTTAAGTAATTGCATATTTTGAAAAGTAAAATTATGGTATTTAGACACCTAAGATGCCGAGTCAGTAATCAAATGCAGTGGTTTCTGGGGAAGGATAAACTAGCTGTGGTTAAGTTATATTCACACTTTGGAAGAATTTTGTCAAGCACGTGTTCTAGTAGTAATCATATTGATCAATGCAGAAGCAAGGCAATTTCACAGGCCTCCGCAATCCGTAGACTTTATAAACATTGCAGGAAAAGACACTTTGCACATGTTTTATCTGTTTACAAAATCAAAGTACCTCCAGCATTGAGTTACGCTTATGAAACAATAGACGAACATTACTGGGAAAACGTTGAGAAGGTTGAAAAGCGAATGTGGCGCCAAATATGCAATTTAAATAGTGCTGCACCCATAGCAGTGATTCGGCTTGATTTTGGATTACTCTCCGCTTATGTGTTCTCAGTGGCTTCATGCCTAAGATGGGGTAATACATTATTGAACAATCTTGAGAACCCTCTATGGGGAGAAATGTGTGAAGACATTTTTAATAACTTGAAGGGAAAGAATGTCCTTTTTTGGAATTACCAGAAAGTGTCTGTTCGGGTGCTCTTCCCAAACAAGTCTTGAAAATCAGAAATAAGAAAAAAAATTATGGTGTATCCCAAAAAAGAGATTTAGCATTGTGTGCACAGCGTCCAAATAATGATCTAATAGTGGGGAGCAATATTTATAAAAAACCACAGCTCTACGTCTTCTGGAATCTTCGAACTGGAGTACGTAGAGTAATTTTTTTACTCCAACTGAATTTACTCCCTTTAAGAATTGTAACAGGTGCTTGGGAGGGTCTCCCAAGGCAGGGAAGACTTTGTCCCTTATGCGGCATATGTGTACAGGACTTAAATCATGTTTTATTTGTCTGTCCTGTATTACAACCATTACGACGTAGATATACAAAACTTTTTTTCTAAAGTACAATATTGTCACAGCTGAAGAGGCACATAAGTGTCTTTTGGCCCCTTCCTCTGAAATTGTTTGTTTTAAAATCTTTAGCTTTTTTAAACAATTCTTGAATTTATTTTAGAGAAGTGCTCGGTTGCCTTCCTTATTTTGAATAGGCTAGATGGGCACCATTAGTATTGTACTTAATGGATTTTTAATGAATATTCTTGGGTAGTATTATTGGCAGGCTGTAACCACAAAAATGTTATTGTGCTGTTTATGCTTGTTTATATCTACCTATTCTAACAAGGTCTTTTGGTGCTGAACTGTAGTCCCCTCATATGCTGCTACGATTGCCGTTTTTCACAGCTGATTATTTATTATCCTAAGATGTTGATACTTTAGCATTGGCACTTTATTCATTTTCTCTGTGTTTAGCAGAGTCTGCTGCCAGTTATTGTATATATACTATGGATTTTTAGAATTTTATAATATTCTGTATTTGTACTTTTGCCTCCCCACATGCTACTATGAATGCTGTTTGCACAACCGATCATTTACCATCCTAAGATACTTGAGCATTTGCACTTTATTCCTTTTGTTTGTTGCTGCTTTTTATTGCATATATATTATGTTTTTTTAGAATTTCATAGTAATCTCTTTATAAATGTATTTTAGCAAATACACAGTTGACGTCGTCTAAAAACCTAAGTGCTTAATTTGATCTGCTTAGCCCCGAAATCTTTGCATTTGAACAGATCTTAAAATGATTTTTGTTCATATTGTTTCACTTTGTTTAATTATCATGTACTGTCGAATTGTCCTTTATATGAAACTAGAATCTTCACCTTTAAGTGAATGAGTAAATTGATAAACTGGATATTTGTTTTTATGTGGAACTCTTCGGAGTTCCAAATCATAATAAATACATTGAATTTAATTGAATTGAAAGTAATTGCATTGATGAAAAGTTGCATCAATTTCTGGTAGACCTAGGTCCAAATTCTCCCCAAGAATTAGGAAAGGAGGAAGACCACTGGGTCAAGACAAGGGTAACTAGGACGATTCACTGGGGGTGACCAAAAGAAAGGGGTTACAAAACCTCCACAGAGGAAAGACAGTGAGCCTCTTAAAGATAAAAGATAGGAGTCCCAGGTAGCCTCCCAAAAACGTGTCCAGGAGGGTGGGCCCAAAGACACCTCACAAACCAAAACTGGATACCAAGGTAAGAATTGGGATCCCCACAAGGTATGGTGTCACAACGGTCAAAAGGCAGGACACCACACCAAGGACCCTAGCTGTCCTAAAAAGAATGCCCCAAGTGTGGCTCCATGGGTTCCCAGTGTAGCTTTGGAGGGTGATTCCTCAGATGAGGAAGTCAACCTAGTCTTCAACTGGAAACTAGGCCCAGAAGGTGAGCTGGAGATTCCAGAGGGGAGTAGACACTTCTACCACCTACTGGTGAATGGGATCCCAGCCACTGCCCTGAGAGATACCTGTGCCAGTCACTCGACCCAGTAAGTCCCAGGCGAAACAAAAAGAGTAAGGGCTGTACCAGATGGTAACACTCATAGCTTTCAGCATGCATTCATTCTGCTGCTTTTACCACCCCTAAGGCAAACTAAGCTGATAATTACCATAAGATCAGTTAACTCTACCCTAAATTCTCGAGTGCCATCCTTCCCGTGGCCTTATGGACTGCCTCCTTTGTATCACTGTGTAAATACTTTTTGGACTGTTGAGTCTGAACTTTAAGATGAATTTTAAGATGAACTAAAACTGATGCTCTATTTTGTAGTGCGTGGCCTCCTTTATCCTGAGCAGTTGCCAGGTGAGGTGAGGTTTTTCCTCCCTTCAATTAGGGTGAGTTAAATGTGACAACATTATGTAACAACTAACCAAGTAAGGTTCATGAAAGTTGTTAAGGACACTTTAACCTTTCCTTTTTTGTTTCCTTATTACACATACAGGAGAAGATACACCAATTTTCATTGAGAATTGGACATGGTCTGTAGACTTTCATTCACAGCACGATAAGTAAGTGTTGCAGTAGTGCATCATAGGTCCTGACGAAAGCCTATTAAGGCTGAAACATGTTGACCAGATAACACTCATGGTGAATAGCAATTCCTTGCATGCTATTTTTCACTCTGCTTTTAACCATACCACCTTGATGGACAAACTTAATAAAGTTTCCTTATGACATCAAGATAGGTATTTTTAACCACTTGGATTATGTTTCTTTCCTTTTCATTATTCACAAATTTTTGAACACTGCAACTTTGCCCCTCTAGCCTATACTCTGTCATCTTCCTTGGTTGAGGGTTCAACCATTGGGTCCAAGATCTGCTAGCCTCAGGTTCGCCCTGGGGAAGGGCATATTGGACACCATTTCTCAACCAAAAAACCCAGATGACGAAGTTCCACTAATGAGTGGGCTGATGGGTACATTTTCTATTTCTATATTCTGTATCCTCTCTCCTGGCCTTTTCTATAACTATATTTGTCTTTTGGATTAACCTTTTTGGTCTTATTATCCATATTGGAACACTATATAGGTTCCAATTAATTCAGACTTCTGGTATCTTTCGTGTGTTTAATTGTCTAGTTGGGGGACAAGGTACCAGCAGGTCTATAAAAACACTTCCCCTTAGGCCCTCCACTACTCTTTGTTTATTTGTCACTCAGGCAACTGTCCAGCCTGAATTTGTGGCACCTCATGGCAGAACAGAGGGCGGAAGAAGGGTGTTCACTACCACGTGTAGTGACCCCCTACCCTAAAACAGCAGACAGGGAACTAGAACCCAAAGATGCCTGTAAGGTCGCCCCTTCATCTACCAGTGAGGAGCTAAAGGTGTGGTTCTGGGCACTGCCAGCTGTCAGTAGCCTCTGCTGGGTGTTAGCCTTCATGGCAGCACTGTCCTTGGCATGGTAGCCTAGCCCCCTGCCAAATAACAAGTTAGGCCCTTTGACCTTATTGGTCATGGTGGGGTTGCTCCAGCTGTGGGTAACCTCTGTGGGTAAGCTGGGTTTTGCCCTAGCTAAGTTAGAATTTGCAGAGGTACACACCTCTGACCCCAAACTAAAAAGATGGGGTAAAGAGCTATGAAGAGAGCATTGAGAATTAGGTCCTGAAACTGTTGAGATAGGCCAGCTCCATAAAGGGACTGACCTGGACAGAAGCGTGTAAGGCAGAGTAGGCCTGGCAACTTTCAAACCACTTCCTCTACTCTTCCTCGCCTGAAAGACTAGGAAGACTCTCTCCGCTTTGGCTGAGTCTCCTGGCCTTTGGGCTGGGGGGGGGGGGGGGCTTGTGTAGCAAACTGGGTTTATGTTGCAGTTCCCCACCCCCCACTTTTTGCCACACTGCTGACACACTTAGACTTGATGTGCCCTGGGTCCCTGCCAATCAAGTGCCCAGGGCTGTGTTCTTTCCCCAAAATGAACCCAATTGGCATCTCTAGCCACAGGTCAGCCCCTGGTGAATGGTACCACAGGTAACCCTGGAAGACCTTTAAGGGCTGCAGTACTTATTGTGCCACCCTTAGGGGCCCGGTACCTTTACACACACACACACAGCCTTTGCAGGCTGCCTGTGTTGGTGCAGAACAAAGTGAAGAGTCGACATGGCACACATTCCTGTGGGCCTTGCCTACAACCCACTGCCCTGGCAAAGATCAGTCACCCTTCTAGCTGGTGCCCTATACCAGTGGTGAGGGTATAGGTGCATGTGCCCTGTACCCCTACAGTGTCTAAGTCCATTTTTAGACAGTGTAAGTGCAGTGATGCCATTAAGAGTAAATGGTGTTGGGAGCTTGTCATTACGAACTGCACAGCACCATAATGGCTACATTGAAAACTGAGAAGTTTGATATCAAACCTCTCAGCACATTATGCCCATACTTGTGCAAGTGTGGGATTTAATGCACACAGAGGGCATCTTAGAGATGCGCCCTGAAATCTAACCTACCACTAGGGTCCAGGCTGAGTGGCTGCTTTCAGCTCCCATCACCAGATATGTTTCTTCACCCCTGGGTCGAGAGCCGGCTTCCCTCTGGGGCTTGAAACAATGTACATCCTGGGACGAGGTGCTAAGCCTCCTCCACCAGGATGGGCAGGGTTCACGAAGAGAAAGCTTCAATGGTTTGCAGCCTTTGTGAGCTACCCTAGGCAACTTGCTGCTTTCAGCAACTGGTCCCCACTGGTTCCGACCCCCACACTTTGGGTGGGAGAACTGGCTGGAAAAACAAGTGAGGAAGTGAGGTGTGCCCACCTCTGCCAATTCCACCCCGCAGGTGGGGGAGGCGAGGTGAAGCACAACTCTCAGTCCCCGCCATCTTGCAGATGGGGAGACTCAGCCAACCAGGGACAGCCTCATGCCCCCCTCCCACTGGAGGGTGGAATAATAGGGGTGTACCCACCCCAGGGAAGGGACCTAATGGTCCCTACTTTTTACCTACCTGTTGTGCCCCTAAATCTAGTATTTAGGGGCAGCCCTGAACCTTGCTTCCTCAGATAAGAAGAAACTACAAGAAAAAGAAGAAGAAGGTCCGAACAGCTGTGCAGCAGCTAACAAGAGGAAGACGCCCACTGACTTAGCGCCAGCCCTACCGAATTGTCCACCCCTCGAACCAGCTCCAACGAAATCCCGGTGTGTCCTACTGCCAGCAACCTAAAAAAAAACCCGGAAGACCTGCCTGCCTTTAACCACAAAGACTTTGTCTATCGTGAACACTGGATTTGTTCATCTTCAACCTCTGGCCTTGGCCAAAGCGAACCCGCGCCACTCTGCACGGGCCGCCCACTGCCTGAGCTCGAGTGGGCAAACACCATGAGGAGGTCACCCCAGCGATCCTCACCCAAGATCTGGTGACTCCTGACCTGCCTCAAGCCGACTCCTGAAGCTTAAATCCAGAAGGTCTACCCAACCGCGACCAGGAGCTGGAGAGAAGATCCGACCCCAATAGGCACCCCTGCACCCGACGCCCCATGGCCTTGTGTGCCCAAACAACGGGTGCCTAACCAATTCCTAACTTTCCAACTTTCCTCTCGAAGTGGTGGTCACACCCAGAAGACCTTCGTCCCCAAGCCTGCAGTGCCTTTGCAAACCGGAGGTTCCCTATTGAAAACAACAGGGCGCGCGAGGTCAAAACAGCACCCTGCACCCTGCCGCCCTAGTGCAGCTGATAGTACACCTTTTGCGCTACTTTGTTTCCCCATTTGCCCTGAGCTAAATTCCAGGAGCTTTGCTCCCTCACTCAAGTGGCCTGCTTGCCAGCAGCCAACAACCAGAGACCCCTTATACCCCATTGGATAACATTGAGCCTCAGCACCCTGCACCCGGCCGCCCTAGTGCCGCTGAGGTGTAACTAAAGTGCATCCTTGAACCGGGGGGACCTCTGAGTCTGCCCCAAAACCTCAACTCCCACTACCAAATACTTACCTCAAAACCTATAACACTATTTTTCTCCATAGAATAACGTTGACTGTTTTTCTGTGAAAAGTTTTTAAGTGTGGAGTTTGAGGAACTAAAGAAATTCTTTAAAATTGCATAATCTAACAAAAACGATTTTACTTACCTTTTTTCAGGAAATGTCCCAGATTATTATCTAGGTATTCTACTCTGTGTAAGCCTAGTAAACTCAAAAGTTACTGACCTGCTATTTTACGAAAAAGCCTATTCAAGTCTTTGTAACGCATTTACTAAGTATGGCATTTCTCTGTATCCATAATGTAAATGAAACCAAAGTGCATATACAATTATCATTTAAACTGTATTTCAATTGCATTACTACTGTAAAGTATTTATTTCTTACCTGTGCCAGGCTTGCTTGGTTGTAGAAAATAACCAATAACTTTGGTATAGTATATGCAGAGCCAGCTTCCTACACTTTGGACCTGTACCAGTTAGAGAAGCCAATCATATATATATATATATATATATATATATATATATATATATATATATATATATATATATATATATATATATATATATATATATATATATATATATATTTTTTTTTTTTTTAATAACAATCCAATCTAATGGTAATGTCGGATTTTTATTGACTATATTGGTAATGTAGCTTTTAGGAAGTTACCCTTTATATGCCTGATCTTTCAAAAGGCTAATTAGCATTAGCCTCTGCCAACTCCTAGAATAACTTGACCTCAATTAGGTGTGAGGTTCTTCCCAGGAACCACACAGTAGGTCACTATGATTGGCAGGTTGACCTGAATAGTCAGGATTGACTCCTCTGAGCTCAGCAGAGTATTCAAGCTGGGACTGGGGAGGCAGCTCAGGCTGGACTCTTCTCACTGGAGCAGGGTCAATACTGATTTGCACATGGCTTTGTCCAGACTAAGGTGGTATGGTGTGTAAAATAGCAGACTGGAATATGTTCCTGCGTAATTACCAGTAGCTGTGATGAATTCAAGCATTCCATGCATCATTTTTTGTATACAAAGTGGGATGGGTATGCCCAGATGTAGGTCTGCGCACACTGGGTCACTAGAAACAAGCTATTGCAGGCTGATGAGCCCTAACTGGGGTGAGAGCAGTCCTAGATTGCTTCTATTCTGTTCCGATTCAGGGAGGACCTGGCCTGGCAGTTCAGACTGGACTGTTCCTATTGGAGCAGGGTCAAGACTGATTTGCTGATTTACAGATAGCTGACCTCAAACTAAGGTTGCATGGTGCACAAAATAGCAATGGACTGGGATGCAGCCCGAGTAATTACCAGTAGCTTACAGTAATTCAAGCATTCCGTCCATCATTTTTTTATTCTTTAGTGTATCGCCCTAAGTGAGACATGCTGTGTCAGTGCACACTGGGCCACTGGGAACAAGCTATACCTGAGTGATGTGCTCTAATTAGGGGGAAACGGTCCTAAGTTGCTTGTCTGGCCTTGCAGTTCAGGCAGAACTGTTCCCACCTACAGCAATATCTCCAATGTTGTCAGTCGGTGTATTGGCAAACATTGGAGAATACTAACGAGCAATGGTCGCAATTGGCAAAAACCTTTATTCTCCTACAAAAAGGAAAGAAGTTTACATGATGCCTTGGTACATACTCGCCCACGAATCAATCAGACCCCCCATCGTCAAACTGTCCTCAATATCTGGGGTTTACCACCTGTCATGGGCCATTTCCCATGCGGGGGATGCAGTGTGTGTCACCTTACCACCACTACCAAGGTTTTATATCTGGAGGAAGGAAGAGAATGGCAACTGAGAAACCACACCAACTGTAATTCAAGTAATGTAATTCTACTTGATTACTTGCCCCTGCGATCTGAGGTATGTGGGCATGACCACTAGGAGAATCAAAACACGTATCGGTGAACACCGTAGTAACGTTAGATGTGGCAGGAATACCACCAAACTAACTTCCCATTTCTTGGAAAATGGTCATGGCCCCAATGACATGAAATGGGTAGTAATAGAACAAGTCAACTCAGATAATGAAGGTACCCTTTTCGAAAAGGAGCAGAGGTGGATATACCGCCTTTCCACACACCTGCATGGTCTTAACGATGATATCCCGTGGGGCACGATAATGCGTAGATAAATGCACCACTCTTGAGATACTGCAGATGTTTCTGCCGTCAGCTCCTGGGCTGCAGTAACTGCTATATGGGTCACACTCTCTTTTCGGTTTTCGGTTTTTGTTTTTATACTGCTCTCTATAACAGAAACGTAGCAATATACAACTGTTGGGGTTAGGTTGAAATAGCGCTCATCAGTCTTGCCACCCTAATTGAAATTCCCAGGATATGCCCTGATTTCTCTGTTTTTCGTGACCATATGAATATCCCACTTCTGTAAATATAATGCTAATGACACATAGCATCTGTCCCAGTGATGGTTCTGCTTCTGTGGGCTGTGCCGATAACTTGCAAATATGCCACGACGAGCAATGAAACGAAGCGGTCCCTTTAATTAAAACGTGAGATCACTGGAATACGTGACCGCGGCACGCGAACCGCGCCCTTTCCAAACTTCCGCGTTTCCTAATATAAATAAACCCGCGAGCGCACTGCATCTTTGTTGATGCGGGCGGCGGTTGTGATCCACGTAGGTCTTCCAGCGGGGAGTCGCATCGGAGCAAGTAGGTTCTTGGTTCACACTCTACTTAGCTTCCTAAACCCCGATAATCATTTAAGATACACGCCAGCAGAATAGTCTTTGAATACCATTACGCTATGTTCACAGATTTACCGAGCGTGAAGGTTTTCCCTCCTCCGCCAGCCCATGATGTTCGAAAACGGACATTTGAAAGTGAGTTTTTCCTCTCTGGGGCGATTTACATCTGATTGCGCTTTGTTCACAGGGCGCTTTTTGCAAGTTCATTATTCCGACCTTTGGTCGTTTTGACGAGCACTTCCTTTAATAATGTATCTACCCTTAAAACATGTAGATATAATAGTATTTACGTGTTTTTTCTGTGATTGGCAAAATAACGAGTTAATACTTGTTTGAGATCTCACAACACGGGGTGGCCATCTTTTGGGCTTTGTACCCTGTATTTTATGCAGCAGAATTGTCTGTGGTAATTTTATTAACTAGGAATCTTGTGCACTTCTGCTTAGTTAAAGAGTATTCAATTAATTCTAGCACAGTTAATTGCAAAACAGATTTGTTTGTTCCTTTTATTTTTCAGATTATTAGTCCCCCTTAATGAGGCGAGACATTATGGAGATTCATCCATCTTAAGAACCTTTACAATTACCAGGTTGTATCTGTTGTTCCTTTTCTACACCTTAGGTTTGGACACCTTAGCGAGCGCCCACCAAGGAGTATGAATGAGTGTTTTGGTCCTGATGAATGCTGAGCTGACTTTGGGCTCGTTGGCAGAAACATGTTGACCATCTTTATCTATCTGTCACTTTTGTAAGGACTTATTGGTTCAAGCTCACTCAACCAACTACTAGTCCTTTGTTTTTTCACTGTTTTTATTGGAGTTAGAGCTACCTTCCCAATAAAATCATTGGCTGATGAGTAGCCCACACTCTTTTTAAAAATCACTTTCTCAGACACTACTTGAGTCACTTTTCCTACCTTTGGGGACCCAATGAAGACAACTGGCTACTGACTTTTACAGTTGGTGCCTGAGGGTCCTTTTTCCACACTAAGCACGTGCACTCTACCTGTTCTTTAAATTTCAGAACTCTAAACTGGTAAAATGTACTACTTTATTCTCTTTTATATACTGGTTTTGTGCTTCATCTCTTTTGGCTGTTTGATTTTGTCTGACACTCTTATGTTGATCGAAACCCATTGGAGCAAAGCCAAGATTGATTTGCATATGGCTGTGTACAAACTGAGGTGACATGGTGTGCAATTAATAATGGACTTGGATGCAGCCCTGAGTAATTAACAGTGGCTGTGAATTATTCAAGCATTGCAGCCATCACTTTTCTGTATACTTTAGTAAACCATGTATGTGGCACCCCAAGGTACCATCCTGAGGATACTTTCTGAATCTGCTGAAGGTCAGAAGAGCACTGGACCTGTTCCACTTCAACCCAGGACAAAAAAGTAAACTTCAAGGGTCAGTTGGCTGACCTCCTGTGTGGCTAAATAAATGCAGCAATCTTCAAGAAGCCTTAAACCTAAAATGCTCAGCTGGTCGGTGGCAATTAAAGGTGGACTGTACTTTGTTTATTGACCTCAGCCTGACAAACTGAGAGCCTTCCCCTGAGGTCATGGGTGCCTTAAAAGTCTACTCATGTCTTTATTGGAGCACCAGAAGAAACTTTGGAACCCTTTTTGAACTTCAAAAAACGTTTTGGCTTACAGACTTTTCACTGGGACTAATCCACTTGTTGTATCCGACCAGGGTTCTATAGTGATTAGTCTCAATTTGTGCCGAGGTTCCGGTCTACCACTTCATACACTATCATTAGCACTTTGTCCTTTTTTGGCACTAATTCTACTTACAAGTTCAAAAATGTGTATCTCAAATTCTCTTTTTGTTTTTTTTTGTTGCTTTGATGTCATCATTTTATTGTTTAGTGTTCTGACTTTATTAATGTTTTGATTCTGCATAAATACTTTACACCATCAATGCGTGAATTCTGTGTGCTAAGTGCAAGGGGCTGAGCTCAGGTCAATTAGGTAACTTTGAGGGTTCTCCCTGATAGGAGTTGTGATAATTCCTTGACGTGAAAAGTCACCCACCCCGAATCATTCAATTTCTTACATTCTTCTTACTTTGGCCTGTTGTTGTCTCATTCACAATTTTCTTCTGTCCTATACAGGACACAGAATTGAACAATGGGTCAGCCCTCTTCAGCCCTTAACTAAATAATTGAAAGTGAGGGCATGCTGCTCTTTCACAAACTGCACATCCACACACCAAGCAGTTATCATTAGTGTCAACAACTACTATACCAATATCTGCTTTTTGAGGCCAGACACAATGTTTGCCTTTAGCAAATTACTTTCTTTATATCAGCAAGGGTCCAGCAGCTCCCCTAACAATAATGATTTGCACAAATGTGCCAAAACAAAATAGGCAATGACAAAGCCAAAAAGCTGGCGTCAACGCCAGATCTTTTGACTTACCTAGTGCTTTCTTTTTTCCCCTCCAGTCCTCTTGGGCTGTTTGAGGCTGCAAAATGGTGTCTTAAGATGCTATACAAATAATCAATATAAAGGGAAATGGGAAAATTAAACCTCATATTAGACGTCAAGAAAAGATGTGAAACGAATCTCTGAAACCTTTGTGTATTAAAGATGGAGATGAAAGAAAAATGGACACACTTGTCTAAATATTTCCATGATTCTTTGACTATATGATCAATCGATCAGTCAGGTGTTTGTATAGCACAACTACTCACCCACGAGGGTCTCAAGGCACTAGGGGGTGAGGGGATGGCTCCAAAGGGTGCTGTGCTCATCTGAAGAGCCAGATCTTGAGGGCTCTCCTGAACTAGAGCAGTGTAGGGATTTGCCAGAGATAGAGGGGGAGGTCGTTCCAGGTCTTGGCTGCGAGGTAGGAGAAGGACCTTCCCCCCGTTCTGGTCTTGTAGATGCGTGGCATGGTGGCCAAAGAGAGATCGGCTGATCAGAGGGTGCGTGGAAGGAGAGACGCTTGTTTAGTTATGCTGGTCCGATGTTGTGGAGGGGTTTGTATGCGTGCGTGAGGAGCTTGAAGGTTATTCTTCTTTCGATGGGGAGCCAGTGGAGGTCACTGAGGTGTTGGGTTATGTGGTTGCGGAGGGGGATGTCCAGGATCAGTCTGGCTGTGGCGGTCTGGACAGTCTGAAGCTTTCAAATGAGTTTTTGTTGATTCCGGCATAGAGGGCATTGCCTTAGTCCAGTCTGCTAGTGTTGAGGGCGTGTGTGACCTTTTCTGGATTTGGAGGGATCCGTCTGAACAGTTTCCAGAGTATGTGGAGGGTGTTGAAGGAGGCCGAGGATAGGGCATTAATCTGGCAGTTCATCAAGAGTGATGAGTCCAGTATGATGCTGAGGTGTTGTGCGCGGTTTGTCGGTGGAGTGTTTCTTAGGGCAAAGGACCATTGATGATTCACACGTGCTTGGAAGGATAACAGTTGACATACAAGTGAGACTAAGAATGATAGATTAAAGCAGATATTACGTACTTTCTAGAAATTAAAAAGTAAAAAATACTTAACTCTGCCTGGTATAACAAAGTATGATTTTCGGCAAAGAAACATAGTTCTCACTCTATGCCTTGACAGTGAAACCACAAAAAAGAGAACAGCGTTTGAGAGACGACAATTTACAAATGATCATTAACTTATACTGTTAAAATAGGGTTTTTTTCTTTAAATTTTACTTTAAGTAAATTTGGATGACAACTTTTGTTTAATTGAATTCATGAGAAGGCATTGGTATGTATTGTTTTAAGTTGTGTGTACTTTGCTTATTTTATAAAAAAAGCTTTGTTGGACAGAGTTTCCCAAACTTTCACAGAATGCACTTGCTACTTTTGGTATTCACAGAATGGATTTACGACTACTAACTTTACGTCCGCACTCGGGCCGGAGATTCCGGCAAGGAGGTGGAGATTCCGACTTGTAGGTGGTACTTCAAGCCCGTAGGTGGAGATTCTGGCCATGGCTAAATCTCCGCCACCGGCCGGAATCTCCACCTTCGGGCCGGAAGTCCCACCTCTGGGCCGGAAGTCCCACCTCTTGGCTGAATCTCCGCCTTCGGGCCGGAATCTCCAGCCCGAGTGCGGACGTAAAGTTAGTAGTCGTAAGTCCATTCTGTAAATACCAAAAGTAGTAAGTGCATTCTGTGAATACCAAAAGTAGTAAGTTTAGGATTTTGTCTTAAGTTAGTTCTGTGAATCGGGCCCAGAGAACTTGGAATGGGAGGTCTTCTCACCTGATAAGTTACTAATAAAGTTGGTGTTGCAGAGTAATCCCTCCTTCATTGCAATTTACTCTCCTCCTCCCTCGTTGCCACTACAAATAAAGATACTGTGTGTCTGTACAATCCTTCTTTGATTCACTCTATTGCTCATCATATTCCACCTTAAAAATGCAACCCTTGCACACACTTTTAGCTATACCAGACATCGCTGGCAACACCCACTGTGTCACCAGCAGCATTTCAGAGCCAGCCTAGTTCGGCCTTGTGTGTTAGCAGTGTGCTTTGACTAAACCGAACAATAACAGAATTTGTGCTGTCAGAAATGAATTTGGCAGCCTTTTGGGGTCCAGTGGCGTAGCAAAGTCAGGTGGTACCTGGTGCAGAAAATTTCTTGTCATCCCAGGCTTGACAAAATGGAAAACATATGTGTTTAAAACACATATTTTTGCCAATTTGTCACCCCCCTCAGTGATGACCCTTGTAACCCCCGGCTTGATAAATAATGGCACAAATATGGGTTTAAAACATATTTTTGTCACCACCCTCAGTGACACTTGTCACCCCCGGATTGACAAAATGGCAAAAATATGTTAAAAAAAACAAAACATTTTTGCCATTTTGTCACTCCCCCCTCCCCCCATTGATGACACTAGGGGCGGCCCGCACCCACCGCACCCCCCTTCCTACTCCACTGCTAGGGCCCATATCCTGCAAAGTCCATTGGCTGTGAATTTTTGAGGTATGGTTGTTCATTCTTACGAATGTAAAATGCCCCTCATTCAAAAATCATCGGCCTGAGATAGTTACACTTGACATCAACTGAATGAGCTCTCATGCTCGCCTTTGGGACCTTAGAAGTATTTAGTTATTCAGCACAATATCCTAGGTGCAACAACATCAATTGTTGTATGGCTAAACACTTATTAGGTCCCAAAGGCGAGACCTATTGACTTGATATAGAATAGTAGCTTCCAAAAAGTTATTGGAAAAATGTATTGAAGATGCTTACTGGGATCAGACAAATGGCTTCAAAAGTGCATCTTGGTATCAGAATGTTGGCCTTGTAAGAAAGAGCATGGCAAGAAGCAATTATAAACTAGAAAATGAATGATGGAGAGGGGTCATCATTAAGCTCTCCACAAAGAAGGAAATAGAAAATAAGTAAATAAATCAAAAATTTGAAAAATAGGGTAATAAAATAGGGAAAATAATGTGTCCGGTACTTTAACCTCATTGAAATATAAAAAGTCAATGTAAGGAAGTAAATGGTGTTTCTGCACTAATGATTTCGCATTCCTCTGTTATATCATCACCTCGGGGTTCTAAGTGACCTCATAGACTACTCAAGCTTCGCTCTTGTTTTCACCCAGAAAACTAAGTTGAAAAACATCCCTTGCTCCACTGTTATTGTTCTACGATTTTCAGTTTTCATAGGAATCAAACCCACTGCATTTTATTGCTTATGAACCAATTGTGCTCTCTTGGTAAAATATAAATTGTTCCAGAGAGAAAAATATTCCACACGGGTGTCAGTGACAGGGTAGGTGAGGTTACAAGCCATTGCCTCCGAGTTTAGGTTAAAAGGTTTATTGCCGAGAATAATCTCAAGGTAATTTATCGGCCAGAAGTAAACTAATGGAATTGACATCACAACTCCACTACGATAAGTAATTAAAGTAGTGCAGTAATGAGATTTTCTTATTACAGAGGGGCAGTGATGGACCAACTAGACTTTCAAAAGGAAATAATGGATAGGTTTCTATGCAGGTACTGCTGGCTTCTGTGGATTGAGATCCACTCTGTACCTCTCAGGATATATGGAAGACAAATTCATTTGCAAGGACCCAGAGGATGCTCAGTTTCTAGAGTGGTTACTGAAAAACAGATGTTTGCCTGCTGCTGCATATGACACAGCCTGATAATGACCACTGCCAAGCACAGCTGGGCTCCAAGCATAGTGAGATGCTCACAATCCACTTGGCATGTTGTATCAGAGCCCAGTGACGATGTGACGTCCATCTTGTTTGAGAAATGTGTCTTCCTAAACCACGCGTACTCTTCCTTGCCACAGACAACATAGCAGCTGGTGCAGTGCTTCATTTGTAAAAGAATGAATGCCAGTGCCCAAAACACTGCCCAGAAGCCTGCTGCGTGCCTGTGCAGTGAAATGTTGCTTCACCGAAAACCAAGGCTCTGCAGTCTTATATCCAATTAATGCCTTTTCATTCACCAACAGGTACTCCCCCCTTACCCTATATCTTACAGTGGTGGGCCATACTTTCTCCCTGCGGTTTTCCTGCTTTGTGTGTTTTTCCCACTCCTGTGTTGGTAAACGTCTCATTTCCGAAAAATAACAGCTGGTTCCCAAAAATGAGTGCTGTGGCCCCCACTAGCAAGCACCTCCCAAATTAAGCACTTACTTGTGTTAGCACAAACGTATGTCGGACTCCCAGTCCCAGCAGCATGCACACATAGTTAGTATGTGACATGGCACATTTGTTACAACCTCAACAGAGAGGCCAGATTGGAGAAACAGTTGTCAAGACAGACTGTTTGGATAATGCACCTGCTGCGGAGGTCCGGGGAAAACTGTGAATCAAAGGTTCAGATCTAGGCATGAGGAGCCTCACTGCTACCCAGGGACTGTGGAAACAGTTCCTAGTGGAGCCTTACGTTAATGCGGTGATTTATACAGTTTAAAACCCTTAGCGGCAGTAAAGTCTCATGTGAAGTCTTTTTGAGGAGGAAAAGTGTTAACAAGAGCTGTAAGGTAAGGCTGGAACTGAAAGCGTTACCGGTGCCTTGACTATCACTGGGTCGAAGGACTGCTGGTTCCGCATGCTTCTCCGAATCTGAATCCAGCAGGAGGAATGCGGCCCCCAGGGGAAGTGAGGTCGGCAGACCAGTCTTCCCCTGGGGTGTTCGCGCGATAGTTCAGGACAGTTTGGAGGTAGGGTAAGGGTGGGTTAGGGGGTGGGGGCTAGGGTTAGTCTTTATAAAGAGACAGGAGAGGAAGTCCTTCCTTTTCCTGTCCCAGCGCCATCAGGGTTCGGTTAGGAAGAGTTTGACCACCCTCCCACCCTACAGTTTAGGAGTGGGAAAGGGGGGCGTTTGATTTGGTTAAGCGTGCCATGTTTAGGAGGGGTTGAAGGGGGCGTGTGGCAGTACTTGGGAGGGGGGGGAGTCCATGACGGGCAGAATCACCCTTCCGGGGAGGGGGATACAGGTGCAGGATGGGGGTGTGGCAGGCAGGAGTGCGATGGCTGTAGATGCTGGAGGAGGTTGAATGAGACGGGTGGAAGTGAATGATATAAGTGAAGAGGTCAGGGTGTGAATTGGGAGTTGAGTAATTGGAGTACGAGAGTGGATGATGTTTGGAAAAATTGAGGTGGGGGATTGTTAACTGTTTATTTGTGTTATGTTGAACTAGTTGTCAACCCTGTCCTAATAAATGGCCTTTAACGCTATAGCAACAGCGTGGAGTTGTTATTGCGCGAAGAGTTAAGGGAAAACCAACTTCAAATGAGGGCAGACTGGATGCGTGGTATGGCGTTGAGCGGAGCCGACCTGCTGCAGCGGTGGAAGCTGGCCCAGGTACTAGCTCCAAGTGCTTGCATGGCGGCCTGCATTAAGTAGGTTCCTGTAAGTGGGCAGGGAGGTGGGTGGGGATACGGGGAGGGGAACCGGTATTTGAGTAATGGGTTAAAAGGGCAGCAAGAATAACACAGGGAGAAATGAGAGTAGGGAGGCAAAAGTTAAGGGAACAAGGAGGGTTAGAGGGAGTTAGCGAAATTAATGAGGGACAGAGGAGGCTCACAGAAATTAAGCAACGACAAATTGGGGTCAGAGAAAGCAATCAAGGACTTTACTTTTAGTAGGAGGAAGTGATGCTCACCCGACCGCAGGCTGTAACTGAGGCGAAGTAAAGACTCACAGCCTTGAGACACGCTCTGTGGTGGGGAAGGGGCGGAGGTGTGCTGCGAGGAAAGCCAGATGGCAGAGTGAAGCCAAAAACAGTGAGGAGCACAGTGGGGTCCAAGACATGCGCGAAAGTTAATTACCCACATGGCGGCTGCGCGCGTGCAAGCGCACATGCACGTAAGCTTGAGGCCAGCAAAAGCCTCTGGTAGCACTTTGAAAACCCCCTTACTAAAGTCAAGCAAGCAGCGCGTGAGCTGCTCCTGGCTCGACCTAAAAAGTAGTGGTTAATTTGTAAAAAAAACAAAAAACTAAGTGCTGGGGCTCCCGTCAGGAGGCAGCTTGCACCGGCGCCTAAGACAGAACCAACTACTAACCATGAAAATAGGGAGAAAATGTGGCATAATGCCCAGAGCTGCCAACTTCAGAGATGCAGAATAAGGTTCGTGTTTTGGCGGCTCCACATCCTTTGATTCGAGGCAAATCACATAATCTCCCCTGAACAAACAACTATTATTAATGTTAATAGTAAAACACATAACTGTTGCTCACTGGTGCTCATGAAAAGCTCCGGTACTGAGCATCGGAAACCACCGGCTCAAAGTGAGCACTGCCAAAAACCCTAGCAGAAGTCGGGATCACTTAAACTGAGCTTCTTCATCCACGTGTCTCTCTCCACTGAGATGCTCAGTGTGTCTTCAGGGAGTTCATTTTGTTACCTACAGTGTTTATCTGTTACCTAGGGCTTGATCAGTGCTCCAAAAGCAAAGTACATGAATACATAAATATATGAGCAAATACATAAAAAGAAAGGGGAAGACTGGCTAGCAATATTACTGGCGGTATTTACTGCTTGAAACGCATGCAAGCACCTGCAAGATATGTGAGCATTCATTTAAGGATGCCTTTGAGGATCAGTGGGGGCACGTGTGCGCTGGGAGGTCACGACTAAAGGACATGATGAGACGGGAAACAGTTAAAACTGGTTTATTTCAATATGTTCATGCACGTGCTGGTGCACAGGCGAACACAGCTGGAAGAGAGGGTGGAAGAGCGCGCCCGACGGCCAGAAGATAATTTATAGAGACCTGAAGAGCTCATTCTTAGCTTTCTAGACGTCATCGCTGGGGTCAGCAAAAATCTAAGACCAAGATGCACATGCAAGTTTTTTTTATTTTTTATGTGGACGTTAAGCTTTAAAATTGGCACAGCACGGTACATAAACATGGAAGAAAAGATGTGGAGTCGGGTGCGCCGTCGTTGACAGCTAAAAGCCAGAGGAGGCCAGCTAATATTAGATGTTAATAGTATATTTCGACAAAGCAATGCAGGTCAGAGAACTCAATTGGGGAAAAGGTGAAGAAAAAAGATTTTTCGTTAATTAAACATCGACCGACAGCAGCAGACAGATATCTGTAAAACATTATGGTTGGGAATTAGTATATGAACCAAAAGATTGGCGAAATATTGCATATACCTATTGAGAGAAACAGTAATTTCCTAGCCTGATTGTCATTAGAAAAACCAATCCAGCGGAAAATGAGACTTATTAATAATTGACCGAGGAGGTCTGTAAAAGAACGGGTGGAAAGAAGGTCATATTGTAAATTTGTTTTAATGCGGAGATGTAAATGAAGGGTTGTGGTGGGGGTGTGGAAGCGAGCATGGTAATTACTGTATAAATTAGTTACTACAATGATATAAAAATGTGCTTACCCCTAGCAGCAATGAAGTGAGGACAACAGCAGAAGAGGCAGCAGCTGTGGAGTACGAAGTCTGTGTTTTTAGGCCTACATTCTGCTCCAGCTCTAGTTGTTTTGCCAGCCTCACATAAAGAAAAAAAACGATAAATACAAACATATAAAAAAAAGATAGAGGGGCCGTGAACCAGCCTTTTCATCCATTGGTTTCTTCAACTGTCATTCTCATTTTCCTTCCGCTCACCACAGCATATAACATTTGGAAATGGGTCAGCCCTCTTTAGCCACTGAATCTCTTCCATATATTTTCTTATAAAATTTGCACATCTCCCTAAAATTGGTGCACTTCAGGGCCAGGCTGGTAGGCCAATACTTTAGTTTGCCAATGTGTTTTCTTTCTTTTCTTTATCCTTTTTTCGATTTTATAATCATCTGTGAATGTGAAAACTAGTTCTTCAGTTTACAGTAATTCAAAGCCACCTCATACCTTTTTAGCACCAGTAAGAATCGCCTATTCCTATCATATGAATTACAACCTAAAAATATTTATGTACCTGTTCTAAGTTCGTCTGCCTACTAAGAAGCACCCATATTTTCCCCATTCTTATTATAGACTTTTTTAATAAAATGTTTTATTGCTAGCATACCGCAACCATGTTTAAGTGGCAGCATGTTTTTTTGTTTTCATCTTTTCATTGTCTTATCAGATGCTTCATAAACAATAATGATTACACCAGCTTTCCAAGGATAGCATTTTAACCATTTTCAATCACAAGGTCTCCCCGGGATGGGGACTTGCTGTCATAGACCTGGAGGGGAAGGAAGGTATGAGTTAGTAGGATACTTTGCCGCAGTCTCAGAGAAGCGGATAGCAGGTTTTTTTTCTAGTAAGAGAAAAGGACTTTTTGCTCAATGGCTATGCACGGAATGAACCTGTGGTGGGCATAAAATATATTCTAATATGAAGAAAATAAAAATTGTGCCAGTGGTTTTATGGTGAGGCCAATTTAATTGTGGTCACCCAGTATGTGAAGTACGTACCTTGTGAGCCGCGAGGAATGTTTTCAAGGTGGACTTTTGTGTCATATGGCTTATACCTTCTCAAGTAAAACTGTGCATTTGTTGGCCAACATAACCATCAGCACTGTGCAAGACTGATTCGTCACACACTGGCCGAATATGTAGGACTAAGTCCTGCTAGCTCACAGTGCACCATCTGTACCCTAACGTTCAGGGTAACAAATGGATGTGCAACCTACGAATGTGAACCCTGACTCCACAAGGAAATTTTAGTAACAGATCTAGAACCCTTTTGCTTAGTTACTTATGGATACTCAAAGAGATTCACAGTAAGACTCCTCAGTATTTATTGAAGCATTGTGTTTCTTGAGTAAAATACTTGCACTGCAATACTCAATAGAAGGAAACAGAATAATGTGAGAATTGTGAAAAAGATAAACAGTTCAACCATTTTTCTTATTACAGAGAATATATAATGCATACAAATACAGTCATAGATTGTGCTCCTACCTAAGCACATCCTAACCTATCATGTCTAGAGTGAGTGGTTCCGCCAAATCCCTGTAGGGTGATCTAACTCTCCGTTACCTGTGGGTAAGTGTCATCAAGCCACCCGTCTTGGTGTACAGACCGACAGGATCCCTCATATGAGGTAAACTAGAATCAGCTGAGCTGGAATTCCGACATGGATCGACCTCTCAGTGGCAGCGAAACGTTCCACTGTCTAAACAGAGTGGATGTCGTAAATATAATAACATCACCCATATTACCATGCTGAAGCCCCAGTCAGGCCGCTACTGTTTATTCTATTGTGATAGCTTTGTCACCCTGCGGCCAAAACATATGACAACATCTTGTGTGATGATTAGCCCTGGTACAGAATGCTCAAGGTGTTTTGCTACAGTGCCTACAAAGTGGTAGTATAAGCAAAACTGAGTTCAAAGAATATTATCCTGCAAGTGTATGCAAGTAAATATATGTCAAATATTAGTGTGTTTACAGAGATCAGGCAACTTAAGAATGTGAGCACGTAAAATGGCATATCTTAACCTGGCCTTTTGTAACCACGTGACAGTTTCGACTGAAATACAAATATGCAACTTCAATAAGAGCTGTAGCAATATCTATATCCTAAGTAAACTTGAACACCCTACTGGGAGTGTACTTAATGAGTGTAGACATTAAATTTGGTGGTAACCAGTACACGTTTTAGTGGCAAACTGTATCAGGGCTGGAAGGAAGACGTTGATTTAGTTAGCAGGTAAAGCAATTTTTACTTGAAGTAACATGCTTGCATATCCCGAGAAGCGTGTACCTTGCTAACGGTCTGAGTCCTTGCATGTGCTCCTTTTTTGGAGTGGCACTGTGGTGAATTGTAGGATTGTGTTGTTGCTTTTTGGTCTCCACAACCCGAAAACTGTGAAAGTGTGAATTCAGCAGGTGAACGTGCCTCTATGTAGATGTAAATAAAATTTTCTGATAAATCCGACCAACCAGAACAGTTGTGGTTCTTACTAACATAGGTATTGGGGGTAAGTATAAAGTTAGAGGTTGGGTCATGGAGTTGCTAGAAGAGGCTGTTGGTTTTGCAGATTTAAGGTGACGGGGACCACTGTGTAATTGAGCAACCTGAAAGAACTAACGTGAGTATAGCAAGAACTTACAGTGGGCTTAGCCATTGCTTGCCTTTATTGTCACTCTCATTTGCTTGCCTCTTATTTGTTGGCTTGCCTTCATCCTCTTTCTTGTGTTTCTCCCACCCCTGGAGCATACCATTTTTGCCATCATTTTAATGGATTGACTTGTATCCTTCAGTTTTAGGGAACTACTTTTGATTTTTTAGTTAAGCACTCGATGAGAATGCATATGTTTTCCTGCTGGGTCCCTTTTGTGCTTCACCCCCTCCCTAGTACTCTATGATGCTCTATCCCGCGTGTGTTGTTCGCTCTCTCGTGCTTTTGCTTGCCCCACACTCCATGTTGTTCTTTCGCTCGTGTGCTTTTTCCCTCACCTCCTTGTTGCTCTCTTCCTCGTGTACTTCTCTTCTGCCCGATTTTCTTTTTGTTTTATCCCCGCCAACATTTCCTAATATTTTCCTTTATTGCCCCCAAAACCCCACAGCCCTACCTTTCAATATTGTATTTTTTTAGGAGACCAGGTAGAAAATTGCTGCCAGCACCTATGCCCAAAAAAAAGCACTTTCACGCTACTTCAATTAGATTTTTTAAATGTAATTCTAATATGGCCTTGGCAAATAAACAAATGTGTGTGGGCATAGTGATTCATGCATGTACTCTTTTGATGATGCATGGACACACCTACAAAATGACACGGCCATCAGTACCGGCCACATCACAGTGTCATGTTTTCCTTTTTTTGTTTTCATTCAGTCATGCTGCACAGCATTGCAAAATCCACTGGGTCTCAAAGGCGAAACCTATCAGTTTTGCCATTGCTTGATAGCACTTGGAAGCTGGAATGCAATACTTTAAATGAGAAAGTACCGAAATCTGTATCTAGAAAACAGTTCATTTGTCATAGGGACGAACCACTCTCATATATTCCATTTCACACATTGCTTATTCCATTCTCATACTTCGACAGGTATGTGTGTTAAGATGCTCAACCTTGTCCAAAAAGCTATACTACACTCTGACAAGTATATTGTATGCTCTAATTTACCGCACCGGAAGTCACCTGGCACTTCACCCTCCACGATTCAGCTTCTTACATTAATGAGTCTTGCGCCCAAGCAGCATTATGTCTTTCCTTTCCATGCTACAATCAGTTCCTGTATAATGATTTCCGAGTAAACCACCATTTCTGTTGATAATCATTTGTCATAGTGCTGGTATAGTCTTCAAAGAGGCAGCGATTCAATAAACATAGAGAATGGGCCCTCCTTTCACCGGTGTTAGCTGTCCGTTGTCGACTGGTGGACTGTGAACAGCTGTGCAGGGTCGCGCTCTATGTTCTGTCAACCCCCATACACTGGCACTACGGAGTAGCTATAAATTAGCCCCATAATGTAATCCAAGTAACTGAAGGCAGATCAGACCACCTACTTTCTTCCACTGAACCAAAAGAGAGTGAGTGTTTCATTAAAAGCAAGGCTTGATAAAACAGCTTTTGTATGGTTACTCTTTAGGTCGAAGCCTACCAGACAGCTGTCTGGTTTGCTAACGACATCTTGGGGATATTCGGAAAGCTTCCATGGGAATGCAATCTGCTCATTAAATACCACTGGCTTGTGGTTTGTAACTCACATTTGCTTGCTTTCTATTGCTGGGTCGCTGTCTAGCTAGAGTTTGTCCCTTCCGATGCCCAACCCTGTTTACTATATTTTTGCACCAGTGCTCGATTTCTATAAACAGCCTTCTAACTCTTGTTCTTATCTTGTCACATTTTCTGTGCATTAAAAGAAAAAAAATCAAATGTCAGGCTCTGTCTTCCAAGGAGCTTGGGTGTTTCCTTTTCTTTGACTTCAAAATGAGAGGATTTATGTCACAAGAATGCTGGCGCACACCTAAACTTAAATGTCTGTAAATGAACTGTGCAGATATTTCAGAATATATCGAAATTAGAAAAGCACAAATGAAGCATGTTTTTAAGTTATTCTGAAATGTGGTGGGAACAAATAATTTATTATGATCAAAGCACATGAGTACACTAGATGATGACATTTTCACACATTATCGTTTGTGCGCTGGATACTTTTATCAGTAAAGCTGTATGTGTGATTTCCAGAGCACTGCTTGTCACCTGTAAGGGTATGCAGACGCTGGCTGGGGTCGATTGATTCATTCAATGACAAGGTCTTCAATGATTTTCGGGACTCTAGTAGTGATGGTGAGGTAGGGAGGTAAAGAGGGAGGTCATTCCACGTCTTTGCTGTGATGTAGGAGAAGAAGCACCCACCACTTCTTCATCGGCAGTTGCAGGGAAGTGAAAGCGAACGTGAGGGAGGTGGAGCGGAGGTGTCTGCTGAACTGGTGGAAGTTCAGGTGGTGGTTGATGTAGGCAGGACTGCTGTTGTGAAAGGCTTTGTATGCGTGGGTTAGTAGCTTGAATAGATATCTCTTCTGCATTGGGAGCCAATGGAGATCCTTGAGGTGAGGGTGATGTGGGTTCAACGAGGGAGGTGGAATCTGGCGGCTGAGTTCTGTATGACCTGAAATCTATGGAGGAGGTGAGATGCGATTCCTGAGTTGAGAAAATTGCCGTAGTCCAGGCTGCTGGTGAGGATGTTTTGAGTGACGGTGGGTCTTGAGCTCTGTGGAAGCAATTTGAAGATCTTGCCCAGCATGCACGAGATGAAGAAGCAGGGGAGCGGGGTCGATGCTGGGCCCAGTTGTTCCCGAAGATTAGTACCTCAGTCTTATTTGTGTTGAGCTTCAGGTAGTTGTTCCACATTCAGATGGCGATGCTGGTCATGCATTTGTGGAAGTTGGTCCTGGTGGTGGTGGAATCCTCCAATCTACTCTACGCAACTGCACTTTATGCCAGAACTCTATACCACTTCACTCTACACTGTATCACTACACTCTATGCCACTTCACTCATCTCTGAAACAATCTACTAACAATCTACATTGCACTCTATGCCACTGTTGTCTATGTCACTCTATTTCACTCTATGCCAGTCCACTCTACGCCAGTCCTCTCTACTCCATTGAACTTTTTGCTACTTCACTCTAGACTGTGCCACTCGACTCTACTCTGCACCACTCTACTGTATGACACAGGCTCGACGCCACTCTACTCTAAACCACTGCACTCTACTCAAATGACCTCCGACCACTTTATTCAAAACCAATGCACTTTATGCCACTAGACTCTGTACCAACTACTGTGCACCACTGCACTCTGCACCATTACACTCTACTCTGCAACACTCTATGCCTCTGAACTTTATGCCACTCTACACTATTGTACTCTATGTCACTGCATTCTATGCCACTCTATTCTACTCTGCACCATTGTACTTTAGGGCACTGCTCTCTGCACCACTCTACTGTGCACCATTCTACTCTATGCCACAGCACTCTACAATACTCTACTACTCTGTAAGACTGCACTCTCTGCCACTGAACTCAATACCACTCTACTCTGAACCACTGCACTCTACACCACAGCACACTATGCCACTCTACACAATTGTTCTCTATGTCACTGACTCTAAACCTCTCTGCACCACTGCACTCTATGCCACTGCCACTGCTCTCTGCAACACTCTATTCTACACCGCTCCACTCTACCGACTTCACTCTATTCTGAACCAATCTACGCTACACCACTGCAGTTTATGTCACTCTACTCCACTCTACGCCACTCCACCACTCCACTCTATGTCGCTTTACTCTATGCAACTTCACTCTGTGCCACAGTGTTCTATGCCATTGCAATCTATGCTTCACCACTGTACTCTGCACCACTGTACTCTGCACCACTGTACTCTACACCACTGCACTCTATGCTACTCTACGCTTAACCACTGCACTCTATGCCAATGCACTCAACACCACTTTGCTAAAAACCAATGCACTTTAAGCCACTGGTCTCTGCACCAACTACTATGCATCACTCTACTCTGCAACACTCTATGCCACTCTACAGCATTGTTCTCTGTCACTCTGCACTCTAGGGTACTCTAGTCTACTCTGCACCACTACACTCTGTGCAACTGCTCTGTGCAACACTGTATTTTACACCAATGCACTCTATGCCTCTTCACTCTACTCTGAACCAATCTACACTACGCCACTGCACTCTATGCCACTGCAGCCTATGCCACTCTACTCCACACAGTGCCATTCCAATCTACGCCACTCCACTCTACACCACTCCATTCTATGCCACTTCACTCTATGCCACTGCAATCTATGCTGCACCACTCTACTCTGCACCACTCTACTCTACACCACTGCGCTCTAGGCCACTGCACTCAACACCACTTTACACAAAACCAATGGGCTTTATGCCACTGGACTTTACATCAACTACTCTGTACCACTGCACTCTTCAACATTATACTCTACTCTGCAACAATTTATGCCACTCTACCGCATTGCACTCTACATCACTGCACTCTCCACCACTCTATTCTACTCTGCACCACTGCACTATATGCCACTGCTCTCTACAACTCTACTCTGCACCACTCCACAATGCCCCTCTCTACTCTGAACTTACTCTTTGCCACTACACTTGATGCCACTGCGCTCTACTCTGCACCACTAAACTCTACGCTACTCTACTGCACTCTACACCAATGCAATCTACACCACTACACTCTACATCATTCTTCACCACTCTAATCTATTCTGCACCACTGCACTATACATCACTCTACTCCACGCCTCTGCACTCTACCCTGCACCACGCCATTCTAGCCTACACCACTTCACCATATGCCACTTCACTCTACTCTGAAACAATCTACTCTGTGACACGACATTCTACGTTAATGCAATCTATTTTGCAACACTCTACTCTACGCCACTCTGCTCTACGTCACTGCACTTTATGCCAAAGCACTCTACATCATTCTACTCAAAAGCAATGCACTCTATGCCAATCTACTCTGCACCACTGTACTTTACATCACTTCACTCTAGGCCACTCTAATCTACAGCACTCCACTCTACGATACTCCACTCCCGGACACTCCACTCCATTAAACTCTACTCCACTGTATACCACTCTATAATACTACTCATCTCTACGATGCTCTACGCAACTCCTTCTAGGCCACTTCATACCACTGTTCTCCACTCTGTTCTATGACATACTACTCCATTCGACTCCACTCTATACCACTCCACGCAACTCCCCTCTATGACACTCTATGCTACTCCACTCTACTCTGTGCCACTCCACTCTACAACACTGTACTCCACTCTATGCCACTCCACCCTATGACAATCTACTCTGCTCTACACCATTTTACTCTTCAACACTCTACCCCACTCTATGCAAAAACCTCTATGCCACACCACTCTGCTCTACACCACTCCACAACACTCTTAGCCATGCCACTGTACAAGACTTTATCCATCCTATGCCACTCAACTCTACTCCACTCTATGCCATTCCACTCTCCGACGCTCTATACCATCCACGACACTTGACAACCCTCTACACCACTCCACAGCCTTCACACTCTACCTCACTCCACTCCACCCCACTCAACTCTACACCACAACACCCCACCCATAATATTAATAGTTTTTGTAAAGCACATCAACTACCTCAAGGAGAGGTATCCCTGCACTTTGCAATCACAGCAGGTGGAGTCCAACAAAAGTGCTACATTTGACTGAAAATCCAAGTCTTCAGGGTCTTCCTGAACTCACTTTTGGACATGATCAGGTGCATATTGTAGGGCAGGGAGTTCCACAGTCTGGCTGTCTCCACAGTGAAGGACCTGCCTCGTAATTGGTATTTAGCATAGTGAGGCATACAGAGCAGGTTCTGGGAGTTTGATCTCAGAGTGCATTTTTGATGATATAGGCAAAGCCTATGCCTGAGATATCCTGGGCCGCTGTCTTGCAATGCACGAAAGGCTAGAGTCAGGGACTTGAACTCTATCTTTTTGTCCACAGGTAGCTAGTGAAGTTGTCTGATGAAGGGACAGATGTGGTGACGGAACGGGATTCAACAAATTAATTTCGCTGCTGCATTCTGAACCATCTGGAATCTATTGATCAGATAGTGGGGCAGCCCCAGGTAGAGACAGTTAGCTTAGTCCAGCCGAGAAGGTATTGTAGCGTGAACTACGGCCCTTCAACTGTCATCCAGCTAAAGATGCAAGTATTTTATTAAAGGACTCAGCTTCCCAAAACATAAGGCTGATATATGACTGACTTGGCTCGAGAAAGGAAAGAGAGATCAGAAACCCATTTGATGCCCACATTTTTCACAGTGGTTGCAGGTAAAGGTGGCAAGCACATTTCAGCTGGCCAACAAAGTCCGGAGGCAAAAGAGAAGCCTGGCCGAAGAACAAGACATCCGTTTTGTCAGCATTAAGTTTTACGTTGTTATTGTTCACCCAGCAGGAAATGTCCTTCAGACACCCCTTAAATCTGTCTAAAGAATCAAGAGAGTTATCCTTAAAAGAGAACACCAGCTGGGTGTCGTCCACATAGGAGACTGCCTTCACTTCCTAGGAAGCAATGAGAGTGGAAAGTGGTACCAAATAGGTGTTGAATAGCAGTGGACTCAAGAATGAACCCTGAAGCACCGAGCACCATAGTGGCTTAGGTTCTGATTGATGAGGTTGGAGAAAGACCCTTTGAGAGAGGTCTGTAAGATAAGGCTGTATCCAGGAGAGTACGACCCCCGCAAGCCCAGCTGTTTGATTCTGGCCAGTAGGAACAGGTGCGCAACCGTGTTGAATGCTGCAGACGGATCTAGAAGGACCAGCATCGCTGATTCACCTGTGTCTACAGTCATTCTTACAGATTCCGCCACCTCCACAAGTCCTGTCTCAGTGCTAAATCCCTTTCGGAAACTGGATTCAGTGTCGTGGAGGATGTCATGGGCTTCTATGAAACTGGCATATTGGCGTTGCACCAGTTTTCCCAGCATTTTTGCGGGTTCTGACAATAGTGAGATCGGGCGATAGTTGCTAAGCTCCGAAGGGTCAGCGTTCAGTTTTTAGGTCTCGCGACCTATCAATGCGCGCAAGCGCATTGAGCGTAGCGAGAATTCATGTCCTCAAAACGCTCGTGAAACCAAGGGTTTCATTCGTGCGGTTTTGTTTAAGTTCACGTGAATCACGTGACCAAACATTCACGGCCAGCACAGCACATCAAAGGGCTTCTCCTCCCCTAATTATTCATGGCCAGGCGCAGGCCGGCCGTACTTTCAGTTTCCCAAAGGGCTTCTTCTCCCCTAATTATTCATGGCCGGCCGCAGGCCGGCCGTACTTTCAGTTTGCTTCTCTTGTTTTGCTGCTCCTGCACCCCGCACCACCCAGCTAATGCACAACATTGGTGACATTACACAACAGCTCGTGTTTCAGCAAGCAGTATCAGTAGATTAATGTGTCCCATACTGTACTGTCCCAACTGGATGTTATGCCCAAACTTACTCCGGCAACCCATACATTGTGAGTTAGCGTGTGGCAGAGGAAAGGGGTTGCAGTCACAAGGAGCGGAGTTATAGTAAGTGGAGTCTCAAAATCAGCGTATACCTAATGTACATCGATGTTACACACTGCACACAATTAACAATCAAGGCCAGCGTTATGAAAGCAGCAGCAGCAGATTTACATCAATGTTACACACTGCACACAATTGACAATCAAGGCCAGCATTATGAAAGCAGCAGCAGCAGATTGTTATTTAAATAGCAAACGCGGCTTGCTGTTCTTCTACTTGGTGCGCAACAGGGCAGGCCGAAACATACCAGGTCCCCTATGTGTCCTCCCCCTGCATGCACACAACACCCGCGCTCGGAAAACACGCACCCGCAGTCCATGGCTCACCTTTAAGCCCAGCGCCATGCCCACACCCGGGCTCCGCCGCCCAGAGCGTGAAGACTCCCCAAGTCCTGCCAGATGGTGTTGCCCCCACTCGACACAGTTCTCCCAGAAACGCCAATTGCCTCCTAACTTCTTTTGGGATCTCCGACTCTTTTCACGCAGCACACCCCCGATCAGCTGCGGCGCTCACTCCACCAACGCAGCTTCTCGTTTTCTTGTTTTCTATCCTCGTGACAAATATCTTTTTATCTTCCTATCTGAATATTTTCATCTACCTCTGTCTGCGTCTTTATTTTTGACTGGCTTCGGCTTTTTTACCTGCATTTTTATCTGGTTGTCTTGGTTAATCTATGCAGGCTGCCTGACTGAACTGATTTTTATAACGACCTCGATGCATAAAAAAAAACAGTTTTAACATTCTACTACGCTATTCAGATCTCATCGCTTGGCCAAGCTGCCCGTATATTTCTAATTTAAGAGCAGCAGGTTACAGAATTCCTTGGCACGCGATCATTGCAATTACAGAACATTTTACAGCGCCGGAGGCGTTTCACTATTTGCTGCACTGATTACACGGGGGCAGCCTGCACAGGGAGAGATGTGGAGAAGGCGAGCAGTCATTGGAAAGGAAGCTGTCACTTCAGATCTTAGTGAGATGCAAAAGAGTGCGGGTCTCAAAGAGGTCATTGTCGTTCAAAAAGCCAGCGGCATGTACTAAAAAAAAACCACACAAAAAACGATGTGCAAATTCGCGTTATTCGTATTTGCTAAACCTGTAGAATTGCAGACAAGTTACAATCGCGCGAAATTACACGCGTAAATATACAAAGTGCAAACAATGTGTACTTTCTATTCCTCTCTCCCTTTTTCTGTCTTCTTCTTTATAAAGTACTGGTTACATGGCTATACATGAAAAATAAGTTCCGGTGCCCCCAATAAAAGTATCAATATCTTCCTCTTACAACAAACAGCACAAATTTAGCATGCTCTGTATATCTTCAACCATACTCTGCAGATCATGAGCAAAATAATCATTTATAGTGGATAGTAGATGAGAATATGGCTGTACTTAGTATATTCTCTCTTTCTGCATCCAAACAAGGAAAAATTCATAGGACATGGAGAAGGAAGGGGATATTGACAATGGGAGGAGAGTACCTTTTATCTGCACTTACACGTTCCTTGACGATATAAATACCATCGATAAAATATATGTGGAGTTACCAGCAGTAGTAGAAGTGCATTAAACAAGCACTGGCGTTGCCAATAGGTCTCGCAGTAGGAAAGTTGGAGCTATTACAATTACAAATAACAATGCCTTTTAATTTTGTTTTCATTTTAAAAACATAAAGGGCTTTGTCATTTACAAAACCAAAAGCTCCAACTTTCCTACTGTGAGACCAATTGGCAACGCCAGTGCTTGTTTCAATAGGGGCCATAGCATAGCATGCTTCCAAATGTCGGGAAAATTCCGGTGGAAAGCGAGGCATTCCAAATGGGATTTAAAACAGGGTTAATCAAGTGAGCCAGAGTACTCAAAAGCTTCAGGGGACAAGGATCGTCCGGAAGCATGGACTTGCGTCTCAGGATTTCATCCAATGAATCCTGCAGGGAGATAGGAAGAAAAGCTGAGAAGGTGCCCTTGGCATTGAGGGTTTCCATAACACTTCACTCTACACTTAATGACACTCCACTCCACACCACTCTCCTTTGCCCCACTAACTTTTAGCCATGCTGAACAGCAGATACACTGGTGTACAGCATGACTGAAACATATTGGCAAAGTCAACAGCTCTTGCATAGGCGAGACCTATTGACTTTACCAATGTTTTTTTATGTTTGCTGTGGCCAAGTTGATGCTGAGAAAGGATGCAGTAGCTCTAAACTCCATTGTACAAACATAACTAAGCAATCACATTCCTTGAACGTCTGAAATATCCAAGCTGAATTTCTGCAGGAATTCAAAGGATACCTAGTCACAAAACAATTGGGCTGAAAAGTTCTGCAAAAGGCGATCTTATGAGTGAAGGATTTCAGGCCGGGACCTGGGGTGTTGTGTACTTGTCCCATGGACATCATTTACCAGCAGAGGACGGTGCCAAGAGTTAAAGAGACCCCCACCATGGAATGAGAGTGTACAGTGCTTTGGGTCACAAGATGTCTGAATGGACAGACATATTGTGGCACTCAGCTGATATGAGGAGAGTGGCCTCTCAAGCAGGAGTGCAATGTCCATTGGGCTAAAAGGGCTTCAGCCCCCTCCGTTGTGTGCCATAGCCCGGGTTTAGCTTCATGGGTGCTTGTCCCAGGTCCTTGCCTGGGCAGAGCACTGCTTGGGAAGCCAGCATTGAGGAAAACATTTTCGTTTTTTAAAGAGAGACACGTTCCACTTCTCCTGCTGCTGGAAAGTGTCTTCAAAGAAAAGGTGTAGGCCACCAGTAATTAATACAATACTAGTTCATAGATCCCATGGTGGGGGTTTTCACTGTGCACAGCTGTGTACTTTAGCATTCCTTATTGATTTAAAGGAGAGACAATGATTGCCCATTCACGCTATGATGACTGAGGCATCCTTTGCCCTTGAAAGGCTATTTCTGCCCTGTTCCCAACCTGACAAGCAACGAAGGTACAAATGACAAATTATATGGTATACAGGGCTACTGGAATTATGTGATTGGCTGTGGTGTGGAAAATTAGGAAAAGTGATGTACATAAGCAGTGTTCATTTGCCCTTTCCCATTCCCTTCCCTGTACGTTAACCACACCACTCCGCCAGTAAAAAGCCCGTGCCCACATGTACCTGATAGCCATTTTAGGCACCATGGCCTTTTTTTTTGCCCGCTCATCGGAATCCCCGGTTTCCCTCCTGCGCGTATTTGAACCCCCCCCCCCTCTCACATGTATAGATCATGAAACCTTCTCCCCCTGCGCGACCCTGCTACGAAAAGCAACCCTCCTGCTTGACCCACGCAAAGTCCCTCATTCCTTCTTGAAAAAGCATCCCTTGCCCCAGCTGACACAACCCCCCCAGCGGTATCTGACTGCCCCCGTTCTCTCATGTGCGGGTCATAAGACCTCTCTCTCTCTCTATGCGACTCTGTCCCTGTGCGCACCCTGGCTCTCCCCTCCTCCCTTGCATGGACAAGTCATAAACCTCCTTCTTCTGCAAAGCCCTGTCCTTGGGAGTCACGGCCGCACCTGACCAGCACCTCCTTTCCTTTCATGAATAACCCCTCTGTTAGTAAACCCTCCCTCCGCGATGGACTGTCCACACATGTCCGAGGCCAACGCCTAAGCCGGAAGAAACTGTTTATTGCCCCTTATTGTATGGAGTCACTCCTCTTCAAAGAACCCACTATTGATCCTGGCTTCCCCACCCCTTGGGATACGATCAGGCGCACATATCCTAATAATCAGCAGAACACTCAGCTGCGTCACTGCCCCTTCTCTTATCGACAGTTCAAGGGTCTCTATTGTAAGCATATGTGGGGTAGGATTGACACGAGGATTATGGGGATGTCTTTTCCTTGTGTCACAATGTCCTGATTGTAATGCCAAGTGTTTTGTAAAGTATAAAAGACGATGTCTCAGCTCACTTGTTAGAGCACCTCCCGAAAGACACTGTGTTTCGTGTCCGAAATGACAGGCTCTCCTCATGAGTAATAAATCCTGTTCTTATGATTCCTGCTTCCAGCGCCCGTCTCTTTATTTGGTAACTATTCAGAATGGGAACTAAGAGGCGACTTGCGCCAGCAGCCCGGGCATCGATAGTAATATGGGCTCACCTTCAACAATTGGCGTCCCAACGCGGGGTCCATCAGTGACATAAGGTCCGGTAAGAGAGATCCAGACGAAGAAGTGAACATCTAAATGATCGGAGTATACCTGCCTTGAGAGGGCCCTCGTCCGGCTGCCGATCGAATGAACTTCACCGATTCTGAACGGACCTCTCTCGAGTGACCTATTGTCCTGACTGGAATCCCACAGGAATGCTGCATGGAGTAAGAGAACGATCGGGCGCTGGAGGAGGAAGATAAAGAACTGTCCATATGGTCCGGTCCGGGTAAGATTAAGTAGGGCGTTTTACGCCTGATTGGTAGGATGGTTTTATCCATCTGATTGTTTGATTGATTGTATTGGAATCAGTATTTGAATACTGATATTGTTTGGTTATTGGTTCATTTAGCTTTGGATGCTACTTGAAATATTGGTTCTCTTCTTGAGAACGAGACATTCTCTGTTTGCAAACAGCGGCGAATAGGAACGTTCGTCTCTCTTTGCAGATAGAGAAGGGTAGGTAATGCAGACCTTTGTCCCCGTTGTAATCCGTCATGCCTACCTTTCTCCCCACTGATTGTTTGAAATTGATTAAATAATCGATTGTTGCTCTTTGAGATCTTCCCTGTCCACAAACAGAGACGAATAGAAATATTCTGTCTCCCTTTGCAGATGGTGAAGGGCAGGTAATGCAGACGTTTGTCCCCGTTGTAATCCGTCATGCCTGTTTTTCTCCCCACTGATTGATTGATTGACTGGACATTGTTGTCCAAGGAATTGTTTGTTTGAGGTATTTTCTGTTTGCAAACAACGTGGAATAGAAATATTCTGTCTAGTCTTTGCAGATAGAAAAGGGTAGGTGATGCAGACTTTTGTCCCCGTTGTAATCCGTCAGTCCTACCCACTCCCCACTGATTGACTATTATTTGGGGGGTAGCTCACCTGGTCCGTCCAGGAGGCTACCCTAATGGAGGACACATGCCCCCACTTGTTGGCCATTTATTGGAAGTAACCCATCCGGTACGTCCAGGAGGCTACCCTAGTAAGTGGAGGTACATCATTTGGTCCGACCAGGATGATACCCTAACGAAGGATATGTGTTCCCCTCTGATTGATAATCTAGTTCCACCCCGGACCATTTATTGGAGGTAACTCACCTGGTCCGTCCAGGAGTACCCCTAGTGAAAGGACATATAAAAATGAAGTGATCACCGTACCCTACTAACAGAAAACTTTAGCTCGAAACACGCTAAGGAAGAGAAAGAAAAATAAAAAGAAATCAGGCTAAGTCAGTAACCCCCTGATGAGCTTTCGACTTCACTAAAAATAAGAAACATTAGAAACAGTTCGTAATAAGAAATATAAAATGGCGAAAAGTTTGACAGCAAAAATAGCCACGAGGTAGCTAGGCTCCGCTGCCTATTCCTGCTCCCAACATGCCTGCCTCATTGCCCACCACGCCCAAATAACGGTCAAACGAACCAATAGGTACCTACCCTCATTCCGGAAGCTCCCGAAGTGCAACAGGTCCGCGGTTACGCCCATCCGGAAGGCGAGGCCTCGATGCGTGCAGGGCTTGGCTGGCCGCAGTCGGAAGGGGAGGCTGTAGGGTGGACGGCCCGAGGAATCATGGAGGTCTCTCCTTTTTCCCCTCTCCTGCTGCCCTGCAGGCCACAGGGGGGGAGCTGTCTTGCTTCAGCCACCGACCACCCCCCACCCCCTCTCTTGCCTGATCTGGCCATCGTCGAGGACCGGAGCAAAGGCGAGGTCGGACAACCCTGAAAGTTGCAGGTAGTCCCGCCACATGACCACGCCTGAGAGTTTCAGGTAGTTCCGCCACATGTCAAAAAGGGGGGGGGATGTCTTGCCTCAGCCACCGACCCCCCCCCCACCTTCATCAGCCGGCACGGCCAATACCGAAGTGCTGGAGCCAGGGAACGGCGCAGGGTCGCTGGAAGGGGGAGGCGGCGCGAACGACCCTCCCCCACCTCCCTCCAGGTGGAGGCTTCCAGCGACACCCCAACGCTCTTGCTTAAAGAGGGTCAACATCGAAAAGCGGTCTTTTGCCCAGGACGGGCACACGCCCCATGCCTTCTCTCCTCAACTTTGAAGATTCTATGAGAGCCGGGGGGCACCCCGATCCCTCCGCATGGGCGCCCCCGTCCCCCTCACTGGGAACCGCGACATCGGCGCACTCCTGCCAGCGCCAGCCTCAGTTTGGAAATGGCTAAAATACAGCCAAGGCACAGACTTGTTCAGTTCCGGTGGAACACCAGAATGACCCGGTAGGAAAAATTGTTGCCGCCCTCACCATTCTTTGACTGATGGTCCATATCGTTAGACTGTTACCACATTGCGAAAAACTTTTGAACTACCAACGGAAGGTTCTGGTCCTACTACGAGTCAGTGGAGGCAATCTGACTATACAGGGACTTGCCTGACCTCGCCCAAAATGGCGCCGACACAAAATGAGACTTTTTAAATAAACATTGTTGCACCCTGATTGCTCAGCTTTGATGCCCCGAGATATGTATGCAGTTTTTGGGCAATGAAAGTAGGCAAGAAGGATATTGAGTATGTGCTTGGAAAAGAAAGCGATATAAGATAAACATTGATTATGTGTTGGGATGATGAACTGATTTAGAGTGGGTACTAATTATGTGTTGGCAGCTATGAATCGGTATGAAATAGGCACTGATTGAGCATTTAAACAATGAATTGATGTACATTAGATATTGAGCAAAATAGTAGAATAATGAAATGATATTATTGAACGCTTGACACGCATTATACTTGCCGCTTAAGAAAGTTCGATATGATTTTCATTGCACTGCTGCACTTTATGAAATAAATGGCCACCGACTTCGCTCCTCATGCCCAGTTCCAGTCTGCTCCGTAGCCGGCCCACTGGGTTGTAGGCCCGTATTTGTGCGCCAACCTTTTCATTAAAGTTTTTTGAACATGCAAATATTATCGTAGCGTTTGTATTTATGAATGTTATTGAAATGTATGGCTACTGTCACCGACATAAAATACGTGCAGTATGGCTAAGGTTGAAGGGTAAAGGGGCCCGGTGCTTAGCAACTACATTCTGTGTCATAGACAGCCGGAAAAGTGTTTCAGACGCCCTTAAAACGATACCGAGGAACTTCATTTGCCGCACAATTCATCCTGCTGCATAATCTGCAGATTTTAACAACAACAAAAATGTTTCTAGATCAAACAGTTTAAAAAGTTACTAAATATGCAGCAACACATGTTACTGAGCAGTGGTAGATCCTTTGCAAAGCTTGACTTGTCACCTATCTGTTGTTTAATGCTTTATTTTTGTGTTATACTAGTACTAATGAGATGTAACTAATGCCCAGATAGTGTTAATAAGTGTTAGAATGTAAACATAATTAAGTAATAGTGTCACAAAGTTTGCCATAATACACCATATAATTTCCCTTTTCTTGTGGCATAATTTACTCTACCCTGCTCCAAAATTTGCCCTCCCCTGTCCCACAATTCCAGTGGCCCTGATTGTATGTAATTGAATTTATATAGCGCTTACTACCATTAACAAGGGGTAGCAAGCGCTATATAAATGCATAAAAGGTAGAACATTTGTAAACATTTTTAAAGGAATTGCAGTGATTCAGTGTCCGTCAGGCAGTCCAGAATATTTTACCAACTAAATATTGGATTCTGGGGCGCTTATGTTTTTTCCTATATAAAAACTTCAAGTACTGGATAAAAAGTAAGAAAATGCAAAGCGATATTGGAAAATATCTCCTTAAAACTGCTTTTCTTGCCCTTTGTTTGCTTGGCTTGCATTTTTTACTCTGTTTTCTCTGCATTTGCATAATTGTTGCACAGCATAGTACTTATCCATGGAGTCGGGGGGCGCTCCAGGTGGGTCGTCTCTCAATGGCTGTCCATCTAGCGACACCACTGAGGGGGGTGATTCCTTCCCATGGGCACAGGATAGATTCAGGGGGGGTTGGGTGGGGATCACCGGTGGAAAAAAGCAAAGGGAACGTTATTGTTGGTGTAAAAAGCTATTATAGTTGATTTCGATAGGGCTAGTAAAGATTGTATAGTGAACGCTATGTGTATTTTAGGAAAATCATTTATTTTTGCTAAAACTTTGACTTACTCTGGGGCAAATAAGATGTCTGTGTTGGAATGTGGCGGGCTTAAACGCAGGCTGTAAGTGCCAACTTGTTCGTAAGGAACTGAATATGTATAAACCCCATATGGTATTTTAAACTGAAACTCACTTAGTCACAAAGATCGGGGGTTACTTAAAAAAACTACAATATCAAACAATCGTTTGTACATCCAAAGAGTCTCAATTAGAGGAACTGCTACATTAGCTAGCAAATCCTTATCATATAAAACGCAAAGGATTTTTTTGGATCACAAGGGCAGATGGGTAACTGCCCAGCTTGAAATTAGGGGCATGAAATATGTATGTACCACTATCTATGGACCTTAAACTGATGATCCTGACGTATTTGATTCTTTAATTTTGGAATTATTGGATTGGCAAGGGGCTTTAGTAATTATGGGGTATTTTAATTGCGTCATGAACTACTCTAATTACTCTACTAGTCGACGAATGACTTCAAGAATGCTGAAGGTACAGGCCTCTATTCTTGAGCTAGCTTTGCTATATAGCCTAAAAGGCGCATGTAAAACTTTATACCCAAATGAGCCGGGATATTCATTTTACTCTACCCCTCATAAACAGTACTCTAGGATCGACATGGCCTGGGTTGGGGATGCTATACTTCAGACTGCTACAATGGAAGTCTGCCCAAAAATAACATGTGACCAAAATCCCATTTGTAAGGGGCATCACCCAACAATTTGGTCTACAACAAAATAAAACTAGGGAAGCTACTATTAGGGCATTAGCTAATTTTGAATATTGTCATGCCATAGCTATTAGACAAAATGATTTAAATCAGACGCAGCTATATTTCTCTAACAGAAACATGATTATCCCTATGGGGGAAGCTAAGGGAAAAAAAGTGAGGGTGATTTTTACATTCTGTGTTTGAAAAAGTAGGTATTTTCTTATTTAGCCATCCATTGTTTTTGGGATAAGCCTGTCTGCTCGTGCCAAGCTACCAAGGGGGTGAGCAGGGGTTATCTAGAGTGTATATCCCCCTTACCACGACTAGAGGCAAGGGTCTCTATTTGGACAAAGGTACCTGCATCTGCCAACTAGAGACCCCCATTTCTAACAACGGATTTTCCCTTCGGGATAACCTGCTACTCCCGGAGATTTTTCATGGTAGCGTCTCGAGGAGCTGGGCTAAACATGGGATTGATAGACTGGGGCATCTTTATGACTGTAATGGCTTTCGAACATACCAACGTTTACAAATTTCTTTTACACTACCACGTCAACTATATTTTAAATATTTGCAATTTAAGAGACTTCTTTCCAGTACAACGGGGTAAAATATTTAGATACATTTGACATAATGACTTGTCTCCATGATAGACCGAGCAAACATGCAATTCATACGGCATATCAGAATCTTTCTCAGGGTAGAGACAACACATGTTTTCAGCTGTCCTCAAAATGGAGCAATGTGTTAGGGGTAGATATTACCCCCACAACAGTTAGTCAGGCACTTTCTACAATGGAGGGAGCTGTCTGTTCAATTAAACTAAAAGTACAGCAGTATCTGACAATATGCTATATTACTCTACCCCAGAAAAAATTGCCAACTGGAGACAGCAAGAGGAAAGACAAGGGAGAAACAGGGTTAACCATCCAAAATGTGGTTTATATGCAACAAATATTGTGCATATGTTTGTTACTTGCCCTTTGTTGTCAACATTTTGGCTGGAAGTTAGACATACTTCTAAAGTCCGCTTTGGGTTGGATTTTTCTTTTACTCCACATGAGATTATGTTGGGCCATAAAATAGCACCTCACCCTGCATGGCGATCCCTTTCAGTTATTATTTTAGTTGCTGCATGACTCACCATATCAAGGGTTTGGATCTCTCCGAGACTCAGTTGTGCAGTAGAATGGTGGGCTATCATAATGGAAATTTAAGACAGAGAGAAAGCATTGGCTAAAATTAGAGGCGTACAATCACTGAAAAAAATGTATTCTATCTGGCACAGAATGACTAATGGCTGTGACAGTATACAAAAAGGTGAGCAACCCAATATACCCTTGCGGGCTCGGGCAAGGTTTGTAAAAGAGAATGGCCAGCAAGGGGTTTTGTTTATTCTAGGATTTTTACAGCACCGTTAGGACTTGTTTGGGTTTAATCACAGTACCTAAACATGAGTTCAATCAGTGGCTGTTAGATTCAATTCAGATGAAACAAGGAACATAAGATGTTACCACACTAACATCAAACTTAAGCATGAATGCTCAATAAAACGAGGAACCAGGATTTATTGTCTGAAAGTTATTATTGAACTTCAAGGCAAAATATATAAATTTCTGTACAAAAACAATGAACAATCATGAAGAATAGGGTGCATACATGGATATAATAAGGATATTCAAGGCCTTGGTTGCTTGTCCTTGGACATATCCAAATTTGAGTCCAGACTGCTGCGTCACAGTAGTTGATTGGTTATAACTCAAAGTCAGAAGAAAATCAAAAGATGACTTGAGACAAACTAGGCAGAATTGGACTGAACAGGTCGACGTTTCGTTCTTATTATGGTTATTCTTAAGACCATCATCAGGACTACAAAGTAGTATATACAATTGATGACCCTTTTTCAGAATCGAGACGGTGTCAGTTAGAAAATCTTGATGGCACCGGTACTTTTAAATAGTGGCGTTGAGGTTGGGCACAGAAGTAAATCAATTGTGCCTAAAGTACACTTGCAACGAGTTAAGCGAAGCAGTAGATGGGTTCTGATAGTTAGTCCACTTTTGGTTGAAGATCAACTGTCTCAGAATAGGAGTTGGGAACAATCCGCCTTGGAACGTCAATAAAGTACGATCGATCGTACTTTATTGACGTTCCAAGGCGGATTGTTCCCAACTCCTATTCTGAGACAGTTGATCTTCAACCAAAAGTGGACTAACTATCAGAACCCATCTACTGCTTCGCTTAACTCGTTGCAAGTGTACTTTAGGCACAATTGATTTACTTCTGTGCCCAACCTCAACGCCACTATTTAAAAGTACCGGTGCCATCAAGATTTTCTAACTGACACCGTCTCGATTCTGAAAAAGGGTCATCAATTGTATATACTACTTTGTAGTCCTGATGATGGTCTTAAGAATAACCATAATAAGACCGAAACGTCGACCTGTTCAGTCCAATTCTGCCTAGTTTGTCTCAAGTCATCTTTTGATTTTCTTCTGACTTTGAGTTATAACCAATCAACTACTGTGACGCAGCAGTCTGGACTCAAATTTGGATATGTCCAAGGACAAGCAACCAAGGCCTTGAATATCCTTATTATATCCATGTATGCACCCTATTCTTCATGATTGTTCATTGTTTTTGTACAGAAATTTATATATTTTGCCTTGAAGTTCAATAATAACTTTCAGACAATAAATCCTGGTTCCTCGTTTTATTGAGCATTCATGCTTAAGTTTGATGTTAGTGTGGTAACATATTATGTTCCTTGTTTCATCTGAATTGAATCTAACAGCCACTGATTGAACTCATGTTTAGGTACTGTGATTAAACCCAAACAAGTCCTAACGGTGCTGTAAAAATCCTAGAATAAACAAAACCCCTTAATGGCTGTGACAGCACAGACTGATTTTCCTTTAATTTCATACTATTCATTTTCTTATCTGCTATTCTAGTTAAATATGTAACTTTCAGCTTTTGATATATCAGTCATGTATTAGAAAGGCCAGACTGAGTTATTTATGTTTGTTGAATGTCTACTTTGCTATCAATAAAACATATTTTAAAAAAAAGGAAAATAGTGGTCTGGGCAGCAGTTGCTTTGTTTTGGTGGTTGATGGTAGGTGGCACAGCACATATTAGGGGGGCAAGGACTTTTACAACAAGCATTTACAATGCAATGGTCTCGGCATCATTAAAGGTAGAGCTATTGGCATTGCTCATGACATTTCTTTTTTTTCCTTAAATCATAAATAACAACACTCTGCACTCAACAGCACACGCCACTCTGCACCTGCACTTACTGCTCTGCACACTCACTCTGCACACTCACTCTGCACTCACTACTCTGGACTCACTACTCTGCATTCTGCACTCACTACTCTGCACTCACTACTCTGCACTCACTACTCTGCACTCACTACTCTGCAGTCTGCACACTCACTACTCTGCACTCACTACTCTGCACTCACTACTCACTACTCTGCACTCACTACTCTGCACTCACTACTCACACTCTGCACTCACTACTCTGCAATCACTACTCACACTCTGCACTCACTACTCACACTCTGCACTCACTACTCACACTCTGCACTCACTACTCTGCACTCACTACTCACACTCTGCACTCACTACTCTGCACTCACTACTCTGCACTCACTACTCTGCACTCTGCACTCACTACTCTGCACTCTGCACTCACTACTCTGCACTCTGCACTAATACTCGGCACTCACTACTCTACACACTCACTTCTCTGCACGCACTCACACTCTGCACTCACACTCTGCACTCACACTCTGCACTCACTACTCTGCACTCACTACTCACTACTCTGCACTCACTACTCTGCACTCTGCACTCACTACTCTGCACTCTGCACTCACTACTCTGCACTCTGCACTAATACTCTGCACTCACTACTCTACACACTCACTACTCTGCACGCACTCACTACTCTGCACTCTGCACTCACTACTCTGCCCTCACTACTCTGCACTCACACTCTGCACACTCACTACTCTGCACTCACTACTCTGCACACTCACTACTCTGCACACTTACTACTCTGCACTCACTACTCTGCACACTCACTACTCTGCATTCACTACTCTGCACACTCACTACTCTGCACACTTACTACTCTGCACACTCACTACTCTGCACTCACTACTCTGCACTCACTACTCTGCACTCACTACTCTGCACTCTGCACTCACTACTCTGCACTAATACTCTACACTCACTACTCTGCCCTCCAGGGCGATGCGCGCGGCCAGGATTGTCTCCTGGGAAGCACACACGCCAACAATAAGTTCTCGGCGAGAACGCGCTTCCGCGCGCCTAGCCGAGACCTAAGAAGGTCCTAAGTGCAGTCTCTTAGTAAATGTTCCTGGTTTCCCTTTCTATTACAGAAGACGAAGGGTAGCTATGGCCCAAGCACTGATGTTGCCTGTGAGTCTGTCAGGGAGTACTGGCGTCAGGGTGATGGTTTGACAATAAAATCAAGTCACACAGTTACTGTAACAGTCATGCAGTTACTCTAACACTCTGTACAAAGGCAGCAGAAGAGAGCACTCAGTCACTGTGCTCCTCTACCTCATGATTTCTATCTATCACAGTTTGGGTAGGGCGGGACATATACTCCACAGTAGGGAGACACGTGGGTTCCAATATTCCACTGCAACTTACCAAGGGCTGCTGTGAGCTGACCTCTCACAGTCCACCTCACAGAGCGCCGTGTGTGCCTCTGCCCTAGGCATTTGTTTGCTGAACATGTAATAGACTGGCAAGTAGCTCTGCATGGTACTGTGTATGGACAGCACCTGGCACTGTGCCCACAAAAGCTTCCTGTCGCGCAGCTGGTGCCCATACTGCCTTCTACTACCCTATTTCGTCTTCAGTCTGGCAACTGTAGTCATGTGCGTTAATGCACCTTCTGCTGAGACACAGTTCAGATGAATGTCTGCCTAAAGATTGTATAGTTTATTTTTACTATGTAGTCGCATTTAGAATTTCTTTTTATAAACATGGAAGATGTGTTGTGTTTATAGGTGCTAGCGAACTACTGCCATGGTGTGCACTTCACATTCCATTTTGGAACGATGGTGCTGTCATACTCAGTCCTAGTCTCACATCAGTGTTAATAACAATGGCTTTGACTTGAGTGACTATTAGCTTGTACCTCGTACTTCCATTCTCAAACAATGCACAAGCAAGCACTACTAAAAGCAAAGTGACACAGTGTAAAGTGTAATTCTGTGAGAAGCTTGGCCAAAATGTTTCACCTGCCCACTTTGTGACTGGCCTGGCTATCATAGACTACCAGATACTAGGGTAGAGTTGTTGGGAGATAAAGGAAACTAATTAAAAAGCATTGTGAAATGTGTCTACCACGCCAAGAAAAGGAGTTCTTTAACATAAATAAAGCATTAACACAGACCCATGAGATCACAGGCCCACGAAAAGTTGCACCTTTAAATATATGAATGGCTAACTGAGTGCGGATTATATTTATAACAACTGCGAGATCAGGGAAGTGCCTGGATTAGGAGAAGACCAGTCATTGCTGGGATTGGGAAGTCAAACGGAAATAAATGCAGTTCTCTCTGGTGACTTGTGTCCAGAAGAGGAGACTGTTGTGCCTGTTGCGCAGCGCACATGTCTCCACCTCCCTATTTTGACTAGATCACCCTTAACTGGGAATGACTGTGTTCGAATGACAAGAGACGAATGAAGTCAGAGAGTCAGTGGAGCATTGGTATAAGTAGGGTGTTGCAGGTGTCCACTGTCACCAACCTAACTGCAGGTAGGATGATCACCGCTCTGTGCGAGACATTGAAACTGAGCTCCAACATCTCCATTACGAGCCTCTTGGGGATCTGCATCCAGAGCACCTCTCCTACTACCTGACCCCCCTTTTTAGTCCCCTCCCTCTGAATTGCACCATGGATGTGAGGGAGCCAGCAGCACTGTTGTGATGGAATGTTAAGTAGTCTGGTGTACCTGTGGGAGGATGTCTTTACAGGACACTATACTGAGTTAACATCACTTGCATTATGAAGCAGTCATCTGGGGATTCTGGAATGTTGTAAAAAGGGCAGTTAAACTTAAATGCTTAGAGAACTGTCGAAGGCAGACTCGCTGTTCATGTTTGCTTTGTCATCCTCCTTGTGTGTTGGAGATTCTCAACTTACCAAATAAGGACGTGTTACGAAGGCAGCGGAGGCAATATCTTGTAGTGAAATTTATTTAAATTAGACTGGTACAGGTAGTACAACTTCTCAGCTCCAAGGCCCGGTTGTAACTGAATCTGTCCTCATGCCCGCTCCACGTTCCATGTTCTATGGAACGTGAAGTCAGCAAGACGACACAGATGACATATAATATAACACATCCCCTTTCTTTAAAAAACCCATAATAAAAATAAAAATAAATAAGTGAATACATACCATTGAATATGAAAACTTATACAGAATTACAATGGAAAAGGTTCAGAAATATACAGCCAGATTCATGAAGCTTAATTGCGCTCGCAAAGGGCCAGATTCTGAGATCGGTAAAAGCGATTTCGCTAAATTGCGAGGAATTACATTTAAGGAATCTCTATTTGAGATTCCTTAAATGCAATTCATTAACCATTTATAAATTGCGAATTCGCAATTTCGGACCGCTATTTACCGCGAGGTCAAACCTCGTGGTAAATAGCGAAAACTTAGAAAAATGCTTTTAAATGCATTTCTCTAAGTTGCATGTTGCACACACACATGTCCTCTGGACATGTGTGTGCGCAACACCAATGTAGATTACATTTCAGGGGTGCTACAGGGTGTCCTTTGGACACCCCTAGCACCCTTGAAATCGCATCCTTATTTGCGATTAGCAAATAAGGAATGTGTAGGAATCGCATTTTATTTTGCGATTCCTACATGAATGCCGTTTTGCGAGTCTGTAATAGCGATTCCTTATGAATCTCTATTAAAGACTCGCAAAACGGGTCTTTGATGAATCTGGCAGCAAATCTTTTAACCAAACAGGAGGTCTTTTTTCATGCTTGGAATGCCTGGAATCCAAAGTAGAAGTATCTGGACTCAACATAGAAGATCCTCTACAATCAACTTCAGAACAACATGACTTTTGATCCATGGAGTCTTCCAAAACACTGTTATTTACAATTACAGGAGAATTCACATTTGAATTGTCAACAGTACTATTATTAGACAAAACATCATCTAAATCAAACAAATCAGGTACTAAGTTAGTGCAAGAAGAAGGTGCAGCACATTTAGCAACCCTTTTAAGGTTCCAGACCTTTCCATCAGTAAGCGTACAGCATAGTTCATTATTTTCACAACTTGCAAAGGTTCATAAAAACTGCTAATTTCCTTAGAAGTTTTACCCGTCTTTTTCACCCTCACCCTACAACAGTAATATTGGATTCTTTCACGCCATGTTTAGAATCATACCACTCTTTTTCTCTTGGTTTGAAGAGCATTCGCTCTTTCTCTGACAGTATCTTCTGACCATTGCACAATGTTGGATTTAAATAACCGTCCAGGAGTAAATTTCGTTTTGGGATTTCTGCCCTGCATAAGAAAACAAAGGTGGATAACCTGTAGCATCACAAATTGGCACTCTATAAGCCCAAACAATTTTTAAGACTAGAGTTTCCCAATCACCATGCTTAGCAGCCATTTGAATAGAGTTATTTATAACTCTATTAAAGTGCTCAACCATACCATTACTGTTTGGGTTATATAACGACGTGGTTTTATGCTTTATTCCTAGTTTGTTAAAGTACTCCTTTGCTTTGTTCGACATAAATTGAACACCATTGTCACTTAAAAGAACAGTCGGAATACCTTCCAATTGAAGTGATTGGTCTAACAAATGAAGAACTGAATCAGTATCATTTCTACTGACAACTTTAACAACAGGCCATCTTGAAATTAAATCCATTAATGCTAAAATGTATTTCTGTTCCGTGCCTATCGGACCCATAATGTCAACTGCAGTGTGTTCCCAAGGTGATCTAGGTCTGGACATGACACCTAAAGGAGGTTTACACATAACTAAAGATTTGTCAGCAACCTTGCATAATTCGCAGTCACGTACAAATGCTTCTATTTCAGCATCCATACCTGGCCACCAAAATGAAGTTTTAACGGTATGTTTAGCAAGAACTATACCACAATGGCCTTCATCACGAAGAGCAATTATAGGCAAACGTACATTTTTGGGAGGAATAACTCTCTCACGTCTCCAAAGATTTTCATAATGAATACTCAACTCAAATTTGACTTCCCAAAATGGTTTGATAATGTGGTTTTTACTTAATTTCCTTGGCCACGATTGTCTGAAATGAGATTTGGCTTGACATAAAACTTCATCTTTTAAATATTCTTCATCCCATTTCTCTTTTACAATTCCGCAGTTACCAAAATCCTGTACATAAGCAACCTGGAAGGAATTCCAGATTTCATCCTCAGATTCATCAAGCTGTTTAGGCATCCTGGAAAGAAAATCAGCCATACAATTTTTCTTTCCAGGAATAAATTCCATTTTGTAACAATAATCTTGTAACCTGATAGCTAATCTAGCAACTCTTGCAGATGTATTAATAGTGCCTTCAGTGGTAAGAACCTTGAGTAAAGGCTTATGGTCACAACGTAAAGTGAAATGTTTTCCCCAAACAAATGCCCGAAAATGATCTACGGCCCAAACGCAAGCTAATGTTTCTTTCTCAATTACTGAGTATTTCTCATCAGTAGGTGACATTGATCCAGAAGCACAAGCAATAATGAGCTCATTACCATTTAGATCAACCTGGGAAAGAACAGCACCTAGGCCTTTAATACTAGTGCCCGTAGTAATTATGCTATGAGCATCAGGGTTAATACTTTTCAAGTAAGCTACTCTCGAAATACAATCCTAAATATCATCAAAATCTTGTTGACACTCCGGTGACCATTCACATTTTTTTTTTTAACAATTGCCTGATTTTATAAGTTCTTGAGGGAAAATTCTGAATTTACTTGGAACATAATTCAGCAAGACCTATAAAAGATCTAACATCATCTTTGCAGTTTGGGACAGGAGCACACTTAAAAGAATCAATGAGATTAAGTTTAGATCTAATTCCCTTGCAATCAATTACATGTCCTAAATAAGTGACACTATCACTGGCAAATGTGCATTTGGAATACTCAACAGTCAATCCCTTGGATTCCAAAATGGACAACACTTCGTGTAATGTTTTGTCATGGTCCATTTTATCTTTTCCAAAAATAAGGATATCATCTTCTAAAAGTTGGTGTTTTTAATATTGAAAAATAAATGATGCGTTAATCGTTGAAAAACGGCTGCAGTGGATGCCAAGCCAAAAGGCATCCTTTTGAAACAACCCTGCGGTGTAACAAATGTAGTAAATTTCTTGCTGCATTTATATAGTGGAATCTGGTGATAAGCAGCAGAAAAATCAATTGTGGAAAACCACTTAGCACCGTCCAACAGAGCCAACATTTAATTTATTTTAAGCAGTGGAAATTGATCAACAACTATGTTCTCATTCAAATGGCACAAGTCCACACATAGTCTCAATTTCCCAATACTGGGTTTGACTACTACTAATGGAGAAACCCATTCTGAAGCCTCAACGGGTTCAATTATATCAGCAGAAACAATTCTGTCAAGTTCCTTGGCTACATCATTTCTTAAAGCAATAGGGACACTTCTAACCTTATGATTTTCGGGTACTGCTTTGTCCTTGAGTATTATTTTGTTCTCAAAACCCTTTAATTTGCCAATGTTTTTGTGAAACACAGAGGATTTTTTTTTTTAAAGTTTCTCACCAACTTTCGTGCACTCATCCATAACTTAAACCTGCTCAGCAGAGTTTGGGTCCAAAATGATGTGCACATTTTTCTGTTCTTTCCATCCAATGACCGATGGACCTTTTTTTAAAATATACAATTTTCCATATGAATGGCGATTCTTAACTTAAATTTAAACCAAAGATAATCCAATACATCGATCTTTTCTCCTCCATAACCTTCCGGATCAATATCAGGGGATAATAGTTTTAGACCAACTTTATCTGTAAACTGTTTCTTCCAGACTTCTTCATTCACAATTGAATAAGGTGAACCGGAATCTGCAAAAATTTTAACACGCACTCCACCTATGTAAATCCAACACTCAGGTTTGTTTTCAATTAGCAAACATCCATCTCTAATGTTCAAAAGTAACTTATTTTTAACAGTAACTGAACATTCTGAAATTTGTTCATCATTACTGCTCAAATCGTTATCGGAATCACCATCTTCTTGAACACATTTAACCGATTTAGGGCCAGATGCAGGTGGGCAAATACCGGTCGTAATGGTGAAATTCGTTAAATTTCACCATTACCAACCGGTATTTAGCCATGTGGGGTGTAGGGAAGGATTCGGTAATAAGGAATCGGTAAATACCGATTCCTTAATACCGATTCCTTATTGGCCTTGCATTTAAGGAATCGGTAATACTGATTCCTTAAATGCAATGTAGGTAGCACTGACTCTGAGAAAAAGGTATGCTATCTCGCTAAGATTAAACAGTATCATAAAACTATCTGCAAAATTTGTGCAGTTTACCATGCAAACGAAATTAAGATAAGTCATAATCCAGCTAAATGCATTTTTAAGATCCTCAAAGACTTTAGGACTAGGAAAGTTACTGTGCCTGTCATCTCGTCTGCACAGCAGTGTGATGACTTAGCTACCTTTTTCGTGGAGAAAGTCAGTGCCATTTATGAGTCTTTTCCACAAATATCTACTCATTCTACCACTTTGCCTCCTGGAATGGGGTCTCGGCTGACTTTGGCAGCTATTCCTTGCATGTCACAGGAGGAGTTCACTCGGCTGAGTGGTAAAATTAAAACTGGTTCTCCATCCGACCCTTTGAAGCCGGCGCAGTTTAGGGAGTCACTTTCTATTCTTCGGGCCCCGCTATGTCATATAGTTAACTCCTCCTATTCCACTGCAACTGATCCGGCGTTATGGAAACAGGCATGGGTATCTCCCATTCTTAAAAAACCAATGCTGGACCCAGCTAAGCACGAAAATTTTAGACCTATATCTCTTCTGAATGTCTGACATAATATCGACAGACAGAATATCGACATGCAAAAATATCGGAGCAAAAATATCGACAGCAAAAATATCGGAATCCTATCTTCATTAAGGTAAGTACAAAAATATCGAAAAAATAATATCGAAGTACAAAAATATCGGAATCAAAAATATCGTTTTTTTAAATGTATTAATAATAATGTAAAAATAAATTTAAAATACATATAATTTTACAACTATTAAATAAAAATATTAAAACAAAATTAAAACTAATACATATAAATTTAAAATAAATAAAACACTTAATAATTTAAAGTAATTTTAATTTTTTTTCATGTAATTTATTTGATTTAATGTAATTTTTTTTTGGTTTTACCCTGTACGCCTGTACTCCAAAAACCCAAAGCTGACCCTGAACCCTAAAAATATCCCTGTACCCCAAAAACCCAAAACTGACCCTGAACCCTAAAAATACCCCTTTACCCAAAAACTGAAAACTGACCCTTATCCCTAAAAATACCCCTTTACCCAAAAACTGAAAACTGACCCTGAACCCTAAAAATACCCCTTTACCCAAAAACTGAAAACTGACCCTAAACACTAAAAATACCCCTTTACCCAAAAACTGAAAACTGACCCTGAACCCTAAAAATACCCCTTTACCCATGAACTGAAAACTGACCCAGAACCCTAAAAATACCCCTTTACCCAAAAACTGAAAACTGACCCTGAACTCTAAAAATACCCCTTTACCCAAAAACTGAAAACTGACCCTGAACCCTAAAAATACCCCTTTACCCAAAAACTGAAAACTGACCCTGAACCCTAAAAAGACCCCTTTACCCATAAACTGAAAACTGGCCCTGAACCCTAAAAATACCCCTTTACCCAAAAACTGAAAACTGACCCAGAACCCTAAAAATACCCCTTTACCCAAAAACTAAAAAATGACCCTGAAACCTAAAAATACTCCTTTACCCAAAATTAATTAATATTATTTAATTACCAATTAATTATTAATTAACAATAAAAATAAAGTAAATATATTAGCACATTTGCTGTAATTAATTTAATTTAATAATTAATATTATTTTTCCCAATTAATTAATTAAGAATAACAATAAATTATATATAAAAAAATTACTATAATTAATGTAATTAAATAATTAATATTAATTAATTACCAACTAATTAATAAATATAAATATGTCAGAAATTATATTAATTAATTAACTAATTAATAGAAATTAATGACCAATTAATTATTAATTAAAATATGTACAAACATATATCAATTAATTAATTATTATTAAATTACTTCCCACCCTATTCCCCTATAAACCCATAACCCGCTACAGAACATATTTATCAATTAATCAATTAATTAAAAATAATTAAAAATTATTTCTCAATTAATTAATTAATAATTCCTACTAATTAATAATTAATTTAACATAATTAAATTACTTCCCACCCTATTCCCCTATAAACCCACAACCCGCTACAGTAGTAAAAGACAATATTTAATTAAATTACATTAAAAATAAATAATAAAACATAATAAATACAATATAATATACACTAAATTTATTTAAAAATTTATATCATTAACATCAAAGTTATTAATTTCGATATTATTGACATCGATATTTACAACTTCGATATTACTGATATCATACCAATATCGATATTAAGACTGTCGATATTACTTACCTTCTATATTTTGTCCCATCGATATTTAAACTTCGATATTTTTGTATATCGATATTTAAAAATCGATATTTTGTCTGTGTACCATCTCTTCTCCCCTAGGTGGCTAAGATTGCAGAGGCACCTGTTAATAATGCCCTGTTGTCTGCTTTCTCAGCCTAAAGACTGCAAATAGATTGAAACAACAATCATTGGTTTCTGACCTACTGGGATGAACCCGATCAGCCTTAGGATTAAATAAGAATGAATTTTGCTTGACCAAAAGATGGCCGCCACATTCGACCTCATCATGATGTACTGCGAATCCTGGACAATCAAAAAACTGGTCATCGATCTGACCTGATCTTCCCCCTCTCTCTTCCCCCTACCCTTTCCCCGCTCCGCTCCTACTCTTTCCAGCTTCTGCCTCTGTCACCACCTGCCCCTACCTCTTGTCCACACCCTGTTTCTGAGTGAACCTCTTCCCTCGACACTTGAGACCGAACTATTTTGTCTGATGCCCGATGGGGCTACTTGGTTTAGCTATAGGGGAGATGGGTCGTGGATTCCCTTCTTGGTCGTCACCTACCCAGTCGGTCTTTAGACAGACTTCTTTTCGTCTCTCCTTATTGTCTCTTCCTTTATCCTCACTTTCTCACATCCCCTACCCCCATTACTTTTCTCTCTCCTTTCTCTCCTTTCCTAATGTGTTGCTGATTGCTTTATGTAATGTTTAATTGTTGATCTTTTTCTATTATATTGTTGAATCCACATTGTTCCACTTCCTTTCGTCTCTCCTGTCCTCTCCTCCCTCATCCTCCCTCTATTTTATGTCTCTCCTTCTCTCCTCTCTCAATGTATTGAGACTGAACTATTTTGTCTGATGCCCGATGGAGCTACCTGGTTTAGCTATAGGGGAGATGGGCAGTGGATTCCCTCCTTGGTCGTCACCTACCCAGTCGGTCTTTAGACAGACTTCTTTACGTATCTCCTTACTGTCTCTTCCCTTATCATCACTTTCTCACCTCTCCTACCCCACACTACTTTTCTCTCTCCTTTCTCTCCTCTCCCAATGTATTGCTAATTGTTTGATGTAATGTGTAATTGTAGATCTTTTTCGGTTATATTGTTGAACCACATTGTTCCACTTCCTTTCTTCTCTCCTGTCTTCTCCTCCCGCATCCTCCTTTTATTTTATGTCTCTCCTTCTCTACCCTCTCAATGTATTGAGACTGAACTATTATGTCTGACGCCCGATGGAGCTATCTGGTTTAGCTATATAGGAGATGGGCCGTGGATTCTCTCCTTGGTCGTCACCTACCCAGTCGGTCTTTAGACAGACTTCTTTTCGTCTCTCCTTATTGTCTCTTCCCTTACCCTCCCTTTCTCACCTCCCCTGCCCCCTCCACTACTTCTCTCTGTCCTTTCTCTCCCCTCCTAATTGTATTACTTATTTTTTGATGTACTGTGTAATCTGTTGAACTTGTTCTGTTACATTGTTGATTCTCATGTAAAGCGCTCTGATACATTCGGGTCTAGCCAACACTATATAAAACTCTTTAAATAAATAAACCCCCTGGGCAAAATTATAATAAAAATAAAGAGGGGCTGTGCAACCGCCCTTCTCTAGCATACTCGGGCTCTGGAGACCCCATCTCCCAGGGCTAATATACATTTTAAGGGACCCTCACCCCTTCACCGAACCTGTTCAGGCCCGAGGACCCTTCTCAATTGCTGAATGTATTTTATAAATGGAGGGGCCTGCGTTCCCCCCCACCCGAGTGAATGTCAGCCCCAGAGACCCCATCCCCTGGGGTTCGATACCACACAATGTACCAGAAGACCCCCTCCCCCAGGACACAGTGGTTTCCTGCCCAGGTGAATGCAGGACTACCCTGCCTGTACTCTCCCAGGCAGGTAACTTCAACTGGATGAGCAAAGAAAAGGTGCTCACTCCTGTCAGCACTCATGCTGTCTGAGTAGCCGACTGGAGCCGAAGGAGCCTTTGGGCCTCTGTTCCATGGCCTGCAATAACCCCTTCATTGGGGGTGCCCCTGGTGGGCACCGGGGTACACCCACCTAAAAATAGAAAAATGACAAGCTCCCAGCAGGGGAGGCAACTGGGGCTTTGGGGCTCACCCCACTGCCCCAAACAAAAACAGAACTGTGGGTGCCTTTGGTGGGCACAGGGGCACCCACATAATAAAAAACATGCCAGCTCCAGCAGACGCACACAATGTATGCTATTTGGGGAGTTGGCCGGGGATGCAGGGGGTCCTGGGGCTCCCCCCACCAACCCCAACAGAAATTAATGGCGTGGCCTTGCCATTAACACTGGAGAATGAATTAACCCTCACATATAGATGTATACAGAATCAAACCTACTAAAAGGCTGAAGATGTGAAGGGACTTACTTTCTTTTTCTCAAAGCCTTGAGAAAGCTCCAGGCATATCAGCCTGAGGGGGCAAAACATGCTTTGGCTGTTTTCGAAATCTTTACTGCATATTAAATATACTTACCTTCAAATAAAAAGTGAATGTCACAAAAAAACGGATGCGACTATAATCTAACATTGAAAGGGAAGACACTACTACTTCATCTTTAGCTTATGTAAAAACTGGGGTATCAAGGGCTTAAACCCCATTGGAGTGTACATCAGCCAAAAATTAATTGGGTATTTGCAACAACAGGAAGAGGCAAATGGGCCCAAAAATACTTTTTAGCTATGTTCCAACTGAAATTAAACATGTGAGTGACCCACAAAAATATTATAAAAATAAGAAAAAATAGAATAAACGAGCAGCAGAAGCTGCTCATTAATAATTTACTGTTCCTTTAAGAAGCACCCCATAATGCCCTACTTGGGCTATTTACATATTTTGTAGCTTGGTGATATCCCTAGAAGCGTCAGGGTTTAATGTTATGGGGGGCAGCAGGGGGTGCAGCACCTCACAGCAACATAAAAAGTAAGTCTCTTGAGACATTAAATCTATGAGCCCAAGAGATCTTACCATATTTTTCAAAAATACTCTTAGCTGGAGCGCTTTACTCTTCAGCTGGAGTGCAAGGCACTCTTAGGGTTGTTTTTATGATCGCATTTTGTGAGCCGAAAAATGTTATAAGAAAGACCCAGAGACATGTTAGAAAAGAAAAAAAAATATTTCTGAGTCTTTTGTAAACATTTTCAGCCCACAAAGTACAATCATAAAAACTATGTTAAAAAAAGACTGACAGACATGTTGATTTTTTTTTAATGAACATGTATTAAACATGTTTATAATAATCACTGTTAGCAAACATGGCATTGTGTGAATTGCTAAAATATACATTTAATTATAGAGCATTCTCAGGGGGTTGGGTGAATGGCCTTGTGTGGTGAGGCGTTGCTCCCAACCCCATGCTGCACATAGCCAAAGGCCCTGTGCGTCTTATGGCTGCTTTCCTGCAAGGAAGGGTTGGACACCTGTGGCCACGACCTGCTATCAACCCCACACCACGCCAAAGGCCATGTGCCACGGGGTTTGCAGCCCAAGGGGTTGGATGCAAGGACTGGTTACAGGACAGGCTATGCCTTGCGGGGCTTTTCTGTCCATGAAGGTTCGATGCACGGCCTGACCTGCAGGCCGTGCCCCGCGAGGGCTTGCCTGTCCATGGGGATTGGATGCAGGACCTCGCCACAGGTCTGGCCCTGTGGCCAACACCATACCACAAAAGGCCAAAGCCTATGCGCTGCGTGGGATTGGCTTTACAAATGGTAATAAAATATTACTTTATTTTAAAAAACGTACAAATTCAATGCTAAAACAAAGGTTAAATTGATGTTATAGTTTGCAATTGTCATTATATTTTATTTTTCATTTAAATAAACCTTAGGAATTCACGAAAAAATGAAGGTTGAAGTAACGTTACACTTAGGTGAAAATTTCAATGACAGCATAACATTTTAAACTAAAAAAAACACTGAGATTCCCCAGTTATAGTAATCTCAAGTAACAATGTCTTGGGCCCTAACTCACACCCTTACTGTGCACTGCTAATTACCCTACATATTTGCAACATCTGAAATTACAATATTAATGACAAGACTGTGCATGGTGGGGTATAAGTTATAAGTTACTTTAGGGTACGAGATAGAGTTAATTGAGATAACTATAACTGGTGAATTTCAGTATTGGTTTCTACTTTTAAATGAGATATGTTGTCACTGAAATTTTTATTTAACTGTAACATTATGTTAACCTTTATTTTTTGGAGTATATATATATATCAAGACGATTCACCACATCAGGAGATTACAACGATGAGTATACATTTGGATGAGGACTATATGTTGAGAAACTTGATATGAAATGTTATTAGTCTCTGTGCCCGTAATTACCGCTGAATTAATTTTTCATATGAACACAAATGGTTACAGAAGGAGATGTATTTTAAGTCCCAGAAAATATCATAGGAAATTTTAGGGAGTTGAGTAAGGAGACTCTTTAAGAGTATTAATTCATGGGTTAAATGATTGCCTTGGAATAGCACTCACACCTTTTTGAGGGTTAGATTATTTTGCTTTGTGAATGACTTTATTCGATAAAAATCATTGAATGGAAGGAATATTTTAAACATTGTACACCATATCAATAGGATGACATAAGCACTTCATGAAAGATAAAATTGTTATGAGCAATAGATTAATTGGAAAGCATAGGAGTACAAAAATAACAAAAGTAAATAATCATAGACAGCAAGAAGAACATGTAACATTGGAGGACAGAGCATCTATACCCTTTAGCACTAGTCACTTTACAAGAGTTATTTCCATACTTGAAGAACTTCCCAACCCAAATTAAAGTATTAGCACTTTATAAATGGCATTTTAAAGCAATTTAAGTGCAATACTTGAAATTGAGGATAGCACTTTATTGGGTTATGTAGGCGATACGGGGATTAGTGAAAATGCGTACCAGGCATTGAATGGTAAGAGATTAAGAATAGCAACGCTGAATTGAAACCTGATAAATATTAGAGTGCATATGGTCACATTTTATATTATTGGATCATATACCGTTGGTTTGAGAGAATATTTTTTTGATAAACTTGAGAAATAACAAGATCTGTGGAATATGGGGACTAAGGAAATAATGGTTAAACGTTTTATGGAAAATGGACGTCAGATTGAGACACAAGAGGAATCAAGGTAGTGCACAATGCCTGGGGAGATGGTGGTCCCCGGGACTTTAGGACTCCCAGGAGGTGTACCCATGTGCCCCCCTCCTACATATTTTGGACATGCCCCGAGATCTGGCAAACTCGAGGCCAATAAAAAACAAAGCGCAGTAGCCAGCGCTTAGATTTTTTTAAATGTTGGCAGGATTTGTCTCTCCAGCGCAACCCCGACTGAAAATTATTTTTAAAATGCTTTTCTGGCCCTGCAGGGTCCCTCTGCCCCCCCCTCCAAGAGGCCTAGGAAGTCAGAGTGTTTCTACCCTGCCCCCTTTTCTTATTTCTTTAATGTTTTTTTCTGTCTCAATTCAACAGAGTCACAAGATGGCTGCCAATACTTCCTTGTTTTAAGTGTTGGCAGCCAATCAGATTTTATCACAAAATATGGGGGATCCTCCACACTAGAAATACAATTTGGAATTTTCTTAATATTTTAAAAACTACTGAACAGATTTACACCATTAAATAAATAGGTCACTTTCTGGACCAACAGCTACATTTTTGCCAAACTTGGTGTAATTCCATTCAGCAAATCGGGCTTTATCTGTGTCTAAAGTTTCCTATGGAAATTAACATAGGGAAACACGTTCTGGGACCCTCCACCCTTTTTCTTTGGCCCCGCTTGATGGATCACTCCGAAATGTTCAAGACAGCAGCTCAAGTGAGTGGCAAATTAGTTTTGAACATTTCGTGAGGATTCGTTAATTGACGCCACAGTTATTGGCAAATGTAAAAACGCTCTGCCATTGGAAACTAGGTCCTAACTATAACTAACTACTGGCGACCGCCAGTAGGTAATATATGCATATATATATAAATGTAAAGTACATGCTTATAATATTTTGGAAAAGAAAATATGTTGATTCTGTGCTCTTTGTTTAAAAAATACTGATAATATTACAGGATGAGAACCTCCACTTCATGGTACCTGAAAATGTATATGAGACTGTAACATATCACTGGTCACAAAAAGGGAAGCGCCTCATTCACTCCCCTTGAGCTAGGAAGACGGTCTTTTATGCAATGCTACAGCAACTGAGCTGTGGCCCCTGCCAAGATTGGTTAGAAATTAGTGATTGGGGGGGCGTGGCTTGGAAGCCGAGCAAGATGGCCGGCTAGATTCAGAGCTCCGCCGCACTGTAGCACTTCACGGAGGTTTTGCCCGTGATTTGGAGAACGTTCCTGCAACACTTGGTGGCAGCTGCAGTCGGAACATGCTGGGGACGTTTTGACCGACTTTGGACTTCCGAGGCCAGCTCCTTCGACCCGAACGCCTGCACGAGTATTTTACCTCAGGGTGCGCCATGTCAGACGCCGGGGAGTGACGCCGCCGGAATTCAATCGTTTCATGGACACAAGGTATGCACACACTGACGTGCATTCATTTCCCCTGTGCGCTTTTGGGTCACAATACATCGTTTTTGTGACTAGTTTTGGCCCATGTGCAATATTTTTTATAAGCGCTTTTTTAATGCGTCATGGCACTGATAGCTCCCGAATGCAGTGACTGAGTTGAATAGTCGCGGTGCTTCACCGCTCTGTTGATGCCGCTTTGCCAGCACCCTGGACAACATGTTCCTTTGGTTGTTTTTTCTTCTTTTGTCATGCCTTTGAAGCTTTTTGAGGATATGCAGTGAATTGGAACATTAACACAGGACTCTTTTTTCTTGCTCCTTTGAAACCTTTTGCCAGTTCACGTGCCATATTTGACCCTCACTCTCTATGAAGGTGTTCTAATGTCTGCTGAGCTTATCAAAATACAGGCGTTTCTTCAGTGACTTTTTTTGTTTTTATTGCCTGGTCTGCTCATTTTGCTTCAGGAAACTAATTATTTGCATACTGGAATGCTTTAGCATGCTACATTCCCAGCTTTACTGTGTTCTGTGCCCTGCCTTATAACACGTCTTTGAATAGTGCGTCACAGCACCACCACTCCTACAAGCCGCAACTGATTTGAGAGCTGCGGCTTTTTTCTACATAATATTCTCGACGTGTCTATAAGGTCTTGACCTAGTACAAGTTACTTATTTATCTTGTCACCTTGGAACTAAGATTAATTTTTGGAACACGGTCCTTTGCTGCAGAATATTTCCTCATGGTCTCTTCAGTCCTATTCGTACCATACATTTTGTTCTTCCATTGATGACTTCTCCTTTTGTTCTGTATGGTATACTCACCTTATATTCCTTGTAAGGTTTCTACACAGGAAATACCCAATTGCAAAGTGATTTTTTATTGTAATATGTACCTATATTTGCCTTCACTGTGAATCTTTCCAACTTTGATAATGCTTACTTGCAGAATGGTATGTCCCTCATTATAATAATTTTCCTCGAAGGCCTTGTTCTCTCTGCGGAACTTACTGAATGTCTATTGACTCTTGCTAACTTAGCTGCACTTTCCTTCAAACAACTCTAGTGCTTACTTTTATTGTCGGAGTGCTAATATACCAAAGGCATCTCTGTCTCCATTTTTTCTCTTATGGTGAACCTACGTAAACCAAAATTTGTTTTCACTCCTACTGTAAAGTCTCCTGTGAGTCCTCCAGGCGTTGTACCTTCAACTCCACAGTCTTCCAAGATGGCGACTTTATCTTCTCATCGCTCCTCTTCAGGGCAGTCATCAACAAATAAATCTTCGCCTCCTGCGATTTCTATTAAGCGTTTGAAGCAAGACTCTCCAGCACCAGATGCACCTCTTGCTTCATCTTCTATTGACTTAATTTTGGAGGAGATTCGAGCACTACGCCCATTTATTGAAGACACAAGTAAAGATATGCAACTTTTAAAGGACAAATGGGACATTATGGATACCCGAATCTCTTCTATTGAACAACAACTTCCGGAAGTCCAATCTAACACACAACGCATCGTAGCTCTGGAGAAGACTGTTCTATCCTTGCAACAACATACAGAGGAACAACCTACGTATTTACGGTTTGCCAGAGAATTTGGAGGGAGATGATCCAGTCACTTACTTCACCACCTTCCTACCGAAACTTTTGGATATGCCACCTTCTACATCCATTAGTATTCAAAGGGCTCACAGACTTGGTTCACGTACATCTACTTCCACGAAACCTCGAGGTGTTATCATCCTGTTTTTGAAATTCACAGACCTTCTCTCCATTCTATCCGCAGCTAGAGTTAAAAAACAAATCTCCTGGCTTGGTCAACGTGTGTATTTGTCTCAAGATGTCTCTAATGCTACTGCCTCCAGACGTAAAGAATTTTTAGCTCTTCGTCCTTCGCTGCGCTCTCTTGGAGCGCGTTATGGTCTGTTCCATCCTTACACATTCAGAGTAACTTACCAAAACAAATCTTGGTCCTTTCAAGATCCTGGAGAGCTACGAAATTTCATCCTTCTGCACAACAATGAAGGAATGGATTCATCACCTTCAAACAGGGGCTGACAATTGTTTTTATTTTATTGATTGTGCTCTCTAAGAGTTCTATGGTTTCCTGTGTCTCTTATCCCTTATGACTTATAATACCTGAGTATTGTTGCTTAGTAATTCATTCATTCCTCTTGAATATGTTCACTTGTTAATGTTATATACTTTTTAACGAAATCCCCATTACTTGTATTCCAGCTGTTTTTCTTGTTTTTTTTTTTATCTTGTATTGTCCCTTGCATGTTTTTCATATTAATTGTTCTCTTTCTTCCCTTATGCAGATTTGTACCGGTCTTCCCCTCATCCTATGTTTTTTCTCCTTTGTGGTCCTGTGAGGTCCCGGTGCGGTCATGCTTCTGTTCCTGGTCTTACCCGTCTTGTTACGCATCACCACTTCCCCACCTCCCTCTGTATACCCTCCCCATCAGGTATGTTTTTTGCAGTCATCCTTTGGATTTGTACTGTCTTTTCTGTCTCTTCCTTTCCTATTGATGTCTCTCCTTCCTTTCCCCCTTTTCCTCTCCCCCCTTTCCCTCTCCTTTTTCATTTCTTACTCTTTCTGTCTTTTTTTCTCAGTATTTAATGGTTGGCTTGTTGTTTGTACCAATGTTTTTGCACTCTTTTATCCTGTATATTTTCCCAGGTTTTAACCTTTAAAGTTGTCTCATGGAATGTGAAAGGCTTTAACAATCCTATTAAACGGCAGAGAGTTTTATCCCACTTATCTTCATATAACCCTGACATTGCACTTATTCAAGAAACTCACCTTTCTGATCCTGAATCCTTGAAGGTAAAAAGACAATGGGTTGGTACTGTATTATTTTCCCCTGCCTCTCATAAAAAGAATGGAGTTTCTATTCTGATCCACAAGCGACTCAAATGTAAGATTATTTTCGAAGAAAAGGATGAAGATGGTCGCTGGGTATTAGCTAAACTCTTTATTGACTCAATTCCTATTACTGTATTTAATGTTTATGGTCCTACTAATTTTGACTCTTAATTTGGCCATTAATCACCTCCAAATGTATTCAACATAAAGATAAGTACTTTATTTTAGGTGGCGACTGTAATCAGATATTTGATCCTTTCCTTGATCGCAAATCATCTGTTCGCTTTGTTCCACACAAACCTCATAAACAGTTTCTGGACACCATTACACAAGCTCATTTAGTAGATTCTTGGAGACTTACTCACCCTGATGTTTTAGATTTCTCTTTCTTTTCCCCTCCACATGCCTCTTTTTCACGTCTAGATTATATCTTCCTTTCCTCCTCCTTGTCTCAAAATCTTCTGTCTTCCTCTATTGAACCTATTGTAATCTCTGACCATGCTCCTATTGTTACAGCCTTTGACCTTCTTTCTCCTACTCCTGCATCTTCTCGTTGGCGTTTTAATTCCTCCTTACTAACTGACCCCCATTTCTCTTCTTCTTTTCGTTCTTTCACTTCCGAATTCTTCCAGATTAATTCTGACCCACAAACATCCCCTCATGTCCTTTGGGACTCTTTCAAGGCCACAGCCCGTAGTTTCATTATCGACTTCGTTTCCAAAAAGAAGAAACAGTTTACTCAAAAACGTAAGATTGCCCTTGCTCATATCAAGACTCTAGAACATCAATTTTATACTTCTTCCCCCACTCATGTATCTCCAGACCTTATTAAGGCCAAACTTTCGTTCAATAAACTCACCACTGATTCGGCATCCACCTTTCTTCTTCGAAGCAGTGCTCGTTATTATGGTGGACGTAACAAATCAGGTAAACTTCTTGCTAATTATCTTAAGTCACGCAAAGAGCGTACTCTTATTGATTCTATCTATTCCCCCTCAAATGTTCTCTTGCACACAGATAAAGATATTTTAGAACAATTTCAATCTTTTTATGAATCCTTGTATACCCCTGAGAACCCACCTTCCCCTGCTCTTCTTCAATCTTATTTTGATAAATTGCCTACACCAAATACAACCCACCTTCAATTCTCAGACATCGAAACAGACTTAACTCTTCACGAACTCTCTACTGCATTAACATCTCTTACCAAAGGCAAAACTCCGGGCCCGGATGGATTTCCGGTTGAATTCTACTTACACTTCTCCGATCTTCTTCTACCTCGTTTACTTTCTCTTTTTCAGTCTTTTTGTTCTACTGGTATTGCTCAAGGTTCTTTTCAGGATGCGACTATTTGTCTTATCCCTAAAGAAGGTCGCGATCCTAAGTTTTGCAAGAATTACTGACCAATTTCCTTAGTTAATGTGGATTATAAGTTATGTGCTAAACTGCTAGCCTTACGCCTTGACCCTTTCATGCCTCACCTCATTGGAAAAGAACAATGTAAATGTAAATGTAAATGTATAGGCAGTTATATAGCGCACTACTTACCCGGAGGGTCCCAAGGCGCTTCGACCGCTGCGAAACCCTTCCTGGCTTCCCTGAGAGATGGTCCCTTAATGGGTATCTCCAGGGTGAGACCAGGCATCCCCGGCGGTCTGGTGGGGCCGTTAGTGAAGATGAGGCAAGCTAATGCCCAGAGTTGCCGAGTGTGATCGCTGATCAGAGGGGGAACCGAGGCGAGAGAATTATCGAGTCCGCTGACCCTGGTCCAGAAACCTGCCGCGCCGGGAATCGAACCCTGGTCCCGGGCCTGCCGCCTCTAACCAGTTGCGGATTTGTAAAGGGTTGTCTCACGTCGGATAATTCTAGACTTTTTCTCAACGTTTTAAATAAAGCCTCTTCTCTCTCCATTCCACTAGCAGCTATTTCTGTCGACGCTGAAAAAGCTTTTGATCGGGTTGATTGGTCTTTTCTATTGGCTTCTCTGAAATTGCATGGTTTTGGTCCTAAGTTCATTTCCTTAATATCTTTAATTTATTCAACGCCCAAAGCCTCAGTCCTTGTAAATGGTCAACTCACTTCCCCCTTTGTGCTTCAACGCGGAGTTCGTCAAGGTTGTCCTCTCTCTCCCCTTCTATTTATATTAGCTCTTGAACCTTTTCTATCTTCTATTCGCAATAATCCCTCTATTTCTGGCTTTCCATATGGAGATCAACATCTCAAATTGTCTGCCTATGCAGATGATATTCTTTTATTCATCTCAGATCCAGAGACTTCTGTCCCTTCCTTGTTAGAAGAATTTGAGAAGTTTTTCCTTGTCTCAGGATATAAGATCAATTTGATAAAACAGAAATTATCCCATTAACGAAATTTTGCCTTCCGCACTATTTTTCTTCGACTGGTTTTGCTTGGACCACTACTAAGATAAAATACCTTGGAGTTCTCTTCTCTAATTCCATCTCATCTTCTATCAAACTTAATATGAATGCGGTTATTTCGAGAATTGAATCTTTATTTTCTTCTTGGAATCCCCTCTTTCTCTCTTGGTGGGGTCGTCTGGATTCTGTTAGGATGATGATTGCTCCGATTCTGATTTATCTGCTCGCCATGCTTCCGGTTCATATTCCAGCTCTCTATTTTCGTCGCATTGATTCTGTAATATCCAAATTTCTTTGGAAACAGAAGAAACCTCGTATATCCTTAGTATCTCTCCGTAGAACTAAGTCAAATGGAGGGGTCAATTTCCCTGATTTTCGCCTGTACCATAAATCTTTCTCTCTTCGTCAAGCTTCTCGTTGGTTATCTCCAGAACCGTCACCTTTTTCTCCACTTTGGCTTCATATTGAACATTCCTTAATGTTACCCTTTTCCTTTCAAGATACACTTCACTTCACATCTAAGTCTGCCTATCTTAAATCGCCATTATTCAAACATACCTCTTCTCTTTTGACACCTTTATTCTCTATATCACCCGTGTCTCGAGAATCCTTTCTGCTTATGCCCATTTGGTATAATTCACTCGTTCTTTTACGTAACAGACCTATTGCCTGGCCTTCCTGGGGATCAAAAGGTATCATTTGGATTCACCATCTTTTTGATGGTTCTTCACCTCGTTCTTTTCCTCAATTTCAACTGCAGTTTCATTGCCCCCGCTCGTTTGCACAGAAATATTATATTCTTATGGGAATTGTTCTTGATCGTTATTACTCTCTCCCATCTGCAGAACTACCTCTCCCCTCTTCCCCTCTTCTTACTATTCTAGCCACTATTCCTAAAGCTTCTCTTATTTACCGTTATTTTTCCGCTCCTAATCCTGAACGTAACAAATCAAAATTGGAGTTGTCCTGGGAAAAAGATCTGGATTGCTCATGGTCTGTTTCGATTTGGGATAAGCTCTGGACTAAATCTTTGAAGACCTCTCGTTCTGCCTCTCTCACTCAATCCATCTTTTATTTCTATCATAGGCTCTATCTTTCTCCTCTTTCTCTTTCTCGTTTCCTTCCCTCCTCTGACGCCAAATGCTGGACATGCAACACTCCTAATGCTGATCTCTTTCATCTTTTCTTTCCCTGTCCTTCAGTTCAAACCTTTTGGATTCAGGTTTGGTCCCACATTTCCCGCATTTTCAATATCTCTATTCCCTACTCTGCTCCCTTAGTATTTTTAGGAAGTCTTTCTGACTCCTTAGATCTCCCCACACATTCACTTGGTCTCTTTGATCTTATGATAGCCGTTGCCCTCCAACTCATCGCATCCAATTGGAAGTCCCTCACCAAACTTTCCGTCACTTGTTGGTGGAATCTTATATGTCACTCCCACAGAATGGATGTCGCCTTTGCCTCCTCCTGCAAACCTTCCCGCAATGTTGAGCTTTATTGGTTGCCTCTTACTCTATACCTTGATCAATCTGCCAAAAGTAATTATACTCCGTTATCTTCTGACAACTTTAAACCTCCTTGAACAGTTGTGCTCCTGCTTACAGTTTTTTCTTCCACAGATTTCACAGTTTCTTAGTTCCATTATTTAATGCATTGTATAATTCTTTCCTTTCTCTTATGTATTTATTGTACAATTGACTTTCTTGCCAACAATGTTTATGTTTATGCTTATATTTATAGGATTATTATCATCATATCCCTTTCTACCCTCCCTCCCCTCCCCCCTCTTCCCTTCCAAAAAGTAGAAAATGCTTTGATTCTTTACTAGTGCCTTCAGTAGTATATATTTGCTTCACTTATTGCATAATGTATCTGTTTCTTTATTGTTCTACTGTTGCCACCTTATTGGTTTTATAACTAATATTTCAATAAAGCTTTCAAACTGGAGAAATTAGTGATTGGTCTATTGGACTGAGCATGCTGCTGTTGGTGTGTTTTTATTGCTCCGGATGTCCCTTGATTAGTGCCAGGTCGAGCTGGTCATTAGCAGCTGGTGACTTGCACACACACCTTGGACCCTTACTGGCGAAGGATGGCCTTGAGCGGAGTTTTTCAGGGGTGGGGGATGTGAGGGAGCACCAGCATTGACAGTGGAGGGTGAAGACAGCCTACTTTTATACATACTTACCAATTACAAAAAAATGCTAAATATATCACGGGGTAGATTAACACTGGAAGCAACCCTCTGTAATCCCGCTCTATTTTATATTCTTCTGCTATCAGATGAGCTCAGGCGCAAGCTAAAGCTGCCTCTGACCAGACTTAAAAAGATTGAGGAAAATGGTACAAGAAAACATTATTTATTTACTCAAGGCAGCTGTGTGAGTTCATATTTCAACCCTAGCCCCATTAGCGAGTATGTAAATCCCAGGCGTCGCATAACTGCGTTGATATACCATTACTGCTGTATGTTTAATTTACTTGCAATTTTATCACATGTCGGCCATTGCAGAGAGATAAAGAGCAGGGAAACATGTTCTGTGCCTAGTAATAGTATTTTGAGTGCCCCTGAATCTGCCCAGCTCAATGTATTCGTTATATTAGTCAGTGCTGGCCTTAGCTCGGGGTCACTTTCCAGTTCACCCGTATTGACCCTCCATGGCTGGCTTTAGTCGACATACGCGAAGTGCAAAAAACATTTGTCAAATTTTGCTTCGGCAAACTGATTTGTTTGCAATGCTCACAATAGTAAAAAAAAATGTTGTTGCTTTGCCGCCTGTAAAGAGGGAGCTGCCTCTCAGTTGCACGGAAGGTCCGCCTCTTCCTGTCACTCAGTGACAGACAGACAGTCAACGCATGTCAATGTGGACAGGTTTCCGTCTGAACTGCGTGACTCCTGCCTCCCCCCTTGTCTCTCCGCCCTACGTCTCAGTATTTCAGCCGAGTGGAACAGATGACAAGCAGGAATATTATCATTCCGGGAGCAGTGTGTCAGTCCTGGCACGCGCCAGGCTTTGCATGCAAGGTCTGGCCGTCTTGATGGTCGTCGCTCGAGGGGAGAATCTGTGATAAAGCTGCAAATAAATAACTGAATATTTTAGGCATCCTCTGGCAAGAACAGACAGTGCCTGTGTGCCCTGGCCTCAAAGCTGAATAAGGAAATAAATGCCCAACGTGCCAACTTGGGTTATGTATGTTATTTTAAGAAAGCTATATTTTTAATGAAATTCTTTTCTACCTTATATTTTAAGAAGTAGGCTAGGCAGATGATGTTTTAGTTGAACATTCAGTCTCCATAACTAAAGTAAGTAAATAGCACAGATTGTTTTACCCCAATGTCTTCAAGGCTGTTCGCATCCCAGGTGTCTTTTTTCAGGGGCTGTTATGTGAAAATAGAATTGTCGATGCTACAAAAGTTGCCTTTTAATATGATTTTTCTCTTCAAGTAAACCTTTTAGATATTTGTGACCTTGAAATGAGGGCAGACTGCCCAAACCTTTTTCCTGTGACAGCTACAGAGGTGGCTCGGAGGTCAGCTCCCAGAGCCCCTGAAAACAATAATGGACACATAGGAACAGCCAGGCTTGGCTCTGCGGCTAGATGGGAGAATGGGGAGACATGGCACCTTCCTTGATCATTGTACCCACACCTGGGCAGAATGCCCATCCAACAGACATAACACCCCAAGCACAAACCTGCTGTATTTATAAAGTATTTATAAAGTTTTATATAGCACAGACATGACCCACGGGGGTATCAGAGCGCTTTACAGTACATAATTATCACAAGTTATACATACAATCGGGAATCGCATATAATACAAATGAGGTAAACATTGCTGTTTGATTAAAAGCGGTGGTAAGTAGGCTTCTAGGAGTTAAAGGTTTAAGATGATAATTTGTTTGTTCATGAGATTTTTGTTTCCTTTTTAAAGGTGGTAAAAGAAGGGATTCTGCATAGGTCTGGGGGAAGGTTGTTCCAGATCTTCGGTGCGATACCTGAGAAGGCTCTGCACCCAGTTCTCTTTTTGTGGAAGAATTGACGTTTTAGTAGTAGTGAGCTTGTGCTCCGCAGATATCTACCACCTCTCGACCGCTCTAGCTTTTGTGCTAAATAGCTAGGGGTGTTGCTATGTAGGGCTTTATGTGTCATGCAGGCGATCTTTAGTTGTATTCTCGATTCGTATGGTAGCCAGTTCAAAGCCTTCAGGGCCGGAGTGATGTGGTTACTTCTTTTTACTCCGGAGACCAGCCTGGCCGCGGCGTTAATCGATGCCCTGAGTGGTGCTAGTTTGTATTTTGGAAGACCGCAAAGAGTGGTGCTTCTGTAGTCCAGTCTTGATAGTACAATGGCTTGGACTGCCATTTTTAGATAAATCTGTGGGAGGAAGGGTTTAAGTTTCCTTAAGATACTCAGCTGAAAGTTGGCTCCTTAGGTACTATTGTGGATTTGTTCCAGCATATTTAAGTGTTTGTCAAAGGTGACTCCCAGGGATTTTGCAGAGTCAATGATGTGCGGGGTGCAATCAAAGGAAGTCAGATGCTTCAGCCATAAGTCTATGTTGGGTGCATGATTGGGAGGGGAGATGAGGAGGAACTCATTTTTTTGGGTGTTAAGCATGAGGTGGTTGCCATTGAGCCAACTTTGGGTATTTTGAAGAATGAAGTTGAGGGAGATGAAGTAATCTGTTGAGGAGATTTTCAAATAGAGTTGAGTGTCGTTCGCATATAGATAATATAGAATGTTTTGCAGAGCTAAGCGCATTAGCAAGGGGTTCCATGAGTAGATTAAAGAGAATAGGTGATAATGCTGATCCCTGTGGGACTCCTAGTGTGACCATGGAAGGTTGAGAGAGTGATTGCTTCAACTTGATTCTTTGGGTTCTGTTGCTTAGGAAGGAGGTAAACCATTCTAACACTGGACCGGTTAGGCCCATCCTTTGTTCAAGTAGAGACAGTAAATTGTTGGGTTTAACTATGTCGAAGGCGGAAGATTGGTCAAGAAGTATCAATAGGCACGATTCATTGTGATCCAGCATTTTTAAGATGTCATCCATTATGTGGGTGAGAGCTGATTCAGTACTGTGACCTTGACGGAAACCGGATTGGTGTTTATCTAGGAGGTTGAAGTTGACTATGTTGAATTTGTACACATTTTTCCATTAACTTTGCCAGCGTGGGGATGCTGGATATAGGTCAATAGTTGTTGAGGTCTGTGGAGAGGGCGTTGGCTTTCTTTAGTACAGGTGTGACCTGCCCTATTTTCAGACAGTCCGGTATGGACCCTTGCCTAAGAGAGGCTTTGACAATTTTTGCCCATAGGGGAAGAATAGAGGACTTTATCATTTTGAATACAGATGGGGGTAGGGGGTCGGAGAAATGATTGGCAGGGTTGATTGCTAGCAGGTTGCTATATATTTCTTGTTCAGTGATGGGCGAGAAGGAGTGCCAGTTGGCATTGTCCTTTGGAACTTCGGTCGGCATGCAGAAAAGGTGCTTGATCTGTGAATAGATAATTTTTTCTTGGTGAGCAGATAGTTGGGGTTCTTTCTTGACTTGGATGTCATTTTCAATGGTCCTTGTCTTTTCTAGGAAATATTTGGCCAGCTCGTTGCAGTTAGGGGTAGCCGTGTTGCTAAGCTCCACTACATTTGCAGGGTTCGTGATCGTTCTTTTAAGATTTCGAATAGCTTTTTAGGACGGTTAATGGCTTGGTTCAGCTGCGTTTTGAAGAAGTCTGCTTTAGCTTTTATGATTTTTCTGTTGTACGTGTTTCTCAGTGCCCTAAGTTGGTGTAGATGATCAGCGGAAGGTGCTGCTTTCCATGCTCGCTCAGCTAGTCTTAATTTCCGTCGGTCCGAGTTAAGATTCTCATTGAACCATGGTTTGGACATTTTGGTGGAGACATTTTTTTCTTGAAGGGGTGCTGTGATATCCAGGATTTCAAGCATAGTGGCGTTGTAAAAGACATCTGCCATATCTGCTGATGGTGTCAGGGCGGAATTGCATTGGGACACCAAGGCATTGGCATCGATATTCCTGATATTCCTTTTCCATTGTTTAGTTTTTGTAGGTTGGTTTCTTTTTGGAGTTACAAGAGGTTGCTGTACATTTAATCCCACATATAGAATTACATAGAACTGGAGATTTTTTGGTGTAACTTGACAGCACAGCTGTCTGCTCACCTATTGCTATCAATTCTTTAAAATATACAAGAGCAGGGCTGGACTGGCCGTAGCGGGCATCAGCAATTTCCCCCAGAGGCTGGAAGGGTGGGGGCCGGATTTAGAGCGGTGCTGCAATATCTGCCCCCCGTAACAAAAGCAGCAGTGCTGGGAGCTGGTTTAGTTCAGCAGCAGTGCTTCACATTTGCACCCTCGTCCAACTTCCTTCCTCCTCCTCCCTCCCTGGGGCCGGTCTGATAAAATTGCCAGGGCTGCTTTATGTTCTCAGTCGTGGCCTGTACATTAGGGGGGGGGGTTCCGCTTCGACCGGAGAAATATTTCTCTCACAGTGCATGGGATTGGCTGTTTGTTTTGCCACTCTACTTCATATGAAGTGCTTGCATTGCAATGCATGATTGCCGGTCCCCGTTTGGATAGCCACAGGGCAGACCGGGGCTATTAAGCCCCAACTGAGGATGAGGCCTTTTGCCACTGGTGTCCTGCGGTCCATTCTGCTATGCTCGGCAAAATGGAACAAGTGCTAAACATTTTTCACTTACCTCCCCAGTGGAGCAAGGGTGAGCAGTCCAAGGGTCTCGTAGGTAGTGTGGAGGACAACAGCGCAGTTCTCAACAGTCTTACAACAAACACATAGCTTAATGTCAAGCACAGTGTTTTTCTTTTAGTTTAAAAAGTATTTTCATCTATTACAAAAACTAAATACTACGCAGTTCAATAGGAATACTATTTCAGGGTTGTAATCTCAGTTGTGGAATCCAGTAAGACTTTACACCCCATTCAGGTATTCTCTCCCCTCTATAGGAACTATCTAATGACTACAGTCGCCAATATACGGTGGACATATTTATTGCTTAGGCACTGGTGAAAATTACTTCAAATACCCCACCAATCAAATATGCCACTTAGGGGCATATTTACAAACCCCTATTGCCACCACAGCGATACTTTTAGTGACGTTGTGGTGGCTTTGCCTTATTTACAAGGCAGCGTTAAGAGCCTTAACATGGCTTAATGCTGCCTTGTAAATAAGGCACCCTTTCATGATGTATTTAGCGTAAAATGAGAGGGCAATGGGTGTTGCTGTGGGCTATCCACCGCAATACCAATTGATTTTGACGCTGCTCCCTATGTACAAGGGTGGCCTAATTAGGAGGCAGCGTCAAAATTAAGACCAGGGAAAACCTGGTCTTAAACAGGCGAAACGAGGAGAAATGCTTTTCTCCTTGTTTTTGCTGTTTCCATGTGTGCTGCACAAAGCAGCACAAAACACATAGAAACAGCAAATTGCCGTTGATTGTTTATGTGCGAGAAGGTGGCCCTTCTGCACATAAACAATCAAAAAAATAAAAGATGTTAGCAACTTCTATGTGTGCTACATTAAGCAGCATAAATAGAAGTTGCAAAATGCCATGAATGACTGTTTATGTGCCAGAAGGGAGACCTTCCTGCACATAAACAATCATTTCCCTATAGCAGACCCCCTTGCACTGAGGTGCAAGGGTGCCTGCGTTGCCGCTAGGCCGCTGAACTCAGTGCCAGCACTAGGGGAAACACAAAGGTGCACAGCATTCTTGTGAATATGGTGCATCCCTGCGTTTTCAGAATGGAGAAGTTTGGCGTTAGCAAGGTTTGCTTCTCCATTCTGTTTTATATATGCCCTTTAGTTTACTGTCGTTTTACCCTTTGTGTGTACTTCGTAAAAAGTTATAAGTCCATGCTGCAGACTCATCTGCGTGCTCTAGTCACTTGTACCGGTTGTAGGCTAAGTCCTGCCTTTACCTTCTAGTTAGCATTGCAGTTCTAGTGTTACTAACGGTGCAGTTGATGTACCTGAGCTTGCAGTGGTAGCTTCACTTCGCCTCGCTTTGGAACCAGCAGTGCTTAATTTGTGCTGGTGTTTGTCCATGTTTTGCACAGGCACCTATTTCTGAAACACCTACACTGAATAATCAGTCTACAGCATGGTGGTACTCTCCACCCTATTTTCTTTTTTAGCAGAGCACACGAGAAGCACATTAAACAGATCAAATTACTTTTAAAAATATGATAAAGCTAGCACATCCATGCCATCTATACTGATTGAGCTGATGCCTAAAATGCCACACTTATAAGAGTGTGGTTGTTAGAAAGCTAATGCTGGCACTGGCAATCTGCAGCAGTGACAGGAGCTAAGGGTGGTGCCAACTGGAGTGGACTCCTATGAAGTACCTTAGGACCTAGCACCTATATTTGAACACATTACGCACTGGGAACAGGGATTTGTGGATGGAGTTGATGTTTCAGCCTGGGCAGCAGCACTCATCTTCAGCAGTTGCAGCTTCTTTGGCTAGGTGCTGACAGGTGCAGAGGTACAGAAATTGCAGCCTACGTATCGAGTCACCCACAGTAGCGTGTCTTTGGTAGTGGTGACTTTTGAGATGTTCACCGGTTTTCATTTTGGCACCAACGTAACGCCTCACACCAACATCGGCAGCAGCAGCACCAGACTTTGAGAATCATAGCGGAATGCCGGTTGACGCAGTTGTAGTAATCCAAGAAATGCACATACACTAATTCCATAACTTATGAAGTTTATCAGGCAAACTCCGGGGGCAGCCATTTATGGATTCACTGTCCGGCAGCTGCCACACAATCCAAATCCTCACACGACTGAATGTTCCATCACTAAGTGATGTAAGAACACTACAATGTAACACATTCTTGGCACAGCTCACACAGGAACTGCTCATAGAGACTGGGACCCTCTCACAGGTCACTCCTGGCTTTTGCAGTTCACCTTCTCTGGGTGCTTTCGCTGCAGGAAAAGACAGACTACGCTTTCTGGCTGTTCCTCAGACACAGGCTTTAAACAAAGTGATGGCTCTCACAGCAGGTAGCAGGGCTAGCTCCAAGCAGGCATATTCAAAACATAGACAAAAAGAATTGTGGCTTCTCTGTATCTGGTTATCATCAAAATCTTCCTGAGGCAGCAATCAGAGGCATACAAAAGAAAAGAGTATTCCCTGCTTAGAAACGTCCTCACATTGAACAACAGAAACTGTAGTCCCAACCCTTATACCTACTGTTAGAACTGGCTATTTCTGGTAGGCTAGGGCTGATGCCAAAGCCAGGCAGAAACCACCATTCTGATCAGGGCAAGGGAGTCACACGCCAATATAACCTCTGCTCACCCCCTTGGTAGCTTGGCACGAGCAGTAAGGCTAAACTCGGAGGCAATGTGTAAAGCATTTGCGCCAGCACACAACAGCAACAACATACTTGGCACACCACAAAAGGAACTCCACACAAGGTTATTATAAAATAACTTTTATATTGTAAAAACACATCAGATAGTATCACACAATATACATGGTGCCAACTGGCACGGGCAATATTCACAGTACATGACAGGGCCACATAGGCCACTGTCAGAATCAGCACTTAGTAGAAATTAGAATATAGGATATAAAATCACTTCTAGAACTTAGAATAAGTATAGCACAAAATAACAATTATAGATCACATCCAGTAACTACTGGGAACAGGTACCAGGACCTCACTAGGACCACCTGTACTAAAAGAACAACCACCTAAGAATAAAATACATTTAGGGGTATAAGCAAGAACACATTACCCATGATGCATGAAACACATTCAGAGGAGTAGTAAAGGAAAACACATGATGCCTAAAAACATTCAGAGGTGTACGGACAACCACCTAAGTATCACACAGCGTTTAGGGGTCTAGGAAAGAACACATTACCCATGATGCATAAATATACATTCAGAGGAGTAGTAAAGGAAAACACATGATGCATAAACCTACACATTCAGCGGTGTTAAGAACAAAGCACATGATGCAATAAAATACATTCAGAGGTGCAGCGCAAGTAGACACATGATGCCTAAAACATTCAGAGGTGCAGCGCAGGGAAAGAAAGACACATGATGCATAAAAACATTCAGAGGTGTAAGACAAGGGAAACACATGATGCATAAACCTACACATTCAGCGGTGTTCAGAACAAAGCACATGATGCAATAAACTACATGCAGAGGTGCAGCGCAAGAAGACACATGATGCCTAAAACATTCAGAGGTGCAGCGCAGGGAAAGGGAAGACACATGATGCCTAAAAACATTCAGAGGTGCCAGAACAATAGAATAGCGCAAAAATCACATGATGCCTAAAAACATTCAGAGGTGCAGGAATAGCACATGATGCAAGAAAACACATTCAGAGGTGCAATAACCATACAATTGCGCAAAACTTACATAAGCCACCACCTGTGGCAGTCCCTAGGCCAACTGGCCTTGTTGGGGCTAAGACGCCCTGTGTCCAAATGTCAGGGCGCGCTGCCAAGCAGCGCCAGTCAGCGAGGCGCCAATGTCGCAAAACCTAAACTTAGCAGGTGCCCACTACTTGCTGGGAACCTGAGAACACTCACGAGACCTAAACGGTGCAGCTGCCCACTAATTGCTGGGCAGCTGTGAATCCAAACTGCGACAGGGCCCACACTGGCCCTTAGGTGCAAACTGCGCCCATGCTGGAGCCACACAGGCTCTGACACCAAACACTGCACACCTTGGAGCCACACAGGCACTGGACATCACACATGATCAAACGTTGGAGCCACTCAGGCTCTAAAAACACTGGTGTCCCCCAAGAGCCTCTCTGGGCTCTAATCATAAACATGCGGCCACAAGCCTCTCTGGGCTCGAACTACAACACTGTGGGCAGGGAGCCTCGGGGCTCTACACTAAAGAATGCCCCCAGAGCCTCTTGTGGCTCTAAGACAATATTGCGGGCATGGAGCCTCTCAGGGCTCTTCAGGAACAACTATGCCCTCAGAGCTTCTCACGGGCTCTTAAGAAACAACTGTAGCCGTCGTTGGAGCCTCTCAGGCTCTATGCCCGCTGCCATCCGGGGCCGCTCTGACGGTCATTCTGAGCCCCCTGCCCTCCCGCACTCACTGGTTGCTCTCTTCCGGCGGGGCTCCTCCGGGCAGGCGGAGGACATCTGCTGCTCGCGGTGGGGGCAGCCTCGTGCCCCCTTCGCCTCTGCTCACCACAGCTGCGGGGCTCTCCCCGCTGGTCTTCTTGCTTCTCTCGGTCGTTGCTGCCTGCGGTGGATCGCGCGGGGACCCGCGGCCTAGCCCCCACCGATTTTCGGGGACTCTTCACTCTCGGCGCGGCGGGCAGCATCTCCGGTCTCCCTCTTCACACGGGAGACCAGCAAAACGGGCACAGGCTTCCCCCAGGCAAAGGGGAAGTGGAAATGACGCTCGCCAGGCCCCGCCCACTTTGTCCCAGGCAGGATTGCTTGACTTCCTCTTGGGCAGCCAATGGCAGCGCAGCCCCTTGGACGAGCCTCCAAGCTCCGGGGCGCACTGCGGAGGTTAGAGCGGTGATTTCTCCCTTATACACGGGGTGGACTCCCGTAAACTAAATAAATAAGGGCGAATATGCGGTGTGGTCAGCCGCCGGCCACATCAGCGCCTCTAGGCCCTATGGGCTGATTACAGCGCTCACAAGCGCTCACCAGCAAAATAAAGCGCTCTTAAGCGCTAGGAGCAAAACAGAGGGCTCCCAGGCGCCAAGGGCAAGGCAAAGCGCTCCCAAGCGCTTTAGGACAATCAACAGCGCTCCCAGGTGGTAGAGCAAAAAGTAAGCGCTCCCAGGCGCCAAGGGCAGAGATAAAGCGCCCCCAGGCGCTAGGGGTGAAAGCAAAGCACTCCCAGCGCTAGGGACAAGTAAAGGTCCATAAGTCCAGCAAGGTCCTTCAGCAAAGTGAAGCAAAGGGGACCCAGTAAAAGTTCTCCAGAGTCCAGGACATCAGCAGTCCATCAGGTATCCAGGGGCTGGGCAGGGCCCAGGGATTCCCCTGGGCCCAAGCAGCAGCACGCCCCTGGCAGGATTCAAGTTAGAAACAAGAACAAATTGGAAGGGGACACAGCCCCTTCTTATACAGGGAAAAGTCTTTGAAGTCTTTGTGCAGGCAGTGTGAGAACCAGCTAGAACTGGTTATAGGGAACTTTCTTCAGTATCAGGGACAGAGGTGACAGTCGCCCAGCGGGAGGTGGAGCCAGCATTGTGGTCAGGCAGGCACAGCCCTGGTCACTCCCAGGTGCCATCTCCTCCCACTTCCCTGGCAGCAGATGCAGCCTTTTATCCACGGGCCGACTCAGACAACCTCCTGGGCTCTCCAGCCCCTGTCACCCTCAAACCAGACAGTCAATCCACAAGCAGGCCCAGGCACTCCTGGATCAGGCTTACCAGCCAATCACACGTCAGACACAAATTACACAAATATGCCAACTTCTAAAAGTGGCACTTCTAGACTAGACACACTCATGCCGCATATATCATTACGCAGCATTCACTCTCATGAGTTCGTACATATGAAACTCGCCCCTGCACTCCCCACACATCAGGAACTACCATGGGCATACATATTCCCCATTCATTCCTATGGGAGGGCAGGTCACTCACCACACATACACAGAGAGCTCAAGCACTTTACACTGTACCACAGTAAAAAAGTGCGCAGAGGCCTAAAATCACCCCACCAGGTTCCAGAAACAGGCTAGGAAAAAGCAAAAAGTCTCGGGGTGAACCTGCCAAAAGGGCCAGGTCCAACACCTACCATCTACCAAATTGCAGCGTAAAGGAAGAACTAATCAGCAGTATTTTCCTAACAAGGCCCTCAGCGAATTTCCAAGGAAAGCCCTGGCTCCTTCCTCGCTCACTTGTGTCTGGGTCTCCAGCCTCCAGCCACAAGAATGCAGGCAATACACTTTCACTGTCTGGAAAAACGTTCTTCTTCTGCCATCTTGTGCCATGATAAATCATGGATCCCAATGGCCCAGGACTCAGACTCTAACCACACACACAGTACTAATACCATAAATGGCTACACATTTACTGCCCGCACATGCACATGGGATTTTAGTGCAAGGTTCTGGGAGCTCAGAAAACAGTGTAACTATACAACCAATCAATCAATCAGGGGAATTGTAAGTGCGCTACTCACCCGTGAGGTTCTCAAGGTGCTGGAGAGGGGGGGGGGGGGGCGCTCTGCTCAGTCGAAGAGCCAGGTCTTGAGAGCCTTCCTGAAAAAGTTCAGTGTCTGATGTTGATTGGGAGCTCGTTCCAGGTATTGGCTTCGATGTAGGAGAAAGCTATTCCACCTGTTCTGACTCTGTGGATGCGCAGGATTTCGGTGAGGGCGAGGTCGGCGGATCGGAGGTTTCTCTTGAATAGGTGTTATGAAATTCTCTTGTTGTGGTATTGGGGTCCTGTGTTGTGGAGGCATTTGTAAGCGTAGGTGAATAATTTGATGGTAATTTTCTTCTTGACAGGGAGCCAGTGGAGGTTCCGCGGGTGTAGGGTGTCAGGTGACGTGTTCATGTCGAGGGAGGCTGAGGACCAGTCTAGCTGCGATGTTTTAAATGGTCTGGGGTTTGTGGACAGAGACTTGTTGATCCTGGCGTAGAGTAGAAGGTATTTCCGTAGTCCAGTCTGCTAGTTATGAGTGCGTAGGTATGAGTGCGTGGGTGACGGCCTTTCTTGATTCGGGGTGGATCCATTTGAAAGTCTTCCGGTAGATGCAGAGGGTGTTGAAACAGCTGGGGGTGACGACATTGATCTGTTGGGTCATTGAGAGGGAGGAGTCAAGTATGATGCTGAGGTTTCGGGCTTGGTCCGTGGGGGTGGGAAGGCTGCCGAGGTTGGTGTGCCACCAGATGTTGTCCCTTGCAGAGGGGGAAGATCCGAGGATGAGGACCTCTGTCTTTTCTGAGTGGAGTTTCAGGCAGCTACTACTCATCCAGGATGCGACGTCCTTCATGCTTTCCTGGAAACTGAGTCTTGTGGTGATGGGGTCCTTGGTGAGGGAGAGGTTGAGCTGGGTGTTGTCGGTGTAGGAAACAATGCTGAGTCCATTCTGTCTGATGATGGCGGTGAGGGGGGCAATGTAGATGTTGAAAAGTGGGGGGCTGAATGACAATCCTTGGGGTACTCTGCAGTTAATTTCCCAGGGTTCGGAGAGGAAGGGTGGCAGTCTGATTCGTTGGGTTCGGCTGGCGAGGAAGGAGTGGATCCAGTCAAGGGCGGTTCCCTGTATGCCGTCGTTGTGGAGTCTGGTGGTGAGTTTGCGGTGGGAGACGGTGTCGAACGCTGCAAAGAGGTCGAGTAGGGTCTGGGCAGCGGTATGTCCTTGGTCAAGGAGGCAGCGGATGTTGTCTTTGGCAGCGAGTAGGGCAGTCTCGGTGCTGTGGTTGCTGCAAATTTCCGATAGGAAAGGGTTGAGTATGGAGTTTTCTTCGATTAATTTTGTTAGCTGGGCGTTGACGGTTTTCTCTGTGACTTTGGCCACGAAGCGGGGAGGGAGATAGGTCGATAGTTCTTGAGGCCCATGGGGTCTGCTGAGGGCTTCTTGAGCAGGTTCTGAATTCTGCGTGTTTTCAGTCATTGGGAAAGATGGCGGTCTTGAAAGTGGCGTTGATGGTGCGTCGTAGTTCTGGAGCGATGGCAGTGGCGGCTCAGTGGAAGATGAATGGGGGCAGGAGTCTGTGGGGGCTCCTGCGTGGATGCCTTTCATGGTTGAGGTACTGTCTTCGGTGGTGACTGGGGTCCAGGAGGAGATGGTGGGCTGGATGGCGTTGCTGGCGGGGGAAGTTGTTTCAAATTCCGGATATCTGGTCATTGAAATGTTCGTAGAGGCCCTTGACTTTCAGATGGAAGTAGGATCCGAGCTTGCTGCTGAGGTCCCGGGAGGGGGTGATGTCTGTGATTTCGCTGGGGGGCTTGGTGAATTCCTGGATGACGCTGAAGAGTTCCTTGTAGTTGCTGGAGTTGGCGAGTATCCTGTTCTGGATGAAGGTGCTTTTGGTGGATCTTATCCGTTGGTGGTATTTTGTCATGGCGTCCTTGTAGGCGGTGCGATCTTCTGACATTTTCTGTTCCGCCAGTTCTTCTCGAGACGTCTGCAGGTGCTGCGTCTGTAGTCTTGGAGGTCGGTGGTGAACCAGGTGGACTTTCTTGGGCACTCTCTGTCAGAGTTACGTAGGGGTGCGAGCTTGTCTGCGTAGTTGGAGAGCCATCTGTGGATCTCTTACGCTGTGAGCTTTGGTTCAGTCGAGGTGGCAGGGGTGGCACGGATGAGGGTGGAGTTGAGCTGCTCCTCAGTGTCTTTACTCCAGTTCCTTCGTAGAGGGCGTGGTGCAGGTTTGGGCAGCGTGGGTTTGTCGACGTGGAAGAGAACACAGTGGTGGTCCATCCTTGGGGGTTGTGTGGGTGTTGTTGCCTCCTGCGAAGATGGGGTGAAGGGTATGTCTTGCCTTGTGGGTGGGCATGGTGACGAGCTGTTTCAGTCAGATGTTGGCGAGGTTGTCCAGGAGGCTGGTGGAGTTGGGGTCGCTGTGGTTGTCGAGGTGGAGATTCAGGTACACAACCGGGTTTGGTTGACTGCATTCTCTCTGACACAGAGAAGAAGCACTGGTCCTACTAAAGGTCCCCAGAATATGGTACTCTGCCTCTTTGACTTTGTGTTTCAGCATGGGACATGGGCAGTGGTCCAGGAACTGACCTAACCTTCTGCTCACATCCTATATTAGCCACCCACAAGGACCAAAACAATGTCTGGATACCAGTTTCTCATAAAGTCAAGCACTCATGGTAGGGGTGCATGCCTGTTTTCCATGCAAGGGACTTTCGTGGCCCAACAACTAGGCAGTACGTTGCATCTCAAAAGTACACTGAGTCATGGAGCATGAAACTGTGAGATACATTGTATAGAGAAAGCAATATTTTCTTTTTTTCACTGCAGGAACGGCTTTTTGAAGGTTTTGAAAAACATTTTTCTTGTGCTCAAAATGCATGCCAATCCTTTTGGCTTTGCCACTGCTTGTTTGAAGTAGTGGTCTCTGTGAAGAGTGATAAACTAATGCATTTTATTTCTTTAAAATGCTCAAATGAAAAAGTCAAATTCGATTTGGAAAGGATTGGAAATGGATCTGAAGCACGGCAGTTTGATTTGTGGCATGTATTGTGTTTGGAGTGTAATCTGAGAATGATGTACAATAATGTACTCTCTCAGCTGGAAAATGTGAAATGAAACCAAGTTGTATCATAGTAGTTAGAATATAGAAGAACGAAAGGCACTAGCAGTCATTTCATTTCAGAAGAAACACTAATAGAAATCGTGAACAAGGGGAGAATTAAAGCAGGTGTGAGAGACAAGTGATGTGACCTTTTCTGAGGGGCAATAGTTTTACCTTATGAAGAGAGTGGGCTTGGCACTGACAAGGGATATTCATGAAGACTCTTTCTTTTTATTTGGAATATGAGATACAATATGACCAATAACGAGACCTTGTACACGTTTGCAACAGCACCTAGATTAATAGCCTGTTTTAATGTGCTTGCTTCAGGCCCCTGCAAATAAACATTATAGATTCACCTAAATAAATTTGCCCGTGGAGTCTACTTTATAAAGGTCAGCTCCAGACAGAATTGGAACAAATTGTTTTGCATCTTTTCTGCCACATGCAAAACCTCGGCAAATTAGGAGTGAAGCAAATACCATCGTTCTCCTGGTTATGCCACAGCATGTCATAGAGCATTAAAGCTGTGACATGTGTCGCACTGTCATTGCTTAATTAGAATGCAGAACCCCCTCTCGCCCGCACCTTTGCCTTCCATCTGAGTTATTTCAGACTGCTATACCTTGCTAGAGTGCCCTGTGGCCTCCCGAAGGCATATCTCACATGCAAATATGATATTATGTAGCGGTAGCTGCTACTCGCTTGATGCTTTGCAGCGCTGTAAATAAAGAATGATATTATTACCAAACCAGTGGTGCTCGTTTTACAGATTTTGGCAGAACTTAAAGCAGTGAAATACTTGAAACAAGCTGTCCACACATAAATTTAAAAGCAGGAGCAAAGACCCACTGAGCTGTCTTCTAGTTAAGAGGTTCCATTTGAGTAACGAAATGCGATTCCCATTTAAATAGGCATGTAAGCAATTGCTTCCAATTCCCTACTGTACAAAAACACTCTCTAGAGTAAGAGTGGTCTATGCATTTCTGTACATTCATTCATTCATGCGAAACCCTACGAAGTGGCTCTTTCTGTGGGGAGAAGGCCTGGTATATGTTAGTCTTTTTAAAGGACACTAAAAGGGCAGGTTCTGTTGTCAGTGGCCGGGTCTGCCGTGTGTGTTTGGAAGGAGCCTGGCGGTGAACGCTCTGTTCATCAGACAGGAAAATAATGATCATTTATCACGGCTCGCACTATGAAACAGATGTTTAATGTGGCCTACATGCTGACAAGGGTAAGAGTGAAGTCCTTGACATTGGACTGCAAACAGACTGCACGTCTGTGGATTCAGTCCTCCCGTGCAAACATGCCTGCCGTCTGCTGGCTCCATTCTCCAGTTCCTTTCAATGACAGTGGAGACGGGAGGGGATGAATGACTCCTATTTGTCAAAGCTGAAAATCTGCGCCCAGTGACTTTGTGAGGTGCTAAAATATGCTCATTTCAATGAAAACGACAGCATGTGGCCTCTTTTAATGCCAAGTCGTATCCAAAGGAAAGCGATTTAGAATTACCAAGTTATTGGCCGAATACAATTCTTTTACGTTTTTGAAAATCGAGTCCAAAACATAAAGCACATATTTTAGTTACCTCGTGCTCAAATATCTCCCTGGGAAGTTTCCCCAGGGCCTTAACTAGTTACCAAGAAACCAAGGGGCATATCAGCAAGAACCTTGGTAAAATAATCGCAGTTTTAGCGGCAGGAAACTGCCGCTAAAACGGTGATAATGGTATTGCTAATATGCGTTATAGAATTCAAATAGAAGCCCAGGTTAGATGTGCAGGACATCTAACCTGGGCTTCTATTGCAATTCTATAACGCATATTAGCAAACCCATTTTCGCCGTTTTAGCGGCAGTTTCCTGCCGCTAAAACTGCGATAATTTTAACGAGGTTCTTGCTAATATGCCCCCAAATTCTTTTTTTTTAAAGTTAAGGCACAGCTGCGCCCAGACTCAGGTGCTGAGCAAGATTCATTCAGGTGGGAGCCTTCCTTCGGTAGGCATGCTTCAGCGTAGGTCTATTTCTGTTTGCCACCTATTGCATTCTAGCCATTGTTGCCATTTTGTTTTAAACGCCATGGAGGCGGAAAACAACCGCCCGCTGGGACTACGGATAAACCGGCAGTCAATTTAGGATCAACCTCCAAAAAAGACCGACCGTGGCGGTAGCGGGCCAACAAACACCGCCCGACGCAGGCGGTGACGTTCAAAAACCAACTGCGGCGGTCGGAAACGCAGTGGAAACTCTACAACCAGCCGCAAGCAAAGCGGAGACACCGCAAGGGCAAATAGGATATCCCCGAAGGTCCCGCGGTACGAACCGCTGTTTCTGACCGCCGCAGTCGCACACAGGAGTGAATGGGAGAGACAGCGGAAGAGCTGCAGCATAGCCACCGCAGCGGGCAGTACATGAAAAACATGGCGGACGCTGCCAAAACACCGCAGCAATGCCTAACTGAGTACAAATCAAACTTGCCATGCCCCACAAATACACAAAACATATACCAATAATAAAACAAATGCCAAAAAATTATTTGCAAATCCCAGGACAACACCCACAACACACCTCACAGCAAAAGCCCATTTGGACACACCCACACAGCTGAGTATAAAACCAGCCCCTTCACTGACCACAATCCTTTGCAACACTCCAGAAGAGAAGGGCATACACCACATCTGACAGGAGAGGCAAAACAACACAACACACACACCACCACTATCACCCCCTCTACCACCATCACACCAGCACCAACAATCCCTAGCACACAACACACCTCACACATCAACACCAGACCCACCACACAAACCCCTGCACCCACAAACACTGCAAACACCACGCACTATGGCAGCACAGAAAATGCCAAAATTCACAGAGGGTGAGTTGACAGTCATGGTCAATGAGATAGTGAGAGTGGAACCACAAATGTTTGGTAGCCTGGTCCAACAGACACCATTAGCCACAAGGACACAAATGTGGGAAAGGATAGTCCAAAGGGTCAATGCAGTAGGGGCCACCCCGCGATCCAAGAAGGAGATCATGAAGCGATGGCATGATCTCAAGAGGGTTGTCAAGGAGAAGAGGAGCAAGAACTGGGAGCTGGCGAACCGGACTGGCTGTGGCCCTCCCATCCCACAGAAAACATTCACACCATGGGAGGAAAAGGTGCTTGCCATACTGCATCCTGAGAGTCTCACAGGAGTATCCGGGGGAACGTAGGCTGGTAAGTACAAACAAATGGCAACCAACACACTGATAAGTACTTCCTTGCACAACCCAAACACCATTGCATTGTTCACCCTCACCAAACAGGTAGCTAGCCATCTTGTTTGTGAGGCCTGTTTGTGGGTGGGAGGCCTGCACCATGACTCCCACCATGCCCTCTGTTCCACACTCCAGCAGCATGGAGGCCTCCCCCACCCAGGAGCATGTGTCAGCCATTGCACTGTTCTCCCTCACCTAACAGGCATGTAGCTATCTTCACTGGGAGGCCCGTTTGGGTGTGGGAGGCCTTCACTACCACTCCCACCATGCCCCCTGTCCCACACCTGAGCAGGATAGAGGCCTTCCCCACCCAGAAGCATGTGTCAGCCATTGCACTGTTCTCCCTCACCTAACAGGAAGGCAGCCATCTTAGCTGAGGCCTGTTTGGGGGTGGGAGGCCTGCACCACGACTCCCACCATGTCCCCTGTCCTACACCAGAGCAGGATAGAGGCCTCCCCCACCCAGATGCATGTGTCAGCCATTGCACTGTTCTCCCTCACCTAACAGGTAGGTGATCATCTTAGCTAGGAGGTCTGTTTCAGGATGGGAGGCCTGCACTACCACTCCCACCATGCCCCCTGTCCCACACCTGAGCAGCATAGAGGCCTCCCCCACCCAGAAGCATGTGTCAGCCATTGCACTGTTCTCCCTCACCTAACAAGTAGGTAGCCATCTTCGCTGGGAGGCCTGTTTGGGGGTGGGAGGCCTGCACTACCACTCCCATCATGCCCCCTGTCCCACACCTGAGCAGGATAGAGGCCTCCCCCACCCAGAAGCATGGTGTCAGCCATTACACTGTTCTCCCTAACCTAACAGGTAGGTAGCCATCTTCCTGGGAGGCCTGTTTGGGGATGGGAGGCCTGCACTACCACTCCCACCATGCCCCCTGTCCCACACCTGAGCAGGATAGAGGCCTCCCCCACCCAGAAGAATGTGTCAGCCATTGCACTGTTCTTCCTCGCCTAACAGGTAGGTAGCCATCTTCACTGGGAGGCCTGTTTGGGGGTGGGAGGCCTGCACCATGACTCCCACCATACCCCCTGTCCCACACCTGAGCAGGATAGAGGCCTCTCCCACCCAGAAGCATGTGTCAGCCATTACACTGTTCTCCCTCACCTAACAGGTAGGTAGCCATCTTCAATGGGAGGCCTGTTTGGGGGTGGGAGGCCTGCACTACCACTCCCACCATGCCCCCTGTCCCACTCCCCTGTAAGATGGAGGGCTCCTCCCACGCCACCCTGGAGCACCTGGAAGCCATTGCACTGTTTGCCAAACACACGTACAGGTAGGTAGCCATCATCACTGGTCTGGCATCGATACATGACATGTATGATTATTTAATGTTCCCTGGCACCATGTAATAACACCCAGTAATGCATTTAACAATAATAGTAAAGTTATCTCAATTGTGTAGTGTACAGACTGTGGATGACATGCAGCTAACAGAATACTTGCACATTGCAAGACACTGACCATTCCCCATCTAATCCACAGGTGATGAAGATCTCGCTGCTGAGGGCAACAACGACCAGCAGAGCCAGTCTCCAACCCCGGTACATGGACTCTCGGATGTGGACTCCCAGGACAGTTTGGACGATGAGCTCTGGGCCGGCCCATCTGGTGTGCCAAGAACCAACAGGTCCCAGGACCTCATCCTCCCCACCTCCATGTCTGCTGCACCAACAACTGCACAGCAGACCCCTGAAGTCACGGCCTGCGCCTCCACCGCTGCCACCTCGGCCACCACCACCACCACCCTCCCTGTCCCAGGGGACGACCAGGGCACACCACCAACTGTGGAGGGCAGGGAGAGTGTGCGGGGACCCACCGTGGCGAGGCAACAGGTCCGTGGCAGCAGGGCAGGTGGGAGGGCCTGGGTCACCCCCAGACCTCAGGAGGTTGGCACACCTTCCCTGGACCATTTCATCAGAGTCATCAGTGCATATGAACAGGTCCAGGGACAAAGTGGCCGGTATGACGAACTATTACGTGAGCTCATCCTGCTGATGAGGTCTATCGACACAAGCATTGGTCAAATGGTAGACCTCATGGCCCAGCAAGTGGCGTTGCTGAGGGACAGGCCTGCATCCCAGCCAACACCTGCGCCCCACTCTGTTGTGCTACAGGATGACAGTGCACCATCCTCCGCTGCGACAACAGAGAGGGGTGAGTCCTCAGACGCCGCTGGCCATTCAGCAGGTCCCCCCAAAAAGATCAAGAGGGCATCCAAAGAAGAGCCTGGGAGTCTCTGGAGGCAAAGCAACAGCCACACACCAGTCACGGAGCCATCCCTGATGGCAACACTCCTCCCTACTGCATTGACTGTTTGGACAGTCCTTGTCTGTTGGACTGGATCACCACATCCATGTGGTGTCTTCTCTTGCATCTCATCTACCATGACTGTCAACTCAGTGCTTCATCACCACCTTCATGTAAATATGCCCGCACCCCTCACATTTCCACTTTGCAAATAAAATATCTTATGCACTGTGCTGTATTGTTTTTAATGCAATATTTACAGTTTTGAAAATGTCCATGATGTATCCAAATGATGTACAGTATGTAGGGCATGATAATTTTGAAGCACCTAGGGAGACACAACAGAACAACAGTCACTGGCGTCATTGTGGCATCACAGACATAACACTGCACAAAACATACACATGAGTCTACAGGCATACAACACAATGTGCAGCAAGTGCCAACAAACAGAGTTCTGCATACGGTCACATATGCAATGTCAATGCCACCTTTCCTACACACAGGTGACTCAACATGTGCCTGTCTGTACCATCCGCCCATAGCCCTTCACAACAACAACAAGTACACCAGACAATGTACAAGTCGTACCTCTTCACCCACCTTCAAGTGAAGTAGCGGGTAATGAGCTGTTGACGCATGTCAACTCCTTCCTCCTCTCCACTGTCCTAATCACTGGACTCAGGTCCTTGGGCAGGCGGGGGCCTTGGTTCCTCACCATTATCCAGGAGCAGGGGAATCCCCTTGTGAATGGCCATGTTGTGCAGCATACAGCATGCCACAATGATCTTGCACACCTTTCCAGGCGAGTATGCCAGTGCACCTCCAGTCCTTTCAAGGCAGCGGAATCTTGATTTGAGTAGGCCAAAAGTCCGCTCAAAGACACGTCGGGTCCTGCCATGGGCCTCATTGTACCTGATGTCAGCCAGGGTCCTGGGATTCCTTATTGGGCTCAGCAGCCATGGATGACTGGGATATGCAGAGTCACCTGTGAATGACAAACACACATTGCAATGTTGCACAGGCAGAGGGCAGTAGGTCACACACACACAGCACGCCATATCACTAGGCATACTCACCCACAATCTAAGCACGCTCGGGAAGCAGATTAGCCATCATCCGGGGCACCATGCTGTTCCTCATGTTGTACGAATCATGGGCTGAGCCTGGGAATTTTGCACACACATGCGATATGGTCATGTCCGCAAGGCACACCACCTGCACATTTATCGAATGATAATGTCTGCGATTCCTAAAAATGTGCTCAGTGGCCTGTAGTGGCAGCAGACCGACATGGGTGAAATCAATGGCACCAACAACATGGGGGATATGCCCAAGCGGATAGAAGTCTCCCTTCACACCCGCCAATTCTGCTCCCCTGGGAAAATGTATGTATCGATCCTTATAGATCATCATGGCTGCAAGAACATCCCTCAGCACATGCTGAACATGGGTTGCAACATCCCTGCAGCGCGGGCCAAGGTCTCCTAGAAGGAACCAGTTGTAAAAAAGTGGAGGGCTGCCATCATTTTGTATGTGGGTGTGAATACTGTTGGGTAGTGGCAACAAGGCTGCAGGTGGGGCTCCAAGAGATCACAAAGGGTCTTCATGGTCGGTCTGTCGAGGCGGAATTTTCAGATGATCGCTATATACTCCCTGTCTTCCAGCACTGTCAGGTGACCTATGAGATTTGGCCTCCTCCTAGTTGAGATGTAAATGGACACATGTCAATGACAACCATCATGAGGTGGCCTCAGCATAAACCTTTAAGCATGTCACGCAAAACCTAACAATTCCATGAGAGATGTGTGGCACACAAGGTTACATGGGTGGAAATTTGAGACACACAGAGGACACACCAATCCATTTTCAATACACAAGTGCCACAAACAACACAGAGGTCAATGGGAATGCTCACATACTGAACCCCACATTTCACATGTGCATGCCACGTACTGTACCATCCACAAAAGTGTGTAAGATGACCATGAATGCCTTATACCCTTCTGCTGTACCTGTCAAAACTCAATGCATCATGTGAAACTGGCACACATCAAGAGCCAAATGATCACAGCAGCTGATAAACTTGTGTGCATGAGCTGATATGGTAGCACAAGTAAGTAACAACACCATACAGTGAGACAGGCCTTGCCAAGGTCAGTCCTGACCCACAACACATTGATTTGTCACAGATCATTGACAACAGATTAACACTGTGAAGCATCATCAACCATCAAACGCATAAGTGACATTGCAGGGCCCACAGACCAATGTGCGTCACACATAAAGTGCAACCACCTGTGCATCATGTGGAACGATGGCATTGTGTGCACAATGATATGCCCTTAGACATGTTGCTGCTGTGTACTGATGCAGGGTTCACAATGGAATTTGACATTGCATGTGTCCAAAATCGTAGTTGGTACCGCCTGGCAACGGTGGTGTAACACCAGCACCACTCCCTTCACAAGTGCGATAGCCATTGGCATGGAGACATGGGTAGATGGCGGTGGGCATGCTGTGCCACCCAAATGGCGGAAGCTACTGCCTGGCAACGGCGGTGTGATACCAGCACCCCCCTTCACAAGTGCGGTAGCCATTGTCATGGAGACATGGGTAGGTGGCGGTGGGCATGCTGTGCCACCCAAATGGCGGAAGCTACCGCCTGGCAACGGCAGTGTGACACCGCCATAGGCATTGCCTACAGCCAATGGGATTGAAGATTGTGGTGGCATGATGCACTTTTGAAAATTGCGGAAGGCGTGCTCTGCCACCGCAGAGCCGGTCATTGGATGGTTTGAAAGATGCACCATCGTGGTAGTGCACCCCGGGACCCTGCGGTGCATCACCACCATAGAGCATTGCCTACAGCCAATAGGAGTGATGTTTGCAGTGGCATGATGCACTTTTGAAAATTGCGGAAGGCGTGCTCCGCCACCGCAGAGCCGGTCATTGGATGGTTTGAAAGATGCACCATCGTGGTAGTGCACCCCGGGACCCTGCGGTGCATCACCACCATAGAGCATTGCCTACAGCCAATAGGAGTGATGTTTGCAGTGGCATGATGCACTTTTGAAAATTGTGGATGGCGTGCTCCACCACCGTGGAGCCGGTCATTGGATGGGTTTGAAAGATGCACCATCGCGGTAGCGCACCCCGGGACCCTGGACCCACCATGGAGCATTGCCTACAGCCAATGGGAGTGATGTTTGCGGTGGCATGATGCACTTTTGAAAATTGCCGAAGGCGTGCTCTGCCACCGCGGTGGTGGTCATTGGATGGGTTTGAATAAGACAGACCGGGGGCGTGGCCAAGATGGCGGGGTGAGCGGACGCTTCTTCCCGCAGCTCCTCCGGCCCGACTAGGCCCGAGCCCTTTTTCGTCAGCTTCTCTCCCCCCGCTGAAGCTCAGCGACCGAGGGACGGGTGGCACATATTGCTGCAACTTTGGCCCCGAACGCTCCGGCGGAGGTACGCTTAGAGACGATAAACGAACTGTGAAGCGCCTCGGGGGCGGAGCGGAGCGGAGCGGAGCGGAGCGGAGCGCTGGCCGGGAGGCTTGGATGGACCCTGGTGCTGATCTGGTGGCCTGGCGTGGATCTCGCTTGTGTACCCGCATCAGACGGTGCCCGATTGGGAATGACGGATGGCTAGCTGCCACGGGCTGTCGCAAAGGGTGGACCCTATTGTGTGATCGTGGTGGCACTTGGATCTGCAGCGGAGGCTTACTACATTGACTGAACCCCAGCCCCGTCGCCAGTTTGAGACAGTGCTCAGGATTTGGGGACAGGTTTATTGTTTCTCTTCCTTGGCTGGCCGGCCCTGGACGGGACTCCTTTCAGTGAAACTGACTCTTGGCGCGACCTTGGTGGCACCGTCGGACTTGGAAGATCTGCCCGGCTACGCCCATCCGCCATCTTGTCTTCCAGGCGACGGTGACGAAGCCCTCCTACAGTGTCGCCCGGGGACGACTCCTGCACCCCTGGCCCTGCTTAGCTCCTTCTTCCTGAGAGACGCCTGGGTCCCCCCGGTGAGGGCCAACGTCTGACTTTTGGCTGGGCTGTGAGTTGCCTTCTACAACAGGACTGGCCTGCCATTTTGTCCTCTGTGGCGCAGGTCCCTTGGTGTCCCTACTACAATGGGCGTTCCCCCTGGCGGCGCTCTGCCGGCTGTAGGAGACTCATCGGAACCGAGGCCTGCTGCTAGTGACCCGAGCTCGCATTTCCGACTGAGTGGAGTGTGGCAGCTTACGGGGCACGAATGTCGGGGAACCGAGGATCGAGGAAAGGGGACCGCGCCCTGCTGGACATGCTTAGCAGAGCCCAGCAGCAGCGAGACAGGGCGCAACCATCCCCGAGCTCTTCTAGGGCTGCAGCGGACCCGACCGGAGGCGAGCCCCCCCGTCACGAGGTCCTTCATGGAAGATCTGTTCAGCTCGCTTAAGGCTGACTTCCAGACGCTGAAGCAGGAGGTGGCCAGCGAAGTGCGCGAGGTCCGTAGAGAGGTGGAGGGCCTGAGCGAACGGATGAAGTCGGCGGAGGCAGCGGCTCAACGAAGGGACGAAGAGATTGTCCATTTGCAGCAAGACGTTCTCCGTCTCAGGGAGCAACATGTCGAACTCCAAGCGCACAATGAGGACCTGGAGAACAGGTCGAGAAGGAACAACATCCGAGTTCGGGGTGTGCCGTCCGCGGATGAGGGGACAGACCTGACGGGCTACCTGCAGGGCTTGTTTCGGGAGATTCTGGGAGAGCCCGCGGACTTCCCGATCCGAATCGACAGGGCCCACAGAGTCGGCCGACAGCGACAATCGACGGCACCTCCACCGGACATCTTGGCCTACCTCCCGGATTTCCCGGTGAAGGAGGGCCTTGGCATCCCGGACCTCCGGAAATACTTCCAGGCGGCGCAGTTGCGCTACCTAGTGGAGTGGAGCAGGTGGGAATCCGACAAGCATTGGCTCTTTCAAGACCAGGCGGTGGCAGGGCGCACCCTCCAGGAGGTTCCATTCATGCGCCGGGTTCACCGCCCCCCTAATCTCTATGCTTCCTTTGTCACGCGCGTTCCCTTGAGGGTGTGGGACACAGTCGTGAGGTTCGTGAACTCACCACGTTCCCTTCGCCTTTCACGCCGATAGCGAATAACCCTGACTTCTCCCCCGGGATGGAGCCAGGTGCTTTCTCCAACTGGAGGGCGGCGGGCTGCCGAGCGCTCTTCCAGATCTATGGGCCAGAGGGGGTGGTCCCCTTTCAGCAACTGAAACAGGAGTTCCATTTGTCTGAGTCAGACAGGCTGCGATATATGCAGGTCAGGCACTGGGTGCTTCAACCCCAGGTGCGGGACACTGCTGATCGCCAGATAACGCCATACGAACGGTGGTTGGTGACACGCACCTCTGATGCTAAGCTAATCACCGATCTTTATAAATTCCTACAGCCCCCTCCGTTTCATTTCTATAACCCGGGCAGGGAACGTTGGAATAGAGAACTGGGAAGGACGCTTAGCCATAAGGAATGGGATCAAATTGCGCACCGAGCGAGACACTCTGCATACCATACAGGCCTCACGGAAACGCTCACCAAGGTGTCTACGTATTGGTATTATACCCCGGAGAGGCTACACGAAATGAACAGGCATATTGAGAAGGAGTGCTGGAGGGGTTGTGGTCGGGTGGGGACCCTTACACATATACTTTGGGATTCTCCCTTGTTAGAAGCTTACTGGAAGGAAGTTCTTGACGAGATTGATGTTCATTTTGCAACTGAATTGCAGCGCTTCCCGGCGTATGTATTGCTAGGCCTTCCTAATGGCCTGATGTACCCTCTGAAGTCCCGTAGGGGCAGGCAAATTGCGATAGCGCTGGGTTCAGCGATTCAGAACATCTTGATCCACTGGCGTACCACCACGGTCCCCTCCATCACGGGCTGGCTGCACAGGCTTTGGCACGTGCTAGGTATGGAGAAATTATCGCTTATGGTGGCAGGGGACGTGGACCAATTTGATGAGCTATGGCAACCCTTTCACGCGCTTTTAACTACTGAATTCAGGGAACTCACTTGCCCGAGGTACCTCAGACTTCTGAGATTAACGCCACCGGTGATTTCAACCGACTAAGGAGACACAAGATCTGGGCTCACGGGGAGGGGGGCGTGGCGGGAGGGCAGGCTGTGTTATCAGCCGAGTATTGGACGGGGGGAAGCGGGGGGGTGTTGGGGTGAGTTGGGTTGTTTGGGGGGGGGTTCTGGGGGCGGCGGGATTGGTTTTTTGCATTATTGCTTTTCTTTTCCTGGTCTGCCTAATGGTGTCGACTGTACTCAGCTTTATCATTTGCCATTGTTTTTTTCTTTACAGTAGCCTTGTCCACCATCGCATTCATAAATTTATGCTCAGCTTTTCTCACTTAAATGTTTGTAACCCTAACCCTCATGTTCCCTTTCCTCCTATATTTTGTCTTAATAAAATGCTTTAAACCTGAATAAGACAGACCTGGACAACCAATTATTGCAGGTTTGCACCTCACAAACGAGCCCAGGGGACTATAAATCTGTGGGAGTGAGCCTCACATTTCCAATGCTCACAGAACCTGCTGCCTGGGACCATCTCCTGCTGCTGCCTCATGAGCCTGCTGACTGGGACCCTCTCCTGCTGCTGCCTCAAGAGCCTGCTGCCTAGGACCCTCTCCTGCTGCTGCCTGGGACCCTCTCCTGCTGCTGCCTTAAGAGCCTGCTGCCTGGGACCCTCTCCTGCTGCTGCCTGGGACCCTCTCCTGCTGCTGCCTCAAGAGCCTGCTGCCTGGGACCCTCTCCTGCTGCTGCCTGGGAACCTCTTATGCTGTTGCCTGGGACCCTCTCCTGTTGCTGCCTGGGACCCTCTTCTACTGCTGCCTGGGACCCTCTCCTGCTGCTGCCTCAAGAGCCTGCTGCCTGGGACCCTCTCCTGCTGCTGCATCAAGAGGCTGCTACCTGGGACCCTCTCCTGCTGCTGCCTGGGACCCTCTCTTGCTGCTGCCTCAAGAGCCTGCTGCCTGGGACCCCTCACCACTCACTTCGACTACAGGTGTTCCATGTCCACAGGGATGGCAAGAACAGAGAAGATCCGTGCCAGTCCATTCACAAGCGAAGAGCTGGAGGTCCTAGTGGACGAGGTTATGGGACAGTACCCAAGGCTGTATTGTGGCCCCAATGTAGTGGTAAGTTATCATTGAGGGAGCTGTTTGGCAGGGGGGTGTCAGACATGCATGGGACTGGTGATGTCTGCGACACACTGAGGGTGTTCAGTGCAGTCATCCAGTATGTGTGTGTGATTCGCATGTTGCCTCAACGCCCTCATGTATGTATGCAATCATATCTGTTTGGGCAATGCAGAGTGCCCTTGTGAGGTGTCCCCCAGTTTGGGATGTAGGGAGATTACAATTGGTCCTGAGTCTGTGTATTGCTACTGTTCTGATTTGGCACATGACACTGTGTAACTGGTCATTTACCCTACTTTTCTCCTATACCTGCAGCTCAAGGTACACCAGTGTAAGGCCTTGTGGAGGGCAATTGTTGCAAAGGTACGAGCCCTGGGGGTATCCAACAGATGACGCACCCACTGCCACAAGAGGTGGGACGACATCAGCTGGTTGGCAAAGAACGTGGCCGAGATGACCGTGGGGATGCAAACGTGCACTGGGCGTTTGGCACGGCGCAACTTAACACCACTTATGGTTTGCATATTGGCAGTGACTAATCCGGAGATGGATGCACGCCTGAAGGAGCATTGCCAGCAAGGCAGGGGTGAGTATTTGTGGAGGGTGACTTTGCCTGGGAGCGGATGCATGTGTAAAGGGCCCGCGGTAGCGGTGAGCCATTTGATGTTCGTGGGCTGGTGCTGTGCTGTGTCATGTGACTGGCTGCAGGGATTGTTGTAGATGATTCTAGGACTCTAGTAAATATTCCCGATTTCATGCCCTTATGTGGTTATATCAAATCATATCCTTATATAGGCATAAGAATCATACCCATATTAAGACATAGCCAATGCAGCCCAAATACGGCAAGGCTACTCCCATAGACTCCTAGAAAGCACAACGCGTTCTTAAAACAAACCAAGCCTCCAGCAGCCCGGGAATTCCCCCTGCTTCTGTATTGATTTGTCCTAGAACTCTTGGAGTCCTGAAAGAACTGCGAATTCTTAGTGACGTCTTATGTCCAACCTTACGTCAAGCTCGGCACCTTCTAGGTATAAATATACCAGCATCTGCCTTAAGCAACACACGGTGGTTTGGAGCAGATCGGCTATCTACTTGCCCGACGCCCTGCTGATGCGAGTGCCGAAGGAAGCCGACCCTCCCTGCTGACGCACTCAGAGAGCCGCTGTCTTTTCTCCGGTGTGTAGTCTAAATGTCGAGTTTTTTTTATCGACTGGACAGAATATCGCCTACAGAATATCGACATGGCAGTAATATCGAGGTAAGTAATATAGATGTTAATGTTATCGATTTTTTAAGTGTTTTAAAAAATATCGAAGCATAAAATATAGAGTAGTTTATATCAAGTGTAGAAAATATTGAGTTTTTGTATAAGTAAAAAATATTGAATGTCAAAATATAGAGTGTTAGAGTATTGAAAGAGGAAACATCGAATGTTAGAATATCGATTTGTGGAATGTAGAATGTTTATAATGTTGTAGTTTATTTTTTTTGTAAAATATTGTTTATGTCTGTTATTTAATGTAATAAAATATATAAATAATTTAAATAAAAATAAATAAATATGTATTTAAAGAATAATAAAAAATGTTAGGAGCGGGTTGTGGGTTTTTAGGGGAATAGGGTGGGAAGTGTTTTCAAATATATAAAAATAAATTAAAAGAAATGTTTTATAATTGTAAAATTTAGTAAAAATTTATGTTTTAGTAGCGGGTTGTGGGTTTTTAGGGGAATAGGGTTGGAAGTGTTTTAAAATATTTATAAATTAAATTTCGAAATTAATTTTAAATTATATTTTTAAATGTAGATATTTATTTGACATTCATTTCTAAATTAATGTGAAATTATTTTTTTAAATTTAGAAATTAATTTGAAATTAATTTAGAAATTAATTTGAAATTATTTATTTAAATTTAGAGAATTAATTGAGAATAATTTTTAAATTAATGTTAAATTATTTAATAAAATGTAGATTTTTTTACATTAATTTGGGAAATATTTGGAAATTATGTATTTATATTTTGAAAATTATTAAACATTGTTTTATTGTGTGAAATATTTGTGTTTTAGGATTGTGTAGTGTAATTTTGGGGAAATTTCTTAGAATTTGTGTGGAAAATTTAAAAATTAAATTGCAATAATTATGTTATATATTTAAAATTACACATTTATTATAAATGTATTAGTATTTGAAATGCTTGTGTTTTAAGATTGGGTAGTGTAATTTTTGGGTAATAATGTAGGAATATTTCTAAAAGAAAATAGAAATTTAAATGTATAAATTTTATTAAAAATAATTTATCAAATTTATTAATTTTATACAAATTTGTAATTTTATTACATAATTTAGTTTTAGGACTGGGTTGTGTTTTTGGGGGGATTAGGCTAGGAATTTAAAAAAAATTAGAAATTACATTTAGAAATTAATATAAAATATGTAAATTTGTATTAAATTTCGAAATGTAAGTTGTATAGGAGTGTTTTTTAGTTATATGGTTTTAGTGTCCAGTATATTTAATGAGTTTATACTTGGTGGAGTGGGAATAGTAATTTATATGGGTTTAATGTCCAGCACCTTCCCTGAGTTTATACTTGGTGGAGTGGGAATAGTAATTTATATGGGTAGAATGTCCAGCACCGTCCCTGAGTTTATACTTGGTGGAGTGTGAATAGTAATTTATAAGGGTTACTGTCCAGCAACTTCCCTAAGTTTATACTTGGTGGAGTCGGAATATTAATTTATATGGGTTTACTGTCCAGCACCTTCCCTGAGTTTATACTTGGTAGAGTGGGAATAGTAATTTACATGGGTTTACTGTCCAGCATCTTCCCTGGGTTTACACTTGTTGGAGTGGGAATAGTAATTAATATGGGTTTACTGTCCAGCACCTTCCCTGAGTTTATACTTGGTGGTGTGGGAATAGTAATTTATATGGGTTTACTGTCCAGCAACTTCCCTGAGTTTATACATGGTGGAGTGGGAATAGTAATTTATATGGGTTGAATGTCCAGCACCTTCACCAAGTTTATACTTGGTGTAGTGGGAATAGCAAAAAACCTTGTAGAGATATACATTTTGGTTGGTAGAATATTACAATTATTATTTGTATGTAAATATATTAACTATAGTAGTAATTTTATTTATTGTTATATTAGTAATACATTGATAAAGAAATCACAATTTTTATGATTTAATAAAAAATAATTAATAAATAATAAAAAAATTACATTATATTTTATTTAGAAAAATAAAAAAGGAGACACACATGTTTAAGTGAAAACATTTAAAAAACGTTTATTAAGATGTAAAAAGAAATGGAAAGTAGAGGAAAAGTTTTTATTTGCAGTATAATTTTGTAAGTATAATTTAAAAAAAATGTAATAGCAAGTAAATATTTGTATATTAAAAACATTTATGAATTGCAATGAGATAATTTTTATGTTAATTCACATATATTGGAAATGTACATTTTTATAACAAATATAATTACATAGGGCTCGATTCCGATCCGGTAAAATAAATCCCCCGTACGATTCGTATTTGTAGCCGAATCCGTATGACTCGTAAACACACCGTACGACCCGGCGAGAACGATCCGGACCGGGTGATCAGGACGCTATTCGTACGGTCCGCGTCAGGTAAGGGCGATTCGTACGGAAAAGCGCTCCATCACATACACACGTACGCCGCGTACCCCCCATGATCGCCGGGGTACGCGCCGTACCCCTGCGATCATGTGGGGTACGCGGCGTACACCCTGCCTACATGGGGTGCGCACCGTACACCCACCGTACATAGGGTATGGTGCGTACCCCATGTACGCTGGGTGTACGGCGCATACCCCACATGATCGCAGGGGTACGGCGATCATGGGGGGTACGCGGCGTCCCCGGGGGGGGCTTTCTGTACTTGTTTCGGCGCGAACTATGCGTTTACGGCTGTTTCCAGCTCCCGTAATAAAAAGGGTCGTACGTGCGTACCCGACACGAATCGTACTTGCTGGGTCGTAAAAACCAGCCGCGAACCGTAGCGATGTCACGTAAAGCGGGTTCCGAGTGAGACTCGTACGGATATTTCAGTCGTACGGAGTCCTGTACGACTCGTACGGTCTTTGGCTCCTGGTACGGATCGTACTTCGTCGTACGTACGGGGACGTTTACGGGTACGATTCGTATGGGGAAAATTGCTCCGTACGACGATTCGGAGCGCATTTTACCGGATCGGAATCGAAGCCTTAGTGTACAATTTATTTCATATCATATATTTTAAATCACATACAAAATAGAAATATTTTAATAGTAAACATGTTGAAAATAATTGTTATATTTATTGTACATACCTTTTTTAGTATTTTATAGTACAAATCATTGATAGATACATTATTTACATATCTCAAAATAGTAACATTTTTGTTGGTTACAAAATGATAATATTTATTTTATAAATTAATAAAATTAATATTGAAAATATTAATAATATTAATTTTTACAAAAGTAAATAATGAGAAATAATTTTTAAACTGTAGATACATTTTATAATCACATTAACATATTTATAAGCATAAGGTTTAGCAGAAAGTGAATGATAAAAGTAATTTCAACATTATAATTAATCACAAAGTGTACATATAAATAATAATTTATTTTTCATACTTAATTAAATAATATTGTAAATAATTTTTTAAAATAAATATATATTTATAATTATTTTAAAAAATTATTAGAAGAAATAATATATAATGTAAGCCTATATTTTTAATTTTTAAGTGTAAGAAAATAGAAAATAAATAGGCTTTTCAGTTATACAGAGCATATTTTTTAACCACGTAATGTTATTTTGTTTGATTTGGTTCCGGAACAGCTCGCGGTTGGATGCTGCATCGCGTTGGAGAGGGTAAGTTTGTTTTTGTTGTATTTTATAAGTTAGTAAATTTAATTTAAGTGTATGTGTGGTGTATTTAGGTTGAGTAGTATTGTAATATCTATCGTACATTGTGTTAGCTCGAGTGTATGATATTTAGGGGGTCATTATGATGACGGGCCGACTTAGTCCACCCGCCATCATACCGGGACCCGGGACCGCCCGCCATAAGGGTGGGGGTTCCGATCAGGGCATTAGGATGCGCCCGCCACACAGGCGGGTGCATCCTGTATATGTACCATTGCGGCGGGCGGAGCAGAAATCTCCGCCCGCCACAATGGTAAAAGTGCAAGTTGTGCTTTTCTAAGCACGACATGACAGGCACCGTGCAGTCTTGAAGTCTTAGGGGCCAATTAGGATGACGGGCCAATTAGGATGACGGGCGGACTTGGGGCAGCCCGCCATAAGGGCGGGGTTCCCGGGTGTGGCATTAGGATGTGCCCGACACTGTGGCGGGCACATCCTGCATTTCTAGCATTGTGGCGGGCGGAGCGCTCAGCACCGCCCGCCACAATGCTAGAAATGCTTGTCAGCATTTGCATATACAAAGCGGCAGGCACCGCGCGGTGCCTGTCGCTTTGTATATGCAACTGAAGGGGGGTACCATAGGTATCCCCCCATGTGCACCCCTCACCTGTACTTCACTCTGGGGGCCCACAGGGGGCCCCCAGAGTGAACACCGCATGCCTTTCCGTGGCGGCATTGCCGCCACGGAAAGGCATTGAGACCAGACCATTGTAATATGGCGGGCGGTGTCTAACAGACACCGCCACCATGTTACTGGTTTTCCGCCCCGGCCGCAAGGCGACTGGGGCGGAAAACATGCGGGCGGTGTTTGTCACCGCTGCGGTCCCCTCCGCCATCGTAATATGGCGGGGGGGAATGCAGGGAAGGATGGCGGGTGGATTGCCTCCGCCAGGATGGCAGTTGCCACCGCTACCCTGGCGGAGGCAATCCGCCCGCCATCCTAATGGGCCCCTTAGATTTACGTTTTATAAATATATAAAGGTGGTAGTACTTACTTTAGATAGGTGTAGATGGTTTTTGGTAGAAGTAAATTCGTTTTCTTTCAGCAAAGTGGCAGAGTTTCTCCTTCCTTCTTTTTTGGTGTTTTAGATTGCGATTTTAGCAGGTGTAATCCTTCTTTTTATAGGATGTGTAAAATTGTTTCTGAAAGTTTATTGGTTATCCACTTTGATAGCTTTTTCTTATTGGTTTATTTGAATTTTTTTACTTGTTTTGGTAATTGTTTTCCTTAAATGGGTGACGCAATTAATGTTTTTTTTATGGGTAAAGCAATTTTTTTCAATGGTTAATGGCTTTTTTTAGATTTAAAGTGAAAGAATATTTATTATGTGCATTAAGCAATGTTTTATTATTTGCAATGTTGTATATGTATTATAAATTGTATATTTGATGTAAATGTTTTTTTAAAAATTTTAGAAATGTTTATTGCATGTGGTATACTGTATAAAAAATATATTATGTATATTTGTGATGTGTATAATATGTTTTTTTTATTAGAAAGCGCATTTTGTATGTATTTTGTAAAGTCAATATTATTTAATTTTCGATATTATAGTACTCTATACAGTGATGGTCGATATTTTGACTGTGTTTTATGTTAAGGATTGCTGGTCGATGTTTTTTACATGCGATAATATTGATGGTCGATAATGTTGTAGTCGATTTTTTTTATCGATATTGTTGTTTCAATATATTTGTTATTTCTTGTTTAAGTATTGGGAGTCGATATTTTTGTAGTCGTTAATTTGTCATCGATATTTTGTCTAGTCGATATTTGGTCTGTCGAGGTTATGTCAGTGATTCCTTTTCTCCTGCCGAGAAATTCAGCTCCAGTGCTTCCCTGTGACCCTTGCGGGTTACTGGGTGATCAAGTCCTGAGAAAGAGATACAAGACCTCCTTCATTCTATAACCAAGGTACGGAGCTGATTAGACCCATAGAGAATTCTTGATTCAGATTCTTGGCAAAAAACTATAACTCATCTACTCCTTCCCTGTACTAGGCTTAGGTTAGGTACACCGGGGTAGGCGTATCTTAGAAACACCAGTTGAGTACGTTTAGTCATGATTTTATCATTGTATGTATTTTATCCATTTTAAGTATCTTATGGCTTAGAAACCATATAAATGCTTTTAAAGTATTATTTTATAATACTCATTTTACGGTACGCACTTTACTTTATGACAAGTATTGCAATTGTGGCAATTCACTTCTCTTGCATGAGAAAGTAGACTGCTCAATAAATAACCACTTTTATTGAAAATGCCCGTCTCTCTATTTCTCTGCACTCCTGGTGAAACTAAGCATGCACGGTTGACTGAGTTAAATAGCTATCTATTGTTTCTGTGACTCTGGAGATATACTCCTTATTCTGGGGGAGCAAAGTTGTCATGTTTATGCGGTTGTCAGAAACTAATCCCTTCTTGTCTATTCAGGAAAGTTAACACCTTCTTGTTTACTCGAGAAAGTTTCTAGTGACCTCTGAGCTAGCTGGCACACACAATTAAGTCTAACATAGTCAATAGAGACCTAGTTGACCTAAGTCCTACGTCTAAACTATCGTTTATGTTATTCCAATGCACAGAACCTATTGGGAATATAGGAACTACACTACATGGCGCCCAACGTTTGGTAAGGCGATAATTTAACGCTAGATAATAAAGTAACTCAGACGTGCTTTTCACACAGACCCCTTTTTCCTGTAAAAACTCCAATAGACATCTGGAGTGGGTAAAAAGGGTAAAAAGGTTAATATCCACCAGAACTTAGTAGGAAGAGATTCCTATGTAATAGTTTGGTTTAGTCAACGTTGAAGGATACAGTGTTCTAAAATATTGTGCACCTAATCTTTGTTTCCTTGAAACTTGCTCTGAAAACTCTCAGTCAGCAACATGACGGAAAGTGACGACAAAAGGGAGAGAGCTAGAATAGCAACTGAACTATTAGCAGAAGACACAAGTCTTCAGCAAAACAACCCGGATGCAATAATCATCCTGGTAAATGTAAGGAAGAGTGTAACCTACAAAATATTAAATAGTGGTGTATCATCGAGAGGCGGTACAGTCATATTTGTGGTAGATGCACATGAATATCGGCAGACAGTGGTATTCTATTCATGGTAAATTTTCCTGCAGCGAATGCTGTAAAACACGAGTTCCACTACTAAAAAGAAGAGGAACCTTTCGAGGACATTGATATTCCACTAACTTATCAGGAGCATCAGCTCTGGTTTAATGGCGCCCTAAAACATCAAAATCACATTATCAGGCTCGGTCCACTAGGTAGATCAAGAGCCACATGGCCGGTTCTAGCCAGCTATACACCACATCCTGACATTGAAGAAATATCAGATAGAGAACTGTTAGTTCAACTAAAACAACTAATTAAAATACATAGACAATTGGTACAATATGTCATGCAGACTTTAACAGTCCAACCAGCAATACAAATTCCACAGCACACCCCTCACCAGGGGAACACAAATAAAATCACACCACAGACTATGCAATCAGTCATTGGTAAATTACCCGCAAAACGGGAACAAATTCCGTTCTGGTTAGCTCAAAAAAATCCTCAGATAGAGGCAGTATTTCCTGATACTACCCCTCATAAAAAACACAGAATTCCGACAATCTGCCTACCAATGGGGATTGCACCACATGTGGAGGACTGTGACACTTGGGGAACAGTCTTTGCTTCAATCTACACAAAAACACATGGTGTTCCATCTATGGCGGTTATACCAGAAGTACTAAGACAGATTCAAAATGAATATGGTCCAGAGCCTGCTTTAAATCTAAGTATGAAATTACTGAAAGACTTTAAGCAAGTCTCGGCTATACTACTAGCCAAAATAAAAGGAGAAGCAGCATCCGTGGCAATCCGCCAAAAATTTAAAGAAACAGCTATAACAGAACAACCTTTTGAACTTGCCAGAATAATTGAAAAATCCTTTAAAGAATTAGGTAGAGACAGTTTGGGTGGGAAACCACTAAAACCACAACTAACAGAAAATCCTGAAAAAACTTTCATTAAAAATAATTTAATAACTCAAAAGAAGAAGTGGGAAGGTAATAAACAGACCTCTCCCAGAGAAAAACAGTTTCAGTCCAGAGGAAGGTCTCCCCAACGGAGAGATAGATCTCCAGAACGGGGGGGTGGGGGGGGCAAGTCTCCACAAAGGGAGCCCTCTGAAAAAAATATATAACCTTAGAAATAGGGAAAATTTGAGAAAACCTGACAGATACCAAGATATTGATGCACGTCCCTCTCGATCTTTTCAGACTTCCTCACAGAAATCGGAATGAAGAGGATGGTCAGAACATAAAGAATAGCGTGTCAAGTCCAAAGACAAAGAAATTGCTCATCAAAGTAAAAAATTACAGTTACCCAAAAAGAAGGTAGCCAGTTTTAATGTAAAACATGCCGAGGATTCTGAGGACACAACTCAAGAACGGAGAATGGGCCCAGACAATGCTAGACAATGCAGCAGAAGTGACCATAGCTCGCAAGATCCTGATGAATCTTCTGGAGACAGTGGACACGAATGAATACATTCAAGTGGAAACTGCAGATACCAGAGTTAGTGTGCCCCATAAATTATATGAAATAACATTACGAATAGAGGGGGACAAAACTAGGAAAATAAGAGGTCCCTTCTGGGAGAACCTATCTCAAGGTTATGATATTCTTCTAGCAGAAAAGGACTGGACACCAGAGTATGTCAGGGAGTGCCCACATGGCGAAGAAATGATTATGCCTGCCTTCTCAAATCACATTCCAATTCATAAAAAATACAGATATGCTAGAAAATGGTCAGTGGCCCAAGCCCCTGCATTATATAAAAATCACGTAGGATGGGATGAGGATTCTCCTCACCATAAAATCCAGTTAAAAAATCAACCTACTGCACAAAGGCAGTATCCTGTTAAGCAAGAATCTAAAAAACAAGTCTGGGAGATCTTAGATCAACTTGAGTACCAGGGGGTGATTGAAACATGCACCTCATAAATGAACAATCCTTTGTTTCCTGTCTCCAAACCAGACAATTCATATCGTCTAGTATTGGACTACAGACACTTAAACTCTTGTTGCAAAACATTTGCAGTACAAAATTCACACAGTGCAGCACTGATGAATAACATTGTGTGCAAAAAAATATAAAACGACATTAGATATTTCAAGTGGTTTCTTCTATCAAAACATTGCACCAGAAAGCAGGTATTTGACCGCTTTCTCTAGTATGGGGACCCAAAAGCATTGTTGTCGTCTCACACAGGGATTCAAGAATAGCCCTGGATTATTTTCAGCCAGAGTAACAGAGTTACTACAAATGTATGATGATGAGGCATGACGATATCTATCTAACAGACGATGACCTGGAGACACACTTGAAAAGAGTAAACACCATAATACTTGGGTTCGCATCTGAAGGGTACAAATTTAACTTTAAAAAGTCACGAATTGCCCACCTCACTGTCCTATTTTTAGGATATGAGTTATCAAGTGAAGGCAAAAGCCTAGCAGACAATTCTAGGTTTCCTGAACTTCGGAAGAACTTACATTATAAATTATGCAGAGAGGGTTAAACCGCTCTACGAACTAATAAAACCTGATTTCAAATCAATTAATTGGAGTCAGAAACACACAGAATTTTTAAGATCATTACAAACAGACATGTTAACTAAAACAAGACTGCAAACACGCGCGAACGAACGCAACCTTGTAATCCGAGTCATCCCAGGAAAATGTGGATTTACATACCTAACCTCTAATGAGGGAGAAACGGTACCAATAGCTTACAAATCACACTTGTACACACAAGCTGAAATGAAATTCCGTTCCACTGAAAAGATTCTAACTGCGGCACAAACTGCTGTATCAAAAGAAAGAGCCCTGGCACAAGGTAAACGCATAATAATCGTTACACCGATACCTGCCCTAGAAGCAGTAACAAGAGCAAGCATTCCGAATGCTAAAGCCTTACATCCGAGATGGATACAATGGGTTAATTTTCTTGCTGCATCAGACGTAGTATACAAATTTGATCCTAACTTAAAAACACAAGAATTTCTCCAATACGAATACGAATGTCCTGTGCCGGCTGAAATTCTACCTCTGGAACAGTACACCTGTGTAATCTACACGGACAGATTTGCACAAAACTACGCTGTGGATAAAAAAGTTTACAATGCTGCGTGCGCGATTGTAAAAGGTCGCTGGTGCATAGAAAAATTTAGACCGTTAATCACTAAAACTGAATCGCTCAGAAACTGTACAGCTCAGCGAGCTGAACTACAGGCTTTCAAGATGGCGCTTGAGAATGCAGATCGCGAATTCCCCACACTAATAGTGTGCGATTCACATTACTGTGTTGAATCTTACAATAATTTCATGCAGACCTGGATTGAAAATGGTTACAAAGATGAAAGAGGTTGCACAATAAAGCATAAATTGCTCTGGGAACAAGTAGTTCTTTTACATAAAGAACTACGAAAGACTCATGTGATACATACGCAGAGTCTTGAACGTGATGGCGTTCACGTTGCAGGGAATTCATTGGCCAATAAAGCCACAGCGGAAGCTGGTCAACCGGCTTCCGTAGCTACAAAAAAGCTTTCTAAAAAACAAATAGATGGTGAAACGCTACTTGCAGTAAAAGCCTCTATGGAAGGCAATTATGGAGCATTACCTCTGAATTATCCACTCAGAAATACATACATAATCGATGCGAACTTCATTCCTTTAGCTCAAATCCCTGGAGTGGGGGATAGAGTAATTCCAAACACGAACCGGAGAGCCTTCTTGATTCAAGAAGCACACATGGGAATGGGTCTGAGGCACCAAGAGATCCTGAAATCTCTAATAGAATTGCAATCAAGATACTGGTGGCCGGGAATGAGCGTGCAAGTTTATACCTTTGCAATGGAGTGTCAGGACTACAATAGAGATCGCAGTTATGAACTGGACCAGATATCTGACTCTAGCACAGTAAGACCAGCCCAGACACCTCTATTAGACAGCATTTGACTATCTACATGCAGGCGTCCGACCGGACAAATGCGATCCCATAAATATTAAAACAAGATTCATTTGGATGTGGCCCCAGCGCTCGGCTGACGCCAGAACTGTTATAAAAGATTTTCGAGTCTTTATCGGCACATACGCAATTGGCATGCTACATTCTGACCAGTGTCCTGGGTTTAGCTCTCGAGCGTACAAGGAGGCCATGACCAGCTTGGGCATTGCATTGCGGTACTCTAGTCCATTCAATCCTGAGGGAAATGCGGTAGTGGAAACAAAAAAACATGATATAAAGCAATCTATAACACCGAGGGTATTAGGTTCGGGTGAAGGGTGGGTCAAACATCTAATAAGTGTCAAAAGTAGTCTTAATAATCTGCCAAGAAGTTCTCTGGGTGGAATCACTCCGTATGAACTTTTGTTTAGTACAAGAATGATAATCAAAGATCTTGATTGTCAGACTTCAGTGGTGGAACAAAAAACGTTTGATATCAAAGATCGTTCAGCTGTTTTACAGGACTTAAATGAAACAAGAAGAAGTCTAAGTAACACAAAACTAAAGCCAATGGCCACTGAAGAGAAACCACCTGTCCCAGCAAGACCTGTCTGGATTCCAAAGATTAGGGATCTGGTCAGAGAAAAGATTGCGGTAAAGAAGGAATTTGGGCCTTCTTACAGAAAAGCAGTACCTGTCTTAGCTATCAGCGGAACAAGATCAGTCGTACTACCACCCCTTGCTGGTAAAAGGGAAAACAGAATTGTATCAATCGACCTGGTAAAACCACAACGATGTGGCCAATAATAAGTAGTAGGCCCAGTGGACTCCCAAGAAGTAGCAGAAGACCAAACCTTGCTACAATCCAAGAGGTTCAAACTGAGAGACTAATCACATTCGATAAACCTTCAGTGAATAAAGAAGGACTATGCAACAAAGCCATGGAACTTGTGCCTCTTGAAACCCAAATTGCAACAGTTCGTCAAGAAACACCTGTCTACAATGATGTAGCCTCTGACTATACTAACATGACAAAGGAAGAAGCAACTACAAAGATTAATAACAATCCTGATGCCATTCAAACAATTGACAGAACTGCATCTGGCTACTTCATCAATTTGAATGACTTTTCTGATGATCCAAGTGAACATGAAAACAAGCCAGCAAACAAAACTTTCAAATACAAAATTACAGAACTCTTTCATCAACTTGGGGAAACATATATGACTTCACTGTGGATTGAATTGTGCATTGTGTTAGGTGTACTTTTCCTCCTGCTCTGGCTCATTTTAGTTCTAAGCTTGGGAAGAATGATGGATGGAAAATATAGTACAATGGACACAGCAAGTCAGAACATCAACTTGGTCCTAGAACCTCACAGATCCTCTCACATTGAGAAAAGAGAACTATCATCAGTGAACATCACAGCCATTCCTATACCTGGTGGTGTAGCATGGGACACTACCAATTACGAAATCAATGGCCCAGTTAAACTCTTGAAATATCCAAATCAGTTCAAGATTTCTTTAAGTGACTTTGTATCACCTAGTACTTTCTCTGATGATTGGGACTTTGAAAATATTAACAATATGATGTCAGATTTAGAAATGTCAGCTAAATATACAGAACATGATTATTTACAAGATTCATCAAATTATGAAGAAATGTATTGCTATAATCATTATAGGCATCACTACTTGCATAAAACAGCAAATCCTAGAATTTTTTTTATGTATAATCAATGGGAACATTGTCCAACTCCGCCAAAAGGTAGCTCAAAAACATTTTATGAAAAATTTTCATATTTTTCATTAAAAGTATGAATAAAACAGGAATGAAAAACATGTTGACAAATACTAAACTGATTTATTCTGAAAAAATGTCTACGTTTGGTTTTGAATTTTGGAAAAACAACATTGAGACAAAAACAGTCTGGGTACAAAAGACTGGCAGGTACAAGGTTTAGAATCATTATTCAGAGCCTGCATGATCCAAGAACAAATAATGTTCCTGAATGACACCATTCAAAAAATGACCTGTCTTGGCCTAGCCAGGATTAAGGACTTAAACAAACCGTCTATACCAAAACCCATACCTGACAGTAATAGCACTACAGAAGTGGAGATAGACGTATCCCATATTATAAAACATAACAGAACACTTCCTAATTGGAACAAATGGTTGATCTGGCCCACAGACACTAATAACTGTCAAGATAGATTCCTGAACAAAACATAGGGATTCAAACAGAATAGGCCAGACCCAAGATATTCCCAGAGACAACATCCAGGGATAATAACAACCTATAGTGTAGGAAAACTATGCCTCGAATGGCTACAGAAATCCACACTACCTGAAATTAAGCAACACTTGACTTTACTTAAAGAAGGTGCTGACTTGCGAGATTTCTTACTGGGACCTCGCAAACAGCGTAAAAAATGTTTCATATACGCCGGTATATACGTAGCTTACAATGAAGCTTGGAAAGTAAAGCAAATTGAAACTGCAGAAAAAATACGAGAAATTGATCGTATTAATTTGGAAAAATCACTGTCTGTAGTGGACAATGGGTTAATGACTCTGTCCTCCAGAATGTATTCACTGGACAGCATTATATCATTGGCTATTGATATAATAGAACAGGATATGCTAATGTTACAACATGGCCAGTCCCAATTAGGTTCTATTGTACAGTTAGGCTGGACGTTACAAAATCTGCGTTCAGGCTAACTGCCATGGCGTCTGATAAACACAACGTCATTATTTTCTATCTTTAACCTTACAGATAAACAAATCTCTTTGGCACAAAGAGGGGCAGACTATACAGTGCTGAGCATTGAAAAACTAGAAAGATTACCATTGACAGTCTCCGAAAAACCTGTCATTGAATGGATAATACATGGCACCATTGCAATTCCGATAACGACTTTTCAGTTTCAATATTGCCAAAAGTATATACCAGCAGGCCTGTATGAAAGGTTGGGTAAAGGGTACATCAAGTCAACCTGGAATTTACATTACACACATAGATGTTGGAGTGAGGGCAAGAAAGAGGTATTCCTTAGTGGTAACAACTGTAAAAATTCACTAAGCGGTACACTTCAGTGTCAAGGAATTAACTTACACGGAGCCTGCAAGGTTCATCAAATAACCTTTCATGCCACCTGCACGGCACCCCTGCTACACAGATAGAGCCTTCTTTCAGACAGCTTTCCAACAGCATCTATGTTCTAATAAGTGACCACAGCTGTTGTGGCATGGTGCTAGGAACGGCCTATCTTGTGAGCGTTACTTCCAGGGTCACTTGTTGTATGCACGTATTGTATCCAAACAACAAGCTAGACATGGAGGCAGCAATATGGCCTTCTTTGAATATCTCTTCTATTCGAATTGATACTTTAAGCAGAATGAATTCTATTCTTTTAAAAAGAACTGTGCCTTTAACCTCGTCTAGAGAAACGTATGATCTCCAAGTTGCAAGGACAGTCACGCTATAACTATTGCAAATCTGTTTAGTAATTGTATAAAGTCACCCATTGTTATCCTTAACGTGTATATTCCCCCAGAAGAGCGTTTTAATGTCATATTGAAGCAGGTATTTCGATATATTGATCAAATTAAAAATGTTTCATCCCCTCCGGAAATTATTCTCGTAGGAGATCTGAACTGCAAAATTTCCAATGCTAGTCTGAAACTTTTTAGAAATAAATCTAAAGAAGAGGCACATTTTGTTCCCCAACCACTCTTCCCAGATAAGTTAGTGACTAATAAAAGAGGGAAGATTCTGATAAAAGAACTAGCGGCCGTTGAGGGACTTATATTAAATGGGAGATTCCCGTCCGATGTGCCTGCCAAATTCACACATAAGTCTCCTTTTGGGTCTTCTATCTTGGATTATGCAATCTCGGACTATGGCTTGTTTCCTTATATTCAGGATCTTAAGATTATTCCTACATCTTTGAGCGACCATAGTATATTGCTCATAACTATTTCTCTAAATCCCATGCCCACTACGCCATGGTCACTTAATGGCAGTGATGCTGCCTTCCACGCTTCCACGGGAAGGTGTTTCTGAAATCCTTCCGCCATTAATGGGGTACAGGATATATTATGTGAAACTTTAATAGAATTAAATGAGTGGCGTGGGCAAGAAATAGTGAATTTTGAAAAATTCATGCGAAACATTACCTTACATGTAAAAAAGACTACTCGCCCTAGAAAAGGGGTAGTGGTGCCTAGTATATTGCGTATCCTGAACAAGGAAATAAATAAACGAATCCGTGAGCAATATCTAGATAGAGTTATGGAACGAGAAAAATAAATTTCTAGGCTAAAAAGAAAGAGATGCAGACTAAAGGCGAAAATAAAAAAGGAAAAGGATGATACTGTTTGGATCAACTTGAGGGAATCAGTTGTTCATGGTAGGATTAGAGAATTTTGGGCAATAATTGGGAAGGGATGTGGTACCAGAATAAGACCTTCCCCCATCCCTATAGCTGAAGAGGTATGGATTACTTATATTCGGGACCTTTATGCAGGGAATGGTATTACAGGTGAAGATATTGCCCTAGATGCAACACCCGAAGGACTCATTAATTATCCCACAGAGGAAGAAATTGAGATGGCTATAAAAAACATGCGTGCATCTGGGGCAATGGGTCCTGACGAACTCCCCATGACGGTCCTGAAACAGGATCCTTTAAGGTGGAGTAAAATCCTGTATCCACTGTTTAAAGCCTGTTTTTTGTTTAAAACGGTACCTGCCTCCTGGAGGGGAAGTATCTTGGTCCCTATTTTTAAGAAGGGAACTAGGGATAGCCCCAGCAATTATCGTCTGATAGCCCTCCTCGACTCTATCGGAAAGGTCTTTGCGAAATGTCTTTTAAATTCCCTCTCCGATTGGGTCGAGGAGAACAATATCTTGCCTTTTGAACAGACTGGCTTCCGTAGGGGGCATGGTACTTTAGATAACCTCACCGCTCTCCATGTGGTCACTGATAAATACGTGCAGGTGAGAGGGGGGGTGATGTATGCGGCTTTTATTGATTTCGAAACGAAAAACAGGAGAGAGTTTTCCCGAATCAACCCAGAAAGGACTGGGAAATAGTGACACCAAAAGAGGGGGGTTTCCTTTCTGTGGTTATTTTATAATGTTTGTACAATAAATCAGACCAATAGAGTAAGACCACTGTTGCGGGACAAATTTTGCAGTATCCTCAAAAACACATACCTTTAGACCAAAAGTTGTATCAAAAATTGTCACATTTATTTAAAAAGAAGAAAAAACAAGCATTGGTATTCAAAGATTCAGACAGTTTCATGTAAACAACAAAATACATATATATACTTATTCTTCCTAATGTTACAATAAAAAATATTTTAAAAAACACAGTTGTCGACGCGTTTCGGTGCTTATTCGGATCGAACACCTTCTTCAGGACTTATGGTTAAAAACTTCATAAATCTAAAAGAAACATATGTGGCATAAAATTAATACAAGGCACTTGAGGATTTGTTTCAAAAACACTTTTGTCTCACTGAAAACAGGGTCATAACTAATAGTGGTCAAAGAATCTTACTTTTAAAGCATTTTCAATGTGCTATACCAGTCTTGATCCTGGATCAAGACTGGTATAGCACATTGAAAATAGGGTCATAACTAATAGTGGTCAAAGAATCTTACTTTTAAAGCATTTTCAATGTGCTATACCAGTCTTGATCCTGGATCAAGACTGGTATAGCACATTGAAAATGCTTTAAAAGTAAGATTCTTTGACCACTATTAGTTATGACCCTGTTTTCAGTGAGACAAAAGTGTTTTTGAAAAAAATCCTCAAGTGCCTTGTATTAATTTTATGCCACATATGTTTCTTTTAGATTTATGAAGTTTTTAACCATAAGTCCTGAAGAAGGTGTTCGATCCGAATAAGCACCGAAACGCATCGACAACTGTGTTTTTAAAAATATTTTTTATTGTAACATTAGGAAGAATAAGTATATGTATGTATTTTGTTGTTTACATGAAACTGTCTGAATCTTTGAATACCAATGCTTGTTTTTTCTTCTTTTTAAATAAATGTGACAATTTTTGATACAACTTTTGGTCTAAAGGTATGTGTTTTTGAGGATACTGCAAAATTTGTCCCGCAACAGTGGTCTTACTCTATTGGTCTGATTTATTGTACAAACATTATAAAATAACCACAGAAAGGAAACCCCCCTCTTTTGGTGCTTTTATTGATTTCTCCACAGCGTTCGATAAAGTAGATCGCAGAACGCTGTGGAGAAAATTGGCAGCTCTTGGTGTTCCAGCTTATCTATTGGAGCTGGTTCGGACTCTCCATACAGAGACTTGGTGTAGTGTCTTGCAAGGGGGCGAAAGGGGGCTCTCCCACCAAATTCCGTCTTTGAATGGCCTTAAACAAGGCTGTTTATTGGCTTCCCTTTTGTTCTCCTTATATACTGTAGACCTACCCGCCGCCTTGTCTGCCAGAGAGGGTATTGCCCCGGTGGTGGGGGGGACCCCAATATCCTGCTTGATGTATGCCGATGACGTCCTTATTTTAGACTTGACCCCTAAAGGACTTACAAATCGGCTACATGCCCTTCATGTCTTTGCTGCTGCCCATTGTATGAAGATTAATATATCCAAAAGTAAATTCATGTGCATAGCCGGTAAGAAGAAGTGCCGATCTGTAAATTTTGGATGGTATATCGGCGGTCAAAAACTGGAGGTTGTTAACTCCTATACCTTCCTGGGGAAAATCATCACGGCTAACTTGAGTGAGAGGCCCCATATTGAGCATAGTTCACGCAAAGCCCTCTCCCATGGCAAAGGTTTAAACTCCCTCTATCAGGCTACGGGGAAAAGGCACTTCTCGTGTTTATTGGAGGTGTATAGGTCTAAAATCCCCGCAACGATACTGTTTGGTATAGAACTTATAGAGGTGAAATATTGGGACTTTTGCCATAAGATTGAGGGGAAACTCTTAAGATCCCTATCTTCTCTAAATACTGCGTGCTCTTTGGCCGCCTGTAGGCTCGATTTCGGTCTCAGGAGCAGCTGGGTACAGGGACTATGTGCCCTAGTAAGATGGGTGGCCTGCCTGGCTAGAGCTGAACTAGGGACGATGAGAGCTCTCCTCAGAAGTGAATTACTGGGTAATTTTAAAGAGTTTTCACAACTTGTAAGGAATTTTAGAAAAGCCGTAACCCTTCTAAAATTAGATGAAAACACTTTGTTTTTGTATTCTCCCTTACAGTTAAAACTCGTTTTAAAACAGGCCTCGTGGGAACTATGTTTTCAGTCTGATAAAAAGTTAATCTGTGAAAAAAGGAATGTAGACCTTCTCCTTAATTCCTATGTGATGAAGTTGGCCCAACCCTATGTTACATGGAACCTGCCGCATGGTATTCGTAGATTTTGGTTTCTTCTACATTACGACCTAGTACCTTTAAACCTACTTTTATCCAAATGGTACGGTTCTTCTTCTATGTGCAATTTATGTAAATTGAGTACCCAGGATTGTATGCATGTTTTATTGATCTGCCCTACGCTCCGTAAATTGCGTCTCAGATGGTTAAAATTTATTTGTATCCGTCTGGGCATTTCCACTTTGAACGGCTTTCTCCAAGCACTTTATTGGCCTCCTAATGAAATGTTCTGTTTCCATATTTTTAACTTTTTTAAAGGTTTTTTAGCTATTTATTAATATGCCTCTGGAGATGTTTGACATTGCGACCTGCTGTAGATCTGCCATTGTATGTTATTTTTGTACTTAAATATGTTTCTTAAATGTCATAACTTTGATATGTACTTGTCTTCTGCTTTTATCTTGTAAATTTTATGTGGCCCTCTTTTGAGAGCCAAAACATAATAAATAAATAATAATAATTGCAAGGACAGTAGCAGAGATACATACATTATTATCGACAAATTGCCCCGTACATTTTGTAGAAATGTTAAGCCAAATCTTAAACATGTCTGATACCAGTGGCATCGCACATGTATTTAAGACAATTTTTTGGGGACTGTTAGCACCCTTTGAAGCAGTCCTGAGCATCTTCCCGAATTTCGTGCACTCTGTGTTCGGCGGCCTGCCTCTCATCTTGGGACTCGTAGCAGGAATCTTATTTTTGTTCCTTCTGCTCCGATATGGCAAGTCAAGTCACAGACAAAACTCAGGCTACAATGGAAGACACGATCCTATCAATGCAATACCGAGAGCGGATTACTAAAGTATCTCGGCTTGGCTCAGCTAAGAGATCTAAATATTACCTGGTTTCTTTCATTCAGACCAATCTGGCAAGATTGCATCTTACCTGTTCTACGATGCCTGCTATGTGGAGAAGAATGCATGTTAGACGTCTGTCTCACACTTCCATCAGCAGTACCTATGGATATCAATACTTTGCTTAGTTCGGTAACGGCTCATGCAACGTGTTGTCCCCAGCGGCTACCCATTCTGATGACAGCATTCGTTGAGACCTCACCATTACGATTAGGTGGCGATGAGGCATGAGATGAAAGCGGCACACAGGTACAACCTTCTGTGAACATTGCTGATCCAGATAACGCTGACGGTAATGCATCTAACATATGCACTATTTCCACTTTTCGGACTTGGTCCAACTTTCACCTACTGTTGTAGACACATTTTTTGCCAGCCTATATGAATTAATGTTCTCTTCTAACAACGAGAATTCATTTTGAAAACACGAGCACACAGCGTTCCCTGAACTCTGAATTCGGCCTTCAGTTTTGGTAAACAGAACCTAAAACACTTTGGAACTATTTTTTCCCCCAGAGAGCGAAATTTATTTATTTCCAGTTGCAAAATATTTACCTTTTCGGCACATGATACTCTGCTTAAAGTAGAACTATTCTTAGAGAACAAGATTTCTATTTTTAGAAACTCTAGAGACAATATTTTTACTTAGTCTCTAGTACATCTACAGTCTTGTATAACTATGTGATGAAATGGTCTCGACCTTCTCTACTGTATTAAGAGCCATTTCATAAATGTAAATTTCGTGATTCATTCAGTCAACATTTTTGTACAATATATGCATTATCTGAATGACACCACTGCTTACATAAAACGTACAGTATAATACTCATTTTCGTGTATATACCATTTCAAATGCATTTTATGTATTTCGGGGTGGGATGGAAAAGACATGCATAGTTATACTTAAACATTGCTTAGTATTTACTAATGATGGACATTATACGTGGAGTGGGTGTTGTAGATGATTCTAAGACTCTAGTAAATATTCCCGATTTCATGCCCTTATGTGGTTATATCAAATCATATCCTTATATAGGCATAAGAATCATACCCAAATTAAGACATAGCCAATGCAGTCCAAATACGGCAAGGCTACTCCCATAGACTCCTAGAAAGCACAACGCGTTCTTATACAAACCAAGCCTCCAGCACCCCAGGAATTCCCCCTGCTTCTGTATTGATTTGTCCTAGAACTCCTGGAGTCCTGAAAGAACTGCGAGTCCTTAGTGACGTCTTATGTCCAACCTTACGTCAAGCTCGGCACATTCCAGGTATACATATACCAGCATCTGCCTTAAGGAACACACAGTGGTTTGGAGCAGATCGGCTATCTACTTGCCCGACGCCCTGCTGAGCGAGTGCCGAAGGAAGCCGATCCTCCCTGCTGACGCACTGAGAGAGACGCTGTCTTTTCTCCTGCAGAGAAATCCAGCTCCAGTGTTTCCCTGTCACCCTTGCGGGTTACTGGGAGATATAAATTGATACTTGTATAGCGCACTACTCACCCACAAGTTTCTCAAGGCGCTTGTATGAATACCGCTGTGGAACCCATCCTGGCTTTCCCTGTGAGGCGTCCACTCCTGGGCACCCCCAAGGTGGAGGCCAGGCATCCTTAGTGTTGTGAGGGCCGTTGTGGAGATTAAGCAAGCTATTGCCCAGAGTTGCAGAGTGGGACTCCATGATTGGAATAGGCACGAGGCGAGAATTATCAGGTCCGTGGAATTTTGAGCCCAAGACCCGCCGAGGCGGGGAATTGAACCCTGGTCTCGGGCTAGACCTCTGCATCAGGGTCTGCCGCTCTAATCATTGAGCCACACTTCTCCACGTCCTGAGAAAGAGATACAAGACCTCCTTCATTCTATAACCAAGGTAAGGGGTTGATTAGACCCATAGAGAATTCTTGATTCAGATTCTTGGAAAAAAACTATAACTCACTACTCCTTCCCTGTACTAGGCTTAGGTTAGGTACACCGGGGTAGGCGTATCTTAGAAACACCAGTTGAGTACGTTTAGTCATTATTTTATCATCGTATGTATTTTATCCATTTTAAGTATCTTATGGCTTAGAAACCATATAAATGCTTTTACAGTATTTTTTCATAATACTCATTTTACTGATCGCACTTTACTTTATGACAAGTATTGCAATTGTGGCAATGCACTTCTCTTGCATGAGAAAGTAGACTGCTCAATAAATAACCACTTTTATTGAAAACGCCAGTTTCTCTATTTCTCTGCACTCCTTTTGAAACTAAGTATGCACGATTGACTGAATGAAATAGCTATCTATTGTTTCCGCGACTCTGGAGATATACTCCCTATTCTGGGGGAGAAAAGTTGTCATGTTTATACGGTTGTCAGAAACTAATCCCTTCTTGTCTATTCAGGAAAGTTAACACCTTCTTGTTTACTCGAGAAAGTTTCTAGTGACCTCTGAGCTAGCTGGCACACACAATTAAGTCTAACATAGTCAATAGAGACCTAGTCGACCTAAGTCCTACGTCTAAACTATTGTTTATGTTATTCCAATGCACAGAGCCTATTGGGAATATAGGAACTACACTACAGGATGTGTGCTAGTGTCAGGCATTGTGCCAAACAGCCCTTACAAAGCTGATCCCCCTGCTGTGCTTTATCATAGCCAGGTGTGTTAGGATCCACATTGTCATTCTGCATTGGGATAGTGTGGGGAATCTATAAGGGGGTGAACAGAAGGGTCCACTATCTGAGTTTATGTATTCCTACGTTGCATGCACCATGATCGTTGAGGTTCACACGTCTGACATCAAGGTGCCCAGAGTACCACATGTGCCTGTTATGGGCTACTTGGCATTGTGGACTGTCATGTCCTAATAGGTGTGTGTGTTGTCCCATCTGGTTCCCTGAAGGCCTGTCAGTGGCAATGAGTGTTGGGACATGATAGGTGTGGGCATGGAAAGTTGTGTGCCTGGTACACTTCAACCACAGTCAAGGTGTTGTGCTGTGTGGCCTCAAAATGGCTCATTCATGGCAGCTATTCAGTGTTGCAGGCACTGTTGTGAACTATGTAGTGTGCTGCTGCAATTTGATTGCAGGGTGTGGTGGTCACCATGTGGATTTGGGCATCCCCAGTATGCATTGTTTGTATTGCTTTGTCCTGATGATGACATTTATACAACCCTGCACCTCTCTCTCATTCCGAATCGCCAGTGTACATGGAGGAACGGGAGCTGGAAACCAGTGGTGGCGAGAGTAGCACCACAGTTGCACCAGAGCCCAGTGACACAGAGCTCGCCAGCGCATCTGAAGGGGACCGGAGTATGCAGGAAGAATCCGTGGCTGAGACACAGTGTATTACATCATCTTATGCCAGCGGTGATGCATTCATGTTGGCAGGCACAAGGGATGGGGAGTCTGCTACATCATCTACCACTAAGCGGCCAGTGCTCATCCTCCCATCCACTTCCTCTGGTGCTGCCCGTGTGCTTGTCACTAAGAGGGGACGAGTTACATTCACACCTGGCACCGCTGAGCCTGCACCTGTCTCCCCTGCTGCCCTCAGTGCCGAGTCTGTAGAGCTCCTGCGCCAGCTTTGTGTGGGCCAGACAGCCCTGCTCAATGCCTTCATTGACCATGACAAGAAAGTAGGGCAGGTGGTTGCCTACATGGAGGGCATACACTCTGATGTGGGTGGGCTGCACCGTCAAGCCCAGGCTTTGTCATCCACAATGACGTCTGCCCTCCAACAGGCACATGCTCCCATTCCTGCTCAGGTGCCTTTGTCCACCTCCCAGTTAGTGGCCACATCAGAGGACAGTGACCACAGTTCACATGCATCACAGACACGATACAGCACAAGGAGCACAAAGCAGACGCAACCCAAGCGGTCCAACCCACAGGCACCATCCCCACAGAAGAGCAGAGCCACCCCAGAATGCAAGGACAAGAGCCCGTCAGGAAAGGGCAAGGGCGAAAAGGCAATGAGGATGACATCAGGCTCACATACCTCTGAGGCATCACCAGCAAAGGACTCCACTGTCCCTAAAACATCACACAGAGCTAGGCTGGCAGTGTCTGTGTCCACTGAGGAAGTGTTGTATGGCAAGGGTACACCTAGGAAGGGCACAGGGCCACATCCCCCACCACATCAACTCCAATTCCAAGCCCAGTGAAGCAGGTGGAGGAGGGCACTGTAGGGGCCACCCCTGGCAAAGTGGCAAAGGAGTACACTGTAAGTGGGACACCTGGCAAGCAGGGGAAGGTGGTCCAGAGGCGTAGCCAGACAAAGCGTTCTGTAGGATCCAGCACGTCACCAGAGGTAGTGCCAGTGTCTGCACCTGATGCCGATCAGATGGTGTGTGTGCCTGTTGTGCCATCACCAGTTCCCATTAACCCCAAGACAGGGAAACCATTTGGTATTCCCAAAAAGTGGAAGGGCACCCCTCCAACCTCTCCCACCCACACTGTGTCACAGGTCTGCATGACTCCACCTCCACGTGCCACTATAACACCTGGTTCAAACAGCCCTCATGCTTGCCAAACAACTGATAGCCCTACATCACCGACTTTTCTGTCTCCCCAGTCAAGGGTTCCTGCTGACCCCGACACACAGCCAGCTTCAAGTCCACCTGACAGCCAAATGTGAGTGCCAGTCCCCCTCATACAACTATCTCTCATACAGGTGTACCTGTCCTGCCCATTGTCTGCCACATGGGTGTGTTGTACTCTCCCCTGTGCCCTGGACACCGCCCTGTTGCTCTGCTGTGTTGTACTCTCACCTGTGTCATGGACACTGGCCCTGTTGCTCTGCTGTGTTGGAGTCTCCCCTGTGCCAAGGACACTGGCCCTGTTGCTCTGCTGTGTTGTACTCTCCCATGTGCCATGGACACTGGCTCTGTTGCTCTGCTGTGTTGGAGTCTCCCCATGCCCTGGACACTGGCCCTGTTGCTCTGCTGTGCTGGAGTCTCCCCTGTGCCATGGACACTGGCCCTGTTCCCTGCTGTGTTGGAGTCTCCCCTGTGCCATGGACACTGGCCCTGTTTCCCTGCTGTGTTGCAGTCTCCCCTGTACCGTGGATACTGGCCCGGTTGCTCTGCTGTGTTGGAGTCACCCCTGTGCCATGGAGACTGGCTCTGTTGCTCTGCTGTGTTGTACTCTCCCCTGTGCCATGGACACTGGCCCTGTTGCTATGCTGTGTTGGAGTCTCCCCTGTGCCATGGACACTGGCCCTGTTGCTCTGCTGTGTTGGAGTTTCCCCTGTGCCATGGACACTGGCCCTGTTGCCCTGCTGTGTTGGAGTCTCCCCTGTGCCCTGGACACTGGCCCTGTTGCTCTGCTGTGTTGGAGTCTCCCCTGTGCCATGGACACTGGCCCTGTTGCTCTGCTGTGTTGTACTCTCCCATGTGCCATGGACACTGGCCCTGTTGCTCTGCTGCATTGGAGTCTCCCCTGTGCCATGGACACTGGCCCTGTTGCCCTTCTGTGTTGGAGTCTCCCCTGTGCCCTGGACACTGGCCATGTTGCTCTGCTGTGTTGGAGCCTCCCCTGTGCCATGGACACTGGCCCTGTTGCTCTGCTGTGTTGGAGTCTCCCCTGTGCCATGGACACTGGCCCTGTTGCTCTGCTGTGTTGGAGTCTCCCATGTGCCCTGGACACTGGCCCTGTTGTTCTGCTGTGTTGGAGTCTCCCCTATGCCATGGACACTGGCTCTGTTGCTCTGCTGTGTTGGAGTCTCCCCTGTGACATGTACACTGGCCCTTTTGTTCTGCTGTGTTGTACTCTCACCTGTGCCATGGACACTGGCCCTGTTGCTCTGCTGTGTTGTACTCTCACCTTTGCCATGGATACTGGCTCTATTGCTCTGCTGTGTTGGAGTCTCCCCTGTGCCATGGACACTGGCCCTGTTGCCCTGCTGTGTTGGAGTCTCCCCTGTGCCATGGACACTGGCCCTGTTGCTCTGCTGTGTTGGAGTCTCCCATCTGCCATGGGCACTGGCCCTGTTGCCCTGCTGTGTTGTAGTCTCCCCTGTGCCATGGACACTGGCCCTGTTGTTCTGCTGTGTTGGAGTCTCCGCTGTGCCATGGACACTGGCCCTGTTGCTCTGCTGTGTTGGAGTCTCCCCTGTGCCATGGACACTGGCCCTGTTGCTCTGCTGTGTTGGAGTCTCCCCTGTGCCATGGACACTGGCCCTGTTGCTCTGCTGTGTTGGAGTCTCCCCTGTGCCCTGAACACTGGCCCTGTTGTTCTGCTGTGTTGGAGTCTCCCCTGTGCTATGGACACTAGCTCTGTTGTTCTGCTGTGTTGGAGTCTACCCTATGACATGGACACTGGCCCAGTTGATCTGCTGTGTTGTACTCTCACCTGTGCCATGGACACAGGCCCTGTTGCTCTGCTGTGTTGTACTCTCACCTTTGCCATGGATACTGGCCCTATTGCTCTGCTGTGTTGGAGTCTCCCCTGTGCCTGGGAAACACTGGCCCTGTTGCCCTGCTGTGTTGGAGTCTCCCCTGTGCCTTGGACACTGGCCCTGTTGCTCTGCTGTGTTGGAGTCTCCCCTGTGCCATGGACACTGGCCCTGTTGCTCTGCTGTGTTGGAGTCTCCCATGTGCCATGGGTACTGGCCCTGTTGCCCTGCTGTGTTGGAGTTTCCCCTGTGCCATGGACACTGGCCCTGTTGCCCTGCTGTGTTGGGGTCTCCCCTGTGCCATGGACACTGGCCCTGTTGCTCTGTTGTTCTGTTGTGTTGGAGTCTCCCCTGTGCCATGGACACTGGCCCTGTTGTTCTGCTGTGCTGGAGTCTCCCCTGTGCCATGGACACTGGCCCTGTTGCTCTGCTGTTTTGTACTCTCACCTGTGCCATGGACACTGGCCCTGTTGCTCTGCTGTGTTGTACTCTCACCTGTGCCATGCCCACTGGCCTTCCTGTTTGTAGTTTGCCTGTGCTGATTATCTTGCATTTGATCATCATTCTGTGCCTTGCTCGTGTGTACTGTTGTTATACTGTCACATCTGTGCAATCTGTAAATAAAGACAGTTACTCCTGTTGTGTGTTTTGTCAGTGTCCTTGATGATTAAAGTTCTTTCGGTGTGCGCATTTGGTCACCTGTGCCCCATGCTCTGTTCGGACGCTATTGCGGATCAAGTTGCAACTGCGGTGCATGTTCCACGCCTTTCAGTGACGTGTGTACTTCGTAGATTTATTTATTTCTGGTGCAAAAGACGTGTCTACTTGAGATATTGATCTCTCCTGTAGACATTAGACTTATGCAGTGCATAACGCTTTGGCTTCCGGCTGGAGGTCCTGGGTGAATATGTGCAACGTGTGGTCCTGAAGATGGTCCTATGGATTATTTTAACCGATTAAGGACCGAAACGTTGACGCTTGGCAACGTTTTGTTTACTTTCTGTCTCATTATTTGACTGTTAAATGACTATTCAGTGACTAATACTGTCTTGGACATGGTATATATCTATTGTTCCATGTGTATAACAAAAGTTGCTGTATACTACTGAGAACTTTGTTTGCCAATATCGTAGTATTTTTGTTGCCATATTTGAGTTGTGTATATGGAAAAAGTACAAAGAAAGATAAAAGACTAAAAATATATTTTGAATAATAAAACAGTTTAATTCTGTTTTCCTTGCTTCCTGTGAAATAATTGACCACTCTTGCGGCTATTTGTGATTCATTGAATGCTGTTTGAATAATTCCTATAGGGACACTTGTGTACACTGTTATTTCCATGCTCTATGTGTCACTTCCGGTTTGCTAAGTGCTTTGCCTGCATCACATTTTTATCCAGGGGTGACAGGGTCTTCAGGCTATTCAGGCACTGATACGAGTGTGATCTGTGTTGGCTCTTTTACCTGACATGCAGTTCTCTTTTTAGTGGTTTGCTATTGTTGGCTACATTGCTGCCATGTCAGGTTGGGGTACACTGCCAGCACAGGGTGTGATGCTGTCAACAGGTTTGCATGCAGGCTGGGCAACGTCATGATGTATGTGTGTTATTCCTGTATATGTGCCCAGCTGTGTTTGTGTATGGTTATTTTGTGTTGGCCCTTAGTCCTGGTCCCCTGGCATACATGAGATTGGGTGGTGAGGAGGTGTGCAGTGTGAAGGGTGTGACTTTGTAGTGGGTGTGGATGTGTGTGTGTGCCCCTGGAATTTGGTGGCCAAACATGTATCACCCAGGAGTTGTGTGCCTGTTGTTTGGATTTTCCTGCCCTGTGTAAATGATTGTATGCACATGTGTGAGTTGTCTGTTGTGCACTGTACAGTGTGTTGGTGTGTCCATGCAGTTCTGTGTGACTCCTCCTTGTTGTTTTGGTCACTTATGAGGGTGCAGATTGTGTGACTTGCAAATCAGTGTTGTGTTTGTTTGATCATCAATGTGTCTTGAGTTTGTTTGTGTTGACTGTGTGGCCCTGCTGCTCCTCACTGGCATTGTGTTTGTGTTCCTCATGCATTGCAGGCACATAGTGCCTTTTCTCCTCCTGTGTGGCATGATGTGTGTGGTGTGATGCCATCACCTATGTGTGCCACTTGTGCCTAGCCATTGTGGATCTGAACTCCCTCTATTTGTTTATGGTACACTCCTTACATGTCTGCTACTGACATGCAAGTCGGTTGACTTTGATGTCAGCTGTCCCCTTTGTTTACAAGTGTATATGTCTCCCCATCACTTCATTTGTGAGACTGTGCCTTGTGGTGCAGTTCTTGGGCCAAGGGTGATGTTCCACTCTGGACATGGGCCCATTGGTTTATGTGTGATGTTCTTGAGCTACTCATCAGTGTGGATTGCGCTTGTGCACTTGAGCTGTGTGAGCTGCCCAGTGCTCTGGTGTAGCTGGTTGTGCTCTTGTATCCCAGAGTGGTGCATCCTGTTGTTGTTGTGTTGGATGTCTGTGTGTTGACTGTGGTGTTGCTTCACTTCCTGGGTGTGCTGTTGCTTTTGTGCTGTGCTGATTTGTGGTGTGTGTGTTGAGGTTGTGTCAGTCATGTCTGTGTGTAGCTGTTGTGCTTGTTGTGCACACACTGCTTGTTGTGCATACAGTGCTGTGGGTATGTGGGCTTGACATTGCCTGATGTGCCTTCCCTGATGTCCTGAGGTGTTTGTTGATTTGTGTTTTCATGTGCATGTGTGGTTTGTTTGATGTGGCAGTGTAGTTATGTGCAGGTGCAATTCTTGTGTAATTTGTGGTATGTTGTGTGTGTGTTTTGTTCGTGAGTGATGATGTTGTGCACTCATGTTGTGTTTGTACTCCCATTGCCTTTCCACAGTTTGGCTGGCAGGGTATGTCTTCTTCTGTTGGGGTTGTGTGTGTGTTCCTGTGGTGTTTGTGTGTAGTTTTGGGCAGGCATCTGTTCAGGCTACCCTGTGTGTGTGTTCTGTTTGTGGCTACACCCAGGGTGTGTGTTTGTTTGTGTGTGTATGTGCTGCAGAGTATTTTCAGCCTTGAGTGTGAGGTACTGGCGTTGTGTGTTCCTTGTCAGCCACTCCTGCAGTGACTGTCTCCCTGGTTGTCTGTTGTGTGCTGCAGGGTGTGTATTGTGCTTGCTTGTTCCTGTGCTTGTTGCTGTGCATGGAGGTGCACAGGATAGGCACCTGGCCTGTGACTTGCTGGTGTGTGTTGATGTGTGGTTGGGGGTGGTGTGTCCCTGTGGTCTCTGTGCCCTGCCCATATCTTGTCGTGGCCCTGCCTTCTGCATTGTGCGCATGTGTTGACCGCGGCGGTGATGTGCCAGGGAGTGGGACGTTGCTGCTAGTTCGTGGTCGATGTGTGTTCTGGATGCAGAGGGGTGACTTGCTGGCAGGTGGGTGCTGTAGGGGTGCCCTTGTGGATGTGTTGTGACCCCCAGCAGGGTGGCTGTGGTGGTCTTGGACCCTGTGTCAGCCCGTGTGTTGTGTGTTGTATTTGTGTATTTGCATACCTGCGGCGGTGGACGCGGCAGCCCATTTGACGGTAGTGCAGTAGCAGGTACATGACGGGATGCATATGTAGGGCTGGGTGCATGGCGTTCATGACGGGGTGGAGAGCACCAGGTCTCTGCTATGGCGCTCCGCTGTCGAGTTTCCGCCATGTCTGGTTGGGCGGTGTCGCCGCTGCGGTGCGTCTGCCTGTTTGAGCCATCCTAATTTGTGGAGTGGGGCGGACGTCATTCCGCATGGTGGTGAGTCTCCATTGGCTCACACCACCGCGGTGACGGGTGCACTTTGATGGCGGTGCGCGTCGCTCCACGGCGGACGGGAATTGACCTATGTTTTGCTATGCTAATTTGGCGGCCTTGAAGACCGCTGCTTGTGGGCGGAAAAAGGCGTTTTTCCGCACCGCCAGTGCGGCGGTGATGACACCGCCCGACATCCTAATGGAACCCTATATTAGAATAAGATACGGTGCAGTTGAAATTTTTAAAAAGTGTATTTCTTGAACAGAAGGGTTCGATAGAGCAGCATAATAGGCTAATAAATAAAAAACAAGAGGTTTTTGTACAGCGCATATCTTGAACTCACGCATTTGAAGGTGTTCTCATGTGTGATAATGAACAAGAGGTTCGGTGAAATAAAGTATTTGCCTAAGATCACATAATGTGATTTAGCAGGGAAGCTAGGGAATGTACACTGATTTTCCAGTTTCAAGCTGTGCAGTTCAGCCACCAGATGGGTATCTCTGCCATCAAAGTTGAATGCTTTGGGGCAGATTTATGTTGGACTTGGGCCAAGTTTACGCCGCTGTTGCGTCATGCAACAGCGCGGAAACTGGGTGCATCCCTGCAACCTATTTACAACGTGACGCATCTAGGCAGATGCGCCACGTTGTAAAGCCCTGCGCCACATGAAACCTGCGTCAGGTTTCATGTGGGCGTTCTGTCGCAGGGTTGGCGTTCCCTCGTAGGAAAGCCCCGTAAAACTGACGCAGTGAAATCTACAAGAGTCAGTTTTACAACGCTGCTGGGTCAAATCTTTACGCCTGCTTGAAGCAGGCATAAGGAGTGACGCACCACGTTATGTATGGGTGGCCTCTGTACATTGCAGGAGTTGCGTCGCACTTGCAACGCTACTCCAGCAATGCGCCGCCCGTACACCACAAGATGCGTCATGCATCTGCCCTTCCTTGCACCATGGTGCGCAGCATTGTAAATGCGGCGCATCTGTGGTGCCGCAAGGAGGGAATTGCGTGACGCATCAGTTCTGGCGCATCCCTGCTGATTTGCAGAGATGCGCCAGAACTCATAAATCTGCCCCTTTGTCCTTAACTTTTCAAAGTGGAAGTTAGAGAGTGGGTGAAAGGCAGAACCAACATTTTATTTGTGACAGTTTTACATAGTTAGAACCTTGTCAGAGAACAAAAGAACGTTTAACAAGCGTCAGGGACTTTTTGTTTATCTCTGGCAAATTTGGGGGTACGCGGTGAATGCTGAGTCGAGGCCAGGAATCAAACCTGGTTCCCCATGTTAAATGGTTAGAAGCCGTAGCCATGTCACATCCAATGAAAAATCACTGTTTTGGGCTCAAGGCTCCACGAGGACCTGGAACTGAGCGAGAGCCATGCATCTAGCTGCATACTGTCTCACCCTTACCTGTAAACTCATTGCTTCAGAAGGCATCTTCATTGTCCAAATCCTTACGCAAAGTAGGCACCTCGCTGCCATATCAAACAAAAAAAGTTCTGGGCCTCCAGTGTAGTAGGCTCTCCCGTCCACCTACTAGATACAGAACCCAGAGCAGCAGCATCACCAATTCTTGACAGCATACCCACGCCCCATCCCTCTTCACCCCAGGAATAAGCAATACATTCTCTCTGTGTAAGGAATGGAATGAGGAAGATGGAATCATAGTACTTGGATTACGAGTAAGTCATTGAGGCATCACCTCCTTATCCACTTCCTTGTCTCAGCCCCTATGGAGTGAGATATACCTAAGGAAACGTGTGTGCTGTCTAAAAACGCAAACCACTAGGACAAAATGAGGTCAATACACATGCAAACGTTAATTAACAGAAGAAAACCATATTGGTCTTCATCCGGCACAACGAAATACAGTACCCTTGTGCCAATGGGCCCAATTCCCATCTGTATCCACCTCAAGCTGGAATTGGGAAACAACAGTGGAAGGACATGCCCAGGTAGCAGCAGCATAGGTATCCTGCAAGTGCTCAGCCATTGCTCCTGCCAAGCAGGCGACCATGCCTCTAGTGGACTGACAGACCTTCCACACAGGGGAGGTTAGAGAGATCATTAGTCACGGAAATGACAGCTCTCAGCTTGTGACTAAGAGTTGAAATGGAAGGTTTATGATAATATCTAGAACTGTATGGTTAACATTTAAGGAATGTAGCTAAAACTCAGTATGGTTAGTATGATCTGAAAATAAAACAGAAAGCAAAATGTTCTAAGATCAATGAAAAGATGAACAGACCTTTGAAAATACACCCCAAGCTATGCCGAAGAATAAAGCGATCTGAAAATCCCCAGAGGTAGGACTCACCGTAAACTAAAGAACCCACCTCCCATTTTATTAGGGCTGAAGTAAGGGCAACTATGATTAAATTAAAAGATAGCAACTTAAGAGAACAGGAATTCAGGGTTCAAAAGGAGAAGCACGAAAGGCCCCAATTCCAGTAGAAGACCTCAGACAAGAGAAGGAGACTAGATTTAAGGGTGGATACAAGAGGAACTTGTCAAATGATGGGCAACCAAATATTCCATATCCCTCTTGCCACCTCAGATTTATCAAAAAGCCTGAATGTGTGTCCAACAAGAAGAGAAGAAAAAGGTCTAACTAACTGAAACCCACTTGCAGCAACTGATGTATGAGGGAATAATCACTAACTAAAGTAAGACCACCCCTCCTTCTCTTGACACATTACGTATTAAACAAGTACCAATGATGGCCACAGAATTTAGCTGGCCCGCAGATGAGAGGCCTCAACTTTAATCACCAATTCTCATGACAAGTTTATATTAGTGGGAGCCCCAACCTCTCAACCACCAAGCTGAAGTTGAAGTGTTTGGAAGGGCTTCAGTAAAATAACTGGAAAACTGAAGAGACAAGGTGGCAGAGGACAGGCTTATTCCCTGCCATTCAATAGATGCCATAGCTTTAACCTTAATTGCTTTCACAGAAGCACATTAAGCAAGGTCTGTTTGCTTCCTCCGAATTGTAGTTAGAATTTGAGGATTGAGATGAAAGGGGGGAAGGCCTAGATGAGACACAAACACCAAGTGCACAGAAGCACATCAACTCCTCATGTCCATGGCATCTGGTTCTGGCTACAGAATAGGCAAATTAATGGATTGTTCTCATAGCAAACAGGTCCAGAGATGTAACTCCAAAGAAACAAAAGCAAAGGTGCACCACAATGCAGGGAAAAAATTAGATCTGTGTCCAAAAGTGTATTCTTCAAAAGTTCTTCTTTTATTTAAACAGGGTTAAAACAACAATCTGGATGAATTAAACAGCCAACGCGTTTCGTCCAGAAACATGGACTTCTTCAGGGCTGCTGATTTAACAAATATATACACATAAATATACAGAAAAGGACATTTGACAGCAACATCAATCATATGTAACATGTATACATGATCATAATTAAACCACAAATAACATTTATGACAAAAGACCACTATATACAGCCATCTACATCATTAAAACAGTTAGACATAAACAAAACATATATTGCTAGAATGCAATGCTAATCGTAACAGAGGCGCTATATCCATGACAGACAATACTCAATGGATAAGGCAGTAAAAAGAAAGAAAAAGAAAAAGGAAAACCCCCTTTTTAAATATTATTAAGGAGATTTCATAGGAGAGGGGAGAATGTAGAGCGAAAGCCCCGTAATATTTGTGCTTAGTGCCTAAAAAGTTCAAAGAGTGAAAGAGAGAGGCCCGCATGGAAAGCGTGCACCAATACAATATTGCAAAAGATGTCACTAACCGAGGGACCTACCCCCAAAGTGCTTAGTAAATAAATTAAATATAATAACATTTAACGCACCATAGATGGTGTAGATCCGAAAAGAAACGGCAGGTAAGTCAAGGAGTTCAAAGAAGTTGCTGGTATAGTAAAATCCTTCTCACTCATCTATTTAAAATATATGGAAAATGAAAAAATCCTGTGGGGCTTCAGAATTCTAATCTTCCCTACCTTTGAGGACCTCTATCAAGACTCCCTTAAGGACTGGGAGGGATATCTCAATGACGCCTCATTTAATATGACTTGTATATTAATTACAAGTGCGGAGAAGAAAGGCCTTAAACTACAACAAGAAATAGAGGAATTAGAAAGGGAGATTGCACAATCAAACTTAAAGGATATAGTGAAAAAGAACTATGATATTTTGGACAAAATACTAGAAGATTACCAAATGTACTTAAGGGGCCGGAAAGTTAAAATGATCAAAAGAGATTCCAAGGACTACAGAGATGGGAGAATGTATACGTTCGTACACACGTACGATAAGGTAAAAGTCTCTGGGGAAGGAAAAAGACAATGGGAAGGCACAGCAGAACTCACATCTGCTAGTAGTATAACCTCTTTATCTTCTGTAGCCAGCTCGGTCCCAACAGAAAAAACAACGGGCACAATAGAGGTAGAAAATGGGTCTACTTTTTTAGTAGAGATGGAAAGGGTCAGACTGGGAGCAAAGTCAACTTAGAAAGATCAAAAACAAGAAGGGGGGAGGGGATGGCAGAAATACAGGCAAAAACAAAAGAGTGAGAAAGAAGACCTTAGCCAGGAACACCAGGTCCATAAAGACGGACGGCATGAAGGAATAAAGGGGGGATGGGGGATCGTGTACAAGAATTGTTGACTGTCAGCCTCTCCAGCAGATACTGTCTGAACTTGAATTGTTTGTTCTAAGCAAAGGTTTGGGTGGAAATGATGTTGATATTTTTGTTGATTTATACAAATTTACAAGACTATTAAAACTTAAAGATCACTTTATTTGCAATACATCTGTACATACTAAGAATGTAGAGGAATGTTTACCACCAACACAGACTGTTTCTGATTTGAATGCATTACAACTGATGATGTCTTTACAGTATGAATCACCAATTGATGTTAATTTGAGAATATGGAGAAGGATAGGGGTTTGAAGCCTTGTTCTAAATATATCCCAGTAGGAACACACCCAAACATTGATCTTTTCAGGGAAAAGGTCACACAGGGTTTCTTCAAGCTTTTGGACCATCCTACCCCCCCCCCCCCCATTCATAACATCAAAGGCAACCACTCAGCGGCAGAAAATAAGGCCCTGAAGGACCTGAGTTCTGACCCCTCAATTGTTATTCGAGAAGCGGACAAGGCGGGGTATGTGGTGGTTATGGACAGGGTTAGTTGCATATGGGAAATTGATCGCCAACTGGCAGATAAAGCTTGCTACACTAAACTCATAGTGGTGCAAAAGGGGGTGGTGATGGACGGAGCATCTGAATCAATCAAACACTCACACCGAGTCAAAAGATCTGGGTTTAATCCATCACCGTTCTTTAGCCCACTCTGCCACCCCAGTTCAGACATGCCTATATGCAAATCAGACTGACCCTGTGCCTCATGGGAACAGTCCAGCCCGAACTGCCAAGCCATGTCTTCCCTGGACCGGAGCAAGCTTCCGAGGACCGGTTTCTGGCATTCCAGCCATCTTCAGCCTGGCTTGCTTGAATCCAGTTCAAAGTGAGCAAGGGACTCAAGTCTGAGCATACCCTGCCACACTTCTGGCGGCCAAAAGCGGTACAAAAGGGGGTGGTGATGGACGCAGCATCTGAATCAAACAAGCACTCACACCCAGTCAAAAGATCTGGGTTTAATCCATCACTTTTCTTTAGCCCACTCTGCCACCCCAGTTCAGACATGGCTATATGCAAATCAGTCTGACCCTGTGCCTCATGGGAACAGTCCAGCCCAAACTGCCAATCCATGTCTTCCCTGGACCGGAAACAAGCTTCCGAGGACAGGTTTCTGGCATTCCAGCCGTCTTCAGCCCGGCTTGCTTGAATCCAGTGGCAAAGTGAGCAAGGGACTCACGTCTGAGCATACCCTGCCACATTTATGGTGGCCAAAAGTGGTACAAAAGGGGGTGGTGATGGACGGAGCATCTGAATCAATCAAACACTCACACCCAGTCAAAAGATCTGGGTTTAATGCATCACTGTTCTTTAGCCCACTCTGCCACCCCAGTTCAGACATGGCTATTTGCAAATCATTCTGACCCTGTGCCTCATGGGAACAGTCCAGCCCGAACTGCCAAGCCATGTCTTCCCTGGACCGGAAACAATCTTCCGAGGACCAGTTTCTGGCATTCCAGCCGTCTTCAGCCCGGCTTGCTTGAATCCAGTGGCAAAGTGAGCAAGGGACTCACGTCTGAGCATACCCTGCCACATTTATGGTGGCCAAAAGTGGTACAAAAGGGGGTGGTGATGGAAGGAGCATCTGAATCAATCAAACACTCCCACCCAGTCAAAAGATCTGGGTTTAATCCATCACCGTTCTTTAGCCCACTCTGCCACCCCAGTTCAGACATGGCTATATGCATATCAATCTGACCCTGTGCCTCATGGGAACAGTCCATCCCGAACTGCCAAGCCATGTCTTCCCTGGACCGGAAACAAGCTTCTGAGGACAGGTTTCTGGCATTCCAGCCGTCTTCAGCCTGGCTTGCTTGAATCCAGTGGCAAAGTGAGCAAGGGACTCACGTCTGAGCATACCCTGCCACACTTATGGCGGCCAAAAGCGGTACAAAAGGGGGTGGTGATGGACGGAGCATCTGAATCAATCAAACACTCACACCCAGTCAAAAGATCTGGGTTTAATCCATCACCGTTCTTTAGCCCACTCTGCCACCCCAGTTCAGACATGGATATATGCAAATCAGTCTGACCCTGTGCCTCACGGGAACAGTCCAGCCCGCACTGACAAGCCATGTCTTCCCTGGACTGGAAACAAGCTTCCAAGGACCGGTTTCTGACATTCCAGCCGTCTTCAGCCCGGCTTGCTTAAATCCAGTGGCAAAGTGAGCAAGGGACTCACGTCTGAGCATACCCTGCCACACTTATGGCGGCCAAAAGAGGTACAAAAGGGGGTGGTGATGGACGGAGCATTTGAATCAATCAAACACTCACACCCAGTCAAAAGATCTGGGTTTAATCCATCACCGTTCTTTAGCCCACTCTGCCACCCCAGTTCAGACATGGCTATGTGCAAATCAGTCTGACCCTGTGCCTCATGGGAATAGTCCAGCCCGAACTGCCAAGCCATGTCATCCCTGGACCGGAAACAAGCTTCCGAGGACCGTTTCTAGCATTCCAGTCGTATTCAGCCCGGCTTGATTGAATCTAGTGGCAAAGTGAGCAAGGGACTCATGTCTAAGCATACCCTGCCACCCTTATGGCGGCCAAAAGTGGTACAAAAGGGACTGGTGATGGACGGAGCATCTGAATCAATCAAACACTCACACCCAGTCAAAAGATCTGGGTTTAATCCATCGCCGTTCTTTAGCCCACTCTGCCACCCCAGTTCAGACATGGCTATATGCAAAACAGTCTGACCCTATGCCTCATGGGAACAGTCCAGCCCGAACTACCAAGCCATGTCTTCCCTGGATTGGAAACAATCTTCCGAGGACCGGTTTCTGGCATTCCAGCCGTCTTCAGCCCGGCTTGCTTGAATCCAGTGACAAAGTGAGCAAGGGACTCACGTCTGAGCACACCCTGCCACACTTATGGCGGCCAAAAGCGGTATAAAAGGGGGTGGTGAGGGACGGAGCATCTGAATCAATCAAACACTCACACCCAGTCAAAAGATCTGGGTTTAATCCATCGCCGTTCTTTAGCCCACTCTGCCACCCCAGTTCAGACATGACAATATGCAAAAAAGTCTGACCCTGTGCCTCATGGGAACAGTCCAGCCCGAACTGTCAAGCCATGTCTTCCCTGGATTGGAAACAAGCTTCCGAGGACCGGTTTCAGGCATTCCAGCCGTCTTCAGCCCGGCTTGCTTGAATCCAGTGGCAAATTGAGCAAGGGACTCATGTCTGAGCATACCCTGCCACACTTATGGTGGCCAAAAGCGGTACAAAAGGGGGTGGTGATGGACGGAGCATCTGAATCAATCAAACACTCACACCAAGTCAAAAGATCTGGGTTTAATCCATCACCGTTCTTTAGCCCACTCTGCCACCCCAGTTCAGACATGGCTATATGTTAATCAGTCTGACCCTGTGCCTCATGGGAACAGTCCAGCCCGAACTGCCAAGCCATGTCTTCCCTGGACCGGAAACAATCTTCCGAGGACCAGTTTCTGGCATTCCAGCCGTCTTCATCCCAGCTTGCTTGAATCCAGTGGCAAAGTGAGCAAGGGACTCACGTCTGAGCATACCCTGCCACACTTATGGCAGCCAAAAGCGGTACAAAAGGGAGTGGTGATGGACGGAGCATCTGTATCAATCAAACACTCACACCCAGTCAAAAGATCTGCGTTTAATCCATCACCGTTCTTTAGCCCACTCTGACACCCCAGTTCAGACATGGCTATATGCAAATCAGTCTGACCCTGTGCCTCATGGGAACAGTCCAGCCCGAACTGCCAAGCCATGTCACCCCTGGACTGGAAACAAGCTTCAGAGGACCGTTTCTGGCATTCAAGCCGTCTTCAGCCCGGCTTGCTTGAATCCAGTGGCAAAGTGAGCAAGGGACTCACGTCTGAGCATACCCTGCCACACTTATGGCGGCCAAAAGCGGTACAAAAGGGGGTGGTGATGGACAGAGCATCTGAATCAATCAAACACTCACACCCAGTCAAAAGTTATGGGTTTAATCCATCACCGTTCTTTAGCCCACTCTGCCATCCCAGTTTAGACATGGCTATATGCAAAACAGTCTGACCCTGTGCCTCATGGGAACAGTCCAGCCCGAACTGCCAAGCCATGTCTTCCCTGGACCGGAAACAAGCTTCCGAGGAATGGTTTCTGGCATTCCAGCCGTCTTCAGCCCGGCTTGCTTGAATCCAGTGGCAAAGTGAGCAAGGGACTCACGTCTGAGCATACCCTGCCACACTTATGGCGGCCAAAAGCGGTACAAACGGGGGTGGTGATAGATGGAGGATCTGAATCAATCAAACACTCACACCCAGTCAAAAGATCTGGGTTTAATCCATCACAGTTCTTTAGCCCACTCTGCCGCCCCAGTTCAGACATGGCTATATGCAAATCAGTCTGACCCTGTGCCTCATGGGAACAGTCCAGCCCGAACTGCCAAGCCATGTCATCCCTGGACCGGAAACAAGCTTCCGAAGACCGTTTCTGGCATTCCAGCCATCTTCAGCCCGGCTTGCTTGAATCCAGTGGCAAAGTGAGCAAGGGACTCACGTCTGAGCATACCCTGCCACATTTATGGTGGCCAAAAGTGGTACAAAAGGGGGTGGTGATGGACGGAGCATCTGAATCAATCAAACACTCACACCCAGTCAAAAGATCTGGGTTTAATCCATCACCGTTCTTTAGCCCACTCTGCCACCCCAGTTCAGACATGGCTATATGCAAATCAGTCTGACCCTGTGCCTCATGGGAACAGTCCAGCCCGAACTGCCAAGCCATGTCTTCCCTGGACCGGAAACAATCTTCCGAGGACCAGTTTCTGGCATTCCAGCCTTCTTCAGCCCGGCTTGCTTGAATCCAGTGGCAAAGTGAGCAAGGGACTCACGTCTGAGCATACCCTGCCACACTTATGGCGGCCAAAAGCGGTACAAAAGGGGCTGGTGATGGACGGAGCATCTGAATCAATCAAACACTCCCACCCAGTCAAAAGATCTGGGTTTAATCCATCACCGTTCTTTAGCCCACTCTGCCACCCCAGTTCAAACATGGCTATATGCAAGTCAGTCTGACCCTGTGCCTCATGGGAACAGTCTAGCCGGAACTGCCAAGCCATGTCTTCCCTGGACCGGAAACAAGCTTCCGAGGACCGGTTTCTGGCATTTCAGCCATCTTCAGCCCGGCTTGCTTGTATCCATAGCAAAGTGAGCAAGGGACTCACGTCTGAGCATACCCTGCCACACTTATGGCAGCCAAAAGCGGTACAAAAGGGAGTGGTGATGGACGGAGCATCTGTATCAATCAAACACTCACACCCAGTCAAAAGATCTGGGTTTAATCCATCACCGTTCTTTAGCCCACTCTGCCACCCCAGTTCAGACATGGCTATATGCAAATCAGTCTGACCCTGTGCCTCATGGGAACAGTCCAGCCCGAACTGCCAAGCCATGTCATCCCTGGACCGGAAACAAGCTTCCGAAGACCGTTTCTGGCATTCCAGCCGTCTTCAGCCCGGCTTGCTTGAATCCAGTGGCAAAGTGAGCAAGGGACTCACGTCTGAGCATACCCTGCCACATTTATGGTGGCCAAAAGTGGTACAAAAGGGGGTGGTGATGGACGGAGCATCTGAATCAATCAAACACTCACACCCAGTCAAAAGATCTGGGTTTAATCCATCACCGTTCTTTAGCCCACTCTGCCACCCCAGTTCAGACATGGCTATATGCAAATCAGTCTGACCCTGTGCCTCATGGGAACAGTCCAGCCCAAACTGCCAAGCCATGTCTTCCCTGGACCGGAAACAATCTTCCGAGGACCAGTTTCTGGCATTCCAGCCGTCTTCAGCCCGGCTTGCTTGAATCCAGTGGCAAAGTGAGCAAGGGACTCACGTCTGAGCATACCCTGCCACACTTATGGCGGCCAAAAGTGGTACAAAAGGGAGTGGTGATGGACGGAGCATCTGTATCAATCAAACACTCACACCCAGTCAAAAGATCTGGGTTTAATCCATCACTGTTCTTTAGCCCACTCTGCCACCCCAGTTCAGACATGGCTATATGCAAATCAGTCTGACCCTGTGCCTCATGGAAACAGTCCAGACCGAACTGCCAAGCCATGTCACCCCTGGACTGGAAACAAGCTTCCGAGGACCGTTTCTGGCATTCAAGCCGTCTTCAGCCCGGCTTGCTTGAATCCAGTGGCAAAGTGAGCAAGGGACTCACGTCTGAGCATACCCTGCCACACTTATGGCGGCCAAAAGCGGTACAAAAGGGGGTGGTGATGGACGGAGCATGTGAATCAATCAAACACTCACACCCAGTCAAAAGTTATGGGTTTAATCCATCACCGTTCTTTAGCCCACTCTGCCACCCCAGTTCAGACATGGCTATATGCAAAACAGTCTGACCCTGTGCCTCATGGGAACAGTCCAGCCCGAACTCCCAAGCCATGTCTTCCCTGGACCGGAAACAAGCTTCCGAGGAATGGTTTCTGGCATTCCAGCCGTCTTCAGCCTGGCTTGCTTGAATCCAGTGGCAAAGTGAGCAAGGGACTCACGTCTGAGCATACCCTGCCACACTTATGGCAGCCAAAAGCGGTACAAAAGGGGGTGGTGATGGACGGAGGATCTGAATCAATCAAACACTCACACCCAGTCAAAAGATCTGGGTTTAATCCATCACAGTTCTTTAGCCCACTCTGCCACCCCAGTTCAGACATGGCTATATGCAAATCAGTCTGACCCTGTGCCTCATGGGAACAGTCCAGCCCGAACTGCCAAGCCATGTCATCCCTGGACCGGAAAAAAGCTTCAGAGGACCGTTTCTGGCATTCCAGCCGTCTTCAGTCCGGCTTGCTTGAATCCAGTGGCAAAGTGAGCAAGGGACTCACGTCTGAGCATACCCTGCCACATTTATGGTGGCCAAAAGTGGTACAAAAGGGGGTGGTGATGGACGGAGCATCTGAATCAATCAAACACTCACACCCAGTCAAAAGATCTGGGTTTAATCCATCACCGTTCTTTAGCCCACTCTGCCACCCCAGTTCAGACATGGCTATATGCATATCAATCTGACCCTGTGCCTCATGGGAACAGTCCATCCCGAACTGCCAAGCCATGTCTTCCCTGGACCGGAAACAAGCTTCTGAGGACAGGTTTCTGGCATTCCAGCCGTCTTCAGCCTGGCTTGCTTGAATCCAGTGGCAAAGTGAGCAAGGGACTCACGTCTGAGCATACCCTGCCACACTTATGGCGGCCAAAAGCGGTACAAAAGGGGGTGGTGATGGACGGAGCATCTGAATCAATCAAACACTCACACCCAGTCAAAAGATCTGGGTTTAATCCATCACCGTTCTTTAGCCCACTCTGCCACCCCAGTTCAGACATGGATATATGCAAATCAGTCTGACCCTGTGCCTCACGGGAACAGTCCAGCCCGCACTGCCAAGCCATGTCTTCCCTGGACTGGAAACAAGCTTACAAGGACCGGTTTCTGACATTCCAGCCGTCTTCAGCCCGGCTTGCTTAAATCCAGTGGCAAAGTGAGCAAGGGACTCACGTCTGAGCATACCCTGCCACACTTATGGCGGCCAAAAGAGGTACAAAAGGGGGTGGTGATGGACGGAGCATCTGAATCAATCAAACACTCACACCCAGTCAAAAGATCTGGGTTTAATCCATCACCGTTCTTTAGCCCACTCTGCCACCCCAGTTCAGACATGGCTATGTGCAAATCAGTCTGACCCTGTGCCTCATGGGAATAGTCCAGCCCGAACTGCCAAGCCATGTCATCCCTGGACCGGAAACAAGCTTCCGAGGACCGTTTCTAGCATTCCAGTCGTATTCAGCCCGGCTTGATTGAATCTAGTGGCAAAGTGAGCAAGGGACTCATGTCTAAGCATACCCTGCCACCCTTATGGCGGCCAAAAGTGGTACAAAAGGGACTGGTGATGGACGGAGCATCTGAATCAATCAAACACTCACACCCAGTCAAAAGATCTGGGTTTAATCCATCGCCGTTCTTTAGCCCACTCTGCCACCCCAGTTCAGACATGGCTATATGCAAAACAGTTTGACCCTATGCCTCATGGGAACAGTCCAGCCCGAACTACCAAGCCATGTCTTCCCTGGATTGGAAACAATCTTCCGAGGACCGGTTTCTGGCATTCCAGCCGTCTTCAGCCCGGCTTGCTTGAATCCAGTGACAAAGTGAGCAAGGGACTCACGTCTGAGCACACCCTGCCACACTTACGGCGGCCAAAAGCGGTATAAAAGGGGGTGGTGAGGGACGGAGCATCTGAATCAATCAAACACTCACACCCAGTCAAAAGATCTGGGTTTAATCCATCGCCGTTCTTTAGCCCACTCTGCCACCCCAGTTCAGACATGACAATATGCAAAAAAGTCTGACCCTGTGCCTCATGGGAACAGTCCAGCCCGAACTGTCAAGCCATGTCTTCCCTGGATTGGAAACAAGCTTCCGAGGACCGGTTTCAGGCATTCCAGCCGTCTTCAGCCCGGCTTGCTTGAATCCAGTGGCAAATTGAGCAAGGGACTCATGTCTGAGCATACCCTGCCACACTTATGGTGGCCAAAAGCGGTACAAAAGGGGGTGGTGATGGACGGAGCATCTGAATCAATCAAACACTCACACCAAGTCAAAAGATCTGGGTTTAATCCATCACCGTTCTTTAGCCCACTCTGCCACCCCAGTTCAGACATGGCTATATGCAAATCAGTCTGACCCTGTGCCTCATGGGAACAGTCCAGCCCGAACTGCCAAGCCATGTCTTCCCTGGACCGGAAACAATCTTCCGAGGACCAGTTTCTGGCATTCCAGCCGTCTTCATCCCGGCTTGCTTGAATCCAGTGGCAAAGTGAGCAAGGGACTCACGTCTGAGCATACCCTGCCACACTTATGGCGGCCAAAAGCGGTACAAAAGGGGGTGGTGATGGACGGAGCATCTGAATCAATCAAACACTCACACCCAGTCAAAAGATCTGAGTTTAATCCATCACCGTTCTTTAGCCCACTCTGCCACCCCAGTTCAGACATGGCTATATGCAAGAAAGTCTGACCCTGTGCCTCATGGGAACAGTCCAGCCCGAACTGCCAAGCCATGTCTTCCCTGGACCGGAAACAAGCTTCCGAGGACCGGTTTCTGGCATTTCAGCCGTCTTCAGCCCGGCTTGCTTGTATCCAGTGGCAAAGTGAACAAGGGACTCACGTCTGAGCATACCCTGCCACACTTATGGCAGCCAAAAGCGGTACAAAAGGGAGTGGTGATGGACGGAGCATCTGTATCAATCAAACACTCACACCCAGTCAAAAGATCTGCGTTTAATCCATCACCGTTCTTTAGCCCACTCTGACACCCCAGTTCAGACATGGCTATATGCAAATCAGTCTGACCCTGTGCCTCATGGGAACAGTCCAGCCCGAACTGCCAAGCCATGTCACCCCTGGACTGGAAACAAGCTTCAGAGGACCGTTTCTGGCATTCAAGCCGTCTTCAGCCCGGCTTGCTTGAATCCAGTGGCAAAGTGAGCAAGGGACTCACGTCTGAGCATACCCTGCCACACTTATGGCGGCCAAAAGCGGTACAAAAGGGGGTGGTGATGGACGGAGCATCTGAATCAATCAAACACTCACACCCAGTCAAAAGTTATGGGTTTAATCCATCACCGTTCTTTAGCCCACTCTGCCACCCCAGTTTAGACATGGCTATATGCAAAACAGTCTGACCCTGTGCCTCATGGGAACAGTCCAGCCCGAACTGCCAAGCCTTGTCTTCCCTGGACCGGAAACAAGCTTCCGAGGAATGGTTTCTGGCATTCCAGCTGTCTTCAGCCCGGCTTGCTTGAATCCACTGGCAAAGTGAGCAAGGGACTCACGTCTGAGGATACCCTGCCACACTTATGGCGGCCAAAAGCGGTAAAAACGGGGGTGGTGATAGATGGAGGATCTGAATCAATCAAACACTCACACCCAGTCAAAAGATCTGGGTTTAATCCATCACAGTTCTTTAGCCCACTCTGCCGCCCCAGTTCAGACATGGCTATATGCAAATCAGTCTGACCCTGTGCCTCATGGGAACAGTCCAGCCCGAACTGCCAAGCCATGTCATCCCTGGACCGGAAACAAGCTTCCGAAGACCGTTTCTGGCATTCCAGCCGTCTTCAGCCCGGCTTGCTTGAATCCAGTGGCAAAGTGAGCAAGGGACTCACGTCTGAGCATACCCTGCCACATTTATGGTGGCCAAAAGTGGTACAAAAGGGGGTGGTGATGGACGGAGCATCTGAATCAATCAAACACTCACACCCAGTCAAAAGATCTGGGTTTAATCCATCACCGTTCTTTAGCCCACTCTGCCACCCCAGTTCAGACATGGCTATATGCAAATCAGTCTGACCCTGTGCCTCATGGGAACAGTCCAGCCCGAACTGCCAAGCCATGTCTTCCCTGGACCGGAAACAATCTTCCGAGGACCAGTTTCTGGCATTCCAGCCTTCTTCAGCCCGGCTTGCTTGAATCCAGTGGCAAAGTGAGCAAGGGACTCACGTCTGAGCATACCCTGCCACACTTATGGCGGCCAAAAGCGGTACAAAAGGGGCTGGTGATGGACGGAGCATCTGAATCAATCAAACACTCCCACCCAGTCAAAAGATCTGGGTTTAATCCATCACCGTTCTTTAGCCCACTCTGCCACCCCAGTTCAAACATGGCTATATGCAAGTCAGTCTGACCCTGTGCCTCATGGGAACAGTCTAGCCGGAACTGCCAAGCCATGTCTTCCCTGGACCGGAAACAAGCTTCCGAGGACCGGTTTCTGGCATTTCAGCCATCTTCAGCCCGGCTTGCTTGTATCCATAGCAAAGTGAGCAAGGGACTCACGTCTGAGCATACCCTGCCACACTTATGGCAGCCAAAAGCGGTACAAAAGGGAGTGGTGATGGACGGAGCATCTGTATCAATCAAACACTCACACCCAGTCAAAAGATCTGGGTTTAATCCATCACCGTTCTTTAGCCCACTCTGCCACCCCAGTTCAGACATGGCTATATGCAAATCAGTCTGACCCTGTGCCTCATGGGAACAGTCCAGCCCGAACTGCCAAGCCATGTCATCCCTGGACCGGAAACAAGCTTCCGAAGACCGTTTCTGGCATTCCAGCCGTCTTCAGCCCGGCTTGCTTGAATCCAGTGGCAAAGTGAGCAAGGGACTCACGTCTGAGCATACCCTGCCACATTTATGGTGGCCAAAAGTGGTACAAAAGGGGGTGGTGATGGACGGAGCATCTGAATCAATCAAACACTCACACCCAGTCAAAAGATCTGGGTTTAATCCATCACCGTTCTTTAGCCCACTCTGCCACCCCAGTTCAGACATGGCTATATGCAAATCAGTCTGACCCTGTGCCTCATGGGAACAGTCCAGCCCGAACTGCCAAGCCATGTCTTCCCTGGACCGGAAACAATCTTCCGAGGACCAGTTTCTGGCATTCCAGCCGTCTTCAGCCCGGCTTGCTTGAATCCAGTGGCAAAGTGAGCAAGGGACTCACGTCTGAGCATACCCTGCCACACTTATGGCGGCCAAAAGCGGTACAAAAGGGAGTGGTGATGGACGGAGCATCTGTATCAATCAAACACTCACACCCAGTCAAAAGATCTGGGTTTAATCCATCACTGTTCTTTAGCCCACTCTGCCACCCCAGTTCAGACATGGCTATATGCAAATCAGTCTGACCCTGTGCCTCATGGAAACAGTCCAGCCCGAACTGCCAAGCCATGTCACCCCTGGACTGGAAACAAGCTTCCGAGGACCGTTTCTGGCATTCAAGCCGTCTTCAGCCCGGCTTGCTTGAATCCAGTGGCAAAGTGAGCAAGGGACTCACGTCTGAGCATACCCTGCCACACTTATGGCGGCCAAAAGCGGTACAAAAGGGGGTGGTGATGGACGGAGCATGTGAATCAATCAAACACTCACACCCAGTCAAAAGTTATGGGTTTAATCCATCACCGTTCTTTAGCCCACTCTGCCACCCCAGTTCAGACATGGCTATATGCAAAACAGTCTGACCCTGTGCCTCATGGGAACAGTCCAGCACGAACTCCCAAGCCATGTCTTCCCTGGACCGGAAACAAGCTTCCGAGGAATGGTTTCTGGCATTCCAGCCGTCTTCAGCCTGGCTTGCTTGAATCCAGTGGCAAAGTGAGCAAGGGACTCACGTCTGAGCATACCCTGCCACACTTATGGCGGCCAAAAGCGGTACAAAAGGGGGTGGTGATGGACGGAGCATCTGAATCAATCAAACACTCACACCCAGTCAAAAGTTATGGGTTTAATCCATCACCGTTCTTTAGCCCACTCTGCCACCCCAGTTCAGACATGGCTATATGCAAATCAGTCTGACCCTGTGCCTCATGGGAATAGTCCAGCCCGAACTGCCAAGCCATGTCATCCCTGGACCGGAAACAAGCTTCCGAGGACCGTTTCTAGCATTCCAGTCGTATTCAGCCCGGCTTGATTGAATCTAGTGGCAAAGTGAGCAAGGGACTCATGTCTAAGCATACCCTGCCACCCTTATGGCGGCCAAAAGTGGTACAAAAGGGACTGGTGATGGACGGAGCATCTGAATCAATCAAACACTCACACCCAGTCAAAAGATCTGGGTTTAATCCATCGCCGTTCTTTAGCCCACTCTGCCACCCCAGTTCAGACATGGCTATATGCAAAACAGTTTGACCCTATGCCTCATGGGAACAGTCCAGCCCGAACTACCAAGCCATGTCTTCCCTGGATTGGAAACAATCTTCCGAGGACCGGTTTCTGGCATTCCAGCCGTCTTCAGCCCGGCTTGCTTGAATCCAGTGACAAAGTGAGCAAGGGACTCACGTCTGAGCACACCCTGCCACACTTACGGCGGCCAAAAGCGGTATAAAAGGGGGTGGTGAGGGACGGAGCATCTGAATCAATCAAACACTCACACCCAGTCAAAAGATCTGGGTTTAATCCATCGCCGTTCTTTAGCCCACTCTGCCACCCCAGTTCAGACATGACAATATGCAAAAAAGTCTGACCCTGTGCCTCATGGGAACAGTCCAGCCCGAACTGTCAAGCCATGTCTTCCCTGGATTGGAAACAAGCTTCCGAGGACCGGTTTCAGGCATTCCAGCCGTCTTCAGCCCGGCTTGCTTGAATCCAGTGGCAAATTGAGCAAGGGACTCATGTCTGAGCATACCCTGCCACACTTATGGTGGCCAAAAGCGGTACAAAAGGGGGTGGTGATGGACGGAGCATCTGAATCAATCAAACACTCACACCAAGTCAAAAGATCTGGGTTTAATCCATCACCGTTCTTTAGCCCACTCTGCCACCCCAGTTCAGACATGGCTATATGCAAATCAGTCTGACCCTGTGCCTCATGGGAACAGTCCAGCCCGAACTGCCAAGCCATGTCTTCCCTGGACCGGAAACAATCTTCCGAGGACCAGTTTCTGGCATTCCAGCCGTCTTCATCCCGGCTTGCTTGAATCCAGTGGCAAAGTGAGCAAGGGACTCACGTCTGAGCATACCCTGCCACACTTATGGCGGCCAAAAGCGGTACAAAAGGGGGTGGTGATGGACGGAGCATCTGAATCAATCAAACACTCACACCCAGTCAAAAGATCTGAGTTTAATCCATCACCGTTCTTTAGCCCACTCTGCCACCCCAGTTCAGACATGGCTATATGCAAGAAAGTCTGACCCTGTGCCTCATGGGAACAGTCCAGCCCGAACTGCCAAGCCATGTCTTCCCTGGACCGGAAACAAGCTTCCGAGGACCGGTTTCTGGCATTTCAGCCGTCTTCAGCCCGGCTTGCTTGTATCCAGTGGCAAAGTGAACAAGGGACTCACGTCTGAGCATACCCTGCCACACTTATGGCAGCCAAAAGCGGTACAAAAGGGAGTGGTGATGGACGGAGCATCTGTATCAATCAAACACTCACACCCAGTCAAAAGATCTGCGTTTAATCCATCACCGTTCTTTAGCCCACTCTGACACCCCAGTTCAGACATGGCTATATGCAAATCAGTCTGACCCTGTGCCTCATGGGAACAGTCCAGCCCGAACTGCCAAGCCATGTCACCCCTGGACTGGAAACAAGCTTCAGAGGACCGTTTCTGGCATTCAAGCCGTCTTCAGCCCGGCTTGCTTGAATCCAGTGGCAAAGTGAGCAAGGGACTCACGTCTGAGCATACCCTGCCACACTTATGGCGGCCAAAAGCGGTACAAAAGGGGGTGGTGATGGACGGAGCATCTGAATCAATCAAACACTCACACCCAGTCAAAAGTTATGGGTTTAATCCATCACCGTTCTTTAGCCCACTCTGCCACCCCAGTTTAGACATGGCTATATGCAAAACAGTCTGACCCTGTGCCTCATGGGAACAGTCCAGCCCGAACTGCCAAGCCTTGTCTTCCCTGGACCGGAAACAAGCTTCCGAGGAATGGTTTCTGGCATTCCAGCTGTCTTCAGCCCGGCTTGCTTGAATCCACTGGCAAAGTGAGCAAGGGACTCACGTCTGAGGATACCCTGCCACACTTATGGCGGCCAAAAGCGGTAAAAACGGGGGTGGTGATAGATGGAGGATCTGAATCAATCAAACACTCACACCCAGTCAAAAGATCTGGGTTTAATCCATCACAGTTCTTTAGCCCACTCTGCCGCCCCAGTTCAGACATGGCTATATGCAAATCAGTCTGACCCTGTGCCTCATGGGAACAGTCCAGCCCGAACTGCCAAGCCATGTCATCCCTGGACCGGAAACAAGCTTCCGAAGACCGTTTCTGGCATTCCAGCCGTCTTCAGCCCGGCTTGCTTGAATCCAGTGGCAAAGTGAGCAAGGGACTCACGTCTGAGCATACCCTGCCACATTTATGGTGGCCAAAAGTGGTACAAAAGGGGGTGGTGATGGACGGAGCATCTGAATCAATCAAACACTCACACCCAGTCAAAAGATCTGGGTTTAATCCATCACCGTTCTTTAGCCCACTCTGCCACCCCAGTTCAGACATGGCTATATGCAAATCAGTCTGACCCTGTGCCTCATGGGAACAGTCCAGCCCGAACTGCCAAGCCATGTCTTCCCTGGACCGGAAACAATCTTCCGAGGACCAGTTTCTGGCATTCCAGCCTTCTTCAGCCCGGCTTGCTTGAATCCAGTGGCAAAGTGAGCAAGGGACTCACGTCTGAGCATACCCTGCCACACTTATGGCGGCCAAAAGCGGTACAAAAGGGGCTGGTGATGGACGGAGCATCTGAATCAATCAAACACTCCCACCCAGTCAAAAGATCTGGGTTTAATCCATCACCGTTCTTTAGCCCACTCTGCCACCCCAGTTCAAACATGGCTATATGCAAGTCAGTCTGACCCTGTGCCTCATGGGAACAGTCTAGCCGGAACTGCCAAGCCATGTCTTCCCTGGACCGGAAACAAGCTTCCGAGGACCGGTTTCTGGCATTTCAGCCATCTTCAGCCCGGCTTGCTTGTATCCATAGCAAAGTGAGCAAGGGACTCACGTCTGAGCATACCCTGCCACACTTATGGCAGCCAAAAGCGGTACAAAAGGGAGTGGTGATGGACGGAGCATCTGTATCAATCAAACACTCACACCCAGTCAAAAGATCTGGGTTTAATCCATCACCGTTCTTTAGCCCACTCTGCCACCCCAGTTCAGACATGGCTATATGCAAATCAGTCTGACCCTGTGCCTCATGGGAACAGTCCAGCCCGAACTGCCAAGCCATGTCATCCCTGGACCGGAAACAAGCTTCCGAAGACCGTTTCTGGCATTCCAGCCGTCTTCAGCCCGGCTTGCTTGAATCCAGTGGCAAAGTGAGCAAGGGACTCACGTCTGAGCATACCCTGCCACATTTATGGTGGCCAAAAGTGGTACAAAAGGGGGTGGTGATGGACGGAGCATCTGAATCAATCAAACACTCACACCCAGTCAAAAGATCTGGGTTTAATCCATCACCGTTCTTTAGCCCACTCTGCCACCCCAGTTCAGACATGGCTATATGCAAATCAGTCTGACCCTGTGCCTCATGGGAACAGTCCAGCCCGAACTGCCAAGCCATGTCTTCCCTGGACCGGAAACAATCTTCCGAGGACCAGTTTCTGGCATTCCAGCCGTCTTCAGCCCGGCTTGCTTGAATCCAGTGGCAAAGTGAGCAAGGGACTCACGTCTGAGCATACCCTGCCACACTTATGGCGGCCAAAAGCGGTACAAAAGGGAGTGGTGATGGACGGAGCATCTGTATCAATCAAACACTCACACCCAGTCAAAAGATCTGGGTTTAATCCATCACTGTTCTTTAGCCCACTCTGCCACCCCAGTTCAGACATGGCTATATGCAAATCAGTCTGACCCTGTGCCTCATGGAAACAGTCCAGCCCGAACTGCCAAGCCATGTCACCCCTGGACTGGAAACAAGCTTCCGAGGACCGTTTCTGGCATTCAAGCCGTCTTCAGCCCGGCTTGCTTGAATCCAGTGGCAAAGTGAGCAAGGGACTCACGTCTGAGCATACCCTGCCACACTTATGGCGGCCAAAAGCGGTACAAAAGGGGGTGGTGATGGACGGAGCATGTGAATCAATCAAACACTCACACCCAGTCAAAAGTTATGGGTTTAATCCATCACCGTTCTTTAGCCCACTCTGCCACCCCAGTTCAGACATGGCTATATGCAAAACAGTCTGACCCTGTGCCTCATGGGAACAGTCCAGCACGAACTCCCAAGCCATGTCTTCCCTGGACCGGAAACAAGCTTCCGAGGAATGGTTTCTGGCATTCCAGCCGTCTTCAGCCTGGCTTGCTTGAATCCAGTGGCAAAGTGAGCAAGGGACTCACGTCTGAGCATACCCTGCCACACTTATGGCAGCCAAAAGCGGTACAAAAGGGGGTGGTGATGGACGGAGGATCTGAATCAATCAAACACTCACACCCAGTCAAAAGATCTGGGTTTAATCCATCACAGTTCTTTAGCCCACTCTGCCACCCCAGTTCAGACATGGCTATATGCAAATCAGTCTGACCCTGTGCCTCATGGGAACAGTCCAGCCCGAACTGCCAAGCCATGTCATCCCTGGACCGGAAAAAAGCTTCAGAGGACCGTTTCTGGCATTCCAGCCGTCTTCAGCCCGGCTTGCTTGAATCCAGTGGCAAAGTGAGCAAGGGACTCACGTCTGAGCATACCCTGCCACATTTATGGTGGCCAAAAGTGGTACAAAAGGGGGTGGTGATGGACGGAGCATCTGAATCAATCAAACACTCACACCCAGTCAAAAGATCTGGGTTTAATCCATCACCGTTCTTTAGCCCACTCTGCCACCCCAGTTCAGACATGGCTATATGCAAAACAGTCTGACCCTGTGCCTCATGGGAACAGGCCAGTCCGAACTGCCAAGCCATGTCTTCCCTGGACCGGAAACAAGCTTCCGAGGAATGGTTTCTGGCATTCCAGCCGTCTTCAGCCCGGCTTGCTTGAATCCAGTGGCAAAGTGAGCAAGGGACTCACGTCTGAGCATACCCTGCCACACTTATGGCGGCCAAAAGCGGTACAAAAGGGGCTGGTGATGGACAGAGCATCTGAATCAATCAAACACTCACACCCAGTCAAAAGATCTGGGTTTAATCCATCACCGTTCTTTAGCCCACTCTGCCACCCCAGTTCAGACATGGCTATATGCAAAACAGTCTGACCCTGTGCCTCATGGGAACAGGCCAGCCCGAACTGCCAAGCCATGTCTTCCCTGGACCGGAAACAAGCTTCCGAGAAATGGTTCCTGGCATTCCAGCCGTCTTCAGCCCGGCTTGCTTGAATCCAGTGGCAAAGTGAGCAAGGGACTCACGTCTGAGCATACCCTGCCACACTTATGGCGGCCAAAAGCGGTACAAAAGGGGCTGGTGATGGACAGAGCATCTGAATCAATCAAACACTCACACCCAGTCAAAAGATCTGGGTTCAATCCATCGCCGTTCTTTAGCCCACTCTGCCACCCCAGTTCAGACATGGCTATATGCAAAACAGTCTGACCCTATGGCTCATGGGAACAGTCCAGCCCGAACTGCCAAGCCATGTCTTCCCTGGATTGGAAACAAGCTTCCAAGACCGGTTTCTGGCATTCCAGCCGTCTTCAGCCCGGCTTGCTTGAATCCAGTGGCAAAGTGAGCAAGGGGCTCATGTCTGAGCATACCCTGCCACACTTATGGTGGCCAAAAGCGGTACAAAAGAGGGTGGTGATGGACGGAGCATCTGAATCAATCAAACACTCACACCAAGTCAAAAGATCTGGGTTTAATCCATCACCGTTCTTTAGCCCACTCTGCCACCCCAGTTCAGACATGGCTATATGCAAATCAGTCTGACCCTGTGCCTCATGGGAACAGTCCAGTCCGAACTGCCAAGCCATGTCTTCCCTGGACCGGAAACAATCTTCCGAGGACCGGTTTCTGGCATTCCAGCCGTCTTCAGCCCGGCTTGCTTGAATCCAGTGACAAAGTGAGCAAGGGACTCACGTCTGAGCACACCCTGCCACACTTATGGCGGCCAAAAGCGGTACAAAAGGGGGTGGTGAGGGACGGAGCATCTGAATCAATCAAACACTCACACCCAGTCAAAAGATATGGGTTTAATCCATCGCCGTTCTTTAGCCCACTCTGCCACCCCAGTTTTGACATGGCAATATTCAAAACAGTCTGACCCTGTGCCTCATGGGAACAGTCCAGCCCGAACTGTCAAGCCATGTCTTCCCTGGATTGGAAACAAGCTTCCGAGGACCGGTTTCAGGCATTCCAGCCGTCTTCAGCCCGGCTTGCTTGAATCCAGTGGCAAAGTGAGCAAGGGACTCATGTCTGAGCATACCCTGCCACACTTATGGTGGCCAAAAGCGGTACAAAAGGGGGTGGTGATGGACGGAGCATCTGAATCAATCAAATACTCACACCAAGTCAAAAGATCTGGGTTTAATCCATCACCGTTCTTTAGCCCACTCTGCACCCCAGTTCAGACATGGCTATATGCATGTCAATCTGACCCTGTGCCTCATGGGAACAGTCCAGCCCGAACTGCCAAGCCATGTCTTCCCTGGACCGGAAACAAGCTTCTGAGGACAGGTTTCTGGCATTCCAGCCGTCTTCAGCCTGACTTGCTTGAATCCAGTGGCAAAGTGAGCAAGGGACTCACGTCTGAGCATACCCTGCCACACTTATGGCGGCCAAAAGCGGTACAAAAGGGGGTGGTGATGGACGGAGCATCTGAATCAATCAAACACTCACACCCAGTCAAAAGATCTGGGTTTAATCCATCACCGTTCTTTAGCCCACTCTGCCACCCCAGTTCAAACATGGCTATATGCAAGAAAGTCTGACCCTGTGCCTCATGGGAACAGTCCAGCCCGAACTGCCAAGCCATGTCTTCCCTGGACCGGAAACAAGCTTCCGAGGACCGGTTTCTGGCATTTCAGCCGTCTTCAGCCCGGCTTGCTTGTATCCAGTGGCAAAGTGAGCAAGGGACTCACGTCTGAGCATACCCTGCCACACTTATGGCAGCCAAAAGCGGTACAAAAGGGAGTGGTGATGGACGGAGCATCTGTATCAATCAAACACTCACACCCAGTCAAAAGATCTGGGTTTAATCCATCACTGTTCTTTAGCCCACTCTGCCACCCCAGTTCAGACATGGCTATATGCAAATCAGTCTGACCCTGTGCCTCATGGAAACAGTCCAGCCCGAACTGCCAAGCCATGTCACCCCTGGACTGGAAACAAGCTTCCGAGGACCGTTTCTGGCATTCAAGCCGTCTTCAGCCCGGCTTGCTTGAATCCAGTGGCAAAGTGAGCAAGGGACTCATGTCTGAGCATACCCTGCCACACTTATGGCGGCCAAAAGCGGTACAAAAGGGGGTGGTGATGGACGGAGCATCTGAATCAATCAAACACTCACACCCAGTCAAAAGTTATGGGTTTAATCCATCACCGTTCTTTAGCCCACTCTGCCACCCCAGTTCAGACATGGCTATATGCAAAACAGTCTGACCCTGTGCCTCATGGGAACAGTCCAGCCCGAACTCCCAAGCTATGTCTTCCCTGGACCGGAAACAAGCTTCCGAGGAATGGTTTCTGGCATTCCAGCCGTCTTCAGCCTGGCTTGCTTGAATCCAGTGGCAAAGTGAGCAAGGGACTCACGTCTGAGCATACCCTGCCACACTTATGGCAGCCAAAAGCGGTACAAAAGGGGGTGGTGATGGACGGAGGATCTGAATCAATCAAACACTCACACCCAGTCAAAAGATCTGGGTTTAATCCATCATAGTTCTTTAGCCCACTCTGCCACCCCAGTTCAGACATGGCTATATGCAAATCAGTCGGACCCTGTGCCTCATGGGAACAGTCCAGCCCGAACTGCCAAGCCATGTCATCCCTGGACCGGAAACAAGCTTCAGAGGACCGTTTCTGGCATTCCAGCCGTCTTCAGCCCGGCTTGCTTGAATCCAGTGGCAAAGTGAGCAAGGGACTCACGTCTGAGCATACCCTGCCACATTTATGGTGGCCAAAAGTGGTACAAAAGGGGGTGGTGATGGACGGAGCATCTGAATCAATCAAACACTCACACCCAGTCAAAAGATCTGGGTTTAATCCATCACCGTTCTTTAGCCCACTCTGCCACCCCAGTTCAGACATGGCTATATGCATATCAATCTGACCCTGTGCCTCATGGGAACAGTCCATCCCGAACTGCCAAGCCATGTCTTCCCTGGACCGGAAACAAGCTTCTGAGGAAAGGTTTCTGGCATTCCAGCCGTCTTCAGCCTGGCTTGCTTGAATCCAGTGGCAAAGTGAGCAAGGGACTCACGTCTGAGCATACCCTGCCACACTTATGGCGGCCAAAAGCGGTACAAAAGGGGGTGGTGATGGACGGAGCATCTGAATCAATCAAACACTCACACCCAGTCAAAAGATCTGGGTTTAATCCATCACCGTTCTTTAGCCCACTCTGCCACCCCAGTTCAGACATGGATATATGCAAATCAGTCTGACCCTGTGCCTCACGGGAACAGTCCAGCCCGCACTGCCAAGCCATGTCTTCCCTGGACTGGAAACAAGCTTACAAGGACCGGTTTCTGACATTCCAGCCGTCTTCAGCCCGGCTTGCTTAAATCCAGTGGCAAAGTGAGCAAGGGACTCACGTCTGAGCATACCCTGCCACACTTATGGCGGCCAAAAGAGGTACAAAAGGGGGTGGTGATGGACGGAGCATCTGAATCAATCAAACACTCACACCCAGTCAAAAGATCTGGGTTTAATCCATCACCGTTCTTTAGCCCACTCTGCCACCCCAGTTCAGACATGGCTATGTGCAAATCAGTCTGACCCTGTGCCTCATGGGAATAGTCCAGCCCGAACTGCCAAGCCATGTCATCCCTGGACCGGAAACAAGCTTCCGAGGACCGTTTCTAGCATTCCAGTCGTATTCAGCCCGGCTTGATTGAATCTAGTGGCAAAGTGAGCAAGGGACTCATGTCTAAGCATACCCTGCCACCCTTATGGCGGCCAAAAGTGGTACAAAAGGGACTGGTGATGGACGGAGCATCTGAATCAATCAAACACTCACACCCAGTCAAAAGATCTGGGTTTAATCCATCGCCGTTCTTTAGCCCACTCTGCCACCCCAGTTCAGACATGGCTATATGCAAAACAGTTTGACCCTATGCCTCATGGGAACAGTCCAGCCCGAACTACCAAGCCATGTCTTCCCTGGATTGGAAACAATCTTCCGAGGACCGGTTTCTGGCATTCCAGCCGTCTTCAGCCCGGCTTGCTTGAATCCAGTGACAAAGTGAGCAAGGGACTCACGTCTGAGCACACCCTGCCACACTTATGGCGGCCAAAAGCGGTATAAAAGGGGGTGGTGAGGGACGGAGCATCTGAATCAATCAAACACTCACACCCAGTCAAAAGATCTGGGTTTAATCCATCGCCGTTCTTTAGCCCACTCTGCCACCCCAGTTCAGACATGACAATATGCAAAAAAGTCTGACCCTGTGCCTCATGGGAACAGTCCAGCCCGAACTGTCAAGCCATGTCTTCCCTGGATTGGAAACAAGCTTCCGAGGACCGGTTTCAGGCATTCCAGCCGTCTTCAGCCCGGCTTGCTTGAATCCAGTGGCAAATTGAGCAAGGGACTCATGTCTGAGCATACCCTGCCACACTTATGGTGGCCAAAAGCGGTACAAAAGGGGGTGGTGATGGACGGAGCATCTGAATCAATCAAACACTCACACCAAGTCAAAAGATCTGGGTTTAATCCATCACCGTTCTTTAGCCCACTCTGCCACCCCAGTTCAGACATGGCTATATGCAAATCAGTCTGACCCTGTGCCTCATGGGAACAGTCCAGCCCGAACTGCCAAGCCATGTCTTCCCTGGACCGGAAACAATCTTCCGAGGACCAGTTTCTGGCATTCCAGCCGTCTTCATCCCGGCTTGCTTGAATCCAGTGGCAAAGTGAGCAAGGGACTCACGTCTGAGCATACCCTGCCACACTTATGGCGGCCAAAAGCGGTACAAAAGGGGGTGGTGATGGACGGAGCATCTGAATCAATCAAACACTCACACCCAGTCAAAAGATCTGAGTTTAATCCATCACCGTTCTTTAGCCCACTCTGCCACCCCAGTTCAGACATGGCTATATGCAAGAAAGTCTGACCCTGTGCCTCATGGGAACAGTCCAGCCCGAACTGCCAAGCCATGTCTTCCCTGGACCGGAAACAAGCTTCCGAGGACCGGTTTCTGGCATTTCAGCCGTCTTCAGCCCGGCTTGCTTGTATCCAGTGGCAAAGTGAACAAGGGACTCACGTCTGAGCATACCCTGCCACACTTATGGCAGCCAAAAGCGGTACAAAAGGGAGTGGTGATGGACGGAGCATCTGTATCAATCAAACACTCACACCCAGTCAAAAGATCTGCGTTTAATCCATCACCGTTCTTTAGCCCACTCTGACACCCCAGTTCAGACATGGCTATATGCAAATCAGTCTGACCCTGTGCCTCATGGGAACAGTCCAGCCCGAACTGCCAAGCCATGTCACCCCTGGACTGGAAACAAGCTTCAGAGGACCGTTTCTGGCATTCAAGCCGTCTTCAGCCCGGCTTGCTTGAATCCAGTGGCAAAGTGAGCAAGGGACTCACGTCTGAGCATACCCTGCCACACTTATGGCGGCCAAAAGCGGTACAAAAGGGGGTGGTGATGGACGGAGCATCTGAATCAATCAAACACTCACACCCAGTCAAAAGTTATGGGTTTAATCCATCACCGTTCTTTAGCCCACTCTGCCACCCCAGTTTAGACATGGCTATATGCAAAACAGTCTGACCCTGTGCCTCATGGGAACAGTCCAGCCCGAACTGCCAAGCCTTGTCTTCCCTGGACCGGAAACAAGCTTCCGAGGAATGGTTTCTGGCATTCCAGCCGTCTTCAGCCCGGCTTGCTTGAATCCACTGGCAAAGTGAGCAAGGGACTCACGTCTGAGGATACCCTGCCACACTTATGGCGGCCAAAAGCGGTAAAAACGGGGGTGGTGATAGATGGAGGATCTGAATCAATCAAACACTCACACCCAGTCAAAAGATCTGGGTTTAATCCATCACAGTTCTTTAGCCCACTCTGCCGCCCCAGTTCAGACATGGCTATATGCAAATCAGTCTGACCCTGTGCCTCATGGGAACAGTCCAGCCCGAACTGCCAAGCCATGTCATCCCTGGACCGGAAACAAGCTTCCGAAGACCGTTTCTGGCATTCCAGCCGTCTTCAGCCCGGCTTGCTTGAATCCAGTGGCAAAGTGAGCAAGGGACTCACGTCTGAGCATACCCTGCCACATTTATGGTGGCCAAAAGTGGTACAAAAGGGGGTGGTGATGGACGGAGCATCTGAATCAATCAAACACTCACACCCAGTCAAAAGATCTGGGTTTAATCCATCACCGTTCTTTAGCCCACTCTGCCACCCCAGTTCAGACATGGCTATATGCAAATCAGTCTGACCCTGTGCCTCATGGGAACAGTCCAGCCCGAACTGCCAAGCCATGTCTTCCCTGGACCGGAAACAATCTTCCGAGGACCAGTTTCTGGCATTCCAGCCTTCTTCAGCCCGGCTTGCTTGAATCCAGTGGCAAAGTGAGCAAGGGACTCACGTCTGAGCATACCCTGCCACACTTATGGCGGCCAAAAGCGGTACAAAAGGGGCTGGTGATGGACGGAGCATCTGAATCAATCAAACACTCCCACCCAGTCAAAAGATCTGGGTTTAATCCATCACCGTTCTTTAGCCCACTCTGCCACCCCAGTTCAAACATGGCTATATGCAAGTCAGTCTGACCCTGTGCCTCATGGGAACAGTCTAGCCGGAACTGCCAAGCCATGTCTTCCCTGGACCGGAAACAAGCTTCCGAGGACCGGTTTCTGGCATTTCAGCCATCTTCAGCCCGGCTTGCTTGTATCCATAGCAAAGTGAGCAAGGGACTCACGTCTGAGCATACCCTGCCACACTTATGGCAGCCAAAAGCGGTACAAAAGGGAGTGGTGATGGACGGAGCATCTGTATCAATCAAACACTCACACCCAGTCAAAAGATCTGGGTTTAATCCATCACCGTTCTTTAGCCCACTCTGCCACCCCAGTTCAGACATGGCTATATGCAAATCAGTCTGACCCTGTGCCTCATGGGAACAGTCCAGCCCGAACTGCCAAGCCATGTCATCCCTGGACCGGAAACAAGCTTCCGAAGACCGTTTCTGGCATTCCAGCCGTCTTCAGCCCGGCTTGCTTGAATCCAGTGGCAAAGTGAGCAAGGGACTCACGTCTGAGCATACCCTGCCACATTTATGGTGGCCAAAAGTGGTACAAAAGGGGGTGGTGATGGACGGAGCATCTGAATCAATCAAACACTCACACCCAGTCAAAAGATCTGGGTTTAATCCATCACCGTTCTTTAGCCCACTCTGCCACCCCAGTTCAGACATGGCTATATGCAAATCAGTCTGACCCTGTGCCTCATGGGAACAGTCCAGCCCGAACTGCCAAGCCATGTCTTCCCTGGACCGGAAACAATCTTCCGAGGACCAGTTTCTGGCATTCCAGCCGTCTTCAGCCCGGCTTGCTTGAATCCAGTGGCAAAGTGAGCAAGGGACTCACGTCTGAGCATACCCTGCCACACTTATGGCGGCCAAAAGCGGTACAAAAGGGAGTGGTGATGGACGGAGCATCTGTATCAATCAAACACTCACACCCAGTCAAAAGATCTGGGTTTAATCCATCACTGTTCTTTAGCCCACTCTGCCACCCCAGTTCAGACATGGCTATATGCAAATCAGTCTGACCCTGTGCCTCATGGAAACAGTCCAGCCCGAACTGCCAAGCCATGTCACCCCTGGACTGGAAACAAGCTTCCGAGGACCGTTTCTGGCATTCAAGCCGTCTTCAGCCCGGCTTGCTTGAATCCAGTGGCAAAGTGAGCAAGGGACTCACGTCTGAGCATACCCTGCCACACTTATGGCGGCCAAAAGCGGTACAAAAGGGGGTGGTGATGGACGGAGCATGTGAATCAATCAAACACTCACACCCAGTCAAAAGTTATGGGTTTAATCCATCACCGTTCTTTAGCCCACTCTGCCACCCCAGTTCAGACATGGCTATATGCAAAACAGTCTGACCCTGTGCCTCATGGGAACAGTCCAGCACGAACTCCCAAGCCATGTCTTCCCTGGACCGGAAACAAGCTTCCGAGGAATGGTTTCTGGCATTCCAGCCGTCTTCAGCCTGGCTTGCTTGAATCCAGTGGCAAAGTGAGCAAGGGACTCACGTCTGAGCATACCCTGCCACACTTATGGCAGCCAAAAGCGGTACAAAAGGGGGTGGTGATGGACGGAGGATCTGAATCAATCAAACACTCACACCCAGTCAAAAGATCTGGGTTTAATCCATCACAGTTCTTTAGCCCACTCTGCCACCCCAGTTCAGACATGGCTATATGCAAATCAGTCTGACCCTGTGCCTCATGGGAACAGTCCAGCCCGAACTGCCAAGCCATGTCATCCCTGGACCGGAAAAAAGCTTCAGAGGACCGTTTCTGGCATTCCAGCCGTCTTCAGCCCGGCTTGCTTGAATCCAGTGGCAAAGTGAGCAAGGGACTCACGTCTGAGCATACCCTGCCACATTTATGGTGGCCAAAAGTGGTACAAAAGGGGGTGGTGATGGACGGAGCATCTGAATCAATCAAACACTCACACCCAGTCAAAAGATCTGGGTTTAATCCATCACCGTTCTTTAGCCCACTCTGCCACCCCAGTTCAGACATGGCTATATGCAAAACAGTCTGACCCTGTGCCTCATGGGAACAGGCCAGTCCGAACTGCCAAGCCATGTCTTCCCTGGACCGGAAACAAGCTTCCGAGGAATGGTTTCTGGCATTCCAGCCGTCTTCAGCCCGGCTTGCTTGAATCCAGTGGCAAAGTGAGCAAGGGACTCACGTCTGAGCATACCCTGCCACACTTATGGCGGCCAAAAGCGGTACAAAAGGGGCTGGTGATGGACAGAGCATCTGAATCAATCAAACACTCACACCCAGTCAAAAGATCTGGGTTTAATCCATCACCGTTCTTTAGCCCACTCTGCCACCCCAGTTCAGACATGGCTATATGCAAAACAGTCTGACCCTGTGCCTCATGGGAACAGGCCAGCCCGAACTGCCAAGCCATGTCTTCCCTGGACCGGAAACAAGCTTCCGAGAAATGGTTCCTGGCATTCCAGCCGTCTTCAGCCCGGCTTGCTTGAATCCAGTGGCAAAGTGAGCAAGGGACTCACGTCTGAGCATACCCTGCCACACTTATGGCGGCCAAAAGCGGTACAAAAGGGGCTGGTGATGGACAGAGCATCTGAATCAATCAAACACTCACACCCAGTCAAAAGATCTGGGTTCAATCCATCGCCGTTCTTTAGCCCACTCTGCCACCCCAGTTCAGACATGGCTATATGCAAAACAGTCTGACCCTATGGCTCATGGGAACAGTCCAGCCCGAACTGCCAAGCCATGTCTTCCCTGGATTGGAAACAAGCTTCCAAGACCGGTTTCTGGCATTCCAGCCGTCTTCAGCCCGGCTTGCTTGAATCCAGTGGCAAAGTGAGCAAGGGGCTCATGTCTGAGCATACCCTGCCACACTTATGGTGGCCAAAAGCGGTACAAAAGAGGGTGGTGATGGACGGAGCATCTGAATCAATCAAACACTCACACCAAGTCAAAAGATCTGGGTTTAATCCATCACCGTTCTTTAGCCCACTCTGCCACCCCAGTTCAGACATGGCTATATGCAAATCAGTCTGACCCTGTGCCTCATGGGAACAGTCCAGTCCGAACTGCCAAGCCATGTCTTCCCTGGACCGGAAACAATCTTCCGAGGACCGGTTTCTGGCATTCCAGCCGTCTTCAGCCCGGCTTGCTTGAATCCAGTGACAAAGTGAGCAAGGGACTCACGTCTGAGCACACCCTGCCACACTTATGGCGGCCAAAAGCGGTACAAAAGGGGGTGGTGAGGGACGGAGCATCTGAATCAATCAAACACTCACACCCAGTCAAAAGATATGGGTTTAATCCATCGCCGTTCTTTAGCCCACTCTGCCACCCCAGTTTTGACATGGCAATATGCAAAACAGTCTGACCCTGTGCCTCATGGGAACAGTCCAGCCCGAACTGTCAAGCCATGTCTTCCCTGGATTGGAAACAAGCTTCCGAGGACCGGTTTCAGGCATTCCAGCCGTCTTCAGCCCGGCTTGCTTGAATCCAGTGGCAAAGTGAGCAAGGGACTCATGTCTGAGCATACCCTGCCACACTTATGGTGGCCAAAAGCGGTACAAAAGGGGGTGGTGATGGACGGAGCATCTGAATCAATCAAATACTCACACCAAGTCAAAAGATCTGGGTTTAATCCATCACCGTTCTTTAGCCCACTCTGCACCCCAGTTCAGACATGGCTATATGCATGTCAATCTGACCCTGTGCCTCATGGGAACAGTCCAGCCCGAACTGCCAAGCCATGTCTTCCCTGGACCGGAAACAAGCTTCTGAGGACAGGTTTCTGGCATTCCAGCCGTCTTCAGCCTGACTTGCTTGAATCCAGTGGCAAAGTGAGCAAGGGACTCACGTCTGAGCATACCCTGCCACACTTATGGCGGCCAAAAGCGGTACAAAAGGGGGTGGTGATGGACGGAGCATCTGAATCAATCAAACACTCACACCCAGTCAAAAGATCTGGGTTTAATCCATCACCGTTCTTTAGCCCACTCTGCCACCCCAGTTCAAACATGGCTATATGCAAGAAAGTCTGACCCTGTGCCTCATGGGAACAGTCCAGCCCGAACTGCCAAGCCATGTCTTCCCTGGACCGGAAACAAGCTTCCGAGGACCGGTTTCTGGCATTTCAGCCGTCTTCAGCCCGGCTTGCTTGTATCCAGTGGCAAAGTGAGCAAGGGACTCACGTCTGAGCATACCCTGCCACACTTATGGCAGCCAAAAGCGGTACAAAAGGGAGTGGTGATGGACGGAGCATCTGTATCAATCAAACACTCACACCCAGTCAAAAGATCTGGGTTTAATCCATCACTGTTCTTTAGCCCACTCTGCCACCCCAGTTCAGACATGGCTATATGCAAATCAGTCTGACCCTGTGCCTCATGGAAACAGTCCAGCCCGAACTGCCAAGCCATGTCACCCCTGGACTGGAAACAAGCTTCCGAGGACCGTTTCTGGCATTCAAGCCGTCTTCAGCCCGGCTTGCTTGAATCCAGTGGCAAAGTGAGCAAGGGACTCATGTCTGAGCATACCCTGCCACACTTATGGCGGCCAAAAGCGGTACAAAAGGGGGTGGTGATGGACGGAGCATCTGAATCAATCAAACACTCACACCCAGTCAAAAGTTATGGGTTTAATCCATCACCGTTCTTTAGCCCACTCTGCCACCCCAGTTCAGACATGGCTATATGCAAAACAGTCTGACCCTGTGCTTCATGGGAACAGTCCAGCCCGAACTCCCAAGCTATGTCTTCCCTGGACCGGAAACAAGCTTCCGAGGAATGGTTTCTGGCATTCCAGCCGTCTTCAGCCTGGCTTGCTTGAATCCAGTGGCAAAGTGAGCAAGGGACTCACGTCTGAGCATACCCTGCCACACTTATGGCAGCCAAAAGCGGTACAAAAGGGGGTGGTGATGGACGGAGGATCTGAATCAATCAAACACTCACACCCAGTCAAAAGATCTGGGTTTAATCCATCATAGTTCTTTAGCCCACTCTGCCACCCCAGTTCAGACATGGCTATATGCAAATCAGTCGGACCCTGTGCCTCATGGGAACAGTCCAGCCCGAACTGCCAAGCCATGTCATCCCTGGACCGGAAACAAGCTTCAGAGGACCGTTTCTGGCATTCCAGCCGTCTTCAGCCCGGCTTGCTTGAATCCAGTGGCAAAGTGAGCAAGGGACTCACGTCTGAGCATACCCTGCCACATTTATGGTGGCCAAAAGTGGTACAAAAGGGGGTGGTGATGGACGGAGCATCTGAATCAATCAAACACTCACACCCAGTCAAAAGATCTGGGTTTAATCCATCACCGTTCTTTAGCACACTCTGCCACCCCAGTTCAGACATGGCTATATGCAAAACAGTCTGACCCTGTGCCTCATGGGAACAGGCCAGTCCGAACTGCCAAGCCATGTCTTCCCTGGACCGGAAACAAGCTTCCGAGGAATGGTTTCTGGCATTCCAGCCGTCTTCAGCCCGGCTTGCTTGAATCCAGTGGCAAAGTGAGCAAGGGACTCACGTCTGAGCATACCCTGCCACACTTATGGCGGCCAAAAGCGGTACAAAAGGGGCTGGTGATGGACAGAGCATCTGAATCAATCAAACACTCACACCCAGTCAAAAGATCTGGGTTTAATCCATCACCGTTCTTTAGCCCACTCTGCCACCCCAGTTCAGACATGGCTATATGCAAAACAGTCTGACCCTGTGCCTCATGGGAACAGGCCAGCCCGAACTGCCAAGCCATGTCTTCCCTGGACCGGAAACAAGCTTCCGAGAAATGGTTCCTGGCATTCCAGCCGTCTTCAGCCCGGCTTGCTTGAATCCAGTGGCAAAGTGAGCAAGGGACTCACGTCTGAGCATACCCTGCCACACTTATGGCGGCCAAAAGCGGTACAAAAGGGGCTGGTGATGGACAGAGCATCTGAATCAATCAAACACTCACACCCAGTCAAAAGATCTGGGTTCAATCCATCGCCGTTCTTTAGCCCACTCTGCCACCCCAGTTCAGACATGGCTATATGCAAAACAGTCTGACCCTATGGCTCATGGGAACAGTCCAGCCCGAACTGCCAAGCCATGTCTTCCCTGGATTGGAAACAAGCTTCCGAGACCGGTTTCTGGCATTCCAGCCGTCTTCAGCCCGGCTTGCTTGAATCCAGTGGCAAAGTGAGCAAGGGGCTCATGTCTGAGCATACCCTGCCACACTTATGGTGGCCAAAAGCGGTACAAAAGAGGGTGGTGATGGACGGAGCATCTGAATCAATCAAACACTCACACCAAGTCAAAAGATCTGGGTTTAATCCATCACCGTTCTTTAGCCCACTCTGCCACCCCAGTTCAGACATGGCTATATGCAAATCAGTCTGACCCTGTGCCTCATGGGAACAGTCCAGTCCGAACTGCCAAGCCATGTCTTCCCTGGACCGGAAACAATCTTCCGAGGACCGGTTTCTGGCATTCCAGCCGTCTTCAGCCCGGCTTGCTTGAATCCAGTGACAAAGTGAGCAAGGGACTCACGTCTGAGCACACCCTGCCACACTTATGGCGGCCAAAAGCGGTACAAAAGGGGGTGGTGAGGGACGGAGCATCTGAATCAATCAAACACTCACACCCAGTCAAAAGATCTGGGTTTAATCCATCGCCGTTCTTTAGCCCACTCTGCCACCCCAGTTTTGACATGGCAATATGCAAAACAGTCTGACCCTGTGCCTCATGGGAACAGTCCAGCCCGAACTGTCAAGCCATGTCTTCCCTGGATTGGAAACAAGCTTCCGAGGACCGGTTTCAGGCATTCCAGCCGTCTTCAGCCCGGCTTGCTTGAATCCAGTGGCAAAGTGAGCAAGGGACTCATGTCTGAGCATACCCTGCCACACTTATGGTGGCCAAAAGCGGTACAAAAGGGGGTGGTGATGGACGGAGCATCTGAATCAATCAAACACTCACACCAAGTCAAAAGATCTGGGTTTAATCCATCACCGTTCTTTAGCCCACTCTGCACCCCAGTTCAGACATGCCTATATGCATGTCAATCTGACCCTGTGCCTCATGGGAACAGTCCAGCCCGAACTCCCAAGCCATGTCTTCCCTGGACCGGAAACAAGCTTCCGAGGAATGGTTTCTGGCATTCCAGCCGTCTTCAGCCTGGCTTGCTTGAATCCAGTGGCAAAGTGAGCAAGGGACTCACGTCTGAGCATACCCTGCCACACTTATGGCAGCCAAAAGCGGTACAAAAGGGGGTGGTGATGGACGGAGGATCTGAATCAATCAAACACTCACACCCAGTCAAAAGATCTGGGTTTAATCCATCATAGTTCTTTAGCCCACTCTGCCACCCCAGTTCAGACATGGCTATATGCAAATCAGTCGGACCCTGTGCCTCATGGGAACAGTCCAGCCCGAACTGCCAAGCCATGTCATCCCTGGACCGGAAACAAGCTTCAGAGGACCGTTTCTGGCATTCCAGCCGTCTTCAGCCCGGCTTGCTTGAATCCAGTGGCAAAGTGAGCAAGGGACTCACGTCTGAGCATACCCTGCCACATTTATGGTGGCCAAAAGTGGTACAAAAGGGGGTGGTGATGGACGGAGCATCTGAATCAATCAAACACTCACACCCAGTCAAAAGATCTGGGTTTAATCCATCACCGTTCTTTAGCACACTCTGCCACCCCAGTTCAGACATGGCTATATGCAAAACAGTCTGACCCTGTGCCTCATGGGAACAGGCCAGTCCGAACTGCCAAGCCATGTCTTCCCTGGACCGGAAACAAGCTTCCGAGGAATGGTTTCTGGCATTCCAGCCGTCTTCAGCCCGGCTTGCTTGAATCCAGTGGCAAAGTGAGCAAGGGACTCACGTCTGAGCATACCCTGCCACACTTATGGCGGCCAAAAGCGGTACAAAAGGGGCTGGTGATGGACAGAGCATCTGAATCAATCAAACACTCACACCCAGTCAAAAGATCTGGGTTTAATCCATCACCGTTCTTTAGCCCACTCTGCCACCCCAGTTCAGACATGGCTATATGCAAAACAGTCTGACCCTGTGCCTCATGGGAACAGGCCAGCCCGAACTGCCAAGCCATGTCTTCCCTGGACCGGAAACAAGCTTCCGAGAAATGGTTCCTGGCATTCCAGCCGTCTTCAGCCCGGCTTGCTTGAATCCAGTGGCAAAGTGAGCAAGGGACTCACGTCTGAGCATACCCTGCCACACTTATGGCGGCCAAAAGCGGTACAAAAGGGGCTGGTGATGGACAGAGCATCTGAATCAATCAAACACTCACACCCAGTCAAAAGATCTGGGTTCAATCCATCGCCGTTCTTTAGCCCACTCTGCCACCCCAGTTCAGACATGGCTATATGCAAAACAGTCTGACCCTATGGCTCATGGGAACAGTCCAGCCCGAACTGCCAAGCCATGTCTTCCCTGGATTGGAAACAAGCTTCCGAGGACCGTTTCTAGCATTCCAGTCATATTCAGCCCGGCTTGATTGAATCTAGTGGCAAAGTGAGCAAGGGACTCATGTCTAAGCATACCCTGCCACCCTTATGGCGGCCAAAAGTGGTACAAAAGGGACTGGTGATGGACGGAGCATCTGAATCAATCAAACACTCACACCCAGTCAAAAGATCTGGGTTTAATCCATCGCCGTTCTTTAGCCCACTCTGCCACCCCAGTTCAGACATGGCTATATGCAAAACAGTTTGACCCTATGCCTCATGGGAACAGTCCAGCCCGAACTACCAAGCCATGTCTTCCCTGGATTGGAAACAATCTTCCGAGGACCGGTTTCTGGCATTCCAGCCGTCTTCAGCCCGGCTTGCTTGAATCCAGTGACAAAGTGAGCAAGGGACTCACGTCTGAGCACACCCTGCCACACTTATGGCGGCCAAAAGCGGTATAAAAGGGGGTGGTGAGGGACGGAGCATCTGAATCAATCAAACACTCACACCCAGTCAAAAGATCTGGGTTTAATCCATCGCCGTTCTTTAGCCCACTCTGCCACCCCAGTTCAGACATGACAATATGCAAAAAAGTCTGACCCTGTGCCTCATGGGAACAGTCCAGCCCGAACTGTCAAGCCATGTCTTCCCTGGATTGGAAACAAGCTTCCGAGGACCGGTTTCAGGCATTCCAGCCGTCTTCAGCCCGGCTTGCTTGAATCCAGTGGCAAATTGAGCAAGGGACTCATGTCTGAGCATACCCTGCCACACTTATGGTGGCCAAAAGCGGTACAAAAGGGGGTGGTGATGGACGGAGCATCTGAATCAATCAAACACTCACACCAAGTCAAAAGATCTGGGTTTAATCCATCACCGTTCTTTAGCCCACTCTGCCACCCCAGTTCAGACATGGCTATATGCAAATCAGTCTGACCCTGTGCCTCATGGGAACAGTCCAGCCCGAACTGCCAAGCCATGTCTTCCCTGGACCGGAAGCAATCTTCCGAGGACCAGTTTCTGGCATTCCAGCCGTCTTCATCCCGGCTTGCTTGAATCCAGTGGCAAAGTGAGCAAGGGACTCACGTCTGAGCATACCCTGCCACACTTATGGCGGCCAAAAGCGGTACAAAAGGGGGTGGTGATGGACGGAGCATCTGAATCAATCAAACACTCACACCCAGTCAAAAGATCTGAGTTTAATCCATCACCGTTCTTTAGCCCACTCTGCCACCCCAGTTCAGACATGGCTATATGCAAGAAAGTCTGACCCTGTGCCTCATGGGAACAGTCCAGCCCGAACTGCCAAGCCATGTCTTCCCTGGACCGGAAACAAGCTTCCGAGGACCGGTTTCTGGCATTTCAGCCGTCTTCAGCCCGGCTTGCTTGTATCCAGTGGCAAAGTGAACAAGGGACTCACGTCTGAGCATACCCTGCCACACTTATGGCAGCCAAAAGCGGTACAAAAGGGAGTGGTGATGGACGGAGCATCTGTATCAATCAAACACTCACACCCAGTCAAAAGATCTGCGTTTAATCCATCACCGTTCTTTAGCCCACTCTGACACCCCAGTTCAGACATGGCTATATGCAAATCAGTCTGACCCTGTGCCTCATGGGAACAGTCCAGCCCGAACTGCCAAGCCATGTCACCCCTGGACTGGAAACAAGCTTCAGAGGACCGTTTCTGGCATTCAAGCCGTCTTCAGCCCGGCTTGCTTGAATCCAGTGGCAAAGTGAGCAAGGGACTCACGTCTGAGCATACCCTGCCACACTTATGGCGGCCAAAAGCGGTACAAAAGGGGGTGGTGATGGACGGAGCATCTGAATCAATCAAACACTCACACCCAGTCAAAAGTTATGGGTTTAATCCATCACCGTTCTTTAGCCCACTCTGCCACCCCAGTTTAGACATGGCTATATGCAAAACAGTCTGACCCTGTGCCTCATGGGAACAGTCCAGCCCGAACTGCCAAGCCTTGTCTTCCCTGGACCGGAAACAAGCTTCCGAGGAATGGTTTCTGGCATTCCAGCCGTCTTCAGCCCGGCTTGCTTGAATCCACTGGCAAAGTGAGCACGGGACTCACGTCTGAGGATACCCTGCCACACTTATGGCGGCCAAAAGCGGTACAAACGGGGGTGGTGATAGATGGAGGATCTGAATCAATCAAACACTCACACCCAGTCAAAAGATCTGGGTTTAATCCATCACAGTTCTTTAGCCCACTCTGCCGCCCCAGTTCAGACATGGCTATATGCAAATCAGTCTGACCCTGTGCCTCATGGGAACAGTCCAGCCCGAACTGCCAAGCCATGTCATCCCTGGACCGGAAACAAGCTTCCGAAGACCGTTTCTGGCATTCCAGCCGTCTTCAGCCCGGCTTGCTTGAATCCAGTGGCAAAGTGAGCAAGGGACTCACGTCTGAGCATACCCTGCTACATTTATGGTGGCCAAAAGTGGTACAAAAGGGGGTGGTGATGGACGGAGCATCTGAATCAATCAAACACTCACACCCAGTCAAAAGATCTGGGTTTAATCCATCACCGTTCTTTAGCCCACTCTGCCACCCCAGTTCAGACATGGCTATATGCAAATCAGTCTGACCCTGTGCCTCATGGGAACAGTCCAGCCCGAACTGCCAAGCCATGTCTTCCCTGGACCGGAAACAATCTTCCGAGGACCAGTTTCTGGCATTCCAGCCTTCTTCAGCCCGGCTTGCTTGAATCCAGTGGCAAAGTGAGCAAGGGACTCACGTCTGAGCATACCCTGCCACACTTATGGCGGCCAAAAGCGGTACAAAAGGGGCTGGTGATGGACGGAGCATCTGAATCAATCAAACACTCCCACCCAGTCAAAAGATCTGGGTTTAATCCATCACCGTTCTTTAGCCCACTCTGCCACCCCAGTTCAAACATGGCTATATGCAAGTCAGTCTGACCCTGTGCCTCATGGGAACAGTCTAGCCGGAACTGCCAAGCCATGTCTTCCCTGGACCGGAAACAAGCTTCCGAGGACCGGTTTCTGGCATTTCAGCCATCTTCAGCCCGGCTTGCTTGTATCCATAGCAAAGTGAGCAAGGGACTCACGTCTGAGCATACCCTGCCACACTTATGGCAGCCAAAAGCGGTACAAAAGGGAGTGGTGATGGACGGAGCATCTGTATCAATCAAACACTCACACCCAGTCAAAAGATCTGGGTTTAATCCATCACCGTTCTTTAGCCCACTCTGCCACCCCAGTTCAGACATGGCTATATGCAAATCAGTCTGACCCTGTGCCTCATGGGAACAGTCCAGCCCGAACTGCCAAGCCATGTCATCCCTGGACCGGAAACAAGCTTCCGAAGACCGTTTCTGGCATTCCAGCCGTCTTCAGCCCGGCTTGCTTGAATCCAGTGGCAAAGTGAGCAAGGGACTCACGTCTGAGCATACCCTGCCACATTTATGGTGGCCAAAAGTGGTACAAAAGGGGGTGGTGATGGACGGAGCATCTGAATCAATCAAACACTCACACCCAGTCAAAAGATCTGGGTTTAATCCATCACCGTTCTTTAGCCCACTCTGCCACCCCAGTTCAGACATGGCTATATGCAAATCAGTCTGACCCTGTGCCTCATGGGAACAGTCCAGCCCGAACTGCCAAGCCATGTCTTCCCTGGACCGGAAACAATCTTCCGAGGACCAGTTTCTGGCATTCCAGCCGTCTTCAGCCCGGCTTGCTTGAATCCAGTGGCAAAGTGAGCAAGGGACTCACGTCTGAGCATACCCTGCCACACTTATGGCGGCCAAAAGCGGTACAAAAGGGAGTGGTGATGGACGGAGCATCTGTATCAATCAAACACTCACACCCAGTCAAAAGATCTGGGTTTAATCCATCACTGTTCTTTAGCCCACTCTGCCACCCCAGTTCAGACATGGCTATATGCAAATCAGTCTGACCCTGTGCCTCATGGAAACAGTCCAGCCCGAACTGCCAAGCCATGTCACCCCTGGACTGGAAACAAGCTTCCGAGGACCGTTTCTGGCATTCAAGCCGTCTTCAGCCCGGCTTGCTTGAATCCAGTGGCAAAGTGAGCAAGGGACTCACGTCTGAGCATACCCTGCCACACTTATGGCGGCCAAAAGCGGTACAAAAGGGGGTGGTGATGGACGGAGCATGTGAATCAATCAAACACTCACACCCAGTCAAAAGTTATGGGTTTAATCCATCACCGTTCTTTAGCCCACTCTGCCACCCCAGTTCAGACATGGCTATATGCAAAACAGTCTGACCCTGTGCCTCATGGGAACAGTCCAGCACGAACTCCCAAGCCATGTCTTCCCTGGACCGGAAACAAGCTTCCGAGGAATGGTTTCTGGCATTCCAGCCGTCTTCAGCCTGGCTTGCTTGAATCCAGTGGCAAAGTGAGCAAGGGACTCACGTCTGAGCATACCCTGCCACACTTATGGCAGCCAAAAGCGGTACAAAAGGGGGTGGTGATGGACGGAGGATCTGAATCAATCAAACACTCACACCCAGTCAAAAGATCTGGGTTTAATCCATCACAGTTCTTTAGCCCACTCTGCCACCCCAGTTCAGACATGGCTATATGCAAATCAGTCTGACCCTGTGCCTCATGGGAACAGTCCAGCCCGAACTGCCAAGCCATGTCATCCCTGGACCGGAAAAAAGCTTCAGAGGACCGTTTCTGGCATTCCAGCCGTCTTCAGCCCGGCTTGCTTGAATCCAGTGGCAAAGTGAGCAAGGGACTCACGTCTGAGCATACCCTGCCACATTTATGGTGGCCAAAAGTGGTACAAAAGGGGGTGGTGATGGACGGAGCATCTGAATCAATCAAACACTCACACCCAGTCAAAAGATCTGGGTTTAATCCATCACCGTTCTTTAGCCCACTCTGCCACCCCAGTTCAGACATGGCTATATGCAAAACAGTCTGACCCTGTGCCTCATGGGAACAGGCCAGTCCGAACTGCCAAGCCATGTCTTCCCTGGACCGGAAACAAGCTTCCGAGGAATGGTTTCTGGCATTCCAGCCGTCTTCAGCCCGGCTTGCTTGAATCCAGTGGCAAAGTGAGCAAGGGACTCACGTCTGAGCATACCCTGCCACACTTATGGCGGCCAAAAGCGGTACAAAAGGGGCTGGTGATGGACAGAGCATCTGAATCAATCAAACACTCACACCCAGTCAAAAGATCTGGGTTTAATCCATCACCGTTCTTTAGCCCACTCTGCCACCCCAGTTCAGACATGGCTATATGCAAAACAGTCTGACCCTGTGCCTCATGGGAACAGGCCAGCCCGAACTGCCAAGCCATGTCTTCCCTGGACCGGAAACAAGCTTCCGAGAAATGGTTCCTGGCATTCCAGCCGTCTTCAGCCCGGCTTGCTTGAATCCAGTGGCAAAGTGAGCAAGGGACTCACGTCTGAGCATACCCTGCCACACTTATGGCGGCCAAAAGCGGTACAAAAGGGGCTGGTGATGGACAGAGCATCTGAATCAATCAAACACTCACACCCAGTCAAAAGATCTGGGTTCAATCCATCGCCGTTCTTTAGCCCACTCTGCCACCCCAGTTCAGACATGGCTATATGCAAAACAGTCTGACCCTATGGCTCATGGGAACAGTCCAGCCCGAACTGCCAAGCCATGTCTTCCCTGGATTGGAAACAAGCTTCCAAGACCGGTTTCTGGCATTCCAGCCGTCTTCAGCCCGGCTTGCTTGAATCCAGTGGCAAAGTGAGCAAGGGGCTCATGTCTGAGCATACCCTGCCACACTTATGGTGGCCAAAAGCGGTACAAAAGAGGGTGGTGATGGACGGAGCATCTGAATCAATCAAACACTCACACCAAGTCAAAAGATCTGGGTTTAATCCATCACCGTTCTTTAGCCCACTCTGCCACCCCAGTTCAGACATGGCTATATGCAAATCAGTCTGACCCTGTGCCTCATGGGAACAGTCCAGTCCGAACTGCCAAGCCATGTCTTCCCTGGACCGGAAACAATCTTCCGAGGACCGGTTTCTGGCATTCCAGCCGTCTTCAGCCCGGCTTGCTTGAATCCAGTGACAAAGTGAGCAAGGGACTCACGTCTGAGCACACCCTGCCACACTTATGGCGGCCAAAAGCGGTACAAAAGGGGGTGGTGAGGGACGGAGCATCTGAATCAATCAAACACTCACACCCAGTCAAAAGATATGGGTTTAATCCATCGCCGTTCTTTAGCCCACTCTGCCACCCCAGTTTTGACATGGCAATATGCAAAACAGTCTGACCCTGTGCCTCATGGGAACAGTCCAGCCCGAACTGTCAAGCCATGTCTTCCCTGGATTGGAAACAAGCTTCCGAGGACCGGTTTCAGGCATTCCAGCCGTCTTCAGCCCGGCTTGCTTGAATCCAGTGGCAAAGTGAGCAAGGGACTCATGTCTGAGCATACCCTGCCACACTTATGGTGGCCAAAAGCGGTACAAAAGGGGGTGGTGATGGACGGAGCATCTGAATCAATCAAATACTCACACCAAGTCAAAAGATCTGGGTTTAATCCATCACCGTTCTTTAGCCCACTCTGCACCCCAGTTCAGACATGGCTATATGCATGTCAATCTGACCCTGTGCCTCATGGGAACAGTCCAGCCCGAACTGCCAAGCCATGTCTTCCCTGGACCGGAAACAAGCTTCTGAGGACAGGTTTCTGGCATTCCAGCCGTCTTCAGCCTGACTTGCTTGAATCCAGTGGCAAAGTGAGCAAGGGACTCACGTCTGAGCATACCCTGCCACACTTATGGCGGCCAAAAGCGGTACAAAAGGGGGTGGTGATGGACGGAGCATCTGAATCAATCAAACACTCACACCCAGTCAAAAGATCTGGGTTTAATCCATCACCGTTCTTTAGCCCACTCTGCCACCCCAGTTCAAACATGGCTATATGCAAGAAAGTCTGACCCTGTGCCTCATGGGAACAGTCCAGCCCGAACTGCCAAGCCATGTCTTCCCTGGACCGGAAACAAGCTTCCGAGGACCGGTTTCTGGCATTTCAGCCGTCTTCAGCCCGGCTTGCTTGTATCCAGTGGCAAAGTGAGCAAGGGACTCACGTCTGAGCATACCCTGCCACACTTATGGCAGCCAAAAGCGGTACAAAAGGGAGTGGTGATGGACGGAGCATCTGTATCAATCAAACACTCACACCCAGTCAAAAGATCTGGGTTTAATCCATCACTGTTCTTTAGCCCACTCTGCCACCCCAGTTCAGACATGGCTATATGCAAATCAGTCTGACCCTGTGCCTCATGGAAACAGTCCAGCCCGAACTGCCAAGCCATGTCACCCCTGGACTGGAAACAAGCTTCCGAGGACCGTTTCTGGCATTCAAGCCGTCTTCAGCCCGGCTTGCTTGAATCCAGTGGCAAAGTGAGCAAGGGACTCATGTCTGAGCATACCCTGCCACACTTATGGCGGCCAAAAGCGGTACAAAAGGGGGTGGTGATGGACGGAGCATCTGAATCAATCAAACACTCACACCCAGTCAAAAGTTATGGGTTTAATCCATCACCGTTCTTTAGCCCACTCTGCCACCCCAGTTCAGACATGGCTATATGCAAAACAGTCTGACCCTGTGCCTCATGGGAACAGTCCAGCCCGAACTCCCAAGCCATGTCTTCCCTGGACCGGAAACAAGCTTCCGAGGAATGGTTTCTGGCATTCCAGCCGTCTTCAGCCTGGCTTGCTTGAATCCAGTGGCAAAGTGAGCAAGGGACTCACGTCTGAGCATACCCTGCCACACTTATGGCAGCCAAAAGCGGTACAAAAGGGGGTGGTGATGGACGGAGGATCTGAATCAATCAAACACTCACACCCAGTCAAAAGATCTGGGTTTAATCCATCATAGTTCTTTAGCCCACTCTGCCACCCCAGTTCAGACATGGCTATATGCAAATCAGTCGGACCCTGTGCCTCATGGGAACAGTCCAGCCCGAACTGCCAAGCCATGTCATCCCTGGACCGGAAACAAGCTTCAGAGGACCGTTTCTGGCATTCCAGCCGTCTTCAGCCCGGCTTGCTTGAATCCAGTGGCAAAGTGAGCAAGGGACTCACGTCTGAGCATACCCTGCCACATTTATGGTGGCCAAAAGTGGTACAAAAGGGGGTGGTGATGGACGGAGCATCTGAATCAATCAAACACTCACACCCAGTCAAAAGATCTGGGTTTAATCCATCACCGTTCTTTAGCACACTCTGCCACCCCAGTTCAGACATGGCTATATGCAAAACAGTCTGACCCTGTGCCTCATGGGAACAGGCCAGTCCGAACTGCCAAGCCATGTCTTCCCTGGACCGGAAACAAGCTTCCGAGGAATGGTTTCTGGCATTCCAGCCGTCTTCAGCCCGGCTTGCTTGAATCCAGTGGCAAAGTGAGCAAGGGACTCACGTCTGAGCATACCCTGCCACACTTATGGCGGCCAAAAGCGGTACAAAAGGGGCTGGTGATGGACAGAGCATCTGAATCAATCAAACACTCACACCCAGTCAAAAGATCTGGGTTTAATCCATCACCGTTCTTTAGCCCACTCTGCCACCCCAGTTCAGACATGGCTATATGCAAAACAGTCTGACCCTGTGCCTCATGGGAACAGGCCAGCCCGAACTGCCAAGCCATGTCTTCCCTGGACCGGAAACAAGCTTCCGAGAAATGGTTCCTGGCATTCCAGCCGTCTTCAGCCCGGCTTGCTTGAATCCAGTGGCAAAGTGAGCAAGGGACTCACGTCTGAGCATACCCTGCCACACTTATGGCGGCCAAAAGCGGTACAAAAGGGGCTGGTGATGGACAGAGCATCTGAATCAATCAAACACTCACACCCAGTCAAAAGATCTGGGTTCAATCCATCGCCGTTCTTTAGCCCACTCTGCCACCCCAGTTCAGACATGGCTATATGCAAAACAGTCTGACCCTATGGCTCATGGGAACAGTCCAGCCCGAACTGCCAAGCCATGTCTTCCCTGGATTGGAAACAAGCTTCCGAGACCGGTTTCTGGCATTCCAGCCGTCTTCAGCCCGGCTTGCTTGAATCCAGTGGCAAAGTGAGCAAGGGGCTCATGTCTGAGCATACCCTGCCACACTTATGGTGGCCAAAAGCGGTACAAAAGAGGGTGGTGATGGACGGAGCATCTGAATCAATCAAACACTCACACCAAGTCAAAAGATCTGGGTTTAATCCATCACCGTTCTTTAGCCCACTCTGCCACCCCAGTTCAGACATGGCTATATGCAAATCAGTCTGACCCTGTGCCTCATGGGAACAGTCCAGTCCGAACTGCCAAGCCATGTCTTCCCTGGACCGGAAACAATCTTCCGAGGACCGGTTTCTGGCATTCCAGCCGTCTTCAGCCCGGCTTGCTTGAATCCATTGACAAAGTGAGCAAGGGACTCACGTCTGAGCACACCCTGCCACACTTATGGCGGCCAAAAGCGGTACAAAAGGGGGTGGTGAGGGACGGAGCATCTGAATCAATCAAACACTCACACCCAGTCAAAAGATCTGGGTTTAATCCATCGCCGTTCTTTAGCCCACTCTGCCACCCCAGTTTTGACATGGCAATATGCAAAACAGTCTGACCCTGTGCCTCATGGGAACAGTCCAGCCCGAACTGTCAAGCCATGTCTTCCCTGGATTGGAAACAAGCTTCCGAGGACCGGTTTCAGGCATTCCAGCCGTCTTCAGCCCGGCTTGCTTGAATCCAGTGGCAAAGTGAGCAAGGGACTCATGTCTGAGCATACCCTGCCACACTTATGGTGGCCAAAAGCGGTACAAAAGGGGGTGGTGATGGACGGAGCATCTGAATCAATCAAACACTCACACCAAGTCAAAAGATCTGGGTTTAATCCATCACCGTTCTTTAGCCCACTCTGCACCCCAGTTCAGACATGCCTATATGCATGTCAATCTGACCCTGTGCCTCATGGGAACAGTCCAGCCCGAACTCCCAAGCCATGTCTTCCCTGGACCGGAAACAAGCTTCCGAGGAATGGTTTCTGGCATTCCAGCCGTCTTCAGCCTGGCTTGCTTGAATCCAGTGGCAAAGTGAGCAAGGGACTCACGTCTGAGCATACCCTGCCACACTTATGGCAGCCAAAAGCGGTACAAAAGGGGGTGGTGATGGACGGAGGATCTGAATCAATCAAACACTCACACCCAGTCAAAAGATCTGGGTTTAATCCATCATAGTTCTTTAGCCCACTCTGCCACCCCAGTTCAGACATGGCTATATGCAAATCAGTCGGACCCTGTGCCTCATGGGAACAGTCCAGCCCGAACTGCCAAGCCATGTCATCCCTGGACCGGAAACAAGCTTCAGAGGACCGTTTCTGGCATTCCAGCCGTCTTCAGCCCGGCTTGCTTGAATCCAGTGGCAAAGTGAGCAAGGGACTCACGTCTGAGCATACCCTGCCACATTTATGGTGGCCAAAAGTGGTACAAAAGGGGGTGGTGATGGACGGAGCATCTGAATCAATCAAACACTCACACCCAGTCAAAAGATCTGGGTTTAATCCATCACCGTTCTTTAGCACACTCTGCCACCCCAGTTCAGACATGGCTATATGCAAAACAGTCTGACCCTGTGCCTCATGGGAACAGGCCAGTCCGAACTGCCAAGCCATGTCTTCCCTGGACCGGAAACAAGCTTCCGAGGAATGGTTTCTGGCATTCCAGCCGTCTTCAGCCCGGCTTGCTTGAATCCAGTGGCAAAGTGAGCAAGGGACTCACGTCTGAGCATACCCTGCCACACTTATGGCGGCCAAAAGCGGTACAAAAGGGGCTGGTGATGGACAGAGCATCTGAATCAATCAAACACTCACACCCAGTCAAAAGATCTGGGTTTAATCCATCACCGTTCTTTAGCCCACTCTGCCACCCCAGTTCAGACATGGCTATATGCAAAACAGTCTGACCCTGTGCCTCATGGGAACAGGCCAGCCCGAACTGCCAAGCCATGTCTTCCCTGGACCGGAAACAAGCTTCCGAGAAATGGTTCCTGGCATTCCAGCCGTCTTCAGCCCGGCTTGCTTGAATCCAGTGGCAAAGTGAGCAAGGGACTCACGTCTGACCATACCCTGCCACACTTATGGCGGCCAAAAGCGGTACAAAAGGGGCTGGTGATGGACAGAGCATCTGAATCAATCAAACACTCACACCCAGTCAAAAGATCTGGGTTCAATCCATCGCCGTTCTTTAGCCCACTCTGCCACCCCAGTTCAGACATGGCTATATGCAAAACAGTCTGACCCTATGGCTCATGGGAACAGTCCAGCCCGAACTGCCAAGCCATGTCTTCCCTGGATTGGAAACAAGCTTCCGAGACCGGTTTCTGGCATTCCAGCCGTCTTCAGCCCGGCTTGCTTGAATCCAGTGGCAAAGTGAGCAAGGGGCTCATGTCTGAGCATACCCTGCCACACTTATGGTGGCCAAAAGCGGTACAAAAGAGGGTGGTGATGGACGGAGCATCTGAATCAATCAAACACTCACACCAAGTCAAAAGATCTGGGTTTAATCCATCACCGTTCTTTAGCCCACTCTGCCACCCCAGTTCAGACATGGCTATATGCAAATCAGTCTGACCCTGTGCCTCATGGGAACAGTCCAGTCCGAACTGCCAAGCCATGTCTTCCCTGGACCGGAAACAATCTTCCGAGGACCGGTTTCTGGCATTCCAGCCGTCTTCAGCCCGGCTTGCTTGAATCCAGTGACAAAGTGAGCAAGGGACTCACGTCTGAGCACACCCTGCCACACTTATGGCGGCCAAAAGCGGTACAAAAGGGGGTGGTGAGGGACGGAGCATCTGAATCAATCAAACACTCACACCCAGTCAAAAGATCTGGGTTTAATCCATCGCCGTTCTTTAGCCCACTCTGCCACCCCAGTTTTGACATGGCAATATGCAAAACAGTCTGACCCTGTGCCTCATGGGAACAGTCCAGCCCGAACTGTCAAGCCATGTCTTCCCTGGATTGGAAACAAGCTTCCGAGGACCGGTTTCAGGCATTCCAGCCGTCTTCAGCCCGGCTTGCTTGAATCCAGTGGCAAAGTGAGCAAGGGACTCATGTCTGAGCATACCCTGCCACACTTATGGTGGCCAAAAGCGGTACAAAAGGGGGTGGTGATGGACGGAGCATCTGAATCAATCAAACACTCACACCAAGTCAAAAGATCTGGGTTTAATCCATCACCGTTCTTTAGCCCACTCTGCACCCCAGTTCAGACATGCCTATATGCATGTCAATCTGACCCTGTGCCTCATGGGAACAGTCCAGCCCGAACTGCCAAGCCATGTCTTCCCTGGACCGGAAACAAGCTTCTGAGGACAGGTTTCTGGCATTCCAGCCGTCTTCAGCCTGACTTGCTTGAATCCAGTGGCAAAGTGAGCAAGGGACTCACGTCTGAGCATACCCTGCCACACTTATGGCGGCCAAAAGCGGTACAAAAGGGGGTGGTGATGGACGGAGCATCTGAATCAATCAAACACTCACACCCAGTCAAAAGATCTGGGTTTAATCCATCACCGTTCTTTAGCCCACTCTGCCACCCCAGTTCAAACATGGCTATATGCAAGAAAGTCTGACCCTGTGCCTCATGGGAACAGTCCAGCCCGAACTGCCAAGCCATGTCTTCCCTGGACCGGAAACAAGCTTCCAAGGACCGGTTTCTGGCATTTCAGCCGTCTTCAGCCCGGCTTGCTTGTATCCAGTGGCAAAGTGAGCAAGGGACTCACGTCTGAGCATACCCTGCCACACTTATGGCAGCCAAAAGCGGTACAAAAGGGAGTGGTGATGGACGGAGCATCTGTATCAATCAAACACTCACACCCAGTCAAAAGATCTGGGTTTAATCCATCACCGTTCTTTAGCCCACTCTGCCACCCCAGTTCAGACATGGCTATATGCAAATCAGTCGGACCCTGTGCCTCATGGGAACAGTCCAGCTCGAACTGCCAAGCCATGTCACCCCTGGACTGGAAACAAGCTTCAGAGGACCGTTTCTGGCATTCAAGCCGTCTTCAGCCCTGCTTGCTTGAATCCAGTGGCAAAGTGAGCAAGGGACTCACGTCTGAGCATACCCTGCCACACTTATGGCGGCCAAAAGCGGTACAAAAGGGGGTGGTGATGGACGGAGCATCTGAATCAATCAAACACTCACACCCAGTCAAAAGTTATGGGTTTAATCCATCGCCGTTCTTTAGCCCACTCTGCCACCCCAGTTCAGACATGGCTATATGCAAAACAGTCTGACCCTGTGCCTCATGGGAACAGTCCAGCCCGAACTGCCAAGCCATGTCTTCCCTGGACCGGAAACAAGCTTCCGAGGAATGGTTTCTGGCATTCCAGCCGTCTTCAGCCCGGCTTGCTTGAATCCAGTGGCAAAGTGAGCAAGGGACTCACGTCTGAGCATACCCTGCCACACTTATGGCGGCCAAAAGCGGTACAAAAGGGGGTGGTGATGGACGGAGGATCTGAATCAATCAAACACTCACACCCAGTCAAAAGATCTGGGTTTAATCCATCACAGTTCTTTAGCCCACTCTGCCACCCCAGTTCAGACATGGCTATATGCAAATCAGTCTGACCCTGTGCCTCATGGGAACAGTCCAGGCCGAACTGCCAAGCCATGTCATCCCTGGACCGGAAACAAGCTTCCGAGGACCGTTTCTGGCATTCCAGCCGTCTTCAGCCCGGCTTGCTTGAATCCAGTGGCAAAGTGAGCAAGGGACTCACGTCTGAGCATATCCTGCCACATTTATGGTGGCCAAAAGTGGTACAAAAGGGGGTGGTGATGGACGGAGCATCTGAATCAATCAAACACTCACACCCAGTCAAAAGATCTGGGTTTAATCCATCACCGTTCTTTAGCCCACTCTGCCACCCCAGTTCAGACATGGCTATATGCAGATCAGTCTGACCCTGTGCCTCATGGGAACAGTCCAGCCCGAACTGCCAAGCCATGTCTTCCCTGGACCGGAAACAATCTTCCGAGGACCAGTTTCTGGCATTCCAGCCGTCTTCAGCCCGGCTTGCTTGAATCCAGTAGCAAAGTGAGCAAGGGACTCACGTCAGAGCATACCCTGCCACACTTATGGCGGCCAAAAGCGGTACAAAAGGGGGTGGTGATGGACGGAGCATCTGAATCAATCAAACACTCCCACCCAGTCAAAAGATCTGGGTTTAATCCATCACCGTTCTTTAGCCCACTCTGCCACCCCAGTTCAAACATGGCTCTATGCAAGTCAGTCTGACCCTGTGCCTCATGGGAACAGTCCAGCCCGAACTGCCAAGCCATGTCTTCCCTGGACCGGAAACAAGCTTCCGAGGACCGGTTTCTGGCATTTCAGCCATCTTCAGCCCGGCTTGCTTGTATCCATAGCAAAGTGAGCAAGGGACTCACGTCTGAGCATACCCTGCCACACTTATGGCAGCCAAAAGCGGTACAAAAGGGAGTGGTGATGGACGGAGCATCTGTATCAATCAAACACTCACACTCAGTCAAAAGATCTGGGTTTAATCCATCACCGTTCTTTAGCCCACTCTGCCACCCCAGTTCAGACATGGCTATATGCAAATCAGTCTGACCCTGTGCCTCATGGGAACAGTCCAGCCCGAACTGCCAAGCCATGTCTTCCCTGGACCGGAAACAATCTTCCGAGGACCAGTTTCTGGCATTCCAGCCGTCTTCAGCCCGGCTTGCTTGAATCCAGTGGCAAAGTGAGCAAGGGACTCACGTCTGAGCATACCCTGCCACACTTATGGCGGCCAAAAGCCGTACAAAAGGGGGTGGTGATGGACGGAGCATCTGAATCAATCAAACACTCCCACCCAGTCAAAAGATCTGGGTTTAATCCATCACCGTTCTTTAGCCCACTCTGCCACCCCAGTTCAAACATGGCTATATGCAAGTCAGTCTGACCCTGTGCCTCATGGGAACAGTCCAGCCCGAACTGCCAAGCCATGTCTTCCCTGGACCGGAAACAAGCTTCCGAGGACCGGTTTCTGGCATTTCAGCCATCTTCAGCCCGGCTTGCTTGTATCCAGTGGCAAAGTGAGCAAGGGACTCACGTCTGAGCATACCCTGCCACACTTATGGCAGCCAAAAGCGGTACAAAAGGGAGTGGTGATGGACGGAGCATCTGTATCAATCAAACACTCACACCCAGTCAAAAGATCTGGGTTTAATCCATCACTGTTCTTTAGCCCACTCTGCCACCCCAGTTCAGACATGGCTATATGCAAATCAGTCTGACCCTGTGCCTCATGGAAACAGTCCAGCCCGAACTGCCAAGCCATGTCACCCCTGGACTGGAAACAAGCTTCCGAGGACCGTTTCTGGCATTCAAGCCGTCTTCAGCCCGGCTTGCTTGAATCCAGTGGCAAAGTGAGCAAGGGACTCACGTCTGAGCATACCCTGCCACACTTATGGCGGCCAAAAGCGGTACAAAAGGGGGTGGTGATGGACGGAGCATCTGAATCAATCAAACACTCACACCCAGTCAAAAGTTATGGGTTTAATCCATCACCGTTCTTTAGCCCACTCTGCCACCCCAGTTCAGACATGGCTATATGCAAAACAGTCTGACCCTGTGCCTCATGGGAACAGTCCAGCCCGAACTCCCAAGCCATGTCTTCCCTGGACCGGAAACAAGCTTCCGAGGAATGGTTTCTGGCATTCCAGCCGTCTTCAGCCTGGCTTGCTTGAATCCAGTGGCAAAGTGAGCAAGGGACTCACGTCTGAGCATACCCTGCCACACTTATGGCAGCCAAAAGCGGTACAAAAGGGGGTGGTGATGGACGGAGCATCTGAATCAATCAAACACTCACACCCAGTCAAAAGATCTGGGTTTAATCCATCACCGTTCTTTAGCCCACTCTGCCACCCCAGTTCAGACATGGCTATATGCAAAACAGTCTGACCCTGTGCCTCATGGGAACAGGCCAGTCCGAACTGCCAAGCCACGTCTTCCCTGGACCGGAAACAAGCTTCCGAGGAATGGTTTCTGGCATTCCAGCCGTCTTCAGCCCGGCTTGCTTGAATCCAGTGGCAAAGTGAGCAAGGGACTCACGTCTGAGCATACCCTGCCACACTTATGGCGGCCAAAAGCGGTACAAAAGGGGCTGGTGATGGACAGAGCATCTGAATCAATCAAACACTCACACCCAGTCAAACGATCTGGGTTTAATCCATCACCGTTCTTTAGCCCACTCTGCCACCCCAGTTCAGACATGGCTATATGCAAAACAGTCTGACCCTGTGCCTCATGGGAACAGGCCAGCCCGAACTGCCAAGCCATGTCTTCCCTGGACCGGAAACAAGCTTCCGAGAAATGGTTCCTGGCATTCCAGCCGTCTTCAGCCCGGCTTGCTTGAATCCAGTGGCAAAGTGAGCAAGGGACTCACGTCTGAGCATACCCTGCCACACTTATGGCGGCCAAAAGCGGTACAAAAGGGGCTGGTGATGGACAGAGCATCTGAATCAATCAAACACTCACACCCAGTCAAAAGATCTGGGTTCAATCCATCGCCGTTCTTTAGCCCACTCTGCCACCCCAGTTCAGACATGGCTATATGCAAAACAGTCTGACCCTATGGCTCATGGGAACAGTCCAGCCCGAACTGCCAAGCCATGTCTTCCCTGGATTGGAAACAAGCTTCCGAGACCGGTTTCTGGCATTCCAGCCGTCTTCAGCCCGGCTTGCTTGAATCCAGTGGCAAAGTGAGCAAGGGGCTCATGTCTGAGCATACCCTGCCACACTTATGGTGGCCAAAAGCGGTACAAAAGAGGGTGGTGATGGACGGAGCATCTGAATCAATCAAACACTCACACCAAGTCAAAAGATCTGGGTTTAATCCATCACCGTTCTTTAGCCCACTCTGCCACCCCAGTTCAGACATGGCTATATGCAAATCAGTCTGACCCTGTGCCTCATGGGAACAGTCCAGTCCGAACTGCCAAGCCATGTCTTCCCTGGACCGGAAACAATCTTCCGAGGACCGGTTTCTGGCATTCCAGCCGTCTTCAGCCCGGCTTGCTTGAATCCAGTGACAAAGTGAGCAAGGGACTCACGTCTGAGAACACCCTGCCACACTTATGGCGGCCAAAAGCGGTACAAAAGGGGGTGGTGAGGGACGGAGCATCTGAATCAATCAAACACTCACACCCAGTCAAAAGATCTGGGTTTAATCCATCGCCGTTCTTTAGCCCACTCTGCCACCCCAGTTTTGACATGGCAATATGCAAAACCGTCTGACCCTGTACCTCATGGGAACAGTCCAGCCCGAACTGTCAAGCCATGTCTTCCCTGGATTGGAAACAAGCTTCCGAGGACCGGTTTCAGGCATTCCAGCCGTCTTCAGCCCGGCTTGCTTGAATCCAGTGGCAAAGTGAGCAAGGGACTCATGTCTGAGCATACCCTGCCACACTTATGGTGGCCAAAAGCGGTACAAAAGGGGGTGGTGATGGACGGAGCATCTGAATCAATCAAACACTCACACCAAGTCAAAAGATCTGGGTTTAATCCATCACCGTTCTTTAGCCCACTCTGCACCCCAGTTCAGACATGGCTATATGCATGTCAATCTGACCCTGTGCCTCATGGGAACAGTCCAGCCCGAACTGCCAAGCCATGTCTTCCCTGGACCGGAAACAAGCTTCTGAGGACAGGTTTCTGGCATTCCAGCCATCTTCAGCCTGACTTGCTTGAATCCAGTGGCAAAGTGAGCAAGGGACTCACGTCTGAGCATACCCTGCCACACTTATGGCGGCCAAAAGCGGTACAAAAGGGGGTGGTGATGGACGGAGCATCTGAATCAATCAAACACTCACACCCAGTCAAAAGATCTGGGTTTAATCCATCACCGTTCTTTAGCCCACTCTGCCACCCCAGTTCAAACATGGCTATATGCAAGAAAGTCTGACCCTGTGCCTCATGGGAACAGTCCAGCCCGAACTGCCAAGCCATGTCTTCCCTGGACCGGAAACAAGCTTCCGAGGACCGGTTTCTGGCATTTCAGCCGTCTTCAGCCCGGCTTGCTTGTATCCAGTGGCAAAGTGAGCAAGGGACTCACGTCTGAGCATACCCTGCCACACTTATGGCAGCCAAAAGCGGTACAAAAGGGAGTGGTGATGGACGGAGCATCTGTATCAATCAAACACTCACACCCAGTCAAAAGATCTGGGTTTAATCCATCACCGTTCTTTAGCCCACTCTGCCACCCCAGTTCAGACATGGCTGTATGCAAATCAGTCGGACCCTGTGCCTCATGGGAACAGTCCAGCTCGAACTGCCAAGCCATGTCACCCCTGGACTGGAAACAAGCTTCAGAGGACCGTTTCTGGCATTCAAGCCATCTTCAGCCCGGCTTGCTTGAATCCAGCGGCAAAGTGAGCAAGGGACTCACGTCTGAGCATACCCTGCCACACTTATGGCGGCCAAAAGCGGTACAAAAGGGGGTGGTGATGGACGGAGCATCTGAATCAATCAAACACTCACACCCAGTCAAAAGTTATGGGTTTAATCCATCGCCGTTCTTTAGCCCACTCTGCCACCCCAGTTCAGACATGGCTATATGCAGATCAGTCTGACCCTGTGCCTCATGGGAACAGTCCAGCCCGAACTGCCAAGCCATGTCTTCCCTGGACCGGAAACAATCTTCCGAGGACCAGTTTCTGGCATTCCAGCCGTCTTCAGCCCGGCTTGCTTGAATCCAGTGGCAAAGTGAGCAAGGGACTCACGTCAGAGCATACCCTGCCACACTTATGGCGGCCAAAAGCGGTACAAAAGGGGGTGGTGATGGACGGAGCATCTGAATCAATCAAACACTCCCACCCAGTCAAAAGATCTGGGTTTAATCCATCACCGTTCTTTAGCCCACTCTGCCACCCCAGTTCAAACATGGCTCTATGCAAGTCAGTCTGACCCTGTGCCTCATGGGAACAGTCCAGCCCGAACTGCCAAGCCATGTCTTCCCTGGACCGGAAACAAGCTTCCGAGGACCGGTTTCTGGCATTTCAGCCGTCTTCAGCCCGGCTTGCTTGTATCCAGTGGCAAAGTGAGCAAGGGACTCACGTCTGAGCATACCCTGCCACACTTATGGCAGCCAAAAGCGGTACAAAAGGGAGTGGTGATGGACGGAGCATCTGTATCAATCAAACACTCACACCCAGTCAAAAGATCTGGGTTTAATCCATCACCGTTCTTTAGCCCACTCTGCCACCCCAGTTCAGACATGGCTATATGCAAATCAGTCTGACCCTGTGCCTCATGGAAACAGTCCAACCCGAACTGCCAAGCCATGTCACCCCTGGACTGGAAACAAGCTTCCGAGGACCGTTTCTGGCATTCAAGCCGTCTTCAGCCCGGCTTGCTTGAATCCAGTGGCAAAGTGAGCAAGGGACTCACGTCTGAGCATACCCTGCCACACTTATGGCGGCCAAAAGCGGTACAAAAGGGGGTGGTGATGGGCAGAGCATCTGAATCAATCAAACACTCACACCCAGTCAAAAGTTATGGGTTTAATCCATCACCGTTCTTTAGCCCTCTCTGCCACCCCAGTTCAGACATGGCTATATACAAAACAGTCTGACCCTGTGCCTCATGGGAACAGTCCAGCCCGAACTGCCAAGCCATGTCTTCCCTGGACCGGAAACAAGCTTCCGAGGAATGGTTTCTGGCATTCCAGCCGTCTTCAGCCCGGCTTGCTTGAATCCAGTGGCAAAGTGAGCAAGGGACTCACGTCTGAGCATACCCTGCCACACTTATGGCGGCCAAAAGCGGTACAAAAGGGGGTGGTGATGGACGGAGGATCTGAATCAATCAAACACTCACACCCAGTCAAAAGATCTGGGTTTAATCCATCACCGTTCTTTAGCCCACTCTGCCACCCCAGTTCAGACATGGCTATATGCAAAACAGTCTGACCCTGTGCCTCATGGGAACAGTCCAGCCCGAACTGCCAAGCCATGTCTTCCCTGGACCGGAAACAAGCTTCCGAGGAATGGTTTCTGGCATTCCAGCCGTCTTCAGCCCGGCTTGCTTGAATCCAGTGGCAAAGTGAGCAAGGGACTCACGTCTGAGCATACCCTGCCACACTTATGGCGGCCAAAAGCGGTACAAAAGGGGGTGGTGATGGACGGAGGATCTGAATCAATCAAACACTCACACCCAGTCAAAAGATCTGGGTTTAATCCATCACAGTTCTTTAGCCCACTCTGCCACCCCAGTTCAGACATGGCTATATGCAAATCAGTCTGACCCGGTGCCTCATGGGAACAGTCCAGCCCGAACTGCCAAGCCATGTCATCCCTGGACCGGAAACAAGCTTCCGAGGACCGTTTCTGGCATTCCAGCCGTCTTCAGCCCGGCTTGCTTGAATCCAGTGGCAAAGTGAGCAAGGGACTCACGTCTGAGCATACCCTGCCACATTTATGGTGGCCAAAAGTGGTACAAAAGGGAGTGGTGATGGACGGAGCATCTGAATCAATCAAACACTCACACCCAGTCAAAAGATCTGGGTTTAATCCATCACCGTTCTTTAGCCCACTCTGCCACCCCAGTTCAGACATGGCTATATGCAAAACAGTCTGACCCTGTGCCTCATGGGAACAGGCCAGCCCGAACTGCCAAGCCATGTCTTCCCTGGACCGGAAACAAGCTTCCGAGGAATGGTTCCTGGCATTCCAGCCGTCTTCAGCCCGGCTTGCTTGAATCCAGTGGCAAAGTGAGCAAGGGACCCCCATCTGAGCATACCCTGCCACACTTATGGCGGCCAAAAGCGGTACAAAAGGGGCTGGTGATGGACAGAGCATCTGAATCAATCAAACACTCACACCCAGTCAAAAGATCTGGGTTAAATACATCACTGTTCTTTAGCCCACTCTGCCAGCCTAGTTCAGATATGGCTATATGCAAATCAGTCTGACCCTGTGCCTCATGGGAACAGTCCAGCCCGAACTGCCAAGCCATGTCTTCCCTGGACTGGAAACAAGCTTCCGAGGACCGGTTTCTGGCATTCCAGCCGTCTTCAGCCTGGCTTGCTTGATTCCAGTGGCAAAGTGAGCAAGGGACTCACGTCTGAGCATTCCCTGCCACACTTATGGCGGCCAAAAGCGGTACCAAAGGGGGTGGTGATGGACGGAGCATCTGAATCAATCAAACACTTACACCCAGTCAAAAGATCTGGGTTTAATCCATCACCGTTCTTTAGCCCACTCTGCCACCCCAGTTCAGACATGGCTATATGCAAATCAGTCTGACCGTGTGCCTCATGGGAACAGTCCAGCCCAAACTGCCAAGCCATGTCTTCCCTGGACCAGAAACAAGCTTCCGAGGACCGGTTTCTGGCATTCCGGCCGTCTTCAGCCCGGCTTGCTTGAATCCAGTGGCAAAGTGAGCAAGGGACTCACGTCTGAGCATACCCTGCCACACTTATGGCGGCCAAAAGCGGTACAAAAGGGGGTGGTGATGGACGGAGCATCTGAATCAATCAAACACTCACACCCAGCCAAAAGATAGGAGGATTATCAACATTCCCAGGGATTCCACACAAAAGCCCAGACCTGTAAATAAGAACAGGAGGGCTCCGGTTACGTTTATCACACAATATAATGACCGTAGTAGTAGGGTGAATAATATCTTGAGAAAACATTGGCACTTCCTCACTGGCATACCAAGCCTGAGGAAATCTTTAGCTCCCAGGCCAAGAGTTACATATAAAAGAGGGAAGAACCTTAGAAACCTCCTATGTCCTGCTATGTGACCACACCAAAGTTGACAACTTGGTTGCCCCACAATACCAAGGGTTTTTACACATGTGGGAACTGCATTGTTGGGGAGAAGCAGGACTGACACATTCAGCTTTAACACTGGCCGCAAGTACCACATCTCTCACATGATTAACTATAAAACAAGGTATGTGACATAAATTCTAGGTTGCCCATGTAATATGATTTATGTGGGCAGCACCAAAAGACCTCTTAAAATAAGAATCCAGGAACATCTACAGGCTATACGAAACAGTGACCTAAGATACCCTCTCACCTATCACATGCAAGAAAACCACGCCTGTGGTAATGAGCTTTGGTTCATGGGGATTGACCATATCCCCATCAACTCGAGAGGAGGGGATAGGGAGCTATCCCTGAGAAAGAATGAAGCAGGTTGGATCTGTAAACTCCAGAGTGTGGAACTGGGGCACAGTAGTGAGGAGGAACTACACTATTTTCTGTCAAATTCATGTTTCCCTTCTACACGTGGGGTGTATATTAATATCTTCTCCTGATGAATGATCAGCAAGGTCCCCGTATTTATGAACCCACGTGTGGTCGTACACATTTAGTATACAACTGTCAAAGTGATGAGCGTCGTGTTTACCAGTCTATAACAAATATCTGGACCTAACCATAGACCCTAAAACAAAGAAATGTAGTGTTTCTGGGAATAACCATGAAGGATACATGTTCTTAAGATGTGTTGATGCCTCATTTTTTACTTTCCACGTATATTTTCATTATATTTGGAGGATGCTTAAATGATGACAAATTTGAATCTTTAACCCATCATGTATATATGTTATCACATTTGAAAGACGCTAAATGATGTTACCACCATGTCTTGAATAATACCCCTCTATCTCTATTTTTCATACAGTGAGCACATATGTTGATACTTTTATCGATTGGTGGGTTCGATTTTATATTTAATATATTTTCTAAGCACTTTGGGTTATGTACCTGGGTTAGTGACATCTTTTGCAATATTCTATTGGTGCACGCTTCCTATGCGGGCCTCTCTCTTACACTCTTTGAACTATTTTAGGCACTAAGCACAAACAATACAGGACTTTCGCTCTACATTCTCCCCTCTCCTATCAAATCTCCTTAATAGTATATAAAAAGGGGGTTTTCCTTTTCCTTTTTCTTTCTTTTTACTGCCTTATTCATTGAGTATTGTCTGTCATGGATACAGCGGCTCTGTTACGATCAGTATTGTATTCTGGCAATATATGTTTTGTTTATGTCCAACTGTTTTAATGATGTAGATGGTTGAATATAGTGGTCTTTGGTCATAAATGTTATTTGTGGTTTAAGTATGATCGTGTATACATGTTACATATGATTTATGTTCATGTCAAATGTTGTTTTCTGTATATTTATGTTTATATATTTGTTAAATTAACAGCCCTGAAGAAGTCCATGTGTATGGTACGATGGCGCCCTTCGTGCCCTGAAGGGTGCCTGTAGACGGGCTGAGAGGGCCTGGAGGAATACCTATGGGGCTGATTTAAAAGCTGAATATGCCAGGTCCGTTAAGCTCTACCATCGGGCTATCTGTCGAGCTCGAGCGTCTTTTTATGCCGCAGAATTCCGGAACAGTACTAATCCATCAAAAGCCACCTTTAAGGCCGTAAAAGATCTTATGGCAAAGCGGACTACCTCTACGACCGTAAGTTCGCTTTCCCACTGTGAGTCCCTTGCTTCTTATTTCCTGGGGAAAGTCCAAGCTATTTATCGGACATTCCATAGCATAGGGTCCGGTCGGGAAAGCACCAGTGGGACTCCCCATCAGACTACTCTGCTTGTCTTCCCCCCCCTTACCTTGGACGGGTTTGATAAACTTGCGTTGCAAGTCAAATCTGGATCTCCATCTGATCCAGTAAGGCCTGCTCTCTTTCGAGATCAGGCTTTTATGGGACGTTCAGCTGTATGTTCCCTTGTTAACCTTTCCTTGGAAACGGGAGTAGTTCCAGCTAAGTGGAAGCAAGCTGTGGTGTCCCCAATTATCAAAAAGCCGTCCCTGGACCCGTCCAAGCCTGAAAGTTATCGCCCCATTTCGTTGCTACCCTGGCCAGCTAAGATCACAGAGGCCCATGTCAATCTGGCCCTGTCTGAACATCTTGTACGGACCAATGCCCTTGACCCCACACAAAACGGCTTCCGTGCTGGTCACAGCACGGAGACCGCGTTACTTGTGATGGTGGAACATCTCCGTGCAAGGTTGGATGCTGGTCAAACGGCGGCGCTTATATTGTTAGACCTTAGCGCCGCCTTTGACACGGTAGACCACAGCATCCTCCTGCATCGGCTTGAGGAGACTGGCATTGGCGGTCAGGTGTTGCAATGGTTCCGCTCCTTTCTAGATGACCGCTCCTTCTGTGTTGCCATCCCTCCCTTCAAGTCCAATTTCCAACCGCTGGCCATGGGGGTTCCGCAAGGATCCTCGCTGAGTCCCACGTTGTTCAATCTTTACGTGAGACCGCTGGCTGATGTCGCTAGGCAGTGGGGCCTAACTTTGGTCTCATATGCCGACGACACACAGCTGGCGGTTACTCTCAGCGGGGACGCGGAGATTGAGGCCCCTAGGTTTCAGTCTGGACTGAAGGCAGTGGCCAGCTGGTTGACAGGCAACTATCTCCAGCTAAATGCCACAAAAACGGAGGTGATGGTTGTCGGTAAGGGAGTGGAGATGTGGGGTGACCAATGGTGGCCTTCAGAGCTGGGACCCACTCCGACCCCGGTACCGGAGGTGAAAAACCTGGGGGTCTGGCTGGATGCGGGCCTTTCCTTTGTAGGGCACACTAAAAAAACTGCGGCCTGTTGTTTTGGACTGCTAAGGGGCTTGAGACCTGTTCTCAAGTTCTTTGACGCCCCGACCAGGCAGCTAGTGATCCAGGCAACTATCATCTCTTGCCTGGATTATGCCAGCTCTCTCCTGGCTGGGGCCAACCAGGCCGAGTTAACCCGTTTGCAGCGGGTTCAGAATGCTGCGGCTAGGGCGATTGTTGGCTTGCCCAGATTCAGTTCGGTGGCAAATGTCCTTCATTCCCTACACTGGCTCCCTGTAAGGAAGCGCATCCTCTTTAAGGTTCTGTGCCTTGCCTTTAAGATTCTGAGAGGTATAGGCCCGGAAATCTTATCTAGCTGTCTCTCCTTTTAAGTTCCCACCCGTACCCTTCGTTCCCAGGGCTTGGCCCTTGCTGTAGTCCCCAGATTCAGGCTCAGTCGCATGGGAGGCCGCTCGTTTAGTGTAAAAGCTGCGTCAGCATGGAACTCCCTTCCTGTTGAAATTCGCCTGCTGGAGGACCTCTTGACTTTCCGGAGGGCTATAAAAACATTCCTGTTTTAGCTGCTTTTATGTTTTTCTATTTTTTCTGTTGTGTTATGTTCTACCTTGTCTCTGCGCCGGGACGCTCCTTGGCTGGAGCATCTGTGCGCATAATAAATTAATATAACATAACATAACATAACATAACATATGGACGAAACGCATCAGCTGTTTAATTCATCCAGATCATTGTTTTAACCCTATTTAAATAAAAGGAGATCTTTTGAAGAATACACTTTTGGACACAGATCTAATATTTTTCCTTGTATTGTGGTGCACCTTCGCTTTTGTTTCAATTGTGACATTTCTGTTTTTGGATTGCATTGTGGCAGTGGGTGCGTTAACAGTGTGCACACAGAAATCTGGGTACTCCCAACGTATATACATAATAAAAGGGATTGCGAGTCAGGTGCTGTGTTCTACAGGGTTCCACTGTCTAGCCTTTTCTTTTTTGAAATGTAACTCCAAGGACTTTGCTGTACAAGACGGCAAAAATCTTCTGGGAAAAAAAAACAGTTTCAGAGAATTAGCCCAAACATTGTCCACTCAAGGGATATGAACCGCATGGACCGAAGCAAGTGAATCTCTGCCTAAGAACAAATCATGCTTGCCACTGCAAATGGGGAACTTGAACGATTCCCACTATGGTGGTTAGTGTAAGGTTTGGAGAATGGTTTTGTAGTCTGGACAACCACCTCCCACTCCTGAACTGAAATAAAAAAAAATTGGAAAAAGTCTTTCTAGTTTCAAGGCCAGGTCATATCTCTTTGAGATCATTGACTTTTGGGTGGAGATGTCCCCCATAACAGTGCTCCAATCAAGTCCTGAAGCATCCATAATGATGATGACAGGATGCAGAGGTAGCAGTGAAACAACCCAGGACAGAGAACAAGGATTCATCAAATTGAGAACGGATAGATCACAGAGATTAAGAATGTGGTGGGGCATAAAACCAAGATGTAACGAAGCCCACTGAGTAACTAAGAATGTAGCTATGTGAAAGAAAGAAACAACAAGCCACACATTCAGACTAGGTAGCCACCATTAGAAGTAAAGGTAGAGTTTAGAGCAAAGCCAAAGTTACCATGTCATCCTGAGAGCTTAACTAAAGGTCTGAAGAGCAGCAGCCACTCTGCAGTAGGAGCCTTTTATGACTGTAAAATGTGATGGCATGAGCTTCAGAAAGAGACACAGCATCTAAGCATCTTCAGAATCAAGCACCAAAGAACTGGAAGTCCTGTTGTAAGCATTTGGGATTTTATTCTCATTGAAGAGAAATCCATGCTGACAGAGCTCTTTGTTCACTATCAGCATGTATGCCTGGACCTGGTGGGCTAAGTGTACGTGGATTATCCATATATCCGTACAGGAATGCACATTTTAGCAAAAGGTGACATTGACATAATTTATAGAGTTTAAAGCCACATTAGCTCATAAAGGACCATGTCAAATGACATGTATGGGAAGGAGGACTTCATAATTATTTGGTACAGATCTAATGATCTTATTTGCCAGTAAATACAAGATGCCTTTGGAAGTCACCTTCTCCACATTGCAGTATGACAATGATAGTTCTTAGTCAGATTTTTATATGGACTAGGAATTTCCAGAATTCTCTTTTTCTATGAGAGGTTTTTCAAAATGTAACAAGTTTGATTTGGCTCCTGCTGCTTTTTGATGCCCTGAAGATATTCTTGGATGGCACCAGGTATACACCTGGTCTATGGAGAAAAAGAATATGTCCCTTCCTCTCGCAGAAAATGTTCCTTCCTCTCACACCTTAAGAGGCACTCCATGCATGTAGAGAAGAGAGTCATATAATTCCCGGCCAGTCCTACAGCTTCCTGTGCAGAGGCTGGAGGTAGGCCTTTATATAGGAAATGGCCACAAGGTAGCCCTCCCCTCAAACCCTCTCTTTTTTTATTTCCGCAACGTGACAGACTCATGTTTCAAACCCTATTCTTTTATCTTATCAAATATTAGTTGCCTGAGGAGTGGTTCTCCAGGAGGCTCTGCCTCCCACAAGCAGAGGATAGTAACAGGTAGAAACAACTTGACCTACGCAGATTGTATGGTGTTCTGGGCTGGGTCCATTCCCCATTCCATTCCTGGGATCCTATTACATGAGAGTAGTAGATGTTTTGGTGAAAGTAGATGCTGGCCACCTCCTACTCTTTTGGTACACAGCCGCCATTCAATCATAGGAGCCAGCAGTAAAGTCAGCTCCATTCCCATGTGGCAGTGGTGTTCAAGGCCTAAAAATGTGGAGGAATGGTGTCTAATATTCCCTATAGAAAGCAGTTACCCCCTCAGCTGTCATTTGCTTGGGCACTGGAAAGGTGTGTAGGACATAACACATCAGGAAATCCCAACAGACCAAGACTTGCACTTGGACCAATGTTCCCAATAATACACAACGTTCAAGTCATTCAAAACACATTCTACAAAACTGAATATTTATCATTCAAGATATATGAATAAAATGTTTGCTCAGTAAGTACAGAGTCCCTTGCAACATTCTGATTGCACGTGTTACAGGGTTACAGCCTTTCTCAACCCATGCCTTAAACTGATGAAGCAACATTTTCCTCTAAACCTTCTCCTTCAAATCTATGAGGATAAAAGAGTGATAGATAGTTGATGTTCGAGTTGTACATCAGAGGCTGTTTTTGAGTGCACAAGTGCACCTTAATTAAACAATTCTCAATGCATTGATCCTTGTAAGTCAATTCCACTGAGTAGCTGGAGTGTATGAAGGTGAAACTAACTGAAGGGGAGGAGTCAGGAGCTGAGTGGGAAAGCTCACTGGAGGACAGCTCTTGAAAAGATGCATGCCCTAAAAAGATGTACGCCCATTTGAGTGGTGTGAAGTTGAGCTGCATATTGCAGGTTGCTATTGACTGCACAAGTGGACTTTATTGCAACAAGTCTTATCTCAGTGATCCCCAAAGATCCATTCCCATAGAGATGCTACAATGTGGCACTGCACAGCTAATTGGAGGGGAGTCAGAAGCTGAGTGAGAATGCTCACTGGAGTCCGGCTCTGGAAAAGAAGTGTGCCTGTTTTATTTGCGCACAATGACTGGGGCTTTTTAGCAAATATTGCTTTGTCGCTGTGCCATAAGACTCTTAAGCTCGATGGCTTGAGACAGTCACATTTTGACCACCATAAGAGCCTCAAGAAATGTAACTCATGGAAACCTTTACTGGAGCAGGAATCAGTTCAAATAAATTTGGTTTACCATCGCACAGAGGGCTGAACCTCACTGTTCTCCTTCCAATAGGTCGGTGGACCTTGTATTCTATACTTGAGAAGATCAGGAGAAAATAATCAATAAATAATAATCACAATCTCTACCTTAAGTTCAGTCAATCAATAATGAGAGTAAATTTAAGTTTCAAAGGGCTTTATTTTTCAAATTTAGGGCAAATCATTTTATTCAAAATCCTAAGTTATATTCGTATTAGTTTCAATAATCAATCATTTACAGAAATTGAGAAAAGTGGTTAATTCAAAGTTTCAATAAAATGCATTAAGTGTGTTCCATAAAGGAAGAATCCCTATCCACAGAATGGGACAGAAAAGGTGTCAGAAAAAACCCATGAAGAGTTTAAGTTCGAAAGAGAGTGAGATCAAGCAAAAAGCTCAAAATTGTACTAAAATAATTGATCTAAGTAGAACTTCCTATACAGAGAGGTTCATGAAACTCCGTAAAGTCTGAAATAAGGAAACAGGGAAGAGCAATTTTGCAGTAGCAGTAGCAACCACGATCAGCAATAGGATCTGGGCAGAATGTCTGTGTAAAGAGCGTTGGCCTACTCTGGGAACATGTACTATTATAAACAGTCAAATTTATGTTGCATATCATGTTGCATCTTCTCCTCCTCTCATCCAAACAGTTGTCAGGGTCTCCTGAGAAACGATCACTCCTCTTCTCACAAAAATACTTTGTTATCCCTCTAAACTACACATTTGGCCTTTTCACATTCAAGATGTGTTTTCCCACGAATGAAACTTCATCTATAATCTTCTAATAAAGCAAACTGTATGTTAACTGACAATGAGCTACATAGAAATTACAATATCTGCCGCAACGAGAGGAAATTATTAGTACACTATCATTGCTTGTAAGTAAAACAAGTATGTTAAAAGAAATAAAGCTCAGTTTATGTGCTGCATTTTTGTGTGTGATAGCTCTTCATAATTCTACTAAACAATAAATTCTAAACAAGTATTTTAAACCTTTTCTGTATAAGTCGAAACATTTTGCAAAGTTATGTGATACGATTATTTAATAAAAAAATCATAATTGAAAGGTTGAGAATTAAACAAGTTATGCAAAGCTTCAGCACATCTTGTCAAAGTCCTTGTTACGTAATGCTGCTGTAAACATTTTTTGAGGCCTAGTACGAATAAGTATAACTACTTCCTGCAATTTACACATTTTAAACACATTTTTAGGTTCTTTTAAATCTGCACGTTAATGTTACACATATATTTGACTATATTATTTATAATTTTTTGAAAATACCATTTTAATTTCCTCCTCTGATGACTAGTTTACCCATCAATCTTTCACATGTGAATCTGTTTAGAGCACAATCTCATCTTCAGTTAAGCCTTCTCTCTTTCTTTTCAAACTTTTAAATTGTTATGATATTCTGTATTCTTCATTAATTCAATCATTTAATTCTATTTCTCTTTCTTGTCTTTTACCCATTTCCCCGCTCTTTTGTTTGTTGATGCAATATTTAAAACACTTGAATAAAAAAAGCAAGAAACATAAGCAAAGCCCTATTATTAATATTGGCATAAACATAGCTTTCAGAATTCCTCCTCCTGCAGTGGCAAATACATTTCCAATTTTTTTTTATTCCTTTTCCAAAAGGTTCTTGTTATGATTTTAAATCAAAAATGGCTTTGCCAATTCTTGTATTTTCTTACTTTCGACTGGGAATATAAGAACAGCAATACTAAGCTTTCAGCATCTTGAAGGCGCCTCCTTTTTCAGCAAGAAAAATGTCTAATGCTGAGACATTTTGAAAAACCATAGATCTAAGAGCTACTAATTCTGTGTTCACATCTAATAAAGCTCCAGATGTGCTGGTTGCTAATTTGTTGACAACTGTTGAAAGCTTCCTGCTCTTTTCATTGTTTATTATAACTCTAACCGGTGGTATGATTGCACCAAAATGTCTCCCACTAATTGAGTTCCATATTCTGCACTACGTGTGTGCCTGTGAGATGGTGTCATGGTTAAAGAATCTATAGTATATACATGATACTTCTTAGGAAACAATATAGCTAAATTGCAAATACCCTCCCAGTCAGCAGGTAACTGGAAGTAAGCATCTTGTCCACAAACAAAATAAACTCACGGAATGGCTGTTGCTTCTCCCTGTAAAATCTGCCATGTACATCCCATAATTTCAAATGTTGACTTACAACCTCCAATACTCACATATCTTGTTCTACTTTGTGTTCTTCTTTTGTAAGCACAGATTATCCCTTTTTGTCTTCCATCTAATTTCAGTTTTCAGGAAAACCATTTTCTTCCTAAACTCTTTTTCTTCTCTCCTCCAAACAAATTTCAAAAGATCTTCCTCCTTATTCCTACTATGTGAAATGTTAGTGTTTCTTTCCTCTAATTTCATAGTGAATACCTTCTCTAAAGGTCTCATTAAGCAGGTTACATTGTTTTCATAAGCCTAAGCACTATATATAGGCATAGATGATCCAAAATATTAGCAAGCTGTGTCCATTTCTTTTGCTCCTGGGTGTAAATTCATGCATTGTTGCACTAAGTCATAGTTTGAATAAAAACATTCAAAGTGTTCTCGCCTTTATATTAATGTAAGCAAAATACTAAAAGTGATTGTGTATGACACTCGTATGTGGTGATAAGTAACTTCTTCAGCGGCTGGTGACAGAAGGTGGGCGCAGACATAGCAGTCCATTGCGTTCATAGCCTGTATGTATTCTTCCACTAATCTATAATAAACGTTAGCTGAGTAATCCTCTTTTTTTTTTTTTTTTTTTCTATACCAACATCCCTCAATTCGAAAGTATTCAGGTCATCGAACAACTCCTAGATACTAGACCAAGACCATTTACTGTACCAACCTGGTTCATAATTTCACTACTCCGCATAGCATTACATACTAACTACTTTGTATCCAATGGACAATATTACCAACAATGCAGTGGGACCAGTATGGGAGCAGTTTTTGCCCCAAATCTGGCTAATATCTATATGAATTATATAGAACTCGCTTTTGCATTAAGCAGTCTCAATCCCCAACACACCCACATTGGGTGTTGGTACAGGTACATAGATGATATTTTTTTAATTTGGAGAAACAGTGAAGAAAGATTCAATGATTTTGTGACATATCTTAATCAAATCCAACCCCACCTTACATTCACCTCTACACTAGATAAATCGATGATAGCCTTTTTAGATTTGAGCACCCAAGAAGCTGATGGCAAATTAATTACCTCACTTCATAGAAAACCTACTGAGAGAAATACGCTATTAGCTTATAGCAGTCAACATCCCAGAGCACTGAAAGATGGCCTTCCCTTCGGTCAGTTCCTGCGAATACGTCGGAACTGTACCCGAAGGGAAGACTACATGAAGGAAGCTGAAATTCTGAAAAGAAAATTATTAATGAGAGGTTACCCTAATAAACTTGTGAAAAGATCATTAAAGCGTGCCTGGTATTGTCCGAGAGAGGAGCTGTTAACTACAAAGACCAAACAACAAATGAACAAAATTGTTTGTGTTACCACCTTTGGGACCCATACCAGCAAGATCCGTAACATAATTACCAAACACTGGAACATTATTAAGAGTATAGATCCTCTAATTGAGGTCCCCTTGTTTGCCTACAAAAGAGCCAGGAATATTAAAGATCACTTGGTAAGATCCTCCACTGATGTTGTTCAAAAGACTCGCACGTTAGAATCTGCCTGGGTCCTTCCACCGGTCCTTGGCCATCATAGATGTGGGAATTGTGTAAACTGCCCTTTCACTGAAAATACAACCACCTTCAAATACAGCAACTACGAATATAGACTTGACTTCTTCTCCAATTGCAATACACGCAATGTTGTGTATTGCATTTGGTGTCCATGTGGCCTACCGTATATTGGACAAACACAACAGCCTATTAAGGCAAGAATAGGACAACATCGTAGTCGTATTAGAAGGTCCGTTACCTCCGCACCCCTTGTCACACATTTCATGGACAAAAATCACACAGCTGATGACATTAAGTGGCAGGTGATTGACATTGCTAGATTACCAGAAAGAGGGGGTAATATATCACAAATACTGCAACGCAGAGAATGTCACTGGATTGATAAAACTAACTCTATAAATGAGGGTCTAAATTCCGCTGAGGAATGGAGGGGCTTTGTCGCTACTCTAGGACAATAACCAATTTATGACATGTCGGCTGACATGTCCCTGGTCTGTCCTTGCTCTCTCTATGAGCTTTTCTGTAAATTCTGAGCCTTGTCTATAAATTCTGAACCTGTTGTCCTTTTGCCTTGTTAGGCCTTGTTTTATTCTATTTTATGTTTGTAGATTGATTTCACCCTGTGTAAATATCAACTATGGTGTTTTTACTGCAACATGATGATATGGTAGTAATAACAAAATGTAATCACTATTGTTGTATCTATGCCCTGTATAATTCTGTTCCCTACTGCCTGGCTGTACCTTCACTTTTTCGATCGTATCGATAGCTCGGTGCCAACCGCTTATGTCTTACTATTCCTTCCTTCTAGAAGATCGAGCGCTCTGCTCTCTTCTAGTTTTCCTGCACAAATCGCTGCACGGCTCATCTCTCTGTCACCGACAGCGCCGATAACCCGCAACATTCGGATAGAAGCAGACCGCGTTTTACCCGCAGGTACACGCCGCTCTTCCGCATTTAGTCTCCTTGCTACTTCACTCGCATGGCAGCTCCCTTTAACCCGCAATTACCCTTGCAGGCATTTTCCTGGCCAACGCTGGTTTTGTGCTCATTGAAGCACCAAGTGTCACGATCCTGTTAACCCGCAACACTCGTATAGAAGCAGACTGCGGTTAACTTGCAGGTACGTGCCGCTCTTCTGCATTTAGTTATCTTGCAATTTCACTCGTACGACAGCTCCCTTTAACCCGCAATTACCCTTGCAGGCAATTTCCTGGCCTACGCTGGTTCTGTGCTCATTGAAGCACCAAGTGGCACGATCCTGTTTAATGATTGGACATACCTGTAGCCACGCATGATATACTCCACTGTGTACATTCTTACAGTGGTAAGTACCCTATTTGAGCCTGCCCATGTAGTGCGTTGTTTCTTTCTACCCTCTATGATTATATTCTTACCCTCTTTGTTTGTTCCCCTGTACCAGAGTACCCGGCTGGGTCCACTGTGAGTACACCTTATCTTTTACTCTCACGTATGGTTGGCACCTACTCCACCACGAGCTCTTGATTGAATCCTCTAAGGTACCAGGCTATTTTCATACAGTCCTAATTGTAAATTCACCTTTCCACACATGGAGCTCACTCCCCCCCTTTCTCACCCCCACAGATGTCCCACACCGTCCCTGTCCTGACGGGACCATCAATCCTGTAAAGGGTCGAAACGCCGTCGACGCCCATTGGGAATGAACCGTTTAAACAATGCCTATGAATTGAATAGCCATTGCATATATTATTGAATATTGTTTGTACGGTCGTTTTCCCATTTCCTTGTAAATACACCTGTGTTGAAACCGTGTACATAGCTGTCACTTGTTGTCACTTTTAGTGTGCTTTCACCACTCTTTCGGTTCACACTTTACACCCGGGACTACTTTTTTCGAAAAGCTTTCACATTAATGTAAATTATAATATAAGGTTAACTTTGAATTTGTGTAAGAATAACAAACTGATGGTTTTTGAAATCGGTGTTATGAGTTTCTGTTTTTCCTTCTTGCACCCTCGAACCTTCATAACTATTATCAGACATTGTTCAGTAAGTATCAAATATACTGTCAATTGTTCCACTGGAACCAATGTTCTTTTGATATAAAATACTCGCCCTAGTTCCTTAGTGGGTAGGGTTCCCTTGTTTTTGTTTGTGACTGAAGTGGGAGGAGTCAGCCCGAGGAACTACAAGAGGCCCCAGCTGCAGGAAGACACATAGGCCCCACGGGCAAGCAATCTTCACCACCCGGAGCTGTCCTGAGGAGACGCTACCCAAAGGAGATCTGGGTCCACGTCTGAGGAGGGCGATGAGAGGGGCCAGGCTGCGCTGGCAGGAGGATCGGTGGCTGCAGTGCTCCACGCTGCCACACTGGTGAGTGCAGGGGCACCCCCAGCGACCCTCATGCAGGCCAGAGCCGTGGAAGCGTGACAGGGATGAGAGGACTTCATTCTTCCCACCTGGCCTGCTAGCTGAAATTGCACCCTCGCCCATCTGCATATACAGTGCAGATTAGAGGGGCCGTGCTGAGGGAGCTGGCCTAGGCAGCCTGCTCAGGGCCCAGGCCTCAGGTGATCACTTAGGCCGGACAAATCTGTGACTCCCAATGGCCACCGCCACACCGAGAGGAGGCTGTTGTGAGGGAGCCCGGGGCTGGCACTGAGGAGAGCAGCGTAAGCGGCGATTCCCACAGCAACCAGGAGATTAGAAGCCGCTGTGTGGCTCATCGTCCAGCTGGTGGGTGAGGAGGCATCCCTGGCGGCCTACACGAGTGCCAGGTCACGAGAGGAGCAGCAGGGGTTTTCAGGACGCAGCCTCCTCCCACGTGGTCGGCTACCTGGACTTGAGCCCTAATTTATTGGCTAATTCTACGCAAGGCAGTGGGCTAAGAACAGACTGGGAAGGATTAACTACTCACCCTGCGCAAACACAATGGGAGACTTGTCCTTCAGGGGATCAGCGATGCGATAGAGGCTGGGGGCAAGGTAACCCCCAAGTGGCATCTCCACCCGGTAAGTGGGGCCCAAGCACCAATACCTCCTAGCGGAACCTCTTAAAGCCGGGGGTTGCATCAACGTACTACAGCAGTAGAGCGGGATCGGGTGCACCAACTGGGGCTCGGGGCCCTGGGTCAACTGCTCACCCTTGGACACACTCTAGGGGGCACAAAGTGACCTTGCTAGCAGAAGGCCTGACCAGACATGAGCGCTCAGCAGGGTCCGGCGGACGCATTGGAAGGGGCCATTGATCACAGTGGAGTGGGGGAGGGGCGAGCTGCTGGCCATCTGAGTAGTACTCGCATGCCACTGGGACATTGAAACAAAAGCCTGTATAAATTGTTACAAAAACCTTACAGAGAAGATTTTACTGAAAAAGATATTGACAACATGAATACTGCTGGAAGATTAACCCAGATAAAAGAGCTAATTGTGTTGCTGAGAAAATGGGGAGATGTGGATAAATGGAAAGCTAAATGGGCAAAGAAAAAGAAGAGAGCAATGATAAAACAACATTAGCGTTCCCAGTGAGAGAAAAAGAGCCTGTAGCAAAGGAATTCCCTATGGGAGAAATACCGGGAGGAGGGTATGTACATGTTCCCTGGACTAGACAGGATACATTGTCGTTCACAAATGATTCCCCCAGGTTGAGAGAAAAACCAGTGGAATGGTATCGACAAGTGGATTGATTTGTAAAGGTTTCAAAGGTATTCTGGGAAGATTTAGACGGATTGTTTGACATAGTAGTACCAACAGACCTATGGTCTGAGTGCAACTTTACAGTGGACTGGCCAAAAACGGAATATCCGCAAGATCCAGTAACAGATGCTCCTGGACCTGAGGTAATGCGAAACTATGAACAAGTAATAGTGTTTCTGAAAAATAAAATCCCACCAAAAGAGACAGATTGGGTAAAGATTGACAGGACATTGCAAGAACAAAAAGAATCAGTACATGCATTTTATGAGAGATTGCTATTAGTGTTTAAACAGTACAGTGGATATGAGGAGTTGGATGAAAGGAACATGAGTCATGTTGTGTATCGCTTTGTGTTTGGATTAAGACCAGAAATAGGAGACATGATTAAGCACAATTTGATGGGATGGCAGTCATGTTCGGTAGATGAGGTTTTGAGACATGCAAAATACTTTAGTGACGAGATTGAGGTTAAGCAAAGAAAGCTTAAAGAGAAAGCAATGTGGGCACAGGTAAAAGTGATGGAACATCAAGTAGCTCAATTAGAGAATAAGAACTCAGAAGGAGGTCAAGTAAGAATGAAAGGAAATTTTATTAAAACAAAAGTAATGGGAAATCTGGATGAGGCTAAGAAAAAGTTTCCTTGTCACAATTGTGGCAGGTTAGGGCATTGGAAGAAAGAGTGTAAGTATCCGCCAAGAGTTAATCCCAAAAATACATCATTGAATCCACAGGTTCAGAATGAGGTAATTCAACAGCCATCGCCACAGCAGCAGGTAGTTACCCAACAGAGTCAGGTGCCACAACCACCACTTCCACACAGTGTAAATCTACAGAAATACAGTGCAGAGACAGGATTCTGCAGAGGAGAACAGGTAACAAGATCACCTAGAGTGAATGTGAGTTCACAGTATTGGTTAAAGGAAGATGGGAGTGAGTCGGATGACAGCTTCTGATGGTGCCTGCGAGAGGGAGAAGAGTGCGTACTTGGCGCAACTCTACAGGTAGATCAATCTGGTCCTTTTGTGAATGGAAAGGTGAATGATGTAAATGTGACCTTCCTAGTGGACACAGGTGCTACCTGTTCTACTGTTAGATCAGTAGAAGTCCAAAATCTTCCTCTCTCTGGTGATAGCATCCAAGTTGTAGGTGTGCCAAATAGGCAGATCAAAACATCCCTAACAAAACCAGTTGAAGTAGAAATTGAAAATTGCAAAGATATGCATTGATTTGTAGTGTGTGACAGTAGTCCTGTTAACCTTCTTGGTAGGGACATTCTGTGTAAAATGAATTATGCCATTTACTGTTCACCAGATGGCATTGACCTTCAAACCCCAGATGAAGACAGCCTGTATAAAATGACTATGTCAAGGTATTTGTAGAGCGCACTGTCACCAAGCGGTTTCCTGGCGCTATTACTCATACCGCTGAGGAACCCATCCTGGCTTTCCCTGTGAAGTGTCCACTCCTGGGCACCCCCAGGGTGAAGCATCCTAGCTCTGTTGGGGCCGGTGTGAAGATTAAGCAAGCTATTGCCCAGATTTGCACCGTGGGGCCCATGATTAGAATAGGCACTGAGGCGAGAATTGTCAGGTCCGAGGAAATTGAGCCCAAGACCCGCCGAGGCGGGAATTGAACCCTTGTCCCGGGCCAGAGCTCTGCATCAGGGTCTGCCGCTCTAACCATTGAGCCACACTCTTCCACATTCTATGTCACTGATAGAATCTGAAAAGAGTAGTATGTTTCCTGTATTTGACCTAGAGAAGATACCTGTTGAGTTGAAAGAGTTAGTCAAAGAACAAGTGTGGGATTTCACAGGAGAAGATTTTGGACTAATGAAAGATGTAGATCCTGTGACGTTTCTATAAAAGAAGGAGTGAGTTACCCAAACATACTCCAGTACAAAATGACAGTAGAAATAATCGAAGGAATAACTCCAGTGATAAACAAAATGATTGAACAAGGAATTTTAAGAGAAATAGTAAGCAGTCCATGTAATTCACCTATAATGGGATTGAAAAAGCCTAATGGAATGTTCAGGATAGTACTGGATTTGAAAACAATCAATAAAATTGTCGTCCCATGTTGTCTAATTGTGCCAAACCCAGCAGTAATACTGTACCAAATTACACATGATGCAGAATGGTATACAGTCATTGATCTGTTATTTACCGTTCCATTACATCCTGATAGTCAGCCAATATTTGCTTTTCGGTTTGGAGACCGTATTTTGGCATGGTGCCAAATTCCTCAGGGGTATACTGAGAGTCCATCTATCTTTAATCAATTGCTAGATAAATCATTAGAGAGTCTAAATATGCCTGGAGAATCAGTACTGGTTCAATATATTGATGGAATGTTGATGGCATCAAAAACAAAAGATGCATGTGTTTCAGACACCATTGCATTACTGAACCATTTGGCAGACGGAAGATATTGAAGCTACAGTTTTGTCAGAAAGAAGTACAATACTGAGGTCACAAAATTGCTAAAGGAATCAGACAAGTCACCATTGAGAGAATTAAGATGATACTGGGAATGCAGCCTCCAAAAACACAGAGAAAAGTGAGAATGTTTCTAGGAATGGTAGGATACTGTCGACAGTGGAGTAGAATATTTTCACTAATAGCCAAACCATTACAGAGATTGACAAGAGCAGATGTAAAAGATCCTATAGTGTTGAATAAAACTGAAATGGAAGCTTTTGAGCAGCTAAAAACCAGTCTATGTGAAGCACCAGCATTAGGAATGATTGATTACGAAAAAGAGTTTGAATTATACTGCAGTGAACGAGAAGGATGTGCATTGTCAGTTCTAATTCAGAGACATGGAAAACTGTGAAAGCCAATTGCATATTTCTCAGCTGTTTTGGATCCAGTTGCAAAAGCATTGCCAGGAGGCTTAAAAGCAGTAGCTGCTACAAGTGTGAGTTTGGAACAAAGTGAAGGTACAGTGATGGGATTTCCTTTGAGGGTATATGTACCTCATTCAGTGGAGATTCTCCTTACTAGGACAAAGACACAGTTCCTTACTAATAACAGGATGACAAAATATGAGAAGACAATTCTAGGTGCAGATAACGTGACAATTTCACGATGTGTGAATGTAAACCCATCTACACTGTTACCTGATGTTATGGATGCTGAGGTGAGAAATTAAGTTGATCATAAATGTTTGGATGTTCTTTAATACTGTACCAAGCCAAGACCTGACATTAAAGATGAACCATTGCCTGAATCTGATTATGTAATGTTTGTTGATGGTTCATGTCTGAGAACAGATGAGGGTGTTCTGAGTGCTGCATATGCGGTATGCACAGTGGCAGATGTCCAGGAAGCATCTTGTTTAAAAGGAATTCGTTCTGCTCAGATAGCAGAATTGATTGCTTTAATTCGAGCATGTGAACTGGGAAAAGAGATGAGTCACCATAGTGACTGAAAGTCAATATGGCTTCGGGGTTGTCCATGATTATGGTCAGCTGTGGTCCCAAAGAGGTTATTTAACTTCTGCAGGATCCCCCATTAGAAATTCTGAATGTGTGAAAATGTTGATTGATGCAATCCAATTACATGATAAAATTGCTGTTGTGAAATGTGCAGCTCACAAGAAAGGAGATGACTGTCACCAGAGGTAATCGTTTCGTTGACTCAATTGCAAAATACTGTGCTAAAAATCTTGCATCTATAAATTGGGACAGAAAAATTGAACATGTTTCAAGTCCTTTAATGCTAACAACAGCAGTTGAGACTTGGCAGGAAGTAAGACAAATACAGGAAGAAGCAAGTGAGGAGGAGAAAGATGTCTGGTTAAAATCAGGATGTAGACAACGAGAAGAGGATGAAATTTGGGATTATAAAGATGAAAGACCAGTAATGCCTGATAACATGATTTCAAATATGGCCCGAATGTACCATGGTCAGGCCCATATTGGTAGGGATGCCATGATCCGTATGTTGAAGATAGACATGGTATAATCCTAAATTCAGGATGATTGCTGAGAGCCTTTATCAGCGATGTCTTGTTTGTCAACAGTTGAACCCAAGAAGAAAGACAGTTGTGAGTCTGGGAACCATAGGACGGGAGGGAGATCCATTCACGCAAATTAAATTGGATTTTATTAAACTACCACCTTGTATTCGACTTCGATATGTACTTGTGATCATTTGCCTGTTTTCTCATGGGTAGAGGCCTTTCCTACAAGGAGGAATGATGAAGTGACTGTTGCAAAACTGTTGTTGCGAAAAATCATTCCACGCTACGGTTTCCCAGTAACCATTGAAACAGATCGTGAAACACATTTTCACAATAAGTTAATGCAGATGATTTGTGAAGCATGGATATTCGTCAGAAATTGCATTGTGCTTACAGACCAGAGGCCTTTGGGGTAGTTGAGCAAGTAAATGAAACCATTAAAAAACAGAATTGCAAAAATGTGTTTGACCACTGGACTGGAATGGCCTGATGCTTTGCCACTTGTTCTGATGACCCTAAGGAGCATACCTGATAAAAAGAGTCCACATGAAATTCTGATGGGAAGAGTGATGAGACAAGCATTTGTACCAGTTGGTAAACTATTGACTATTAATGATGATATCATACTGGATTACTGCAAAAACCTGTCTGATGTGGTAACTTCTGTGTTCCATCAGGTGGGAACTGAGGCAAATTCGAAAGAAAAACATCCAGCTCATTTATTTTATTTATTTTTATTTTAAGGTTTTGTAGAGCGCTAGAACCTGAACTCAAGAGGGGTCAGCAACGGAAGGGGTTAAGGGTCAGGGAAAAGAAGGGTCTTCAGTGCCTTCCTGAACTGAAGGAGATTGGGTTCAGTTCTCAGTCTCCGGGGGAGCTCATGATCTAGTCCCTGGAGATTGGGTTCAGATAAAGGTACACATGAGAAGAAATTGCTTAGTCCCTCGTTGGCAGAAGCCCAGAAAAGTCATTTTGGTCAGCACAACTTCAGTTAAATGTGCTGGAGTAAAGAGATGGGTCCATGCAAGCCACACCATCTGTGTGCCTGAGCCTGAAAATCCACAAGACGAAGGAGAAAGCACAACTGATTCAGATTCTGAGGGTGAACCAGAGAAAGATTCAGATATTGAAGCTCAACCTGTTTGTCGACATCTGGAAATATCAGATGCAAAGTCTGGGTCTGAAGGAGAAAGTGAAGCTAATGAAGTACCAAATTCTGAAGATCAACCTGAAAGTCGAGATTTGGTAAGAACTGATAACAGTAAGGACACTGAGCAAAGTGAAGATAAAAATGGTAGTAAGAAAAATACTGAAGGGCAGTCAGAAAGCTCGGAAAGCAGGAACCGGAATCTCGAAACTGGTGAAAAGGAAATAACTCACGATGAAGATGAGTTTCCAAGTACCAGCTATGGAGAAGTTCCTAACAGAGTGAAAGAACTGACCAAAGAGAAAACAAGCTCAGAGAAAGAAACAGACATTATAAAGTTCACCATTAATGAAACTGTAGAGAGATCTGAAACTGAGTCTGATGACAGTGAAGATGAAACTCAATAGAGGAGAAGCTCAAGATAAAGAGCTTGGAGAGTGGAACGTAACACGGTCGGACCTGAAACCAAGAGAGCTCGTAAAGGAGATAATTGACGTAAAGAAATTGATGGTCTGAAAGTCAAACTGGGTAATAAAGCAAGAGTACCAGAATATCAAGTAAACAAAAGAACCAGTCAAAAGGAGTTGTTGGGTAAAAAGATAGAGATTGTTCAAAGGCCAAAAAGAGTGGGAAGACCAAATCAAAAATACAAGTCACCTGAATGGACATATATAGTTTTGCCTCCAATGAGTGAAGTGAATAGCAGCCAAGAAAATTTGAGTTGCCAAGTGAAGAAAAAGAAAAGGAGTGAATTGTAACTCAAAAGAAAGAAAAGAAGTATCAAAACTGGGAAACGGTGAAAGAGAAAAGAGGAAAGGAACAAGAATTTTGTTATTTTGGTGGTAAGGACACATTAAGTACAAAGAAAAGGTTTAAAGAGACAATATAAGGGCAGAAAAGATTGTGGAAAGCGCTGTGCAAATGAGAGTATGAAAGAAAAGACCCATGAGACAAAGGGTGAAATGTTACATGTATATAGACCTGAAGTACATCAAGATAACTCGATTAGCGACTTTTCACGTAATTTGCTTTCAAGATTATTGTCTGAATATGTGAGAACGATGGATGCAATTGATTGTTATGTGTGTGTAAAAGTACCAGCATCTGTATCAAAGGGTGTGACATACCATCATCATTAACCATTAACATATGGAGTTACTTGTAATGTATTAACTAGTTTGTTTTGTAGAACAGGTAAATTAGAGTATTATTATTCTAATTCTAATGATGTTTTTGCGAAACTGAAAATTGGAGCTGAACTGAATCAAATCAAACCTGCAAAACTTTTTGTAGATTATTTTTTGAAAACACAAGAATTGACCCATGATTATACGTTTAAACATACATTTTGGATATGGTAGAAGAAAGGAGAAATCAGTATAAAATAAGAGAAAAAGCAAAGCAAACTAAATCTACAATGTGGTCATTTGAGGATGATATTATAGAAGGACATAATGTGAATGTAGCTATAAATAGAGATACACCATTATTAGGGAAACATTTATTTGGAGAGATAACACTTTGTATGATAATTATTTTGTCGGAGCAAGTCAATGTGAAGATACATACATTATAAAAGGGGGTTAGGGATTTAAAGGTGGTAATGACCCAGTCGTTCCTGGAATATACTTTCTTTGTGGGATCAAAGTTTATTATAGTTTGCCTGATCACTGGTATGGGACATGGTATGTAGGCCTGGTCTTTCCTACAATTTTCCATGTAGATAGAGGAACTAATGGAATTCATGAAATAGGTAAACCTTTAAGTCGTAAAAGAACAAAATGTCTGATAGAAGTAAAAGGTGATGTTTTGGAGCACTAATACCAGCAGTGGGTATATCCTTTAATGCAAACAGAATTCGGAAATTGTCAACAATAGTAGATTATTTATCAACAGATACAGCAGGAGGATTTCTGATGGTAAACACTGAAATGGTTGCTATGAGAGCTATGGTGATGCCAAATTGACTTGCTCTTGATATAATTTTGGCAAAAGAAGGAGGAGTCTGTGGAACTTTAAAGGTACAACACTGTTGTACTTACATTCCAGACAAAAGTCAAAACATTGAAAGATATATTACAAATCTTACAGAGTTGCATAAGGAAGTTGAACTACTGGAGGTTGATGGTGTTCTTGAGAAACTTGGTTGAGGTTTTTTAGCAGTTAGAAATTAGTTTTATGAAATGGGTAGATCCATGATAGGGAAGGTACTAATTCCAGTAACAGTAATAACAGTAGTATTTTTGATTTTAAGATTAAGTTGTCAACTCAGAAAGTGAAGAAATATAAAAAAGTTTATAAAGAAAGAATTTGAAGAAAGGGAACGTGAAAGTGGTGATATTAAGATGGAAGAGTTCAAAGAGAAACTTTATCAAGACAGAAAGAAACTAGAAGAAGCTAGAGTATAACTCATACTAATTGAAAGAATTTGAAACATGTTGAGATAAAATTTACAACATTTTGGGTGTTCTTCGGTGATAAATCACCAAAGGAGGGAGTTGATGGAGCGAGGATGAAAACAAAAATGTTTGGATACTCCTCGTGAAGTCATTCCCCCATAACAGTAATATGTACTAATTGTGTAGTTTTGAAAGTAACCAACATAGAATAGAATGCACACACAAATACACGTGGGAAACTAATTTGATTATGTTGCGAATCATAATTTACTAATTAAGTGAAGTTGTTATATTAATCCTGTGCGCAAATGCCATAATCTCACCAAAATCAGTGTGTATATGCTTTTTATATGTCTGATTGTGAAAGAAATCAGGGAAAATGGAGAGTAAACCATGCTTATATGTGGCTAAAATTGCTAGGTAATAACTAACTGAGTTCCCTTAGAATGGGGGGAGGTAAACAGAAGGGCTATACTTCGAAAATTAACGTTTAATTGTTTTTGTTTCTATAATAGTTCCCATTATGGCCCATGCGGCCTACAAAAAGATGATGAAGAACCGGGCCTTATGGGCCTGGCGGGGCAGGATACGCCTTAAGTATCCAAGTTCACCTGCCTTGTTGGACAGAGACACAAGACACTCTGTTAGGCGTAGAAAACCAGGTTTATTAGCTGCAGCTAAGCACAGTTGTCCCAGAAGTATAGAGTAGGTTCTTAGGAGACTGCCACATATTTACAACGTATACTCCCAATACATACAAGGCTAGCCAATAGGAAAAGTTGGAAAACAAGCTATCAAGTGTCCCAAATACGCCCTTCTTTCAGACCCTGTGTGTCACACCTCCCCACAAGTTAATCAGTGCTAGTGCCTACAATCCAATTTGCAGGTGGCAGGACGTATTTGTGTGCCTCAAAGGATAGTTGTGTAACAACAGAATACAAGGAGAGAATAGCGAAGGCCAGTCGGATAAGATAAAGTAAGGAAAGAATAGGGAGAGCCAAACAGACAGGGATCAATCAACCTAGACATGGATTAGTGGACTCAGCCAGACCCTGACATCGGTTTCGTAAACAAGGGCAGGGGGTTACTTTTTAACAGAAGAGACACGTAGCAGCTGGAAAAGGCAAAAACACTTCGTTTGGAGTGCTGCCTGAGTGAGGGCAACACAAAAGGTGACGGGACACAAAATGGCGGCCGAATAAAGGACGAAGTCGAAAACCGAAGAACCTCAATGGAGGGTTTCGAGACTCCAAGATTGTGATGATGTACGCATGCGCGACTGTGCTCGAGAGAAGTGCAAGCAGCCTGTGCCTGTGCAGCGTGGGTCAAGTTCAACATGGCCTGGACGTTCAAGCTAGTGCCAACAATTTATGATCATCAATAAAAACATTTAATACTTAAGGACACAAGCAGAAAGAACTGTTAAAAGACAATTTTTTGATTTTAACGATGACTTGGCGGAAATATGGACAATGAGGAGATGAGGTTATGCTCACCCACCCCTTGATTCGACCAATAAGAATGTATGAGGACCCTAAAAGTTTCGAATCTTAGATAGATAAGTTAAGGAAAAAGGGTATAAAAGAACACTGGAAGTAAGAAAAAAGCTTGCTTTTCGATTTTATTTCGCACCACGACATGCTGTCGGATGGACGAACTTTTGCTTTGGTGCAAAGGCTTTGACATTTTTCTGGACTTTAACTTTTGAATGGGTGCGGAGTCCTGATGGGAGGTGAACATCAAGAAAGAATAGAGAGGTGGTTTCTGGGAACTGTTCTGTCCTTGTTCTGATGTCCGTGTCCTGAGATCTTGGTAATATATTTTCAATTTATTTTATGAACTGTTATGCTAATAAATATAAATGTTTGAATTTAACTTCTCTTTCTCTCTAGGTTATTAAATGTTTAAATGATTATTAAAATATAGTGAATAAAAGTAAGGCCATGCTAGGAGATTTAGGGCCTGATGTAGGTCACCAAATACCGGTCGGTAACGGCCGAATTCGGCCGTTACCGACCGGTATTTGGTGATTGAGATGTAGGGACCATTATTATACAGAATCGGTAAATTTACAGAATCGGTAGATTTACCGATTCTGTAAAATACCGAATCGGCAATTTTACCGATTTGGTAAATCCCAGATGTAGGTAGCACTGTTTACAGTGCTACAGGCCTTCAGAATTCGGTATTTTATCACCCAATACAATTGGGTGGTAAAATACGGAATTCAGGTGTACATGCACATCTGTGCATGTACATCTGTGCCATGTGACACACAGGCATGCCCTTAGGGCATGTATGTGTGCCACATGGCACACAAGCCTGGAATTGGGGTGCTACAGGGTGTCAAAGTGACACCCCGTTCACCCTTGCAGGATTCGGTATTTGCCGATTCGGTAAATAACAAATCGGTATTTCCCATTGATTCCTATGGGCTTCAAGGCCCATAGGAATCAATAGGAAATACCGATTTGGTATTTACCGAATCGGTAAATACCGATTCTTACAGATTCGGTAATTCTAAAATAAGAATTACCTACATCTGCCCCCTTCCTATTTATCTACTCTTAAATACCGAATCGGTATGATTCGGTATTTAAGAGTAGGTAAATAGGAATTACCTACATCGGGCCCCTAATCTCTAAATAAAAATTAAATAAATGGAGAATTAAGCTGGTCTTGTTGTCCATTAGTTAACTTTTACTGGCAGATCCATTGACAATAATGGTGGGGTGTTTTAATGTTTCCTAGAAAATAAAACCATGGTAATATCGATAAACTGCAGATGTATATAGTGTATAAATTTTAGTATGAAATAAGACACTCTGCTAAAATCCAGCAGCTCTCCTCTAAGTCTTCACCAATACTGGGAGTAGGGTGAATGTGTGTACAGATGACTCGCAGTGTTATGGGCCCCACGTAAGAGTAATGTGTAAATAGCTCCTAGGGAGTATGGTGATGGTTTGCAGGTTTTGTCTGAAGCCGCGCTGCATCAGCGGCAACGACTCGCAAAGGTGGCCACTAAGGGTCTGAAGGACAGATCAGTGAAGGAGATGTTGCTTAAACTGATCAATTCGCAGCCTGAGGGACAGATCATAATGAAGTCCACGGAAGAGACGGAGGGAGTGGAGGTACCAGAAGCTCCAGTTAGTCAATCGTTCCTGGAATCTCTCTTCTTTTCCGCTCACTCTTGGAGGAAACTCAGGACTTGCTGATTAAGCTGGACTGCATTCACAGAGTGGGCTCTCAGAGGGTGCCCCAGCTCCCCTTTCAGATATTCGGACATGCTTGCACGGTTACCAGCTCAAGGAGCGCATACTTTGAGCAACTCCGCTTTCCAATACAAAGGCAGATATCCACATTGTACCAAGACTTAGGAGCGTCTTACTTAGTGAAGCGCAAGGCATTCCGACCTATAACTGCACACCTCTGGGCGGCTGGCATCACATACCCCTGAGGACACCCCTTTCGGCTGATTTTCACCTTCAAAGGGGAGCTCAGGCAAATACGCTCTCTCTCAACGGCCTACAAGCTCCTGAACATTGAGGAACCTACAGCTGAGAAGTTGTAACAGAGCAATTCAAACAGCAGACGCTGAAGTGGCCACGGATGGACCACTATCAAGCTCCCAAGCCCATCATCATGACCCGACTTAAACACCATGGCCAAGGAACGGCAAGCGGTCCTGGCATCCTTTACTGGAGCTTCCCCAGAGTAGTCCTTGACAGTCAGAGAAAAGAACCAGCGAACATTTGATCGCCCCCATGTCCGTCTTCAGAGACACTCTAACATAAGCATGGGGCTGTGTTCGGGGGGGGCGGGAGAGATACCGGCCACTGGTACCATGTTACTTACTCTCCAGGGGTTGTAAGCTCCAGACACTTGTTTGTTAAATGGCATTTTCTTAAATTTGTATGGTTGTTTTGTTTGTGTTTTTCTTTTTCATTAGGAGGATCTCCTCCCCCATCCCTTTGCACTCCTGGCTCCGCGCAAATTTGCCCGCCTCCATGCCAGCCCTGCTCCTCGATCCAATGAGATTATCTACAAGAAGAGATTCTTAGCACATACCGATGCCTTATTTTAGCTGTATATCCCGATCTCGGCCCACATGTTAGCAAACATGAAAATTCTAGCCCTGAACGTAAAGGGGCTTAACAACCCAATTAATAAAAGAGCTATCTTGTCATATCTCGAGAATTTGGGCGCACACATTTGTTTACTTCAGGAGACGCATCTCCTATCCAGTGATACTCTCAGACTCCGTTCTAAGGCTTTACTACGGCAATATTTTTCCTCACTCCCAACCAAAAAGGCTGGAGTAGCCATCCTCATCTCCCGTAAATTCAAGGGGGTGGTGGGAACAAGGGTATCTGAAATTAGGGGGCGGCTCCTGGCCTTCTCTTTATCTATAGGCGCACACATTCACACTTGCTACTATTTATGCACCCAAAGAGGGCTAGGAGGTGTTTCTACGCAGAGCGGTCACAGACATAGCGACCCCCCAGACCAGCAGCTACTTATAGAGGGCTACTTAACTACTGTGTTTAACAACCAACTTAACCGCTCAGCCCAAAGGCAGGGACAAACAGGGGCTCTGTCCGAAAGTGGGAAAGAATGGCTGCAGGATGTAGGGTTAGATGACATTATGCCCGCCCTTCACCCCCACACAACGGACTACACATTCTACTCCTATGCCCACAAGACCTATGCCAGGATTGATTATTTTATAGGCTCCCAATCCCTGCTCCTGCTGGCATGTGATTCAGATATCGAGCGCCGCGCACTTTCAGACCATGCAGCACTGACCCTGACATTAGCGGTTCCCCTTGCAGACAGACTACCATACTTCTGGCGGTTGCGTGATACTCTTCTCCATCGCCCGAGGTGGTACAGCACTTGATCAAGACATTGGAGGAATTTGTATTCTTCAATGACACTCCGGACATCCCAATAGTGTCTCTGTGGGAAACCCTCAAGCTAGTAGCAAGAGGCGACTTTGTCGCCACGTTCTCGGTTGACAAGATCCGCAGAGAAAAAAGAGAAGAGCTCTCCAAAACATGCTAGAAATAGAAGGAATACTGAAGCAGACCAGGGTGTGGCGGCAGCTGGAGGCAGCACGTTCCTAGCTTGCTAGCCTTGACCTTGATAGGGCAGAGTACGCTTCTCTACAATTGAAGCATTTGTTCTACACAGGAGTGGATAAATGCGGGCATCTGCTTCTCCACAAACTGTGCGCTCAGTGTCAGGTGGCTACGGTCAAGAAGATTTATGATGCAAATGGCTCTGAGCATACCCGAGATGCAGATATCTCTTGCACGTTTTCTGATTTTCATGCTGAATTGAATACTGCACAGCAACTGTCCGAGCAGGATACCTTAAACTATCTCCAGAGAATAACCCATTCCAGGTAGACCCCGGACCAGGCCTCCACTTTAGACAGCCGAGTCCACATTGAGGAGGTGATCTCAGCCATAGCCCGACTCAAACACATTAAATCTCGGGTCCCGATGGGTTTACTGCTATTTTTTACAAAACCTTTTGCACCACTCTAGTCCCAATATTAACACGACTCTTAAACATAATTGGGGACACCTCGGACATCCCGCCCTCGATGCTCCTTGCTTCAGTTGTTGTACTCCCTAAACCAGGTAAGGATAGCCGGTACTGTGCTTCCAACCGTCCAATATCCCTGCTGAACATTGATTTAAAGCTCTTTACAGGAATTCTGGCTTCTAGGTTGGGACCGCTGATGCCAGGACTAGTGGACCCAGATAAAACGGGGTTTGTGGCGACTAGACACTGTGGCGACAACACACGTAGACTACTTCACCTCCTAGATAAGGCCCACCAGTAATCAGAGGAACGGGTGAGCTCATACCTCTGGAACTCACCTGCCCTAGTTATTTGCATTTACTGCATCTCCCCACACTGATACAGCATCTAGCCCAACCCTCACCAACGTGAGATTTCCCTCTGTTGCTCTCTGGGGTGGTTGGGGGTGGCACGAAACAGGAGTAGGGTGGTGAGGGAGTTGGGCCTTTGTTTTCTTTTTGTCTTATGCCCTATTGTCTTGCACAGCTGCTTGGCTCATCGTAGAGGGCATTGTATCATTTCATTGCATTTTGTCTTTATCAACTAGAAGATTTAAACCTAAAATGTTTTCCCTGCTCTTCTACTGCAGCCTTGGGCCTAGGTAAATCTTCTTAAAACAAAAAAAGAATATTTTCTTATAGTCTTTTGCACTTTCGCAATTTTATCTCAAATGTATTTTCAAACTATTGTTTTCTTTTCAGCAATTTTTTCAAACAGCTTTATCCAATTCTTTGTTTTAGGGTGACATCATGGGGATTCAAACAGTTCAGATTTCATGTCACACAGTTAATTCACTGATATATTCAGCACTTGATTTACATGGTAAGTCCACTCAGGTGCAGAATAACTTTGACAAGGTACTTTCGCTCTTTTTGATCTCCTCAGTCTTTGTTGATCTTCCTCTGAGTCACTTGCACTACTTGACTCTGTCTCCTTAGCGATAGTCTGTGGTAGTCTAAAAACGGACACACCTGTTCTCAGTCTCCTTTGACCATAGTTTTTACGGCCACGCAGCATTTTGGTTGCCTATTCTAGTTTCAGCGCTTGCTCCTTCACCCGGATACTCTGTTTGTTCTGATACTCTCTGAACTGCTTTCTCAAGCTGAGGTTTGGTCTCTTCTTCTTCTTTGTCAGAGACTTCAATGCCACTTTACGAAATACCAAGAACTTGGTATTGTGCAATAGTCTGTAAATCTTCACCCCTTGCTTCTCTTTGTTGTGGTGATTTTTGTGATACTGCTTCTTGCAGTCGTTAAGCTTGCTTTGATGCAGTCATCAGTGCTCATTGTTCAGGCTGAAAGAACACTATTTCTTCTAATGGATTTCCGACTCTTTGAGTGTGTGAGTCATGCACCCACTTTTGTACTCCAGCACACTTAGCAACTGTGTTCTTGATTAAAATGTTCTGAAAGGGGCCTTTCCATCTCTGTTTTAGACTAGTCTTCTGAACATGCATTTTGATCATGACCCAATCCCCTAGATTCAGGTCATGGCACTGTTCTTGATGCAGATCTAGTGTGGCAGCTTTAACCTGATGAGAAACAGAACGCACCACAACAGCCAATCCTTTGCAGTAATTGAGTATCATGCCATTTGTGATGCTCACAAGTGCATTTGCAGGTACACCAGGCAGTCTCTTTGCACACCCTATCAAAATCGCATGAAGCGGGAGGAGCCAAGATGGCGGCCGGGACGGACGTTTGAGCTCCCGGCTCCGTGGACCGTCCGGCTTTCTTTGTCTATCCTGCACGATTCTCCTGTACTGCGCCGCTCTCTCGCCGTGGATTTCCGGCGCTGAAGCGACCGGCGTTCCTCTGTCACCTTGATCGGCTGGATTGATGGCGGACTCGGTGTTTACCTCAACCTCCGATGCTTTCCTTTGTCCCCACGGAGATGGTCACCACCGGATGCCGCAGGCTGTGGACGGTACGCTGGGCTGAAGTACGGTGGGTGATCGCGGGGGTGGCCACGCTTGCTGCACGACTGCTTTCGTACCCTTCCACCCGGGTCGGACCCCCCGTGACGGCGGTGGCATAGACGACGCTGGAGTCCTCTGATGCTCTCTCTCCTCCGCCACCCCGTCGAAAAGCGAGCGGACTCCATTTTGGGGTATCCCTTGCGGTCACTGCTGGCTTACATGTACCCGGGGGGCGCTCTCGCCCTATACATCTTTTGAGGGGCGCACGGACATTCTTTGGGGACTGCACACTAGTGTCTCCGGAACAAGTGGCTTTTTCACTCGCCATTACTCGCCCGCATCGGAGAATACAATGGCGCCTGCTCATCCTGCCGGGACGAGGACTGCCCCTGGTTTCGTAGTGCCTGCGCGCCCTTGTGCCCCAGAGCTGAGTGCCGTATCGAGGGAGCAGAGGGAGCGTGCGGATCGCAGCTCGGCGCTGCGGGACCCGACCTGTGGAGAGGTGTTGACCGCCCTCGTGGCCTTGAAAGCGGAGATGCAGTGTACTGGCCGGGTGCTGACTCGGAGCCTCGATGAGGCACTGGCTGCAACGGGCCGTTCCCGACTGGAGGATCCCCCGCCGCCCACGCATTCTTTTGGGGGTGAAATACTGTTGCAGAGCGGAGAGATGGTGGTGCGGAGTCCTCTTGGCTACATTGTGTCGCGTCACCCTGTCGACACGGAAACTGTTGCAGAGACACCCTTTGTTCTGGATGCTGTGCCCTTGCCTCTTCACCACTTGTCGAGGCCTGACTTTCCACGCCGCTTGCCCGACGTTGCCCTGGCTGTACCTACTGGTGGAACTTCAATGGCATGCTACCGCTGTGTTTGGGGCCCCGTGGAGCGACACGTATTCTTTGTCCCCCTCCCTCGAGAGCGGCCATCTTGCCTCTTTGTCCTGGCTGGAGGAGGCTCGCAGCGATGGACGGACCTGCATCACATCTGCCGGTCCGGACAGGGGTGACGACATGACCGGTGTCGCTGTGATTGGACTGGCTGGCGGAGAATTGGACTGGCACACGTTTTGTAATATGGGCTGAGTAGTGTTTTGATATCCTGGGTTGTAATACATGTTACTGATCTCCTCTCCTGTTTCCTATTCCTGTTGGGTCGAGGATCTATGCAGAGCTGAGGTGTTGGGTGGTATTGACTCGGAATCACCGGGTCCACGGGGGTCACTTGTTGCTGTATTGTGCTTGGCGCAGGGTGTATGGGCGACATGGGTGTGGAAAATGAAACCATAATCCTATCGATGCCCAGGCTGCTGGCGCAAACCGCCTCTTAGTTCCCATTCTGTATAATTACCAAAATAAAGAGACGGGCGCTGGGAGCAGGAATCAAGAACAGAGTTTATTTCTCATGAGGAGAGCATGTCATTTCGGACACGAAACACAGTGTCTTTCGGGAGGTGCTCTAACAAGTGAGCTGAGACTCTGGCTTTTTATACTCTACAGAACACATGATAACACAATCAGGACGGTGTGACGCAAAAGGAAAGACATCCCTATAATCCTCGTGGTGATCCTACCCATATACATTCACAATGGGGACCCTTGACCTGCTGATAAGAGGGGAGGGCAATCACGCAACTGAGTGTTTTGTAGGATGTGTACGCCTGACCATAGCCCAAGGGGTGGGGTGGCTAAGACCAATAGAGGATCCTTTGAAGAGGAGTGACTTCATACAATAAGGGCAGTAAATGGTATCTCCTGGCTCAGGCGATGGCCTCGGACATGTGTGGTCAGCTGGACTCAGGGGGGGGGAAGGGTCATCAAAGGAGTGGTATTAATGCCGCGTGGACAATTGAGTGCGGAGGGAAGGCTTGTCAACAGAGGGGCATTCATGGAAGGGAAGGAGGTGCTGGTCAGGCGCGGCCGTGACCCTCAAGGACAGGGCTTTGCGTAAGAAGAGGGTTTATGACTTGTTCATGTGAGGAGAAAGAGGGGGTCAGGGTGCGTGCAGGGCCGGGGTCGCGCAGAGAGAGAGAGAGAGATCTTATGACCCGTGCATGAGAGCGGGGGCAGTCAGGTGCAGCTAGGGGGGGGGGGGGCTATGCCTGCTAGGGCGAAGGATGCTTCTTCAAGAGGGAACGGGGGGTTTGCGTGGGTCGAGCAAAAAGGGGCTGCCTTTCAGGGCAGGGTCGTGTACATGCAGAAGGGGAGCCGGTGATTCTAATCTCAGGCGGGTAAAAAGGGCCAGGGTGCCTAAAATGGCTGTCATGTATACACGGGTACAGGCCTTTGCTGGCAGTAGGATGTAGTTAAATGCTTTACGGTATTCAGGGTACGCGCAGGGAGAGGAGTGGGAAAAGGGAAATGAACGTTGCTTATGTACATCAATATTTCTATTTTTCGACAGTCGCCCCTTTTTACATAGCAAAAGTTCATTTTCGTGATCGATGATGGTACATATAAACAGGCATGGTCGCAGAATTAGCATTGTCAATATTAGCATATGGTATATAATCATGGACAGTTGATGTGTTTGGCAGAATACGGCACATAGGAGATTGCATTTGTCGAGTTCCTATCATTTCAAAGCACTATATAGCATAAATGTTTCTGACTAAAAATGTAACCAATGAACAGTTTTGACCAGGTAGTTGAGAGCGGAATTCAGTTCAATATACAATATTTCTTCGTCCCAGTGTCTTTTTGTCAGTGAGCCATCACTGGTAGGCTCTAGTCCGAGTACTTTCGTTGGCGCTGTTGAGCACCGGCGGTGGAGCTATGGGTCCAGCTCTGTTCTATCCTTTCGCGTTGCAGGGTGCGGTCAGTCCTCTGCTGTTAGACCACAGTCCTGTTTCCTAAACAATCCGGTTGGTGGCGCCTTGTGCTCGGCACCCATAGTTCTATGGCAGCACCCTATTCCCAGTGGAATGCTGTTTTTTTTTTCCTTTGGCAAAAAGTCACGTGGAAAAGAGGGTGAGGGTGGTTCAAATAGTCGATAGGGGAGAGGGTGGAGTTGGGTCAGAGTTCCTGGGACACGCAAAAGGGACCAAGGGAGCAAAGGATAACAAGCAGGCAGGCCCATCCATCGGGCTCAAGGAAGGGGGACGGAGACTCCAGGCACACGTGGTTTTAGCAGGCGAGTGGCTTCGAGGTGGCTCGCCGTTTTTCATGTTCCACATTGAAGTTGCGGTCTCGTCCCGTATCCTGTTGCTCTGCGGCTCCACCTTTGGTCGAGGTCACACGAGTCCCAAGATCCGCGGCCAGGCTGTGCGTCACTTCTGACCCATCTCCTTCGGTGATCGTGAATCTTTGAATAGGTACAAGACAATGTTTCAGTGAAATGGCAAAAGAAGATATCTATGCATGCTGAATTCCTCCCTCAATTCTACGCATTTGGGAGATACGCTCATTGGTCACAGTCAGAGGTCCATTACCAAGCAGTGCACGTGTCAGTATTCCTACTGGGTTCATGGCAGGTCTATTCATCGTTTTATTTATGAATCAAGTGAGGTTCCCATCAACTGTGCATTACATCATATTCAGCATTCTACAGAGCATTTCCCATCAGGACTGGCTAACCTTTTCGAGCAGGGCGGGGGTGTCATTATCGAGAGTCAGGCAAAACAGGGTATTCTCGAGGGTCAACAGCTACTCATGTGCATCAAGTTCATATTCGGGACAGCATTTGGGGTTTATCAAAAAAAAATGGGGCGGGGACGCTTCGGGCGCTTGCGCTTGGGTGCAAAAAAAAGGGGGGGGGGGTGGGGCAATCCGGGCGTTGAGAGTTCAATCTGGACGTTGGCGTTCGTCTCTGAAAAACAGACATAAGGTGCCATTGACATACAGTTCCCCTATAAATGGCCAGATTTTGGGGGACTTTAGTCGTCTTACCTGTCCTTTCCTTCTCAGCCAATTCAAGTTCATTCATTTTCGCAGAAAGGAGAGGCAGTAACATGGCGAGATACAATCATTTTAGTTTCGGTCAATTTTGCTGAACACCTTTGCGTTCAATATGTATCAAATCAGACTGGTGCCGGTGGGGCACAATTTTACCAATGAAGGAGAGAGAATAGGCAGACTCTCATAGAGAGTGAGAGTCGTCCGCAATCTAAACGAGCCATTCGGTACACGTATGACATGTAGGGAGAGAGAGAGAGAGAGAGAGAGAGAGAGAGAGAGAGGGAGAGAGAGAGACGTGTACAAAAATAGGTCATTTAGTGCGCTCACAACACGAAACAGCAAAGGTCAGGTAACGCACAAATACAGACAGAGGGAAGACATAAATTCGTACATTTATACACACACAAACTCAGACAGGGAAGACGGCACATGTATTATACATATACAAGACATTCACGACAAGACAGAAAACAATTGTTAGTTTACAAGATCTATTTATACATATATATCCTACGTATCTTTACTATCCTATTTATCTACGTGCTTAGCTCTTTCTGCCCTTCCCCCCTTTCCCTTCTCGCTTGTCATACCTGCGAGCGTCCCCGATTACCAATACTCACGCCTCGGGTGGTTGATCAGTAATTAACCTGGTCGTGCTAGTTACCCATGGTTGGATCTTAATCCATTTTTCTGTTCCCTCCTGTGGTGGGAAGTTCTCCAGGCTGAGGCAACGGCAAGTATTGATCGGGAGAACAGTCGGACAGCTCGGCTTATATCTATAAGAGTGTGAGAAAGGGGGTAGTGCATTTTGAACATTAACAACGTTTCTGACTTCCTAGACGGGTGGTGCCGTGGCAACCCTTACCTGTATAATTTTTTTTTTTTGTCCTCTCCCTACCTAGTCGAAAGTCCAGTTACATTATTTAATACGTCATTTCTAGTCAATTTTTTCGTCATTCAGTACCTGTCCAGTTTCTGTGTCAGTCTATCCTCTCAGTCGCTATGTCCTAAGGAGGAATAGTCATGTTAAGTCTACGTCTTTTCTTTTAAAAACCTATCGTTATAACGACCACACACATATTCCCTCTTTTCCTGTTTCGTCGGTGTTCCGACCGTCGCTCTTCCACACTTCAGCCGATGTTCTGACGTGACCTGCAGAAGGGAGGGAAAAGAAGGGGTGGGGAGGCAGCATTCAAAGTACATCAGCATGTAGTAGTCCGAAAAAAAGTTTTTACTTACCACATACTCGACCCCTCTCCACGTACTGCCTTTCTTTACCATCTCGGCGTTTAAGCCCAGATTGACCAGTAGTGTCAGATAGATAATCATTGACGATCTGCCCATCTACATGAGTTACCCGGTCGTAACCCTCTTTGTCGGGTGCAAGGGTGACGGTCAAGTGGCATTTCTGCGGAGTCGTTTTAAGGGAGTCTAAAACACCTTTCCTGGCTGCCTGCGATACATAATTGTAGCTGTCAAATATCTAATCCCTTTTCATCTACATCCTTCATCATACTTATTCTTCGCTCACAGTAGGAAGACATCCAAAACTCATTAAGGCAACTGCTACAACCACGCTTTCTTTTTCAAAATACTTTTAATAAACGATACCGGTGGCAGTTCATGGCATAAAGTGCAGCAGTGCAATAAAATCGTGTTAAAATTTTTTCCTTCAGAGCAGGCATGATGCATGTCAAGAATTCAGTTTTAATCAATTCATAATTCATTATCCAATACTCATTCTTTATCTAAATTACACCAATTCATTTTCCAACTCATAATCAGTACCCACCCTAAGTCAATTCATTGTCCAAGCACATGCTCAATATCCTTCATATCTACTTTCATTATCCAAAACGTTATATATATATCTCGGGGTAAGAAAGTTGCATGGTCATGGTACAATAAAGTTCATTCAAAAAAAAGTCTCATTTTGTGTCGGCGCCATTTTGGGTGGGGTCAGGCGAGTTCCAGCACAGTCAGGATGTCTCTAGTCTTGCATGGTTGGCCCAGAGCCTTCCGTTGGGAATTCAAAAAGTTTTGTGCTATAAGGTTAACAGTCTAACAATATGGACCATGAGTCAAAGAGTGGGAAGGGCGGCAACAATTTTCCTACCGGGTCATCCTGGTGTTCCTCCGGAACTGAACAAGTCTGTGCCGTGGCTGAATTTTAGCCATTTCTAATCCGAGGCTGGTGCCGGCAGGAGTCGCACCGGTGTCGTGGTTCCCAGTGAAGGGGGCGGGGGCACCCATGCAGGGGGTCGGGGGCCCCCCGGCTCTTATAGAATCTTCAAGGTCGAGGAGAGGCGATATGGAGCGAGTGCCCGTCCTGGGCAGAAGACCGCTTTATGATGTTGACCCTCTTTAAGTAAGAGCATTGGGGTGTCGCTGGAAGCCTCCACCTGGAGGGAGGTGGGGGAGGCTCGTTCGCGTCACCTCCCCCTTCCAGCGACCCCGCGCCGTTACTCGGCTCCGTCGTCTCGATATTGGCCGTGCTGGCTATTGAAGATGGGGGGGGTGGTCGGCGGCTGAGGCAAGACAGCCCCCCCTTTCCCTTGACATGTGGCGGGACTACCTGTGCCTATGCAGGCGGCGGCATGCGGTGAATTTGGCATCTGGCAGGACTACTTGATTTGCCGCCGTTTTCGCCTTGGCTTCGGCCTTTGACAAGCAGGCGATGGCATGCGGCGAATTTGAAATGTGGCGGGACTACTTGATTCGCCGCCGTTCTCGCCTTCGGCTTCTGCCTTTTTCGTGGGTCGGACCAGGCGAGAGACAGAAGGGGGGGGGGTGGTCGGTGGCTGAGGCAAGACAGCCCCCCCCCCCGTGGCCTGCAGGGCAGCGGAAGAGGAGAGAAGGAGAGGACTCTGCCATTCTTTGGACCGCCTGCCCAACATCATCTCCCCCCGACCGTGGTCAGGCGGGCCCCTCGTGCCTCGAGGCCTCGCCTTCTGGATGGGCGTAACCGCGGACCTGTTGCACCTTGGGAGCTTCCGGAATGAGGGTAGGTACCTATTTGATTGTTTCTATTTCATGTGACCGTTATTTGGGCGTGGCGGGCAATGAGGCAGGCATGTTGCGAACAGGAACAGGCAGTGAAGCCTAGCTACCTCGTGGCTATGTTCTGCTATCAAATCTTTTCGCCATTTTACATTTCTTATTACGAACTGTTTTTAATGTTTCTTATTTTTTTAGTGAAGTCAAAAGCTCATCAGGGGGTTACTGACTTAGCCTGATTTCCTTTTATTTTTCTTTCTCTTCCTTAGCGTGTTTCGAGCTAAAGCTTTCTGTTAGTAGGGAACGGTGATCACTTCATATTTTTATGTGTCCTTTTCACTAGGGGGTACTTCTGGGCGGACCAGACGAGTTCCCTCCAATAAATGGTCCGGGGTGGAACGAGATTATCGATCAAAAGGGGAACATATATTCCTTCATTAGGGTATCATCCTGGACGGACCGAGCGATGTACTTCCATTTACCAGGGTAGCCTCCTGGACGGACCAGTCGGTCTATTTCTACTAAATGGCCCATGAGTAGAGAGCATATGTCCTCCATAAGAGTAGTCTCCTGGGCGGACCATGCGAGCTACCCCACAATAACCAACCAGTGGGGAGTGGGTAGGACTGACGAATTCACAAAGGGGCATAACCTACCCTTTTCTGCTTGCAAAGACTAGATAGAATATCTCTATTCCACGTTGTTTGCAGGCGGAAAATACCTCAAACGAAACAATGCCTGGAACAACAATGTCCAGGTTTTCAATCAATCAGTGGGGAGAAAAACAGGCATGACGGATTACAACGGGGACAAAAGTCTGCATTACCTGCCCTTCGCTATCCAAAAAGGAAGACAGAATATTTCTACTCGTCTCAGTTTGTAGACAGGGAAGATCTCAAAAGAACAACCATCGACTATCAACCGACTTCAAACAATTCTTAAAGAACAACATCGATTATTAATCGACTTCAACAATTCTTAAAGAACAACAATCGGTTATCAATCGACTTCAAACAATTCAGTGGGGAGAAAGGTAGGCATGACGAATTACAATGGGGACAAAAAGTCTGCATTGCCTACCCTTCTCTATCTGCAAAGAGGGACGACGTTCCTATTCGCCGCTGTTTGCAAACAGAGAATGTCTCGTTCTCAAAAGAGAACCAATATGTCAAGTAGCCCTCAAAGCTAAATGAACCAATAATGCCAGTATACAAATACCGGTTTTCAATACAAACAATCAACAATCAGCAATTTCGGTATACAAATACCGATTTTCAATACAATCAATCAACAGTTGGGTGGATAGAACCACCCTACCAATCAGGCGTAGGAACGCCCTACTTAATCTTACCCGGACCGGACCATACGGATAGTTCTTCGACTTCCTCCTCCAGCGCCCGATCGTTCTCTTACTCCATGTAGCATTCCTGTGGGATTCCAGTCAGGACAATAGGTCACTGAAGAGAGGTCCGTTCAGAATTGGTGAAGTTCTGCTGATCGGCCGCCGGGCGAGGGCCCTCTCAAGGCAGGCATGCCCCGATCATTTAGACGTTCACTTCTTCGTCTGGATCTCTCTTACCGAACCCTATGTCACTGATGGACCCCGCGTTGGGACGCCAATTGTGGAAAATGAAACCATAATCCTATCGATGCCCAGGCTGCTGGCGCAAACCGCCTCTTAGTTCCCATTCTGTATAATTACCAAAATAAAGAGACGGGCGCTGGGAGCAGGAATCAAGAACAGAGTTTATTTCTCATGAGGAGAGCATGTCATTTCGGACACGAAACACAGTGTCTTTCGGGAGGTGCTCTAACAAGTGAGCTGAGACTCTGGCTTTTTATACTCTACAGAACACATGATAACACAATCAGGACGGTGTGACGCAAAAGGAAAGACATCCCTATAATCCTCGTGGTGATCCTACCCATATACATTCACAATGGGGACCCTTGACCTGCTGATAAGAGGGGAGGGCAATCACGCAACTGAGTGTTTTGTAGGATGTGTACGCCTGACCATAGCCCAAGGGGTGGGGTGGCTAAGACCAATAGAGGATCCTTTGAAGAGGAGTGACTTCATACAATAAGGGCAGTAAATGGTACCTCCTGGCTCAGGCGATGGCCTCGGACATGTGTGGTCAGCTGGACTCAGGGGGGGGGAAAGGGTCATCAAAGGAGTGGTATTAATGCCGCGTGGACAATTGAGTGCGGAGGGAAGGCTTGTCAACAGAGGGGCATTCATGGAAGGGAAGGAGGTGCTGGTCAGGCGCGGCCGTGACCCTCAAGGACAGGGCTTTGCGTAAGAAGAGGGTTTATGACTTGTTCATGTGAGGAGAAAGAGGGGGTCAGGGTGCGTGCAGGGCCGGGGTCGCGCAGAGAGAGAGAGAGAGATCTTATGACCCGTGCATGAGAGCGGGGGCAGTCAGGTGCAGCTAGGGGGGGGGGGGGGCTATGCCTGCTAGGGCGAAGGATGCTTCTTCAAGAGGGAACGGGGGGTTTGCGTGGGTCGAGCAAAAAGGGGCTGCCTTTCAGGGCAGGGTCGTGTACATGCAGAAGGGGAGCCGGTGATTCTAATCTCAGGCGGGTAAAAAGGGCCAGGGTGCCTAAAATGGCTGTCATGTATACACGGGTACAGGCCTTTGCTGGCAGTAGGATGTAGTTAAATGCTTTACGGTATTCAGGGTACGCGCAGGGAGAGGAGTGGGAAAAGGGAAATGAACGTTGCTTATGTACATCAATATTTCTATTTTTCGACATGGGAGTCCGGGAGCTCGATTGTTGGGTGGGCTCCTCCTCGCTTTTCCCTTTTCCCTTTTCCCTTTTCCTTTTCCTGGGAGTAGTAGGGTAATGTACTCTTTCTTTCTCCCTGGGTTCAATCGTGATCTTACGGTCCTTTTTCCTTCTTTTTCTTACTCCTACATTTCGGGTTCTTCTGGGGCGACAGACACGTAGCTAGGGGGGGGGGTAGGCCATAGCCTCGGCATGCGTGTAGGGTGGGGGGTCTTCTTCAGTAAGTTTTTATTTCTATGGGCCTTCTTTTTCTTTCTTCGTCTTTTCTTCTATCTTTTCCAGGGTCAGTGGTGGGGACTGGTATTAGAAGGGTAGTGGCTGGGAGGCACGTTTCGCTGTGTATTTCTATCCTGATGTTACTGTATCGTGCCGCCATTTTAGATGTGTTTCTTGTTAATTGACTCTCCTGTTGGCTGTTACCCATATGTCAGATGACCGTCTGTACTGTACACTGATCCGTATTGTTTTTATTTCTCCTTACATACAAAATTTTTAAAATTAACCTTAATGTCTCCTGCCACTCGGTGCACGTAGATCTGATGTAAAGTGGATTGTATGATGTACTGTGCTGCCGCGCCACCGAGTGGGCGTATACTTTGCTATCAAGCTTCAGAAGTGCTGTGGCCGGCCGGATGGTTGTGGGCCCGTATTTGTATTGTACTAAGAGCTTAATAAAGGTTTTCAAAAATAAAAAAAATCAAAAAAAAATCGCATGAAGCGATAACCCAGTCTTTCTGTCGTTGATACTTCAGATACTCATCAACACCAGAGTTAAAGGATTTGGCCATGACAATGATGTAGAAGCCCAAACCGTTGCTAATTGAGACTTTATGTTGCCATTAAGCTTTTCGACGATTCCAGAAGCTTCAGGTCAATAACTAGAGTGCAATCTCTGCTCATTATTGAAATGAGTCCCATGATCTGACTCCAGAGAACCCAGCACTCCGTACTTGGAGATTAATTCTGTGAACAACAATTTTGCTACAGAGCAACTACCATTTCTTCTTGTTGAGTAGGCTCCCCCCCCCCCCTGAGAAAAAATAGACACTATAACCAATATATGTCTCGAACCCGTTACAAACAGGCATCTCGATGAAGTCTATTTGCATCCTGTTGAAGGGACCAACTGATCTTCCTATTTGATTCAATGTGAAGTGTGTCCTTTTGCCTACATTCATTTGTTGACATGTCGTACAACAATGGCACAATTCTGCTACAAGCATCTTGAATCTGGGATTAACCCAACTTTGTCTGAATAGCCTCACCATTGCATCTCTCTCTAAATGTGTGTGTCTATGGAAATGGTGTGTCATAGGAAACAACAAACTGTTGGGCAAGACTGATCTCCAATCAGCTAACATCCAGATATCATTTGCATTTTTCTCAAAGCCTGCTCTGACCCAACCATGCTGTCCTGATTCTGAAACATTTTCCTGTATTCTTTTGAGCCCTTCTTATTTGTCAGTGACTTACAACAACATCAAAAAGGCAGTCGCCTCCTCAGATTCACTTGTGTAAACTTTATTAACACCTTACGCGCTAGCGGTTTTCCCGCTGTGCGCTGACTTTTGCGGAAACCCACGTTACATGACGAGCTCAGCTCGTCATGAGCGTACGAGAGCCGTAACTCATCATGACGAGCTGAGCTCGTCATGAGCGTCGAAGGGGTTAAATGTGCAGGCCACTAGTGCACAATATCGTGCAACTTCATCAGCATATCTTTTTTCAACTGCAATGTAACCATTGCCACTTCAATGAGCTGCACATTTTACTACTGCAACCTCTGGTTGCAACTAAAGCACCTTGAGTAAATTCCTCACATGCTTCCTATTCCTAATAGGTGTTCCAGAGGAGGTCATTAAACCTCTTTGTGATTATAACTGACCAAAATCATGGGCCACACCTAAGCCATACTGACTATCTGTAAATAAAGTGACTTTCACTTGGGCTGTTAATCTGCAAGCTCTTGTAAGGGCAATTAGTTAGGCATGAAGTCATGAAGCTTCCATAACATCATTAATTGTGCAGTAAGCATACGCTGCTCCCAGGGTGCCTTCATTATGTTTCAGACATAAGCCATTGAAAAAGATTAAATAATCAGTCTCATTCAGGGGTTCATCTTCAATGACTGACCTTGGCTTGGTGCATAAATCTGTGACATCTAGATAATCAAGTTCAACTTCATCACAAACATTTAGGTTTATGGAGAGGAGTGTTAAAAGATTCAAAATTTGGCACCTCTTTAAAGTCACATTTTCGGATGCCAATATTTGCTGCTCATAGTTTGTGAGCCTGTTTTGGGTCTGTACCGAGTTTATGGTCTGGTAAAAAATAAATTCTACAGAGTGAGGGACCTTAACAGTGAAAGGCTGCCCCATCACTATGTTATGTTATGTTAAAATTAATTTTGGAGCGCACGTACACCATACAGTTTCATGGCCGTTATAAAGAGAGGTAGTCAGTTGCTCATTAGATCATTCATTCGTAGGCCTGAGAGGACAGACACGTTTTTAATTGTCTTCTATCATGTACAAGATTTAATGTTAAAAGGGGGTGAGTTCCAAATGTGGGGAGCCAATACCACCAAGTCTTTTTCATTTAAAGGTGGGGATGGCAAACAAGATCAGGTGGGATGACCTAAGGGCCCAGACAGGGGCATACCTCTGAATTAGAGTGGTAATAAATTCCATCACTATACTCTCACTCCTTTCAATACTGACTCCAGCAACTGTGACAACTTTAATGCAGCTGGGCAGTCCTGCAGCTACAGGGTAAAGAGTATATGAAAAATAAGCCACAGGTCTTCAAGCATCTCCATTCATCTGAGTTAGCACTGAAAGAGCACAGCCCTCCCTCTCACTCCTAGACAATGTTAACATCTTACTGTAATCAGGCATTCCTAATGCCAGAGCATGAAAGAGAATTTCTATCACCTCTATTAAAGCCTTTAAGCAAACGTTGCCCCATGGAAGCGAATTAGGTATATCTTTGTGTGTAAACCTCAGTAAAGAATTAGCCACTAAGGAAAAGTTAGGTATCCACTGCCTGCAGTACCCAACCATTTCCAAAAACATCCTGACTTCTCTCTGTGTTCGAGGTGGCTTCATTTGCAGAATTGCCTCTGTGCTTTCTGGTGACACTTTCCTCGCTCCTTTCTCAATTGTATGTCCCAAGTACTGAACATCTTTTTGACAGTGTTGCAGTTAACCTGGAGACGACACTTTATGTCCATTCTCGACCAGGTGATTTAATAATGCAATTGTATGCTGTTTACAAGCTTATGGTGTTTCAGATGCCGCAAGCTCATCAATGTACTGCATGAGAAATGAACTGTAGGGCATCTGCCTTGAATCCAGATTCTTTTTCAAGATCTGGTTAAAAATGGATGGACTCTCTCTATACCCTTGTGGGAATCTACACCATGCCAAAACTCTCTGTTGAAAAATGAAGGAAAACAAGAACTGGAAATATTCATGCAATGCCACTGAGAAGATAGACAGAGATCCACAACAGTAAACTATTCTGCAGTGCACTGAATTTGGAAAATTATGCTGGCTTCACCCTTTGCGCAGTTAGGTTCTGCCGATATCAATCAATATTAGTACATTCACAGCCAAGCATTATAATTAAGGCTCCCTGTTTTCAGTTTTTACTGATTCTTACAGAAAAATGCAGACAAACAATATTCATTTTCCTGTCTGTATTTATTTTTAAATGTGGATAAAAATGAAAATTGGGTTGCTCTTTGAGTAATTCTAAAGCTAAATGCTGTCTGCCATGACTACTAGGCCAGTAAATGTGTGGATTGATAGATAAAGGGTTAGAAAAGAAAGGACTTTTAGTAATGAGGCTTTACCAGCAGTGGCTTTGCACAAAGTTGACACTGATTTATCTCCAGGGGGTGTTCAAAGCACTGAAACATGGTAGATATTCAAGCATGAATGCATATTTCTCAGTTAAATAAATGTAGAAATAAACTAATTCAAGCTTCATTTATCCACAAAGCCCAAAATAAATATGGATAAATACAGATAAAATTACCCAAAAAATAAATATGGATAAAAACAGACAGAAATGGCAATAAAATAAATACCATATAATCTGGAGTCCTAACTAATCCCTATCTCAATTGTGTAGTTGACAGAACCTCACGATCTACACCAAAAAATCTTAGCAGACAAGACAACCATATAAGTGTTTTCTACACCTATCTCAATATCTGGGGATCTAAGTCTATGACGAGCCCAATAAGCTCTTCAAGTTCTTCACAATAAACACAGAAGCATCGCCAAGTCAACAAGAAAGTGAAACACAATTCACAACGCCTAACCCTATTGATCCTCAGAACTCCATCAACCGCCTTCAAAATAGTCGCACCTCATCAGTCTTCAAGTTCTGGGCACTGGGCTTTGAAACTCGGGCATTACTCCAACTTAAGCAAGAATGTATAGCTCCTCTTCTCAGAAAGTAAACCGTCCCTCTACTACCATAATTTGCTGGAGCGGGAATTAGTTTAAATAAACTTGGTTTGCAATGTCACACAGGACTTATCCCCCGCTGTTCCCCTCCAATAGGTTGGTGGACCTTGGATGCTTTATTTGAGAGCAGGAGTAAGTTATCACATAAATAATAATCACAATCTCAATAATAAAGTTCAGTCAATAATGATAGTTAAGTTTTAAGTGTTTTATTTTTAAAAGTTTAGTATGGAATGGAAGGAAACTTATAAAGCGCATTATACCAAGTTGTCAAAGAACTGAAATTGCAAAGGAAATAAGCACCTGCTATAATCCAAAAGAGCTGCCATCACACAAGGGAAAAAAGCCAAGTTTTCAATTGTTTCCAGAAAGCTGTAAAGCAATTCAAACTCGCAAAATGCGTGGGCAGAGTGTTCAACAGTTTGGCTACTGCTCCTGAGAAGGAGCGGCCGCCCCATTTGACTTTCTGAAATCCTGGAATGGTCACCTCCCTAAGGGAAGACAATCTAAGATGTCTTTTTGGGGTGTTCCAGTGAAAAGCTGTTTTCAGAGGCACTTGGTGATGAAGAGGCAGAAATACCATGCAGGGCACCATGAATGGTACATGCTTTCTAACAGAAAGCCAGTGAAGGGAGCACCTGCCTTCCCTCACTGAGAGTTGTTTTTGAATATTCAGAACGAGTTGAGAGGCTGCATTCTGAATGACCTGCAGTCTGTTGAGCAAGGATATATAGATGTTTAAATAGAAGGCATTGCAATAATCAAGGCGCAATGTTATTAGAGCAATTTTTATTAGGATGTTGATGTTTTAAAATCAGGAGCTTCCAATTCTGTTGACCTGAGTGTCAAAGGTGAGAGAGTTATAAATAATGACTACGACGTGTTTAGCCACTTGGGTACGTAATGGGCCAGACATCTCAGGCCACAAGATTTCAGACCACACTGATTGCTGTGCCCCAAAGACCAGGATACCAGTCTTGTCAGAATTTAATTTCAGATACATTTATTTTATCCAAGTACTGACACTGAACATGCAGAGTTTGAGCTTGTCAGCTATCCCGGGCAAAGAATCAGCTAATTAAACGATGATTTGCGTGATGTCTGCTTAGGACAACACCTGAAAACCAAAATACCTCACCGGTTTAGCTAGGGGGCAACATACATGTTAAAAAGGGTAGGACTGAGAGAGGACCCCTGTAGGACCTTGCAGGGAAACTGGGGCAGTTCAGCCCTGAACTTGTGGCAGCTGACTATCTGAGTCCTATTGATCAGAAAGGACTCTAAGAGGTCTAGAGCTGTATACCTCACCCCTGCTTTGTCCAGTCTTTGTTCTAGGTGGGATGGGAACATCATATCAAATGCCGCTCACAGATCCAACATTACCAAAATAGCTGCACCTCCCTTATCCTCCAGGCAGCGTATTGAATCTGCAGTAGCAACCATTGCTAACTCAGTGCTGTGACCGCTACAAAATCCATGTTGTGAGGCGTCCAGTAGATCATGGGTGGGTATGAACTCAGCCAGTTCCTGGTTTATCGTCACTTAGTAAATCATCTTTATTCAAAATCATTACATTTATTTGTACTAGTTTCAGTAATCAATCATTTACAGAAAGTATAAAGGTGGTTAATTCCAAGTTTCAACAAAACGCATTGAGCGTGTTCATTAAAAGAAAAATCCCTATTCTAAGAAAGGGGCGGAAAAGATGTCAGAAAGCATCCATAAAGAGTTCAAGTTCGAAAGAGAGTGAAATCAAGCATAAAGCTCAAAATTGTATTCAAAGTCAATAATCAATCAATGTAAAACTTCCCATAAAGAGAGGTTCACAAAACTCAGTACAGTCTCAAAGCAATAAGGAAATGAGGCAGAGCAAATGTGGAGTAGCAGTAGCAAGCGCAATCAGAAATAAGGTCTGGGCAAAATGTCTGCATTAAAAACGTTGGTCAATTCTTGGAACATATACTATTAAAAATAGTCAAAAATAATTTTGTGTTTCATGTTGCATCATCTCCTCATCTGGCCAATCAGTTTTCAGGGCTCTCCTGGGAGCAGGATTACTTGTCTTATTCCCATGCGAATAAACTGTTGGTCTACAGGCAGTAATCTCTAAGTGAGCAACTTTGTTGGCCCTCTAAACTACACATTAGGCCTTTTCACATTCAAGACCTCTTTTCCCACATCTCTAGCCTTCTAATAAAGGAAATTGTATGTTAGCTGCCAATGTGCTATATAGAAACTGAAACATCTTATTAGCACAACATCATCCCTTGGAAGTGAGACAAGTATGTTAAAAGAGGTCAAGTTCAATTTAAATGCTGCATTTTGTGTGTCATTGTTCTTCATAATTCTATTAACGATACATTCTAAGCAAGTATTTCAAACCTTCTTTTTAGAAGCAGAAACATTTTGAAAACGTATGTGAAACATTTATTTAATGAAAAACATGATCATTGAATGGTCAAGACATAAACATTTTCTGCATGCTTCAGCACACCACACTGCACAGGAGTCGAATGTGCGGACAATTGTGCTTTTCTTTTCCTTTCAAAACAAACAGCATTGCAGCCTTGCAATAATTCCGGTTGGAGGAATTATTGTTGAAATCCAACTCAAAAGCACAATGAGGTTCTACAGTCAATGACATCACAATACAGTGCCTAAAGGCAACCATTTGCCCCAGGTTACCTTAGTTCAATTCTGTAGCTGAAGACACCATCCATGGAGATTTATTCCCCACATACCACAAAGCTCCATCCAGGAATCCCACGTAGCGGCATACATGCTTTAATTAGGTACCACATTATATAGATTGTGCTCCAATAACAGGCACTCCAGAGTTGTCCCATGTGTCAATTTCACTCAGAAGCATCTCATGCATCAATAGCGCTCAGAAAATACCTCTGCATTTATCCTATACATTGTACAGGTGCTTACCAAACCTGCATCCTGATGATGACCTGTCTAAATTGTATGCTTGGGGTCGAACTGTTGACTTGACACAATAAAAGTGTACTGTTTTCATTTGGATTCTGAAGCATTTCATTCTTTCTCAGAGTGTGTACCAACCACTTATGCATCCTGGGTCAGTCCCTATTTTATGTAAATAGATTTATAGCATCAACGCACATCATATTCACTTACTTTCATTTGCACTACATCGTTGCGCCATTTGGAATCACCTTCCTACTAACAAATTGATTGAAACATATTACTGCAAAGATTTTTTTCTATTTGTTAAAAATAAAATTATAAACTGTCCAATTGAGAAATAGAACCACTCTTGATGGTCAAATTTACTCTCTCCAAGGAAGTAGAGGTTCACACCTCCCCTTTAGGGACCACTGTTTTTCTCTATTACTAGATTTCCCAGGTCTCAGGGTTACTGGGTTGCCCTTTTTTTTGTACACATACATTATACATTTTTGAGGCCCAATACGAGTAAGTATAACCACTTCCTACAATTTACACATTTTAACCACATTTAGGTTCTTTTAAATCTGCACGTTTATATTACACATATATTTTAACTATTTTACTTTGCTTTTACTAAAAAATACCCCTCCACCTTTCTATTTCAATTTACCAAAATACCTAGGGGGTCCATTATGATGTCGGGCGGATTTCCTCCGCCAGGCTGGCGGAGCAAATCCGCCCAACATCATCAGCCCAATTCCCCCCCCCCCGCCATATTAGTATGGCGGGAGGGACCGCAGCGGTGACAAACACCGCCCGCATGTTTTCCGACCCGGTCGCCTTGCGGCCGGGGCGGAAAACCAGTAACATGGTGGCGGTGTCTGTTAGACACCGCCCGCCATATTACAATGGGCTGTAGACAATGCCTTTCCGTGGCGGCAATGCCGCCACGGAAAGGCATGCGGAGACTCCCTGCGGGGGCCCGTTGCGGGCCCCCTGGGAGTCCATGGCTTGGGGGGGTGCACATGAGGGGTACCTATGATACTCCCCTGCATTTCAAAGTGCAACATGGCAGGCACCGTGCGGTGCCTGTCATGTTGCCCTTTGAAAAGCACAACATGCACTTTTACCATTGCGGCGGGCGGAGTATTCTGCTCCGCCCGCTGCAATGGTAAACATACAGGATGCGCCCACCTGCATGGCGGGCGCATCCTAATGCCTATGTCGGGACCCCCGCACTGTTAGCGGGCAGTCCACTTCTCCGTAAGGGTGGCGGGAGGCGAAAGCCCGCCATCCTAATGGACCCCCTAGTGTCCCTTTCAGGTGACTTAGGAAACCAGAGTAGGCTATAAGGGCAACACATCCAGCCGCTTCAAACATGCAGAATTTTCTGCTACTGTTTATTCTGTAGAGTGGATGAAATGCACTGTTCCAATCAAATCATTCTTAACTTGGATTAACAAAGCTGACACCCATGAGCCAGCACAGAGAAATGGACTTTAGTCCGCGTAATTATATCATATGGCAAATGAGGTGACTTAGCAGTATTAACTTGTGCTACTTCAAAAGTACTGCAGGGGGCGCCTTTGAGACAACTGAGAATTTGAATTGCCTAGTAGCAGACAGGAGAGTGTCTAGGGATTCAATATTGAAACAGGGTTAAAGCAAGTGTTCCAAAGGACATCCAACTACTTTAACAGATATCTTAGCCGCATGTCTTTGTCCTTCATAAGAGGTTACCATAGTGACCTTCAACTGGCAATCCGATAAACTGGTCGAGGGACTGCAATCATTGATAAAGTAAACTCCGTTTTATCATCTATACCGGAGGAGCTGAAAACAAACATGTACCCCACCCACGAAAGAAGGACAGAATTCACGCCAATTAAAGTATGGAAGCAAATTAACAAACCTTAAAAATATGGGTGTGTAGTTGAGCTCATCAATGCTGCATGCAGAGTGGAGCATTGTGATGGGGCGTTTATAGAGACTGGAGACTTAAATTTAACTCTTTGTATGGCCACAGCTCAGAACGATAGTTTTGGTATCAAGATTTAGCAGAACGAATTTCTGAGGTTTCTCAACCAGCTGAGAAAACTGATACAACTGTAAAGCCGCCATTTACATCTAAGAGCTGATGCAGGAAGAGCCTCCCCAGGCACTCCAATTAATTATACACTCCTTTCCCAAAATCGAAAAGCAGTTCTAAATTATACTTTTGTAAATCTTCAATTAATCTTCTCTGTGCAGATTTTTGCATTGCATAACAACCATGAGTGTTCATTTCCC